>NW_024543873.1:7432500-8632500 GCF_018167655.1 Microtus oregoni
CAAGGGAACAACAGAAAATTCAGATAAATGGTTGAAAGATATGTGAGAGTTAGGATATGTGCTAGTATGCAGATAAACATGGTGAATGATAAAATTCCTGAAGATAGATATCTTTCAAAATGAAATTAGTGAGGTAAATTAGGGCTAAAGAAAGGGAGTGATGAAGTTTTCAAAAATTCCAAGAGGAAGCATGTGCCAAATCACTAAGACAGTGGCACAGGAAGTTAATTAGATGATAGAAAAGTGCCCCCAATGCTTCTGAAGCCATATTGTCTGTGTAGTCAAAGGGAGAGAGCAATCCTTCACAAAAATCAGATATAGCGCTGACAAAAATATACAAAAGCCTTTCATCCAGCAAGAACAAAAAGTTCTCAAAGTAAAATTAGAAAAATGTGCAACGAGCAAAGCAAGTTTCTCTATCAGCAAGATAATGCCTTCATCCATATCCTCAAATTTACACTTCTCAGTATATCAACTGCTCAATAAACATAACCTTTCAAATAATCAACTTCTCTAAGGGTTTCCAAAATCATTCTGTGTAATTATACTTCAGCTTCATCATTAGAATGAAAGTGAATGGCCCATGCAGAGCCACTAATGTGAGCTGTTAGTCATATTGTGACTTCAGGGAAATTATATGACCTTCAAAAACAATCAAATATGTAAATGTTATAGCACCCAACACGTAAACCCAGACAAAGCAATTGCTTAAGGCCATAAGGGCTACTACATTAGGGAGTCCAACTGTGTCTGTTCTGAATTGGTGAACTTAACCAAAAGCAGATAAAAGTATTTGAAAAACAACTTGCTTTTGTACTATAAGTTATTTTTCTTATCCTTATTTTCATATATATATATATATATATGTATGTATACATATACATACATACTAACATTTATATAATAATAGCACTGCAATAAGTACTATTAAGCAGTCTAGAGGTGCATTTCAGCATACAGGATGACGTTCACAGAAGTTGTCAACAATTTACTAGAAAATCCCAGGATAGGTCATCCTTAAAATACAGAATACCATTTGTAATACCAGTCCCAGATATCCTCTGCTCTATTCAAGCACTATTACTTATTCTTTCCCTAGCACAACCAGTGATTGCCTGGCCCTCACAGTCTCTGAGAAGCAAACACCTGTATCACCTTTTCTCATTCAGTTGTGAGGCTCAAACAGACCTAACTGCAACACTGAGGACCTCCTGACAGCGGGACCAGACTGATGTAAGAGGAACCCGAAAGCAAAGTCTCCCAAGTACCCCTTGCCTTCCCAATCATGTTGCCTCTTCAATAGTCCATGTCCTGGTCACTGACAGTGGGCACCAGACTACCTAGCACTCTCTACCCTAATGAAGAAGAGAGGGTCCAAGGTGCCCTCCTCATTCAGAAAGCTTGGATGTTTGTCTGGTTAGTGCAGGCAGAATCGCCAGCTGAGACAGCTCGGGACTGGCCCATGCAGGCCCAAGGACATCCATTTCAAGTGTAGCTCTCGAGCTTTGTTCGATTTCTGAGGCCAACTGTCACTCAAGTACTGTGTGCTTGGGCTACCGGACTTGTCCACAGTTCTCAGGAAGGAGAGCCTCTCTCTGAGGATATTGCTTTGCTGCTGCTTACCGAGAGTCACCATTTTCAAGTACATTCGCTGCCCCTTGCGAGGAGCAATTTCCCTTTTTATTTTTCAACTACTTTATTGGCTAAATAGCCAAACCTGTGGAGAGAGGCCAGAAAGACCCAGCTGGTCCACCACACTCTGACCAGAGACCACAGTTTTCCCAGCCTCCCCGGCCTGGGACCCCCTTCATTGGACCCTGTCCTGGGTCCCCTTCTGGGTCCCCCAATGGGATGATGACAATCCTATCCCAATGGGGAAAGCGCTTGCCTCATAGGCCTGGGACCCCTTTCAGAGGCCGCCGGCCTGGAACCCCCTTCAGTGTCCCCCCAAGGTATTTATGACAGCGCACCCCAATGGGAGACATACTTGACCAGCACCAAATTCCCGAGGGACTTTGCACCTCCAGGGGTGCTATGACTGGATAGGCACAAATTCAGGTGCCAAAAGCCTTATAAAGACAAAACAGTCAAGATCACCAACACTGCTACTGCAGATAGACTGTGGAGTCTTGGAGCTTTTATAAAGACTACATCCAGTAAGAAGACCCTGGACCATTTAAAAGAGCTGAAAGAGATCAAGGAAGGACAAGTTCTACTTCCTCCAGAGGTTCCTGATTGCAGGAGTAACCCACTGAGCAGGGAACCCAGACCATCTGCCTTACCTCCTGCCACTAGAAAAAGAGTGGCCTCAGATTCTGTGCACAGACCTTGGAAGGTGCAAAGAAGCCTGGATATGTCTACTATGTTTGAAAAACCTATGAACTTCGACCATTCGGGCACCAGAGTATCTGCAACATCTCCAAGACACTGTGCTGGAGATGCCAGTGAAAAGGTCAACGAGGATGACACAGTGCCTGGGCCATCTTCTGCTGACTCTTCCACTGACCAACGTGGACTGGTAATTTCCCCACAATTTCAAGGTTCTCTGCAACCTTCCTCCCCTACCCAAGGAGCTCTGGGATCTTCCAATTCTTCCCAAGATGCTCAGGGACTATACCTATCCACCGGAGAGGTTCTGGGAGGAACCCAATGTGATCAAGGGTCTATGGGGCAGTCCATATCTTCCCAGGCATCCCAGAAACCTCCCCCTTTGGCTGAAAGGAAAATCAAACATGTCTCCCTTTCTAGAAGGGTTTTCAAAAGTCCATCCTCTAGCTGAGGGGTCACCAATCATTCCAATTGTCCACCAAAGAGTTTTATACAAGCCCCTTCTGATAAAGGAGGCCTACAGCAGGCCCCATTAGACAAAGACAGCTCTACGTGTTTTTATCCAAAAGGGGTGCTCACTGATTTCCCATTTTTCCAGAATGAAATGTGTCCTAACCCCTCTTCCCAGGGGAGTTTAACACCATTGAAAACTGCCAGAGATGACTGGAGAGCTATACCCTCTCATGAAGAGAACCAAGGCTGTTTTCCCTCTCCCCAGAATTAACCTAAGCAATCCATATCTGCTGAAGTGATCTTGAGTCATGCCTCCTCTGACCAAGGGAATTTTATATCTTCCCCATTAAAGCACGAGGGCTTTAAATGTCCTCCAGCAGAAAATGGGCTCGAATCTTCCCTTACAGCACAGGGGGGACCAAGCCCTATCACTACTCCCCCAAGTGAGCCTCACACCACTCATGCTTACCCAAGCAAAAACAAAACTATCTACATCTTGGATTCCAGAACCTTTGCCATCTTCAGAATGGGCCCTAGAGAGTTCCACATATCTACAAGAGATGATAGGAACTCCTAAGTCTACCCAAGTGACCCTTGTACCTTCTCAACATACACAAAGGTCTCTAGCATCTGCATCAACTTCCCTAGGGGTTCTGAGTCCTTCCATATCTGTCAAGAGGACTCCAGAGTTGTCTACATCTAGAGAAGTAGGTCAAAGACCTATTCTCTCTCACAAATGGAAATTAAAAACTAATCCAGATATGAAAATTGATAATGGATATCCCCACTATAGCAAAAAGAGAAGGACAGACCCTCCTTCTGAGCAAGGTGGATTTCCAGTGTCCCTATCAGACCAAGAGGGATTTAAATATACCCTGGCAATCAAAAAGGCCCTTCTGATTTGTCATTGGAAACAAAATAACCAGAGATATGCCAAGAGAGTAAAGTGAGCCATGCATGTTCCAAAACAACCCGGGGTGCTAAGATAATACAGCCTTCCCTTCTTCCTCAGGAGCCTCTAGGATTTTTCACATGTGTAGGAGAGGCTCTTGAAATTTCTACATATACACCAGGATTACCAGGTCATTTACAACCTGTCCAGCACATTTTGGTTTCTACTATATGTGATAAGGGGACTGTGAGACAGGATACATCTGCAGAAGGGGTTCCAGACTCATCCCCATCCTTAGAAATGGCTCTTGGATGTGACACATGTACACAAAAATTTGTCGCAAATTTCACATCGAGAGAAGGGGATTCCTCAGATTCTCCTTGCCCAAAAACACACACAGGACCTCTCCACTCTTCACAGGAGGCTGTGGAAATTTCTCCACCTCCTCAAGGGTATCAGCAATCTGTCACAACTACACAAGAGGCTATAGGCCATTCCCCATCTGCACAAAGGGATGTTTGTTTTTCACATGAGCAGAAGTGACTCCAGAACATCCAACAAATACCCCAAAGGTTCTGAATTCTACCTTATCTTCCCAATGGTCATTGGAACCTGTTTTGTCCAGCCACCTGTCTCTAGAACCTAACATCTCTATACAAAAGGCTTTATTACATTATTCACCTGAAGAAAGTGTTCCTAAAACTTCCACATTTACACAAGGAGCTCCAATAACTTCTTTAGCTGCCCATGAGAATTTTAGACCTACTACATATGCACAGGAAACTTCAGAGGATACCACACCTACACGGGTACTAGAAACTTTCCCTCATTCTGAAGCTGTAGTAAAAATACGCACATGTACGCCTGACACAGTAGCAACTTCCCCTTTTGAGCAAGAGCCTCAAGGATCTACCACATCTCATGAAGGCACTTTACTATCTTCCTCATCTACACAAGAGAGTTTCATGTGTATCCCTTCGCAGGAGGGAAATATTAAACATGCTTCTGCTTCCCAAGTTAGCCCTGGGTGTTCCATTTCTACCAAAAAGAAGTTGAGAGATGATCCTTCTGATGAAGAGGATTTTTGAATTTCCTCATCTGAAAAAGGCAGTTTCATTCTCTTCCCTTCCACAAAAAGGGTATGTGCATCTTCTACTGCTCTGAAAGAAACATCAATCACTACAAGTACTCCTCAGGTAAGTAGTACACCTTCTATCTCTGTCAAAAAGGACCTGCAATGTTCCACATCTGAACAAAGACTGTGGAACCTTGCTATTCTAACCAAGGGCCTCATGAACATTCCGTATCATCCCAAGAGGCCCAAGGGCCTTCTTTGTCTGTCTCAAAGGGTCTATGTCATTTACCATCTGTCCCAGGCCTTCAGGGACATTCTCCATCTCTGTCAAAGTCTCCAGAAAATTCTACCTATACCCAAGCAGATCTGTCAATTTCTAAATCTGACTGGGGAGCCTTGAAATCTTTCTTATCTGCCAAAGGGTCTAAGGGAAAGGCCAAATGTAAACAAAAACTTCTTGAACCTTTGCCATTAGCACAAGAGGACCTGACGTCTCTTATGCCCTCCAAACCATCTAAAGATCCCTGTGCCTCCTCCTGCCTTCTTGCTGCAGAACTCTTTCCATCTCCCCCAGGATCTCCAGTATCATCAACATCTGAACAGTGGTATCTAGGAACTTCACCATCTTGCCAAGGGTTTCTTGGACATTCACCATCTGCCCCAGGAGACCTGTGTTGTTTCCAGGCTGCCCAGGGAGCAAAAGAACTTTTGTCATCTGCCCAAAAGCCTCAGGAAAGTTTTTCACATTCATTTAGTTATTCAGGACATTTGCCCAACCTCCTAGGAGATCAGGAAGATTCTTCACTAGAACAAGGGATTTTAGAACACATCCCTCTTGCTCAGGGCTCTCTGGAAACTTCATGCTCACCTAGGGTGTCTTTGCAAAGTCTCTTGTTGTCCCTACAAAGGCCTCTGGATCTTTCCATATCTACTCAGGGGGAATGCTGGTACTTCCCAATCTGCACAAGGGTTGCAAAGATTTCTACCATCTATGCACAAATATCTGGAAAATTCCCCTTCTGCCTTTGCATCTCTTGAACAATTACCAATGGCTCCAAAGGCTCAGGGACTTTCAACTCTGTCTCAGAAAACACCTTACCCATTGTTGACTGTTAATGGAATTCTAGAATTACCTCAATATGGCTCAGTGGCCCTACCATCAATGCCATCTGTACAAGGGCTTCAGGGAAGTCTCTCATCCTCAGAAGGTAGCTTAGCCCCTGTACTCTCAGTCCAGGGGTCTGTGGAACATTCCCTATATGCACAAGAGCCTATAGAATTTTCCAAATCCACAAAAGCAACTCTAGGGCATTATCTATCTGCTCCAGATGATGTGTCACTTTTCATATCTTCCCAGGAGAACCCGGGACCATTGTCCTCTGTGGAAGTGGATGTGGGAACATATTCACACAACACAGGATCTCCAGGAAAATTGAAAAATATCTCAGGGTTTACCGGATCTATGATATCTGATCATGATCCTGTTGTAATTTCCTTACCTGCACAAGGAACTCTCAGACATTTGCCATCTGCTCAAGAGGATGTGGGACTTTCTCTGTCTGCCAAAAAGCTCCAGAACTGTCCACATTGGAACAAGGGTCTATCCAACATGTGGAAGCAGCAAAAGTGGCTCTGGTAATCCCATCATCTCCCAAAGGGGCTATCGGAAAATTTCAGTGTGACCAATATGCTTTAGAACATTTTCCACCTAGCAAAGGAGCTCTTGAACATTCTTCAACCCACCAGGGTACTCAAGAAAGTTTGAAATCTTCCCTAGAGTCTCTGGAAACTTTGTCATCTAACTCTGAACATGTCAAAAATTCTCTCTCTGCTGCAGGTGGTCTGGAATCTTCTCTATGTGATCCAAGGGTTTTTGGACATATGCTAGCTGACAAACACCATGAACAACATTCTATATATGCACAGGGCTCTCTGGGTAATTCACTGTCTACCCAAGAGGATCAAGAACACTTAGTACCTTTAATAGGGAATTTGAAACCTTGCCAATCTGGCAAGGAGGGACTCAAAACTTTGATACCTTCACAAATTGTTCTGGAAAGTACTTCAAATATTTTGGAGGTTCTAGGAGCTTTATCATCTGCTCTGGAGCATATAGGACTTGCCTCATTAGCAAATGAGTCACTAGAGAACTCCCAATATATTGAAAGTTTTGTGGAATCTTCTTCTTCTTCTGCAACTGGAGCTCTAAGAACTACGTTTGCCAAAAAGTCTTTGGAAAATTCTTCAGCTGGAAAAGGGATTAGGGAAACATTATCATCTTCCCAAGGGGCTTTGGCAATATTATCATCCACAAAAGGGAGAGTGGAAAATGTATCATCTCCTGATAGGTCAATGAAACCTTTGACTTCTTTACATGAGACTTTGAGAACTTCTTCATTTATCCAAGGCCCCCACCAACATCCACTATTTGCACAAGGGCCTCTAGGACCTTCCAAAACTGACTCTGGCATCCAAGGACCTTTATCAACTCCAGAGGCTGGAGGAAATTGATCAAGGGAACCAGATTCTTGGGAAGTTTCCCCATTGACCCCAGAAATTCTAGATCATTTGGAATCTGCTGAAAGACCTGATGATCTGTCCATATCAGCACATGGAATGTTTGATCCTTTACCATCTACCCAATGGACTCTAGGAATTTTGGGATATTCTCCAGGGCTCATGGAACCATCAGAATCAGAACATAGGAAACTTGGGCATGTATCATCTGTGGGAAAAGATGGAGAAATTTCTCCATTTGAGAAACCAGCCAAATCAACTTCCCCATTGACTCCATATTTACCATTCATCACAGAGATTTTGGAATTTTCCTCAAGTGGTCTGGGATCTTTGGGGTCTCTGTTATCTGCCAGAGAAGATGCAAAAGGCACTCCCTCTGCACCACATGCACAGGAATGTTCTTTATCTACTTCCCAGGCCCTAGAACATTTTGTAACTATCCAAGGGCCTCTGCAAATTAACACACCTGACAAACAGACTCTGTGCCCTTTGCCATCTACAGTAGAGAATGTAGAATATTCCATTTTTTCTCGAAGGTTTCCAAGAAGATTCCAAATGCTCCCAAATATTCTTGACCATCTGGCCAGTAGTGGTGAATCTGAGGAATTTTCTCTCTCTGCTCCAGGAACTAAAAACATTTCCTTACTTGCTCCAGTAAGTAATTTAGATTACTTAAATTAAATTAAATTTAGAACATTCCTCCCTACAAGATGCAACTCAAACCATTTCCCCTTGTCCTCAAGAGGTGGTGGGATCTTTGCTACAAGGGTCTTTCAGACAGTCTCCATCTGATCATGGTACTCTGGGACCACTGGCATCTACACTAGGAGCAGCGGGACCTTCCTTATCTGAAGCCGATTCTATACAGCTATCTGCATCTGCACCAGTGACCAAAGTACATTTAACCTCTTCCCTTGGTCCTTCAGCATCTAAATATTATGACCAGATGAAGGTAGGAGTTTTGCCAGCTCTCAATGTAGATCTTGAATCTTCTCAGTCTGATCAAAGGACTTTGGAAATGACCAAGTTTGCAGTAGGGGCTCTAGAAAATTTATCAGTTGCTCAAAGAACTACAAAACTTTCAACTCATTCCCAGGATGCTACAATTCTTCTCTATCTGACCAAAGTCATCTATTGCATTCAGTATGTGTCAAAGAGGCTTTGATACCTGCTTTATCTGATCAGGAAACTGAAGAATCATTGTTATCCCCCTTAGAAGATACAGAACATCCACCATCTTCAGCTTGTATTCAGATGCAGGAACCTTTACTATCTACCCTATGGCCTCAAGACTCTTTACTAACTAAACAAGAGCCTCTGAAACTTTCCATATCTGTCTGTAACTCTCTGTGTCCTTTTCCATCTTCCATAGAGTCGAAGACTGTAGAGCTTTCCACATCATGTTCAGAGTGTCTGGGACCATCTCAATCAGCACAAGGGTAACTAGAATATTTTTCAACTGTAGGACAGTGTAAAGAACATTCTTCAACAGCCTCACAATCTACAAGAAAATTGTCCTCACTCCAAGGGTTTGAAGAGCATTTATCATCTGCGCCAAGTGTTCTGGAACTTTTCCAATCTGGCCCAGTGGATCTAGTAATTTTGCTTTCTTCCCAAGGGCCTCAGAAAACCTTTAAATTGATTCAAGTGTTGCTGCATCCTTCAGCATCTGCCCAAGAATCTCAGGAACCTTCTGAATCTTCCCAAGATGTTGTGGGAACTCATGAATCCTCTGAGAAGATTCATGGATATATTTTCCCTAAAGTAGAGCTTGTGGAAACTTTTACATCAGTTTCAGGGACTACAGTAACTTCACCATCTACTCCACAACCTCTGGAACTTTCTTCATTACTACATGTGACTTCAGCAACTTCTCTAACTGAACAAAAGGTAGTGGGACCTAGACCACCTTCACAAAGATCTCTAGAAGTGTTGTCATTGGCACAAGGGATTCTAGAACCTTTGGAATCTGCCCAAGGGAATGAGAGAAATTCTCAGTTAGAAAAAGATACTGTGGAACAGTCTTTTTCAGTACAGGACATTTTAGGATTATTGCCATGTACAAAAGGAGTTCTACAATCTACTCCATATGCCCATAAACTACCAGAAATATTGCCATCTACTCAAAAGGACTCCCTGTCTCCTAAAGAATCTTTGGTACTGCCCATATCTGCAAATAGGACTCTTGAGAATTTGCAATCTGATCACTGACTTACAAAACATTCCAATTCTTTTCAAGAAGCTTCTAGACCTTCTCTATTTGTCCAAGGTCCTCTGCAAGATTCATCATCTGCCTCAGAGACTCTGAGACCATCTTCTAACCAAGGAATTCAAAAGTCTTTGTTGTATTCCTTAAGTGCAGTGAAACCTTTTTCATCTACACCAGATGCTAATAAACCTCTCCAAACAACTCTAAGTAATCTACCAACTTGTCCATCTAATCAAGGGAATTGGGAAAATTCTATGTCTCTCCAGAGTACACTGGTTTCTTTTTCATCCAGATGATTATGGGTCCATCAGTATCTCTCCAAAGTAAGCTAGGACACTAGTTTTGCACAGATACATCACCATCTTACCAAGGGCCTACAGGGCCTTTGTCATTTCCTTCTGGGACTACAAAACATTTACAATATGGCACAAGATCTCAAGAATCTTCTTCATCAGCATCCAAAGATCTAGCACATTTTATATCTGACCAATGTTACATTGTACTCAGGGAACTCTAGCTTCTTCACCATATAGCCAACAATCACCACAACAGTCAGCATCTTCCCAAGGAATGTTGGAACCATGCAAGTTTGACCAGTGCTCACATAACCATTTGTCTTCTGTCCCAGATGATTGCAGAATGTCTCCATTTGTCCCAATAATTACAGGCACATTGCCACAAACCCCAATGACTCCAGGACCTTCCTCACTAACAGAAGCAAGTCTAGTTTCTTCCTCATCTTTGCAAAAAGATGATGATTTTTTCCTATTTTCACAAGCAACTCTAGAAATGAACAGATCAAGGCAGGAGACTCTGAATCCTTCACCAACTTCTTGAGTTCCTGAGAAAGCTTCTCTTTATACAAAACCCAGTTTGGTAAACCCCACACAGGCACAGAACCTGGAAACAACCTAGATGCCCCTCAATGGAAGAGTGGATGAAGAAAGTATGGAATATATGCATATTAGAGTACTACTCAGCAGTAAAAAACAATGACTTCTTGAATTTTGCATGCAAATGGACAGAAATAGAAAATACTATCCTGAGTGAGGTAACCCAGACCCAAAAAGAGGAACATTAGATGGACTCACTCATATTTGGTTTCTAGACATAAATAAAGGACATTGAGCCTTTAATTCATGATCCTAGAGAAGCTAAATAAGAAGGTGAACCCAAAGAAAAACATGTAGTCATCCTCCTGGATATTAACCTTCATCAGGTGATGAAAGGAGACAGAGACATAGTCCCACATTGGAGCACCGGACTACAACCCTAAGGATTATTCTTATCTAGACAAAAAAGTTAAGGATCTTTTTTGTCTTCCCCGGAGGACATAGAACATTCACCATCTATTCCACATGCTCAGGAACAACCTCCATCTGTTCCAGGGACTTTACAACCTTCGCTATCTTGTGAAGGATGTAAGAAACTCTCCTAAGCATCAGAGAGAACTTTACCTATGCAAAAAAAGTTCTTTGTCACCCATCCAGACTTCAGGGATTTGGGGACAATACCAACACTCCCACTGTACATTGGAGCATTTGTCTCATGGAAAAAAGGACATCGACTCTTCTCAATCTGCTCCAGGGATTATAGGAGCTTTGCCATCACCTGTAGTGCCTTTAGAACATTCAACTCCTACCAAACAAGGTGCAGAATCCTTTCTCTCTGGTCAAGGGTATCTAGAAAATATGAAACCTGACCAAGGGACTCTGAAACTTTCCATGTCAGCCCAGTAAATGCTAAAGGAATCACAATATGCTAAAGGGGCTCTACAATCTTCAGCATCTTTCTCAGACCTTTCAGAACCATACATAGGTTATCTACCTACCTGAGGGATTGCAGGAGATTCTCATCTGGCTCTCTCTGTATTACCACCACAAGAAACTCCATTTTCTCATTCTGATGAAGGGGTTGTGGAACCTTGCTTTTCAGGACAGGGAACTCTAAAATTGTCCAAATCTGCACAAGGGACTCTAGGGTCTCTCCCATCTATTCAGTGCACTGAGGTCATTTCATATCTTCCCAAGGCACAGCAGGGCAGTCCACATCTGCTAAGCAGACTACAGGAACTTTAACATCAACTGCAGAACCTCTGGGGTCTACAAACAATGCCCATGTCATATTAGGGCCATCTTATCAAAGGCCTTTGAGAATTATTTTATCTGCCCAATGGTCTCTAGGGCCCCCACAATCTGCACTAGGGTCTATAAAGCTATCTACACCCATACAAGGAGATGTAGGAATTCTGTCATTTTCTCAAAGTACTTCACAACATCCAATTTCTTTCCAGGAGTCTCCAAAATTTTCTTCATCTGCCCAACATAATGTCCAAAGTTCAGCATCTTCCTCTAGGCCTACAGGACCTTTCCCATCTAGCTAGAAACCTCGAGCATCCTTTATGTCTTCACTATCACACACAGAAGAACATTCGCCATCTGCTCCAGGTGCACAGGAAAATACTTTATCTAATCCATGGACTCTAGGACCTTTGGTATTTTCTAAATGGCCTAAGCAACTCTCCATGTCTACAGAGAAATCTCTGCCTGTCCTAAGTTCTTTGCCATCTATCAAAAGGTCTTCAAAACACTCAGTAAATTCTTCAGGGATTTTGAGACAACACCAATACTCCCAGAATACCTTGGGGCATTTGTCATGTGTGAGAGAAGGTGTGGAAACTTCTCAGACTGCTACAAGGACTATACGAGCTTTGCCATAAACTCTAGTGCTTAGAGGACATTTAACTTGGAGCCAAGGATCTGTAGATTCTTTCCCTTCTGGTCAAGGGAATCTAGAACCTTTGAAACCTGCCCAAGGGCCTCTGAAACATGTTATATCATCCCAGGAAATGCTGCATTCAGCACCATCTGCCGAAGAGACTCTGCAACTTTCAGCACCTTCCCAAGTATTTCCAGAGCCATATACAAATTCTCCATCTACCCAAGTGACTAGGGAAAAGTTTCCATCTGTACCAGGGCATCCAGATCTCTTGTCATCAACACAAGTGACTTCACTATTTTCTCATTCTGATGAAAGGACTGTGGAAACATGCCTATCATCACCAGGAACTTTGAAAGTGTCTAAATATTCACAAGGGACTCCAGAGTCTTTTTCTGCTTCCCAAGGCATGAGGGAGTTTTGCTTATCTGCCAAAGGCACATTGGGAAATTCAACATCTGCAAAAGAGATTGTAGGATTTTTTCCTTCCATGACAGAACCTCTGAGGCCTATCCAAAATACCAAGAAACTGTTAGGATCTTTGCAATCTGCTCAGAGTTCTATGCGGTGTCTCAGGCTGCAGAAGGGCCTGCAGATCCTTCTTTATTTCCTCAAGGGTCTCTGGACTGACTTATCTGTGTCTGCCAAAGGGACTCTAGCAACATTTCTATGTAATCAAGGAACTAGGAAACAGCCTGCTTCATCTATAACCTGTCAGAAAACATCTCAGTCAGCACAAAATTCTCCACAACATCCACCATCTGTCTCAGGACTTCTGAATCCTTCCCAATCTGAACAGAGCACACTAGGACCTTTGTCCTCTCCTCCGGGTACTGGAATATCTGCCCCAGGTTCTCACGAAATGTCCCAACTTTTCTGCAATTCCAGAATATCCTGAACCTTTGCTATATTTTGGATTGCCTCTGGAACTTTCTGTGTGTGCACAAGGAACTCTGTGTCCTTTTTCATCTCCTCAAGGAGAACTTGATCCTTTACATTGTTTCTCTGCTAATCTGGAAACATCCCAACCTGCCCAAATGAATCTTAGCCATTTGTCATCTGTCAAAGAGCCTGTAGGAAACTCTCCATCTGTCCCTGGTCCTCAAGAGTTTTCACTATTTAACAAAGAGACTAGAGAACTTTCTACACATGTCCAAGGTGATCCAGCACCTCCGCTCTCTGCTCATCTCCCTCTAGAACTTAGTGTATCTGTCCAGTGTTCGCTGAGTCCATCAGCATCTTTAAAAGGAAATTTAGAGTCCTCATTATCTACTGAAGACATCCAAGGAATATCCCAAAATACACAGAGTTATCATGGGCAATTGCTACTTGTAAGAGAAACATTGGATACTTCTCCATCTCATGTAGGAAGTTTAGTATACCTACCTTGTCCTCAGGAAACTCTGGAACTTTCCTCTTTAGACCAGGGGAGTCAAGCAACTTCTCATTGTGCTCAAAAAGCTGTGGGTTCCTGCCTGTATACACAAGGGTCAATGGGACTGTCCACATCTGTACAAAGGAGTCTAGTACATCTTCCACCTGCCCAAGGGATCTCAGGAAGTTCCTCACATAGACAACATATGTGCTCACAGTCCACATCTGCACAGAGCACAGTGGCATATTCATCATCTACTCTAGTGTCTCAAGGATATAGCCAGCAAGCCAAAAAGATGGTAGAAACTTTGAATTCTGCCCCAGGGTCTACAAGAATTTCTGTCACAGCACAAGGGTCTGTAGAACCTTGGCTATCTCCCTGGGAGTCCCCAGGATATTCATAATCAGTACTAGGTGCACACAAAACTTCTACACCTACCATAGGACATGTGGTATCTGATGATATGCCTATGGAACTATCCATATCTTCCCAGGCAAATTTGAGTCTTTTCCATTCTTACCTATGCCCTTTGGAAACTTCCCTGTGTGTAGAAGGGACTTTCGGTCTCTCTACACCTAGGCATGACACTGTAGGACACTCGGTTTCATACCTGGGACCTGTTGGATCTTGGCAGTCTGCCCACAGGGTTCAACAAACAGCTTCAGACTCTTTAGGATCTATGCCTTCTTCAAAATAGAACAAAGACATTCCTTGATCTGGACTAGGGAATCTAGGACATACATCATCTTCCCTAGGTCCTTTGGTAATTTCATTATCTGTTCATGTGAGTTCATGTCCTTTAGTATCTTCCCAAGATGGGGGAGAACCTTGCCTGTCTTCCTGGGGGACTCTGGAAGATTCTACCTGCATGCATGGCAATCTAGGGATATCCAATTCTTCAATGGGAGAATTGGGAACTTCCCATCTAATGCAGGGACTCTAGGATCTTCTCCATCTGCCCAAGTGGATTTAATAATGTCTCCAACTGTGTCATGGACTCGGAGACCACCCCTGTCTGCCAGGAGTATTCTAGGAACATCGACACCTGCCCAAGGGTCTATGAAACTTTCATCAAATACTCTGGTGAATACAGAACCTTTGGCATATGCCCAAGATAATCTACAACTGAGGTCTTCTTCCCAGGAAAATCAGGGACATTTGCAATTTGCCCAGGAAGAATTAAAAGTATTGCTATCTGCCCAAGAGGGTTACAAAACCACTCTGTCTAATTCAGAGCCAGTAGAAAATTTCCTATCTACCTCGGGAACTCCTGGCCTTTTCAATTCTGTACTGCAAGATGCTGGAGGCTCTTCCTTATCCTCCCAAAATAAGGTGAGACTCTCCACATCATCACTGAAATGTGTAGAATCTGCACCATCTCATCAAATGTCTCTGAAACATTCTCCATATTTTCAAGGGTCTCTGAGAAATACCGCATCTTCACAAGGTACTCTTGTAGATTACTCATAAGACAAAGTGTGGCAGAAATTAGCTGCTCTTGCCAAAGTGACTCCAGGACAGTCACCACATCACAAGAGTTATGAAGGAAATATTTCATCTACCCAAGGAACTGTGAAATTGTCTCCATCACGACAAGAGCCTCTTGGACATTCCTCATTTTCCCAATTGTCTCCAGAATAATCCACATCTTCCCCAAAAGTTCTAGGCCCTTCTTATGACCAAAGGGCTCTAAAACAGGTTCCATCTGTCCCAGAAGCTGGGCATTCTTCTCTCTTGCCATGAGATACTCCAAAATTTATCATCTTTCAAAGTTACTCTAGAAACATCATCTTCTGTCCAGAGAGCTGTAGAAGCTCCATTAGATGAGCAGGGTGCTCTACCACTTAAGCCTCATTTCCAAGTGTGTCTGGGACCTTCCCAATGTACTCCAAAGACATTAGAATCTTTGCCATCTCACAAAACAGTTTTGAAATTTTTAGAATCTTCATCAGTATATCTAGGAACTATGACACCTCTCCCAGCAACTCGGGGGAATTAAATAACTGCTCATGGTACTTTGTGCCCTTGTGCCTCTGACCAACAGATTCAGGGATCATCATCTTCTCTCCAGGAAACTCTTCAATTTTCTCCATGATCTAAAAGTTCACTGGGACCTCCTCCATCTGTACCAGAGACATTGGTATCTTTTTTTGTCAAACCAACTGTATCCAGAACTGTCTATAACTACCCAGGGGTCTCTAGGACCTTTACCACCTCAGCAAGTGTGTTTAGGAGATTCACCTTTTACTCAAGGGTCTCTGGGATCTTCTGTATCAGTACATGAGTATGTACAACATTCATGATCATTCTGATCAAGAGACTCCAGAGACTTCTCCATCTTCCCAAGAGGATCTTGGCCTTTTTTTAGCCCAAGAGATTTTAGCATATTCACCATCTTCTCCCAGAGATTACAGATTTTCTCAAACTTCAGAACATTCTCTAGGAACATCACCATCTACCCATCATCATCTACCCATGATGTACTAGACAGACATCATCATCTGTCCATGACTCTGTAGAACCAGTTCCATCATCTCAAAGTGTTCTAGGAATCCAGACTCCTTTGGAGGGACCTCCTGGTCTTTCTGTACACTAAAGGCATCATAACCTTTGCCATCTTACCAAGAGCTCTATAAGACTTTAAAATCTGTCTCAAGGTTTTTAGAAACTTTGGTCTCTGTCCTAGAGTCACTAAGACTTTCACCATCTTCCCAAAGTGATGTGGGCTCTTCTATATGTGACCAAGGGATACTGGGATCACTAACATTTTCTAAAGAAACTCTGGAATGTCTCCATTTGAACAGGGATGTGTTAAATCTGCCCCATGTCAAATGGGGCCTATAAGACATTCACTAACAGAACAAGGTTTAGAGAAAGTGTCTTCAGGAGGGAAAGTAACTCTGCAAGATTCACCATCTCAGCAAATCTATTTAGAAAATTCATTGTCTACAAGAGAGGACCTGGGACTGTCCACATCTGCAAAGGATTCTCTTGGACATTGACCATATTCTCAAGGGTCTCTGGGACATTCAGGATATGCCCGGTATTCCGTGGAACCTTCTGTATCTGGAAATAAAAATTTTGGACCACCAATATCTCCTGAGGAAACTCTGGAACTTTCTCCTCTTGATCAAGGATCTCTGAGGCCCACTTCACCTACAAATAGGACTATGGTACCCACTCCCTCAGAACATGGTTATCAGACAATATGTTCAAGTGTACAAAGAGCTACACAATCTCAGCATAGTTGTGTAGAAATTTCATCCCATTTGCAAGAGGGTCTGGGAGTATCCATACAAGTGCAAGGATCTCTTGGACATTCACCATCTGCTCAAGGTGCTTCAGATAATTCCTTGTCATCCGAACATGCTCCATGCCCTTGTCTGGATTCAGGACCCTTAGGACATTCATCAGCTGATTCAGGAGAAGTTGGAATTTCTGACTCTTTCCAGGGGACACCAGAAATTGCACCATTTACCAAAAGTACTCTAGAAAGACCATCTTCTACCAATGGGATTATAGAAGCTTCACCAACTTCCCAAGATGATCTAGGATTTCCACCTCCTCTGCAACCTTCCCCACTTAGTCCAATGAGAACAGAAACATTGTCATCTACAAACGAGGTTTATAAGCCTTCAAAGTCTGTATCAGGCACTCTAGAATCTTTTCCATCTGTGCCAGGAGCTTTGGGAGTTTTAAAATATAACCAAGGTGTTCTGGGACCTTTGGTATCTGACAAAGGGAATCTGGGACCATCAACATCTCTCCATCATACTCGGGTACATCCCAAAGGAGTCCAAGGTGGTTTCTGTGCCATCAACCCAAGAATCAGTGGGGCATTGCTTTTCAACAGAGTTTCCATGAATGTCCATTTGTGCCCCTAGCAACTTTATTCCCAATCCTCATGAAGACTCCATGAAACATTCCTATTTTCCAAAAATAAGCTCTAAACATTCTAATAAAACAAAAAAAAGTCAAGACATGTCCCATTTCATGAAGTGGATATCAGATACTCACTTTTGGAGCTTGATGGCTTAATATCTTTTCCTTCTGTCTAAAGTAGCCTCACATCTTCTGTATAAGCCAATAAAGACTCAAGTTGTACCTTTATTCCTCAAAGGAGCGTCCCACCCCCAACATCATCAGATTAGACCCTATCTAGTTCCCCTGATAAAGGAAATTTCAGTACCATCTTACACCTGTCAGAATGGTTAAAGTCAAAAACACCAATGATAGCCTTTGCTGGAGAGGTTATGGAGTAGCCATTGCTGGTGGGAATGCAAACTTGTGCAACCACTTTGGAAATCAGTGTGGTGCTTTCTCATGAAGTTTGGGATCCACCTACCCCAGGACCCAGCAATACCACTCTTGGGAATATACCCAAGAAATGCCCTATCATATTACAAAAGCATTTGTTCAACTATGTTCATAGCGGCATTATTTGTAATAGCCAGAACCTGGAAACAACCTAGATGCCCTTCAATGGAAGAATGGATGAAGAAAGTGTGGAATATATACATATTAGAGTACTACTCAGCAGTAAAAAACAATGACATCTTGAATTTTGCATGTACATGGATGGAAATAGAAAACACTATCCTGAGTGAGGTAAGCCTGACTCAAAAAGATGAACATTGGGTGTACTCACTCATAATTGGTTTTTAGCAATAAATAAAGGACATTGAGCCTATAATTCATGATCCCAGAGAAGCTAAATAAGAAGGTAAACCCAAAGAAAAACATATAGTTATCCTCCTGGATATTGGAAGTAGACAAGATTGCCGGTCAAAAATTGGGATCTTGGGGGTGAGGTGGGTTAGGGGTTAGGGGAGATGGGGAGAGAAAAGTGAGAAGGGGAGGATGGGGGGAACTTGGGGGAATGGGGTGGTTGGTATAAAGGGTGGGTATGGGAGCAGGGAAGTATATATCTTAATTAAGGGAGCCATATTAGTGTTGGGAAGAGGCTTGACCCTAGAGGGGTTCCCAGGTATCCAGGGAGATGTTCCCAGTTAGTTCCTTGGGCAGCTGAGAAGAGGGAACCTGAAATGGCCCTATCCTACAGCCATACTGATGAATATCTTGCATATCACCATAGAACATTCATCTGGTGTTGGATGGAGATAGAGACAGAGACCCACATTGGAGCACCGGACTGAACTCACAAGGTCCAAATGAGGAGCAGAAGGAGGGAGAACATGAACAAGGAAGTCAGGACCACAAGGGGTGCACCCACCCACTGGGACAGTGGGGCTGATCTATTGGGAGTTCACCAAGGCCAGCTGGACTGGGACTGAAAAAGCATTGGATAAAACTGGACTCTCTGAACACGACGGACATCACCTCAGAATTTCCATTTTGTACAAGGGGACAAGGATTAGAGGGTCCTCAGAGCATGTGCACATGTACCTCAGAATTATCCCACTAATAGATGACCTTAGATATTTTCCTTCTAACCATGACCACTAAGAAAATACATGTATGACCCAAGGGACTTCACCCAGCTCTGATTTGAGTTCATAAAACCTAAGGCTTAGGTCATATTTCCTTCATTCTAGTCACCAGAATGTAAAGGCTTCATTTTTTATGCACACGCCAGTGTAGCTGACGATAGCTTCAAGAGCACTTAGAACCTGTGACTGCTAATTATGACTGACGGATGATGCTCAGAGCTCAGATTGCTGCCAGGCTTGACACAGTTTGCCTGAAGTTGTGAATCTTCTAAACTGTGATGAAGTCCTTTTTCCACTGCACAAGGTAGGCTGGGACACTCTCTTTCCACTAAGTGGTTTGTGACTTTGTTACTCTCTCTAAGTCTACTGAGTTATTCCACTCTTAAACACCATCAGTTTCTGTCTATTAGACCTCAAATACACACTCTTTAACCATGAGGGCCTGATATCTAACCTGCATAATCAAGGAGGCTAAACAGCATACCTTCCTGTCCAAGGACCCATGACTTTCCAATTCCAGTCAAAAGGGCCTTCAAAAGTAATTCTCTCTTATGAAGGATTAAATATTTTTCTTTTTGTTGAAGGAGGGCTCAGACCTTCCATGTCTCCTTAAATATGTTTCACCTCCAATACATCATCTGAGAAGGACTTCATTATGCTCCTCATGTTCAAGGGCCCTCAAATTCCTGCCCTCTGATCCATATGTTTGTAAAAGTCTTTTCTTCACAAAGGGGATTCAGAGCCTGTCACTCTGCCTATAATAGACTCCAAAACTCCACATCTATTCATAATTACTTGGTTCCCCCCTCTATATGAGGGAAAAATAAAACTTTCTCCTAAAGACCTAGGTGACCTGAACTATATCCTCATTTGCCGAAGGGGGACTAAAGGCTACAATCTCTTCCATTAGACCCATAGATTTTTTTCTATTAACTATGTATGTCTTCTGTATTCTAAAATGTCTAGAAATGCTTCTAAATTTCTTCTTGCTGGGTATAATCTAAGACATTACTCCTCTGAGCAAAGGAGCTGTAGGCTCATCTTACCTCACCAACCGCATCTTAGACTGAGGTTAACCATCAAACCACTCAGAAAATGTGCAATGATTACTGCCAGGCCTTCCACTCAGCCCAAAAATGGTAAGGATATTCTAAATACTGAAAAAGACTTAGAAGCTGATCAAGTGGTCCTGGACCTTCCTCTGTTCCACAAGGTATTTACTTTTTGCTCAATGTGATATTGCATTTCCTATTTCATTGAATGTTGCCATAAACTTTATACCTCTGACAAATATGTGTAGACTTTTACCTTTGCACAAAATGTCTCTGAAATACAAGTTATGACCTAGGGCGCATCAACATTTCTCCTTAATCCCATGGAGTCTGCCGCATTACTTCTTTGATAAAGCGCATAATAATCTTTCCATTTCTGTTCAAAGGTCAAGAACTGTCTCAATCTTACAAGTGAGACTGATATCCACATCAATAAAGAGTGATTCTTACCTGCCTTGTGTGATTAATGAAAGTCCACAGTTGATTCCTTACCAATAACTTATAATTTGTGAGACCTGGGAAATACTTTCCTGAGTAAAAAGATCTCAGTGCACTCTGAACTGAGGTACTTGATCACAAGAACAGCAAGATAAGGGTAACTGTACAACTAATATTTATTTATAAGTGTGTACGTACCATGTTTGTCTTTCTGGGTCAGGATTACCTCATTCAAGGTGATTTTTTTTTCTTGTTCCATCCATTTGCCTAAAAATGCTGTGATGCTGTTGTATTTAAATAATGAATAATACTCCATGGTGTATTTTTGTTTTTAGTTAGGTAGTAAGAACTTTGTCACTACCTATTATCATTGTAATATCTCTTGTGGTTCATTGATCATTTTACTTTGCTAAATTTCCCCATTTGTTTATAAAACTTTACATTTTAAACATCTTAGAGCTGAGGGTGTACAATGAAATAAATATCAGCAGCAGAATAAAAATCTTCAACAGTATTACTGTCTAGTGGATTAGAAATATCAGTTAGCACACAGTAGTAAGTGAATTAAGACCATAGTCTGAGGAAGAGATCAAGGGTGTAATTCCTGACAAGAGTCATAAACTAAAGAAAGCCCAGTTACTAATCACATATTTGTGCATCAAATGGACATTGTATGTTTTTGGTATGTGTTTAGAAGACTTTGTAGTTTGAATCTTCATTCTTTGTGTGTCAAATGGGAGTAGTAAATGATGCTCAGTGTGGGTCTGAGTAGAGTACTATATTTTTGTGTATAGTTTATTATATCTATATATGTGTTTGTACATCTGTCTACCATGTATACATGCTTGTAAGAATATATATAGCTAGCTAGGTAGGCAATGATGCATGCATCCATCCATCTATCCATACTTCCATCAATGTATCTATCTATCTATCTATCTATCTATCTATCTATCTATCTAGTTCATGAACAGTGTGTAATATATGTATGGAAATCAGAAATGCAGGTTGTACTGTCTTTTCATCCTCTTACCGTGCATGTCTTGGGATTGGAACATTGGTTATCTGGCATTTATTTTACCATGCACATCTTGAGGAAGGAGCATTGTTAATCTGGCATCGTTGCCATTACCACTTACTTACTCAACCAGTCCCAAAGCTGTGTTGAAAATCTTTCTTAAAAAATTATATAAAATCTTATTACCACGTACACATTGTATCATCATTATTATTCCAGCTAACCAGTAAATGTGAACTCTTAATTTGTATGTGATTCCTCTCACCCAGTGTCCATGAAAATCAACTAGTTCAGGGATAAACTGTGGGGCCCTGGGAACACTCCTGCCAATGAAAACAACTTATTTTTCTTTTAAAGTTTAAAATAGATTCTTTTGTAATATAAAACTAATTACAGTTTCCCCTCCATTTATTAATCCCAGTTCTTCCTCCAACTTCTCGCCCCTTGGGTTCCACTCTGTTTCTGTCTCCTATTTGAAAAGAATAGGCATCCAAGAATTAACAACCCAATAACAAATAAGCTATAATAAGAAAAAACAAAAATTATCACATTGAGGCTGGACCAGTGTAGGACCATATTACACAGGTCACATATTTTTGCATTGTATTGGCAGCCAGGATCTCAAGCCACAATAGCAGCTGAGGTGCTGAAGGCACTTTCAGACTGACTGTATCCTGAGGTCAGGATATGCTGATGTTCTTCTGTTCCTTCTTTGTAATTATGAGAACTGCCTGGGAGGAGGTGTTACTTCCAAGCTAATGACAGAGCTGTGGATGTGACATTAGTCCTGCTACCCTGGAAATAGAATGCTAATGAACTTCTCTCTCAGTTCACCTTGGGAGATAAAAACTCTTTTCAGAATAAATGCAGGTGATCTTCAGGATTTGAATGAACCCTGAGACTGCCTTCTGATTTTGCTGTGTGAACTGTGTCTCAATTACTCCCGCACGTCCACACCAGGCCAGAAGGTTAGTTTATGTTGGGGTTGGTCACTGCAGAAGTGACCAGAAGTACGGAGGAGAAAATGAGGAATCCATGAAGGAAAGCTTCAACACAGGATGATATGTGAATAATGAGCACCAAAGAATAGAATTTAAGGAAGCATGGAATAAAGCAGGATGGTAATATCGGGAGTAAAATTTGTAAATATAGAAATATGGGGCAAGGAAAAAGCAATCAAATGGCTATACAGTTGATTGGAGATATATTAAAGGAGAGAAGAGAGAGAATACAGCAGCATCAGATACAGGAATTTTTAGAATTTATAGAGGAGATATGCCCTCGGTTTTCTGAGTGCAGAACCTTAGATATTGGTGCATGGAAAGAAGTAGGGATAAAGATTTACCGATGTTATTGTAATTATGGACCAGAAAGCATTTCTGGATGCTAATACAGGAAAGGTTGGACTTAAATCCTGACCAGCAGGAGATAGTTCCATCCACACCACCTGAGGAGTTGCTAGACGCTTTTACAGAACAGAGTAATTGCAATCAGTCAGAGACTAATGATTTAGACTATAAAAGGGAGCCTTCATCTCCCTCTCTAGCAACCAGCAATGCTGAGACACAGGAACAGAATAATGAGGTTCAGAAGGAATTAAAAGGCTTGAGAAGGATGATAAACTCGCTATCGCACAGACTCGAAGCTATGCAGATCCAGGCCTCTTGTCAGAAGAGTAATTCTCTTCTTACCATAATAGCAGATTTAGACCTACCTATAGTACAGAGCACTCCAAAAGTCAAGCAGATGCATAACAATAGTAGTGAATCTCCTCTACAAGCTTGTGTTAGAGAAACCACTAGCAGAGGGGAAGAAATGCAAGGGTTTGTATTGTTCCCATAATAGGGCAAAGAGATGTGCAAGGAAACTTATCAGGATACATACTCCCATATCATTTAAGTTACTCAAAGAATTAAAAACTGCTTGTGCTCAGTGCGGCCCCATGGCTCCTTTTACACATTTGCTGTTAGAGAATATAGCTTTAGAAGCTTTGCCACAAGCAGATTAGAAGCAGATAGCCAAGGCTTGCCTGACAGGAGGATACCAGCTATTGTGGAAAACTGAATTTTTAAAACAATGTCAGGCCACAGCTGATAGAAACAGAGCTCAACAGATTCCTATTTCATATGAAATGCTTGCCAGTGAGGAAACTTATTCAGGAAGAGATCAGCAGTTAGAATTGGATATAGCAGTGTATGCCCAAATTACTTCAGTGGCCAAGAAGGTCTGGATTAGACTTCCATCGTTAAAAGAACAAATTGAGGAGTTATCTGGTGTAAGACAGGGACCTCATGACTTTGTTTCCAGAATAACACAGGCATCTAATAGGTTGATTGGAGACACAGAAGCAGGGCAGTTAATAAATAAACAGTTAGACTTTGAGAACACTAATGTTGTATATAAAGTGACTCTAAGACCTTTTAAAAAGCAGAATAACACTGCAGATAATATCCAAATTTTTTCGGATATTGGCCATTCATATACACAAGGAATGGTCATAGCTGCTGCCTTGCAGGGAAAGGCAATTAATGATATCATATCCCAGCAGAAAGACCTAGGCTCAGGGAGAATGCAAACTACAGGAATAGCTGGAGGCTGTTTTGGATGTGATCTTATGGGGCATCAGGTCAGATGATGTGCTGATACAAGAGCAAGCCTGAGGACAAGAAGAGAATGGGTATTATGTAGGAGATGCAGGAGAGGAAAGCATTGGACTAGTGAGTGCAGATCAAAAAGAGAAATCCCCTTTCAGAATATGGATGCATGTAGGCTTCAGCCTCAGTCCTTGAGACAAAATTATGGGGCAATCCAGCAATCTGTTCCCCCACAAGGAAATCTATACAGGACCTTTTCAGAGTAACCCCAAGAAGTGCAGGGCTTGACCTCAGCTCTTCCTTATACATGGTTCTGACACCCGAAGTGGGGATGCATGCACTCCCCACAGGGATCGATGGGCCTTTACAAAAAGGCACTGTAGGATTATTGTTAGGGAGATGTAGCACAACTATGCAAGGGATCCTTGTCACTCCTCGAGTCATTGATGCTGATTTTGAGGGAGAGATTATGGTGATGACTTATAAACTACAAAAGTACCTTTGCTAACACCAATAATATAGCAATCAAAGAAAAGTAATGTGCAACAATATGACATAGTATTCAGGGATGTCCTGATGACCCCACTTAATCCCTGGAATTATGAATCAGCAACCACAAGTTGTCCTCTGAGTTATACATGCACACATGAGCATTTGTATGCACACACAATATACACACAAAATACATAAACATAATACATTTAGTTGTGCTTTGGGTTTTTTGTTGTTGTTAAGTCGGGGTTTCTCTGTAACTGCTCTGGATGTCCTGAAACTCACTCTGTAGAACAGTCTGGCCTTGAAATCACAGAGATCCGCCTGCCTCTGAGTCCCTAGTATGGGGATTAAAGGAGTGTGCCACCACTGTAACTCATTGCGATATATATATATATATTTTTTAAAAGGAGTAGGGCTGGAGAGATGGCTAAGCAGTTAAGAGAACTGGCTGGTATATCAGAGGACTGTATTTGATTTACCAGCATCCATACAACAGGTCACAGCCATCTATCCTTTTGGTTTCTGGGCACCCAGTGCCTTCTGACCTCAGCAGGCTCATACACACAGTGATACACATGCACACACTCAGATGTGCAAACACATGCAACATAAAACAAAGAAATATACATTTAAAAACAACAACTAAGCCAGCATGGTAGTATATGCCTTTAATCCCAGTATTTAGGAGGTAGGTCTCTGTGAGTTCAAAGCCAGCCTGGTCAACATAAACAGTTCTAGGACAGCTAGGTGGTAGAATGAGACCCTTGTGAAAAGAAAAAGAAAAAAGAAAAAGTATTCTTTGGGAATTTCCTTTTTTGACTTGTTGAAGAGAAGGACTGAATTTATGAATTATTTTAAGACATAGTAATCCTCATCTTTCTTGGTGCCTAGTGAGAACCAAAAGTGTAGCAGGTTCAAATTTTTGTCATCTATCTCCTTCAAAAGAAAAAAAAAAGAGGATCTTGATGGGGAACCTGCTTCAGCCAGTGGCCTTTGAGAGGCTGGACTAAAAGGGGTGTGGCATAGGCTCAGAGATCTCTTTGAAAAAAAGGAAAATTAAATTGGATAATAGGTAGACTAGTGTGAATTTATAGAAATAATAATAATGCTAATATAATAATAATATAATAACCCTAATAATAATAGTGAGTAATAGAGTGAATACTTATGAGCTATTTTATAGATTCTTGTATATTGATACAAATTGAAATTATATTTCTTATATTAAATATGCACCTATTTCTGTTTACATTATTTGTACACCTATGCAGCTATTTTGCTAGATTGTATGCATGCTTGTTTCTACCTCTGTTTAAGAGATTTGTATATTGATACAATTTTAGGACATATATATATCATAATGCATTATACATCTCTACCTCTGATCAAGATACTTATACACTGTTTACATTTTGAGGTCATTGTCATCATTTGTTGCACAGTTGTTTAAAGATAGTTTAATATTCTAATATGAAGTCTTAGTCTTTTTTGTTATATAGGTACTAGGTATTATAGGTCAGTTGTTGTCAATGTTTGTCATACTTATAGTTACACTAATCAGGTTTATAACATACATAAAGACTGTATTCTGCATAGATAAGTAAACTTCGAACACTTCAAGGAACTGTAGAACATGGCATTTAAATAACTTTGGGTTCTGTTGACATGAGACACGATTGCTCCTTACAGCACTGATATATTCCTGAAAAAAAAATGTTGAGCATCAAAGACACTCCACTTGGAGCTTGTTTTCTTCTTGGCAAACCTGGCCTTTGGTCAAGAAACTGCCCATGCTTTGACTACTGGCAAAATGCATGTTGTCTAGAGTGGACAAGCAAGATACAAGAAAAAAAAGACCATCAAACCTTGTCAAGAAAAGGTAAGGCCATTTTTTAAATTGTTCTGCCTCTAGAAAGGGTCTGTCAGTTACTCTAGGCCTTGGCCAAAGTTGTTTGCTTCAACATTGCCTATGAGACTTTGGGTGATTGCCCAGGTAGCAGGATGTCTCTGTCATCTACTGCACATTTTGGAAGCTGCTTGATTGCACTTCCTGCCTACTTAAGTAATATTATATCTCCCTTCTCAGGCCTTTGATGAGGGTTGAAGATTTAATAGTTGTAGCTTCCTTCCTCTTAAGATCTAGCCAATAAGGGGAGATGGGGAGAGAAAGGGGAGAAGGGGAGAATGGGGGGAACTTGGGGAAAAAGGAGGATTGGGATAAAGGAAGGTTGGATAGGGGAGCACGGAAGCACAATTCTTAGTTAAGGGAGCCACCTTAGAGTTGGCAAGAGACTTGAACCTAGAGTGGCTCCCAGATTCCCAAGCCAAGGTCCCAAGTTAGTTCCTTGGGCAGCTGAGGATAGGGAACCTGAAATGACCCTATCCTATAGCAATACTGACGAATATCTTGCATATCATCATAGAACCTTCATCTGGTGATGGATGGAGATAGAGACAGTGACCCACTCTGGAGCACTGGACTGAGCTCCCAAGGTCCCAATGAGGAGCTGAAGGAGGGAGAACATGAGCAAAGAAGTCGGGACCACGAGGGGAGCACCCACCCACTGAGACAGTGGAGCTGATCTATTGGGAGCTCACCAAGGCCAGCTGGACTGTGACTGAAAAAACATGGGATAAAACTGGACTCTCTGAGCATGGCGAACAATGAGGGCTGATGAGAAGCCAAGGACAATGGCACGGGGTTTTGAACCTACGTAATGTGCGGGCTTTGTGGGAGCCTAGCCAGTTTGGATGTTCACCTTCCTTGAAATGGACGGAGAGGCGAGGACCTAGGACTTACCACAGGGCAGGGAACCCTGACTGCTCTTTGGACTGGAGAGGGAGAGGGAGAGGAGTGGGGGAAGGGGGAGAAGGGTGGGAGGAGGGGGAGAAGGGGGGGAGGAGGTGGAAACTTGTTTTTTTTTCTCTCTTTTTTTCAATAAAAAAATGGAAAAAAAAAGATCTAGCCAACCCATTTCTAATACAAGTCTAAGAATTCTTAGGACAAAATAATTATTAAAACAGCGTATGTTTCTTGCTTAATATTGCCTATACTGGTTTGTAATTCTAATTATTATATTTGATATCTTTTCTTATTGTATATAGTTTTGTATTGGGTTTGTAACACTCTTATTTAGACAAAAGGGGGAGGTGACGGGGAACCAACTTCAGCCAATGGTCTTTGAGAGGCTGGAGCATGTGGGGTGTCACTTTAGTGTACCAAAAGGTTCTCAGGAGAGCCCGCTCTGCCTCTTCCTGTGCACTACACCTGGATGTTGGACTCTGTTCCTGATTCCACTTTGTGATCTGTGAGTTTCCCTATTAAAAAAAACCCAGCATACTCTATTTGGAGCTAGTATGGGATTATTTGAATAGGTTTTACCCCATCTGACACGTCTGCTTCAGGATCTCCAATAAAATCTACCAAGACTCAACTTCATTTATTCATGGGTATCATTAAGGGGTTTGGAGCTGGGCTGTACCTCAGTAGTGCCGTGTTTGTTCAGCATCTATGATCACTTGGGTTCAGGTTTCAGAACTGCAAATTTGAGTGAATTTTAATGAGGCCAAAATATCTCTGTCACTGATTCTGTATATTTGAAATATTTGTTTACATGTGCAACTTAATCTACTTTATTGAAAACCAAAAGATATTTTCTCAAGTGTGATTCTGACTGAAATATTTTCCCAAACCTTCAAAATTTATTTTTATTCTGTTTTATGATAACTAAGCTCTCCAATATGCTTATTTATATTCTATATCATGATATAGACTTTTTATCTGTATGTGTATCATTCTTCTGTATTA
Source organism: Microtus oregoni (assembly GCF_018167655.1). Lineage (NCBI taxonomy): Eukaryota > Metazoa > Chordata > Mammalia > Rodentia > Cricetidae > Microtus > Microtus oregoni. Next base: position 7,460,923 of record NW_024543873.1, read on the forward strand.
AATCGTAATGAAATAAAAGTTTTTAAATGTCTCACAGTTAAAAAGGTAAAATAAAAATAAATAATAAAATAAAATATATCCCAATGTTAAATTCACTTTGTAACAAAGAAGCCCCTGCTTCAGGAGCAGGAGGTGCCCTGCACTCACTTTCCAAATGTCAGTTTCTTTACAATTATCCTGTCTTAAATTTTAAATCACCTTCAGCAGAATCTTCTAGCATTGATGGTGAAAGTAGTCCTCAGGCCCTATCCCTGTTAACCAACTGGTAATTGAAGGTTCCTTGGTGTAGATCTACAATGTTCTGGCTCTTACTGAAAAGTTCATGGGAGTTGATGCTACATTTGGGAGAAGTAATCTTCCGGCCTTATATCTTACTGAGAAAGAGTTGGTGGCAGTTGAAGATGCCAGGTATGTGGTATTCCACATCCCTATCTCTTACTTAGAAGATACTGGCAGTTGAAGTTCCTATGAAGAAGAGCTCGCCTATCCCCACCAATTACTGGAGATTGACTGGCAGTTGAAGTTGCAATATGGGATGGTGCTCCAAAAGGCCTTACCTTTATTGAGGAACTCAGGAAGCTGCAATGAGGAGCGTCTCTCCAAGCCCTCTCTATCACCTACTTAGGAGATATTGGCAAGTGAAGCTGCCATGATGGTGATCTATAGGCTCTAGCCCTTATAGATGTGTTACTGGAAGTTAATATGTCATGGAGGAGATAACTTAAAGGCCCCATCCCACACTAAAGAGCTGTTTGCCATTGAAGTTGCCATGTGAACAGCTCTTCAAACCATAAGCCTTACTGAAAGTAAGATAATTTCCTTATCTACACAAGAAATTCTACAATCTGGTTATTCTGACCAAGGGACTCTAGGGGTTTCCCTCTCTGTCAAAGGGTCTCTAAAACTATCTACAACCACACAAGGAATTATAGGAATTGTGCCATCTGTGTAAAATATATTGATACATCCAACTTCTTCACAGGTAGCTCCAAGATTTTCCCCATTGGGTCAACATACTGTCCAAGATTCAGCATCCTCTCCAAGGACTACAGAATTTTTCTCATCTAGACAGAAAAGTTGAGGAACTTTTTACTCTTTCAAAGAGGACATAGAACATGCTCAGGAACAACCTCTATCTGTTCCAGGGATTCTAGGATTTTCAGAAGGATGTAAGAAACTCTCCAAAGAGAATGTTACCTATGGAAAGTCCTTTGTTAGCCATCTACACCTCAGGTATTTTGGGACAATACCAATATTCACACTGTACATTGGACCATTTACTTCATGTGAAAAAGGATGTGGAATCTTCTCAATCTGCTCCAGGGACTATAGAAGCTTTGCCATCACCTCTAGTGCCTGTAGAACATTCAACTCCTACCAAAAAGATACAGCATCTTTTCCCTCTGATCAAGGTTATCTAGTAATTTGAAACCTGCCCAAGCATCTCTGAAACTTTCCATGTCATCCCAGGCAATGCTAGAGAAATCTCAATATACTGAAGGGGCTCTACAATCTTCTGCATCTTCCTCAAAATTTCCAGAACCATACACAAATTCCCCATCTACCCGAGGGACTTTAGGAAATTCCCTATCTGCTGAAGGGCATCTAGGTCTCTCTATATCAGCATCACAAGAAATGCCATCTTCTCATTCTGGTGAAGCGGCTTTAAAACCTTGCCTTTTGGGACAGGAGACTCTAAAATTGTCCAAATCTGCACAAGGGACTCTAGGGACTTTTCCATATACTCATGGCACTGAAGGTCATTTTATATATTCCCAAGGCCAACCAGGATAGTCCATCATGTGCAAAACAGTCTGCAGGACACTTAACACCAACCACAGAACCTCTGGGATCTGCCCACAATGCCAAGTTAATATTAGGATCTGTGCCATCTTATCAAAGGAATCTGAGAATTATTTTATCTGTCCAAGGAACACTAGGATCTTGGGTATCTGCTCAAGGGTCTATAGGATCTTCACCATCTGCACAAGGGTCTTTAAAACTACACCAACACAAGGAACAGTAGGAATTCTGTCATCTTCTCAAAGGGCTTTGACATATAAAATTTCTTCTCAGGAGTCTCCAAAATTTTCTTCATCTTCCCAACACACTGACCAAAGATTAGCATATTCCCCAAGGACTACAGGACCTTTCCAATCCAGACAGAAATCTCATGGATCTTTTTTGTCTTCACTAAAACACATAGAACACTTTCCACCTGCTCCAGGTACTCAGGAAAATCCTTTAATCTATGGAATTTAGGACATTTGCTATTTTCTAAAGTGCCTAAGGAACTTTCCACAGCTACAGAGGAAACTTTACCTGTTCTAAGTTCTTTGTCATCTATCCAAAGGTGTTCAACACATTTGTTATATTCTTCAAGGGTTTTGAGACACCACCAATACTCTCAGAATACCTTGGGGCATTTGTCATGTGTGAGAGAGGGTGTGGAAACTTCTCAGTCTTTTACAAGCACTATAGGAGATTTTTCCATCACCTCTTGTGCCAGAGGATATTTAACTTTGATCCCAGTATCTCCAGAATTGTTCCCTTCTGGCCAAGGGAATCTAGAACCCTTGAAATTTGCCTAAGGGCCTCTGAAACATTTTATGTCATCCAAGAAAATGCTGCATTCAGCAATCTCTGAAGAAGGGACTCTATAACTTTCTGCACTCTCCCACGCAGTTCCAGAGCATATACAAATTCTCCATCTACTCAAGTGACTAGGGAAATGTTTTCTGTACCAGGGCACCTTCATATCTTGTCATCAACAAAAGCAACTCAACTATCTTCTTGTTCTGATGAAAGGACTGTGGGTTATCGCCCATCATCACAGAGAACTCTGAGAGTGTCCAAATGTGCACAAGAGACTCCAGAGTCTTTCTCAGATTCCTGGGTACTGGAGAGATTTTCTTATTTGCCAAAGGCACAATGGGAAATTCAACATCTTCAAAACAGACTGCAGAACCTTTCCCATCAATGACAGGACCTCTGAAGTTCATCCAAAATACCCAGATGCTATTAGGATCTTTGAAATCTGGTCAGAGTTTTTTTGGGAGTGTCTCAGGCTGCAGAAGGGCATATAGATCCTTCATTTCCCCCAAGAGCCTCTGGACCTATTTGTGACTATTCAAGGGACTCAGTGACATTGCTGTGTAATCAAAGAACTTGGAAACATCCTGTTTCATCTCAAACCCCACAGAAAACTTCTCAGTCCGTGCAAAATTCTCTAAAGCATCCACCATCTATCCCAGGATTTCTGAATTCTTTCCAATCCAAACAGAGCACACTAGGATCTTTGTCCTCTCCTTCAGGTACTGGAATATCTGTCCCAGGTTCTCAGGAAATGTTCCAACATTCTGCAAGTTCAGGATATCCTAAATATTTGCTGTTTTTTGGATTGCCTCTAAAATTTTCTGTGTGTACACAGGAAACCCTGTGTCATTTTTTATCTCCTCAAGGAGAACTTGATTTTTTATATTGATTCTCTGGTAATCTAGAAACATCTCAACCTGCCAAAATGAATCTTAGCCATTTGTCATCTGTCAGAGAGCCTGTGGCAAACTCTCCATCTGTCCTAGATCCTAGAGAGCCTTCACCATTTAATAAAGTGCCTAGAGGACTTTTATCACATGACTCTAGAAATAAATGTATTTCCCCAGTTTTCACTGAGTCCATCAGCATCTTTCAAAGGAACTCTAGAGTCCTCATTATCTTCTACAGACATCCAAGCAAAAGTCCAAAATACATATAGTTATCATAGGCAATTGTCACATGTAAGAGAAACACTGGATACTTCTTCATCTCATAAATGAAGTTCAGTATACTTACCTTGTCATCAGGAGACTCTGGGACTTTCCTCTTTAAACAAAGACAGTGAAGCAACTTCTCATTGTGCTCAAGGAGCTGTGGGTTTTTGCCTATCTACACAAGAGTCTATGGGACTGTCCACATCTGGACAAAGGAGTCTAGGACATCCTCCATCCACTCAGGGGATCTCAAGCACTTCCTCACATACACAACATACATGTTCACAGACTACTTCTGCATAAAGCACAGTAGCATATTCAACATCTACCCCAGTGCCTGAGGAATATAGCCAGTATATAAAAAAAAATGGTGGTAGGAACTTTGAAGTCAGTCCCAGGATCTCCAATAAAATTTATCAGAGCACAAGGGATTGTAGAAACTTTTCTATATGCCCGAGAGTCCCCCAGGATATTCATGATCTGTATCAGGTGTACATAGAACTTCTACAGCTACCAGAGGTCATGTGGTATCTGATGATGGGCCTCTGGAACTTTCCCTATCTTCCCAGGGAATCTTGAGTCTTTAAGTTATTCTCAAAGCCTTTTGTATCCTTCCCTGTCTGTAGAAGGGACTTTTGGCATCTCTATACATATGCAAGGCACTCTAGGACACTCTGTTTTATCCCTTGGACCTTTTTAGCCCTGACAGTCAGCCAAAGGGTTCAACAAACAGATCCATCTGCTTCAGATTCTTTATGACCTATGCCTTCTTTCAAAAAGACAAATGGTTATTTCTTTATCCAGGCAAGAGATGCTAGGACCTACATCACCTTCCCTAGGGTCTTTGGAAATTTTTCCTTATCTGTTAAAGTGATTTCCAGACCTTTGATATCTTTCTAAGAAGCTGATGGAACTTGTATTTCTTCACAGGGGACTCTGGAAATTTCTACCTGTACACATGGAAATTTGGTGGTATCCAATTCCTCAAGAGAGGATTTGGGGTCTTCACCATCTACTCCAGTGACTCTGAGATCTTCTCCACCTGCCAAAGAGGATTTAGAAATGTCCCCATATGGTTCATGGACTCTAAGACCTCTTGTGTTTACCCAGGGTGTTCTAGAAACATCATCATCTGCCCAAGAGGTTAGGAAACCTTCATCAGCTAGCCAGTGGAAAACAGAATCTTTGCCATATGCCCAAAATGATCTGGGACTCAGGTTTCTTTCCCTGGGATCTGAAGGAAATTCCCAATTTTCAAACGGGAATTAAAGTATTGCCATCTGCCCAAGTGGGTTTTAAACCTTCTCTGTCTACCCAAGGGCCTGTAGAAACTTGCTATCTGCCACAAGGACTCAAAGACTAGCTTTTCTCTATCCTCCCAAAATAACTTAGAACTGTCCACATCTTCACATAAGGTTCTCAAATCTCCACCAACTCCCCGAACATCTACTAAACATTCTCCATTTTCTCAAGAGTCTCTGGAACCTACCCTATCTGCACAGGTAATCTGAAACATTGTCTACATGTACAAAGGTGGAAGAAATTGTCTGCACCTGCAAAAGTGACTCTAGGACAGACACCACATCAGGGGGGGTATGAAGGAAATTCATTATCTGCCCAAGGAACTTTGAGGTTGTCTTTATCAGGACAAAAGTCTCTAGGACATTGCTCATTTGAACAAGAGTCTCCAGAATCATCCACATCTTCCCACAAAGTGCAATAACCCTCTTATAATCCAGAGTCTGCAGCACTGTTCCCATCTGTTCCAGGAGATACACATTCTCTCTCTTTGCCCAGTGAACTCTGCAAAATTTGTCATCTTCCCAAGTTACTCTAGAAACATCATCTTCTCACCAGAGAGATATAGAAGGTTCATTAGATATTCATGGTGTTCAACAACTTCAACCTCATTCCCTAGAGTACCTGGGACATTCCCATTGTACTCCAAAGTCATCAGAAACTGTTTCATTTCCCCAAATGATTTTTGAATTTTCAGAATCTTCATCTGTTACTCTAGAATCTTTGCCACTTCTCCGCAAAACTCTCGGACATTCCATATCTTCTCAAAGTACTGTGTTCCCTTCTGGTTCTGACCAATAGATTCAGGAATCATCACCATCTCTCAAAAATCTGTTCATTTTTCTCCATCTTCTAAAGGTTCACTAAGACCTACTCCATCTCTACTAGGGACCGCCCAATCTTTATTATCACAATTGTGCTGAAAATTGTCTGTATCTTCCTAAGCGTTTCTAGAATCTTCACCACCTCAGCAAGGATGCTTAGGAGATATTCATTATCCATACAAAGGGATCTTGATACTTCCATATCAGCACAAAAGTGTGAAGGACATTCAAAATCTGATCAAGCTTCATTATAGCCACAAATAAAGAAGAGATCCCAACCTTCATAACACACCAATGTAGCTGATGATAAGTTTCAAGGGGTCTTAGAGTCTGAGACTGCCAGTCATGACTGATGGATGATGCACAGATTGCTGCCAGGCTTGCCACAGTGTGCTTGAAGATGTGAATCTTCTACACTGTGATGAAGCCCTTCTTCTACTGCACAAGGTAGACTGGGAAACTCCCTTTCCCTAAGTCATTTGTGACACTGCTACTGTCTCTAGGTCTACTTAAATCTTCCAGCCCTAAACATCATCAATTTCTCTCCATTGGACCTAAAATGCCCACTCTGTAATCAAGAGGGCCTGATATCTAACCTGGATGATTGAGGGGACCAGAAAGAATCTCTACCTACCCACGATCTGAAGAATTTCAACTTCCAGTCAAACAAGCTTTCAAAGCAGACCCTCTCTTATGAAGGATTCCCCCCCCCCTTTTTTGAGACAGGGTTTCTCTGTAGCTTTTTGGTTCCTGTCCTGGAACTAGCTCTTGTAGACCAGGCTGGCCTCGAAGTCTCAGAGATCCACTTGCCTCTGCCTCCCAAGTGCTGGGATTAAAGGCGTGCTCCACTACCGCCCGGCAGGATTCCCTTTTGGATGGAGGGCTCAGATCCTCCACTTGTACTTAAAAATTCTCACCTCTAATACATCATCTGAAAGTGACATCAGAACTACTCCTTTTGTTCCATGGCCCTCAAATTCCCTCCATGAGGCCAAGAGGTCTGAAAATGTTTTTCTTTCATATGGGGGGTCAGTGCCTCTTGTTCTGTCAATCACTCAGATACTCCACTTCTATTAAAAATGACTTAGTCTTTACCATCTACCCTGGGGAAAATGAAACTTTCTAACAAAGCAAAAGTTGGCCTAAAATATGTCTTCTTTTGACCAAGGAGGGCTCTGGCTTACCAGTTCTTGCAAGGGGCACAAATATCTTGTTTTATTGACTATTTATGCCTGCTATATTCCCTACTGTCCAGGATTGCTACCAACTCTCTTCCTGCTATGCATAATCTATTACCCCTCTGAACAAAGGAGCCTTGGGCTTATTTTACCTGAACAAAGACTTTTTAAACAGACATTAACCATTCAAGCACAGTGAAAAAAAAATATATATATATATATTGTTGATTATATATATATATATATATATATATGTATGTATATATTGTTGAAGTAAGACACAATTGCTCTAGGAAGCACCAATCTATTCACAAGAGAAGGTTGAGCACCAAAAACACTCCATTTGGAGCTTGTTTTCTTCTTGGGAAAACTGGCATTTGAAAAAAAAAACTGCCTCTGCTTTGGCCACTGATCCAGAAATGGATAAGCAGGACAGTCAAATCTTGCTAAGACAGGGTATGGCGGTTTTAAAATTTTTCCTGCCTTTGTAAATGGTCTGTCAGTTATTCTAGGCCTTAGCCAAAGTTGGTTGCTTCACCGTTATAAATGAGAATTTGGGTGATTGCTCAGGTAGTCAGTTGCCTCTGTCATTTTTTGCACATTTTGAAGGTTCTTGATTGCAATTCCTGCTTCCCCAAGTCATATTATTTCCCTTCTCGTGTCTTCGATGGGGCTAAAGACTAGATATTTGCAGTTACATTCCTCTCATGACTTGGCCAAGTTATTATTTATACAAGAGTTAAACTAGTTAGGATAGGATAATTATTAAATATATTTGTTCTCATTGTATATAATTTTGTATTAGGCTTAGAACTGTCTTATTAAACAAAAGGGGGAAGTGTTGTAGGAAGTCTTTTTTTTTCTTCTTTTCTTTTTTTTTTTTTTTTTTTTTTTTTTTTTGGTTTTTCGAGACAGGGTTTCTCTGTGGCTTTGGAGCCTGTCCTGGAACTAGCTCTGTAGACCAGGCTGGTCTCGAACTCACAGAGATCCGCCTGCCTCTGCCTCCCAAGTTGCTGGGTTTAAAGGCATGCGCCAACATCGCACAGCTTGTAGGAAGTCTTACAGCCAGTGGTTACCTGCCCATTGTGATGTGGCCTCTTTTACTATATATGCCAATGTTGAGCATGCGTCCAGCCTCTTTTCCCCCTGCAGGATTCAATTTCTGATATCTGCTAAACCAGAAGATTCTGATTTTGAGTCTAACCCTAAATAAATAACTGTCTATTTCTCAATTCTGAGCTAGTGGGAGATTTCCTTTAAGCGTCCTTATTTGGGTTACTTCCCTCGGGAAGATATTTTTCCTTTTGCCTGCTAATGTCATGGTATCTTTTTTAACAGCTAAATAATACTCCATGGTGTATTTTTTTTTAAAAATTACATAGTAAGAACTTTGACACTACCTAACATCATTGTGATAGACAATGATGGTTCTTTGATAGTTGTATCTTACTGAATTTCTATTTTGCTAATAAAACTTTGTACCCTAAAAAATGATGTATCTTAGAGCTGGTGGTGTATGATGAAATATCATGAGCCTCATAAATACCTTCAGTAGCATTGCTGTCTAGTAGGTTATTAGTATCAGTTAGTAAAAAATGTAAAAATGGATTAATAACAAACTGTGAGGAAAATATCAAAAACATGAAAACAGCCAGAAACAAAGGAAAGCCATGTTACTAATGATATCTATGTGCATCAAATTGTCATTGAGTGTTTTATGTCTGTGTTTAGGAGAATTTATAGTTTTATATTCAGTCTTTATTTCTTAAATGAGAGTAATAAATCATGCTCAGTGTGTGTGTGAAAAGAGCACCATGTTTTTGTGTTTAGTTTACCATTATATCTATCTCTGTGTCTGTACATCCATCTACCATACATGCATAAATATATGTAGCTAGGTATGTAACCATCTGTCTGTCTCTGTCTATCTATCTATCTCTATCTATCTATCTATCTATCTATCTATCTATCTATCTACCTACCTATCTATCATCTATCTATCTACCTACCTACCTACCTCATTATTAGGAGACCTCATTAAGATCAGCTTCATATATTTTAGGAAATTTCCACTGAGCTAGGTTTCCGTATCATAACTAAAATACAACTCAATTCCAGGTGCATTCCCTTCCTTGACCTTATCTCCCCTCCCCAATCCCACCTGATCCTCCAGTCCATCAATAAAATCTATTCTATTTCCCAGTCTCACAGACATCTGGTCCATCTGTACCTAACCTCTCTAGGTTCACATAGATTTGTCATCATTTAATTAATGAATAATATCTTAGTATTTCTATTACTGCAATAAAACATAATGATCAAAAAGCAAGTTTGAAAGGAAAGAATTTCTTGGCTTACACTTCTTCAACGGATTCCATCATTGAAGGAACACAGAACAGGAACTCAAACAAGGAAGAAACCCTAAGCCAGGACCTGATTCAGAGGTCATGGAGGTGGGTGCTGCTTACTAGCTAGCTCCTTATAACTTGCTCAGCCTGCTTTCTTATAGAGAACTCAGGACCATTATCCCAGTGATGGCACCAACTACAATGGCAGGGTAGTCTCCCATTAATCACTAATTAAGAAAATTGAGAATCAACCTACCTTAGGATCTAGAAATACCACTCTTGTGCATATACCCAAAAGATGCCCAATCATACTACAAAAGCATTTGTTCAACTATGTTCATAGCATCATTATTTGTAATCGCCAGAACCAGGAAACAACCTAGATTCCCCTCAACCAAAGAATGGATAAAGAAAATGCGGCACATTTACACATTAGAGTACATCTCAGTGGTCAAAAAACAATGGCATCTTGAATTTTTCATGCACATGGATGGAATTAGGAAACACTATCTTGAGTGAGGTAACTCAGACTCAAAAATACAAATATGATATGTACACACTCACAAGTGGATATTAGTTATAAACAAAGGACATTGAATCTATAGTTCATGATCTTAGAGAAGCTAAGTAGTAAGCTGAACTCAAATAAAAACATATATATATATATATATATATATATATATATATATATATATCCACCAGGAAACTGGAAGCAGTCAAGATCACCTGAAAATAATGGGGCAAGTTGTGTGGTGAGAAGGGAGGGTGGAAGGGAAAGAGAATGGGAGACAGGGAGGGTTGAGGAGAACTTGAGGGAATGGGATAGTCAAGATAATGGAAGGAGAGAGATGAGAGCAAGGAAAGAGATATCTTGATTGAGGGAGCCATTATAGGGTTAGCAGAAGCCTAATTCTAGAGAATTTTCCAAGAATCCACAAGGATGACCCCAGCTAAGACCCTATGCAATAGAGCAGAGTAGGCCCCATCTTGACTTGCTCTGTAGTCAGACTGAAGAATGCCTTAAATATCACCATAGACCTAGAAAAAGAGTCGGAGACACACATCAGAGCACTGGACTGAGCTCAAAGTCCAGTTGAAGAGTAGGAAGAGGAATGAGAATATGAGCAAAGGGGTCAAGACAATGATGGGTTCACCCACTGAAACAGTTTACCTGAACTAATGGGAGCTCACCAAATCCAGCTGGACAGGGAAGGAACAATCATAGGACCAAACTAGTCCCTATGAATATGGTTGACAGTTTCATGGCTGGGACAGACTGAAGGGCCACTGGCAGTGACACTAGGATTTATCCCTACTGCATGTACTGGATTTTTGGGAACCTATTCTCTTTGGATGTATGCCTTGCTCAGCCTAGACATACTCGGGAGAACCTTGAACCTCCTACAAAGCAATGTGCCTTACCCTCTCTGAGGATTGGAGAGGGTGGGTTGGGAGGGTGTATGTAGGGAATGGAAGGAGGGAATGGGAACTTGGATTGTTATTTGTTTATAAAATATAATAAATTTTTTAAAAAGAAAAAGAAAATGGTAGCTGAAATAAAATCCAGTTTCAATGGAAATTATAAAGTATTATTCCAGTAAATGCCACAGTTTTGGTAAAATGATGGCTCAGTCGTTTCCTGGGTTTGTAATACCCTCTGGGGTAAACTTATACAAGTGTGATACATTACTTTTATTATCTGCTATTGTTATTAATAATAAATCTTGCTATCACTGAAAAAAAGAGAAAATTCCCTACAGGCTTGTTTAAACCCAGATCTTATGGGTTATTTTATTGAGCTTGCCTGATATCTCAGGGTCTGGGTTGCATCACACTTAGCAAAACTTTTTTCTACTTACATATACATTTAAAATTAAGATCTATTTACCTATAAATTCATGATGTCATTTTTAGAAAAGTATTCATTTATTTTAAACAATCTTTTATCATTTTATATACCAGTACCAGTTCCGACTCCCTGCCCTCCTTCTGCTTCCCCAACCTATTCCTTATTCAACCCTCCATTTATTCCTCAGAAATGATAAGGCAGGTTTTCCATGGGGAGAAAAGAAACTAGAGCACATCCATTTTTGGCAAGACTGAGGGCTTTCCCACTATATCGAGGCTGAAGAAGGTATTCTTCTGAAGAGATTGGGCTCCAAAAGCCAGTTCATGCAGTAGGGATAAAGCCTAGTCCCACTGACAGTGGCCCCACAGACTGCCCCAGCCATACAACTGTCAACAAAAACCAGAGGGCCTAGTTTGATCCTATGCTGGTTTTCCTGCTGTCAGTCGGGAGTCAGTGAGCTCTTACTAGCTCAGGTAAGCTGTTTCAGTGGGTATCTCCATCATTGTTTTGATGCCTTTTCTCATATTATTGTTCCTCCCTCTCTTTGGCTGGGCTTTGGGAGCTCAGCCCAGCAAAGCTCCGGGCCCCTCCCACACCTACCTCAGGTTCACTAGCCACTCTGCAGGAAAGCCTCCTAAAGGCAGGTTGCTCCAACACTGCCCCCATTGATTAGAACCTGTAATCTACAAGTCCAGCTATGCCCCTAAACTAACCATCACCTGTGACCTCATGATACCATTTTTATTTAATTTACTTATTTTACATTCCGACCAAGTTTACCTTCCCTTCTCTTCTTGATTCTCTGTCCCAATTCCACTCCCCCTTAATCCACTTCTCTTCTCATTCTGTTCATTAAGGGGCAGGACTCACATGGATATCTACAAAGCATGACATATCAAAAATGTGGTAAGACTAAGCACCTCCCCTTTTATTTAAGCTGGGCAAGGCAATCCAACATAAAAAATAGTTTTCAAATAGCCAGCCAAAGCATTAGGAACAGGGCCTGCTCACATTTTTAGGCATCTCATAAGTAGACAAAACTACACAACTGTCACATCTATGCAAAGGACTTAGGTTGTTGGTTCAAACTCTATGAGTTTCTGTGAACAAGGTTAGTTGTTTCAATAAGGTTTTTCTATGATGTCTTTGACCTCCATTCCTACACTGCAATCCTCCCTCCCTCTCTTTAGTGGGATTCCTCGAGTTGGGCCTAATGTTTGGCTGTGGGTTCATGAAGCCTGTGTTTAAAAAGGTGAGTAATACTTGATTATCCCAAATGTACTACATTGTCTTCATTAATTTTTCTGTTGAAGAAAACCTGGATTGTTTTAAATTTTGGGGGCTTATGAATAGAGTATCTTTCATCATGGGTGAGCAAATGTCTTGCTGTAGGATGAAGTGTCCTTTGGGTATCAACCCAAGACTGGTATAGTTAGGTTTGAGGTACACTGATTCCCAGTTTTCTGAGTAAATATCACATTGATTTCCATATTGGTTCTATGAGTTTGCATTCTCACCAGCACGGGAAGAGTGTTCCCATTGCTCCACATCCTCTCCAGCATGATCTGTCACTTGTGTCATTCATTGATCTTAGCCATGCTGACAAGTTTAAGATGCAATCTCAAATTAGTTTTGATTGGCATTTCTCTGATGGCTAAGGATGTTTGCCGAACATTTCTTTAAGTGTTTATCAACCATTTGAGTTTTTTTCTGTTCTATTTAGATGTGGACTCCATTTTTAATTGGGGGTATTTCTATTATTTATATCTAGTTTGTGTTTTTATATAGTTTAGATATTAGTTCTTTATTGTTTATGGAGTTGGTAAAAGTCTTTTTCCATTGTGTAGACTGTCCACATGGACCTGTTCATGGTGTCTTGGACCTTAGAGAAGCTTTTCAGATTCATGGGATCCCATTTATTGATTTTTTTCTTTGTGCCTTCACTATCAATGTTCTACTCAGGAAGTCCTCTCCTTTGTCAATGCATTCAAGGCTGTTCTCCACTTCATTTAACTCCAGCTTTAGTCTTTCTAGGTTTCTGTTTAAGTGTTTGATACATTTGTAATTGAGTGGTATGCAGAGTGATAAATATGGAACTATTTGCATTCATTTACATGCAGACATTGACTTTGAGCAGCACCATTTGTTCAAGATGCTTCTTTTTCCAGTGTGATTTTGGAAACTTTATCAAAGACAAAGTGGTCAAATGTCTGTGTATTTATGTCTAGAACTTTAATTTCAAGAGCAACATGTCCGTTTCAATGTTGTTCTTGTTTCTATACCTCTGTAACACAACTTGAATTTGGGAATGGTGAGACCTCCAGCAGTGATTTTATCGTTCATGATTGTGTTAGCTATCCTGAGGTTTTTTGTGTTCAATATAAAGTTTAAAATTGTTTTTTGAAGACCTGTGTTGAATTTTGGTGGGGAATTGAATTGAATCTGTAGATTGCTTTACATAGGTGATGGCCATTTTTACTATGCCAATCCTTATGATTCATGAACTTAGGTGATCTTTCCAACCAAGAGGTACCTCCTTGATTTCTTTCTTCAAAGAATCAGACTTGTTATGAATCATAAAACATTGTTATGAATCATAAAGCTTGTTATGAATCATAAAACATTCCCATACCAGTTCCAGAGTATGAATAATAAAAAAGTTATTTTTTAAGGGGAAAACTTATAGATTAGTATCCTAGACAACAAGCATCTGAGCAAATAGGAACAGAGTCTAGCAGCCAGAAGCAGGAGCCATAAGCAAGAGAATGGGCACATGGCTACCTATGCTTTTTAAAGCAAAAGAGACCATGCCCAAGTGTGCCGGTATCTTAAAGGCTATTGGCTGAAGGAGCAGAAGGAACTCCCACAGCACCTCCCCATTTTGTATGAATAAGAGAGTTCCAAACCTGATACAAAACAATATATACTAGGAACAGAGATCAAGTATAAGTTTAGAATTACAACCAGCATAAACAATATTAAGCAAGGAACATATGCTAAAAGTTTTCATAAACATTCTATCCTAAGGAGTCTAAGACTTGTATTGGAAATGTCTTGGTTAGATCATAAGAGGACAGTAAATATGACTATCTAATCTTCAACCCTATTGAAGGCCTGAGAAGGGAGATAACATTACTTGAGCAGTCAGGAAGTACAATCAAGTAGCTTCCAAAGTAAGCAATATATGATGGAGACAATTAGCTACCTGAGCAGTCACCCAAAGTGTCATTTTGCAATGTTGAAGAAACCATCTTTGGCTAAGGCCTAATGTAACTGACAGACCATTATCAGAGCCAGAAAATTTTTCAAAACCATTTTACCCTGTCATGGCAAGATTTGACAGTCCTACTTACCCATTTCTGAGTACTATGTAACTTGTCAGTGGTTGAGGCATTGTCAATTACTTGCGCAAAGGCCAGTTTGCTAAGAAGAAAACAGGCTCCAAGTGGAGTGTCTTCGGTGCTCAACATTCTCTTGGGAATAGATTGGTGCTGCCAGAAGCAATAATGTGTCATGTCAACAGAACTCTAAATTATTTAAATGCCATGTCCCACAGATCCTTGAAGTAGTTGAAGAATACCTACCTAGACAGAATATAATTTCTGTGTATCTAAAGAACCTAATTGATCTGACTGTATGTACAACAAACATGAACAACTATTGACCTATAATAAGAATACCTTTTCTCTCCCCCTCTCCACTTCCCCCCACTCCACCCCCACCGCCATTCTCCCAACTTTCGCCTGGCGATCTTATCTACTTCCAATTTCCAGCAGGACCTATATATGTTTTTCTTTGAGTCCACCTTATTCCTTAGCTTCACTAGGATTGCGAGCTATGGGCTCAATGTCCTTGGTTTATGGCTAGAATCCATTAATGTGTGAGTACATACCATATTTATATTTTGGGGTCTGGATTATCTCACTCTGGATAGTGTTTTCTAATTCCATCCATTTCCATGAAACATTCAAGATGTCATTGTTTTTTACTGCTGAGGAGAACCCTAATGTGTAGATTTGTCACACTTTCTTTATCCATTTTTCCATTGAGGGGAATCTAAGTTATTTCCAGGTTCTGGCTATTAGAAACAATGCTGCTATGAACATAGTTGAACAAATGCTTTTGTAGTATGATTGGGCATCTCTTAGGTAAATTCCCAAAAGTGGTATTGCTGTATACTGAGGTAGGTTGACTCCCAATATTCCGGGAAAGCGACACATTGATTTCCAAAGTGGTTGCAAAAGTTTGCATTCACACCAGCAATGGATGAGTATTCCTGTTGCTCCACATTCTTTCCAGCATAGGCTATTATTCATAGTTTTGATTTTAGCCATTTTGATAGGTGTAAGATTATATCTCAGAGTTGTTTTGATTTATATTTGCCTGATAGCTAAAGAAGTTGAACATGTCCTTAAGAATCTTTTGGCCATTTGAATTTCTTCTGCTGAGAATTCTCTGTTCAGTTCAGTACCACAATTTTTGATTGGGTTATTTAGAATTTTAATGTCTAGTTTCTTGAGTTCTTTATATATTTTAGAGTTCAGACCTTTGTCTGATGTGAGGTTGGTGAAGATCTTCTCCCATTCAGTAGGTTGCCTTATTGTCTTAATGACTGAGTCCTTAGCTTTACAAAAGCTTCTCAGTTTCAGGAGGTCCCATTTATTCATTGTTGCTCTTATTGTCTGTGCTGCTGGGATTATAGGTAGAAACTGATCTCCTTTGCCCATGTATTGCAGGCTACTTCGCACTTTCTTCTCTATCAGGTTCAGTGTGGTCAGATTTATACTGATTGATGTCTTTTATCCATTTGGACTTCAGTTTTGTGCAGTGTGATAGATATGGATCTATTTTCATTTTTCCACAGGTTGAGATCCAGTTAAGCCAACACCATTTGTTATAAATGCTTTCTTTCTACCATTTTATAATTTTAGCTTCTTTTTCGAAAATAAGGTGTTCATAGATTTGTGGGTAAACATCCAGGACTTCTGATGTAGGAGGGTCTTCTGTTTTGTGTTGATTTCATTGGTTAATAAAGAAACTGCCTTGGCCATTTGATATGCCAGCCCTTAGGTTGTTGGAGTAGACAGAACAGAATGCTGGGAGGAAGAGGGCTGTGAGGCAATCACCATGCTTCACCTCTTGGGGTCAGATGCGATGGAGCCAGCCACCAGGTCAGACATGCTGAATCTTTCCCAGTAAGCCACCACCTCGTGGTGATACACAGATTATTAGAAATGGGTTAATCAAGATGTGAGAACTAGCCAATAAGAGGCTAGAACTAATGGGCCAAGCAGTGTTTAAATGAATACAATTTGTGTGTTGTTATTTCGGGGCATTAGCTAGACAGATGGCCAGGAGCCGGGTGGCAGGAATGCAGCACACTGCTCCTTCTACAGACATCAATTTGATTCCATTGGTAAACGTCTCTGTTTTTATGCCAATACCAAACTGTTTTCATTACAGTAGCTCTGTAATAGAGTTTGATGTCAGAAATGGAAATTCCTCCAGAAGTTCCTTTGTTGTATAGGATTGTTTTGGCTATCCTGAATTTTTTTTTGTTTTTCCATATAAAGTTCACTATTGTTCTCTCAAGGTCTCTGAAGAATTTTGTTGGGATTTTGATGGGGATTGCATTGAATCTATAGATTCCCTTTGGTAGAATTGACATTTTTACTATGTTGATCCTACCAATCCAAGAGCAAGGGAGGTCCTTCCATTTTCTGGTATCATCTTCAAAGTTTTTCTTCAAAGCCTCACCGTTCTTATCAAATAGATCTTTCACTTCCTTGGTTACTGTTACCCCGAGATACTTTATGCTAATTTTGCCTATTGTGAAAGGTGATGTTTCTCTGATTTCTCTCTCTACTTCTTCATCGTTTGTGTATAGGAGGGCTACTGTTTTTTTTTTTTTTAGTTGATCTTGTATCTTGCCACAGCACTGAAGGTATTTATCAGGTTTAGGAGTATTTTTGTAGAGTTTTTGGGGTCACTTATGTACAATATCAAATCATCTGCAAATAACGATAGTTTGACTTCTTCCTTTCCAATTCCAATCCCCTTGATCTCCTTATGTTGTCTTTTGCTATTGCTAGAATTTCAAGCATTATGTTGAAGAGATATTGTGAGAGTGGACAACTTGTCTTGTTCCTGATTTTAGTGGAATGGTTTTGAGTTTCCTTCCCTTTAATTTGACTTTAGCTGTCAGCTTGCTGTATATTGTTTTACTATATTTATATATGATCCTTGTCCCCCTAATCTCTCCGAGACCTTTATAATAAAGGTGTGTTGAATTTTGTCAAATATTTTTTGCCATCTAATGAAATGATCATATGGTTTTTTTCAGTGTATTTATATGATGGATTACATTGATAGATATTCCTATGTTAAGCCAGCCCTGCATCTCTGGGTAAAACCTACTAGATCATAATGGGTGATTTTTTTATGTGTTCTTGGATTCAGTTTGCCAGTATTTTATTGATAATTTTTGCATCAATGTTTTTGAGTGAGATTGGTCTGTAATTCACTTTCTTGGTTGAGTCTTTGTATGGTTTTGGTATCAGGGTAACTGTATCTTCATAAAAAGAGTTTGACAAGGCCTCTCCTGTTTCTATTATGTTGAATACATTAAGGAGTATAGGTATTAGCTCTTCTTGGAAGTTCTGGTAGAAATCTGCACTAAACCCGTCAGGCTCTGGGCTTTTTTTTTTTAAGATTTTTTTATTTATTATTTATACAACATTCTGCCTCCATGTATGCCTCCATGCCAGAAGAGGGTGACAGATCTCATTACAGATGGTTGTGAGCCACCATGTGGTTGCTGGGAATTGAACTCAGGACCTCTGGAAGAGCAGACAGTGGCTCTTATCCTCTGAGCCATCTCTCCAGCCCCCTGTTGGGAGGTTTTTGATGACAGCTTCTATTTCCTCATGTCTTATAGGTCTACTTAAATTGTTCTACTGGTTTTGATTTAATTATGGTATATGGCATTTATCTAAAAAATATCCATTCCTTTTACATTTTCCAATTTTTTGGCTTTTGTAATGAGACCTAATGATTCTCTGAATCTCCTCAGTGTCTTTTGTTATGTCCCCCTTTTCATGACTGATCTTGTTAATTTGAGTGTTCTCTCTCTGTCTTTTGATTAGTTCGGATAGGTTTTGGTCAATATTGTTGATTTTCTCAAAGAACCAGCTTTTTGCTTCATTGGCTCTTTCCATTGTTTTCTGTGTTTCTATTTTGTTGATTTCAGCCCCAAGTTTGATTATTTCCAGTCTTCTACTCTTCCTGGGTGAGCCTTATTCTTTTTTTCTAGAGATCTCAGCTGTGCTCTTAAATCGCTAATGTGAGCTTTCTCCATTTTCTTTATGTAGGTACTTGGTGCTATGAACTTTCCTCTTAGCACTGCTTTTATACTGTCCCATAGGTTTGTACATGTTGTGCCTTCATTTTTGTTCAATTCAAAAAAGACTTTAATTTCTTTCTTTTATTTCTTCTTTGACCCAGGGGAGGTTCAGTCTTGACTGTTCAGTTTCCATGTGTTTGTAGGCTTTCTGGGGGTGAAACTATTGTTAAATTTTAACTTTACTCCATGGTGATCCGATAAGACACAGGTGATTACTCCAATTTCTCCGTATCTGTGGGTATTTGCTATGTTACTGAGTATGTGATTAATTTTTGAGAAAGTTCCACGAGATGCTGAGAAGAAGGTATATTCTTTCCTGTTTGGGTGGAATTTTCTATAGATGTCTGTGAAGTCCATTTGATTCATTACATCTGTTAGTTCTCTTATTTCTCTGTTAAGTTTCTTTCTGGTTGACCTGTACATTGGTGAGAGAAGAGTGTTGAAATCTCCGACTATTAGTTTGTGGGGTTTGATGTGTGCTTTGTGCTCTAGTAATGTTTGTTTTACATATGTGGGTACTTTCATATTAGGGGAATTGATAATCAGGATTGAGACTTCATCCTGATGAATTGTTCCTTTTATGAGTATAAAGTGTCACTCTTCATGTCTTCTGATTAATTTTAGTATGAAATCAATTATGTTAGACATTAGTATAGCCACACCCACTTATTTCTTAGGTCCGTTTGCTTGGAAAACCTTTTTCCAATCCTTTACTCTAAGGTAGTGTCTGTCTTTGAGGTTGAGGTGTGTTTCTTGTAAATAGCAGAATGTTGGATCCTGTTTTTCTATCCATTCTCTTAACCTGTGCCTTTTTATAGTTGAATTCAGTCCATTGATATTAAGTGATATTAATGACTAGTGGTTGTTAACTACAGTTTCTTTTTTTTTTTGATGGTAGTGTTTGTGTGTTTCCTTTCTTTGAGTTGTATTGGTAGATGGTTGCCAGATGTCTGTGATATTGTGGGTGTTGTTGGCTTCCTTGGGTTGAAGTGTCCCTTATAGTACTTTCTGTAAGGCTGGGTTTGTTGATACATATTTTTAAATCTGTTTTTGTCCTGGAATATCTTGTTTTCTCCATTGATGGTGAATGCAAGCTTTGCTGGGTATAGTAGACTAGACTTGCATCCATGGTCTTTTAGTGTCTTCAGCACATCTATCCAAGACCTTCTGGCTTTCATGGTTTCCACTGAGAAGTCAGGTGTAATTCTCATAGGTTTACCTTTATATGTTACTTGACCTTTTTCCTTTGCAACTCTTAATATTCTTTCTTTATTCTGTGTGTTTTGTGTTTTGATTATTATATGGTGATGTGATTTTTTTTATCCAGTCTACTTGGTGTTCTGTAAGCTTCTTTACCTTCATAGGAATATCCTTCTTTTGGTTGGGAAAGTTTTCTTCTATAATTTTGTTGAATATATTTTCTGGGCCTTTGAGCTGGAGTTCTTCTCTTTCTTCTACACCTATTATTCTTAGGTTTTGTCTTTTCATGGTATCCCAGATTTCCTGGATGTTTTGTTAAGAATTTGTTAGAATTGCTGTTTTCTTTGATCAGTGTATCTATTTCCTCTATAGTATCTTCAGCACCTGAGTTTCTCTCTTCTATCTCTTGTATTCTGTTGGTTATACTTGTCTCTGTAATACCTGATTGTTTACCCAGATTTTCCATATCCATCAATTCCTTGGTTTCTGTTGTCTTTATTACCTCCACTTCATTCTTCAAGTCTTGAACTGTTTCCTTTACCTGTTTTATTGCTTTTTCTCTGTTTCCTTGGGAACGTTTGAGGGATTTATTCATTTCTTCTACCTTTGACTTCTCTTCCATTTCTTTAAGAAGTTTTTCACTTCCTCTTTAAGGGTCTCTATTATTTTCATAAGGTCACATTTAAAGTCGATTTCTTCTACTTCTTTTGGGTTAGGATGTTCAAGTCGTTCTGTTGTGTGTTTGCTGGATTCTGATTTTATCATGTTGCTTTTCAGAATGTTGGAGGAATATTTGCATTGGCACTACCCATGTCTTCCTTCAAATGAGGCCAACAGAGTCTTGGCATCTTGGTCCAATCTTTGCTGTGGCTGAGTGTGTACTTGAGAGTTTTTCTTGATCTTCCCTCTCTTAGGTTCCATCAGCACTGGAGCAGCCCCTCCGATACCATCTACCCTGAAGCAGGCTGTGTTTCAGTATCCAAGGACCTCACAGATGAAAAGGCAGGCTTGGGGGTTAGGGTGGAATGGGGTAAAGAAAGTGAGCTGTAGGGAATTCAACGCACTGGATGGCCAGAAAAGCTTAGGAAATTGGAAGGGTGCCTGGATTTAGTCCCCTGGGACTGTTCAGCAGTGTAGCCACTTAATCACCTCTCTGGATCCCCTCACAGCAGCAAAGTTTCTTGCCATATTCTTGCCACCTTGCAGACAAAAGGGTGGACTTGTAGGGCAGGGTAGAATTGGTACAAAGAAGCTACAGTAGCAGGAATACTCTCCACTGGCTCTCCAGAATCCTCATCCCTGAAGCAGGCTGTGTTGAGGGATCCAAGGTCCTTGTAGATGGAAAGATCCATAACTTTTTTATTTCATCAGCAGTAAAAGGCACTATAATCTCTGCTGGGTCTATACCCCCTAATTGAGAAAGTCTCAATTTACCTTTTATAATTAATTCAGCGACATTTTCCACATAAATTTTAATTTTTTTACTTGGTTTGTATGGTATAAAGATCCATTCTAAGATGATATTGTCTGTCTGCACTAAAACTCCTGTAAGAGAAATTCTGGAAGGTAATATGAGAAGAATATAATTAAGATTTGGGTTCACCCCATCTACATGTGCCTTCTGTAATTTTTCCTCAATAATCATCATTTCCTTTCTGCTTCAGCTGTCGATTCCCTGGGACTATTCAAGTCTTTATCAACATCTAAGGTTTTATATAAATGAATAATTAGATTAGGTGTTATCCCAACAGCCAGTCATCGACTGGAAATATCTCCCAATAATATTTGAATGTCATTAAGAGTTTGCAACCGGTCTCTCCTAATTTGTGCCTTTTGTGTTTGAATTTTCTGTAAGCCTATTCTCCAACCTAGGTAATTAACAGAATCTCCTCTTTGAATCTTTTCAGGAGCAATTTGTAATCCCCATTTAGGCAAGACTTTCTTTACTTCTTCAAACATCCTTTCTAAAGTATTTGTATTTAAATCAGATAACAAAATGTCATCCATATAATGGTAGATTATAGACTTAGGAAAATGCTTATGTATTATTTCCAATGGCTGGATGACAAAGTATTGGCACAGGGTGGAGCTATTGAGCATTCTCTGTGGGAGGATTGCCAATCGCTACCTTCTAGTAGGCGGGGAAATATTATAAGTAGACACTGTGAAGGCAAACTTTTCTCCATCCTTCTCTAAAGGTATAGTGAAGAAACAATGCTGCACAGCATGGCCCCGGTCTGGCTCTATGAGATAGACCCCAGTTCGTGAGCTTCTGGCAAGGGGCTGGAGGTTGAGAACACAGATATAGAGACAGACCGACACACAGACTTTCAAACACTGGTACCAAAAGCCCCCCTTTATTAGCACTACGTAGGCTTAAATATACTGCAGTCAATGGCCAACCAGTAAAAATCCCATCCTCTGATCCTCTAAGCTAGGCACAGCTTCTAGTAACTTTAATTAGAAGGTTCTAAGAAGGGAGAGCAGCTGAAGGCCAGGACTCATTAATCCCAACATCCAGCGGAAGGCCAGGACTCATTAGTCCCAACAAAACAATACTTTAAATCAATAACTATGAGAGGCCATCTGTTTGGTAATAGAGAAGGCAGAGGGATTCCAGATTGTAGAGGGCCCATAGGTTTAATAACCTTGTTGATAGTCCTTAGATCTGTCACTATTCTCGATTTTCCAGATTTCTTTTTAACAACAAGTACAGGAGAACTCCAAGGGTTGGTAGATTCTTCTATATGTTGAGCATCTAGTTGTTCTTGTACCAGCTGTTTGAAAGCCTGCAACTTTTCCTCAGCTAGAGGCCATTGCTTAACCCATATTGGTATCTCAGTTAATCATTTTAAAGGTAGGGCTGTTGGTACCTCTGAAGGTTTATCAATTGCTTTGTGTTCTCATACAGCCGGAACGGCTAGTGTTCATCATCTGTAATAACTTTTTATATCTTCATCAGAAACATAAGGTTTTGGGGCTGCAGGAATGTTAATCTGGGTATGCAATTGCTACAATAGATCACGATCCCACAAATTCACTGCAGTATTGGCTATATATGGCCTTAGTCTTCCTACTTGCCCTTCTAGACCTGTGCATTCAAGCCATCTCATGCTTTGTTTTAAATGAGATAGGGTTCCAATTCTGGGGAACATCTACCTCTTGGAGAGGCCAACTTGGATGCTAAGATTGTGGAGTAATGATACTTACATCCTTACCTGTGTCTACAAGCCTTCAATAAAAACACCATTTATACAAACCCTTACCTTTGGTTTTTGATCATTTATAGAAGTCTGCCAAAATATATGTTTCCATATTTATCACCCTGCACAAAACTCAAGTCCAAATGGATTAAAGACCTCAATATAAATCTGGCTACACTGAACCTGATAGAAGGGAAAGTGGGAAGTAGACTGCAACACATGAGCACAGGAGACCATCTTCTCTGTATAACCCCAGTAGCACAGACAACAAGAGCTACAGTGAATAAATGGGACCTCCTGACACCCAGAAGCTTCTGTAAAGCAAAGGACACTGAAAATAAGACAAAAAGGCATCCTACTGAATGGGATAAGATCTTCACCAACCCTATATTAGATGAAGGTCTGATCTCCAAAATAAATAACGAACTCAATAAACTGGATGTGAAAATTCTAATTGACCCCATTAAGAAATGGGGTACTGAACTGAAAAGAGAATTCCCAGCAGACGAAGTTCAAATGGCCAAAAGACACTTAAGGTCATGTTCAACCTCCCTATCGATCAGGGAAATGCAAATCAAAACAACATTGAGATACCATCTTACACCTGTCAGAATGGCTAAAATTCAAAAACAACAATGGTAGCCTATGCTGGAGAGGATGTGGAGCAACAGGAATACTCATCCATTGCTGGTGTGAACGCAAACTTGTGCAACCACTTTGGAAATCAGTGTGGTAGTTTCTCAGGAAATTGGGAATCAATCTACCAGAGGATCCAGCAATACCATTTTGGGGACTATACCCCAGAGATGCCCAATCATACTACAAAAGCATTTGTTCAACTATGTTCATAGCAGAATTGTTTGTAATTGCCAGAACCTGGAAACAACCTAGATGCCCCTCAATGGAAGAATGGATAAAGTAAGTGTCAAATTTATACACAGTATGACTCAGTGGTAAAAAAAAAAATGACATTTTGAATTTTGCATGCAAATAGAAGGAAATAGAAAATACTATACTGAGTTAGATAACCCAGACACAAAAAGATAAATATGATATGTACTCACTCATTAGTCAACTCTAGCCATAATCAAAGGACATTAAGCCTATAATTCACAAGCCTAGAGAAGCCAAATAACAATGTGAACCCAAAGAAAAACATATATAGATCCTCTTGGAAATTGGAAGCAAACAAGATTGCTGGGCAAAAGTTGGGAGCATGGGGGTAGGGGTAGGGGTGGGATTGGGGGAAGGGGAGAGAGGGAGAGAGAAGGGAAAGGGGAAAGACTGGAGAGTGCTTGGGGGAGTGGGAGGGTGGAGATGGAGGAAGGACAGATATAGGAGCAGGAAAGAAGATATCTAAATAAAGGGAGCCAGTTTAGGTTTGGCAAGAGACTTGGCTCTAGAGGGGATCCCAGGTGTCCACAGGCATGTCCCCAGGTAAGTCCTTAGGCAGCAGAGTAGAGGGTGCCTAAACTGGCCTTGTCGTACTATCACACTGATGATTATCTTGAATATTACCATAGAGTCTTGGTCCAGTGACAGATGGAAATAGAGACAAAGTCCCTTATCAGAGCAACGGACTGAGCTCCCAAGGTCCAGTTGAAGAACAGAAAGAGGGAGAAGATGAGCAAGGAATTCTGGACCACGAGGGGTTGGTCCACCCTCTGAGACAGTGTGCCTGTTCTAATGGGAGCTTACCAAATCCAGCTGGACTGGGACTGAATGAGCATGCAATCAAACCGGACTCTCTATGGTTGAAAATGGGGGCTGACTGAGAAGCCATTGATAAAGGCACTGGGACTTGTTTCTACTGCATGCACTGGCTTAAAGGGACCCTAGTCTATTTGGATGCAAAGCTTCCTAGGCCTGGATGGGGGGGCTTGGACTTCCCACAGGGCAGGGTACCCTGCCTTCTTTTTAGGAGGGAGGGGGAGGGAGGAGGGTGAGTGGGGAAGTGGGAAGAGAATGGGAGGAAGGGAGAAAATGTAAATTGTTGAATGAAAAAATAAATAAAAAATAAAACACGGCCTGGCCCATTATATCTAGCCTCTTATTGGCTTATTCTCACATTTTGATTCAACCCATTTCTAATAATCTCTATGTCACCACGAGGTCATGGCTTACCGGGAAAGATTCAGCATGTCTGACCTGGCAGCTGGCTCCATGGCGGCTATCTCTGCCTGCCATCTTTCTCCCAGCATTCTGTTCTATCTACTCCACCCGCCTAAGGGCTGCCCTATCAAAAAGCCAAGGCAACTTCTTTATTCAACCAATGAAATCAACACAAATACAGCAGGACCTCCTACACCACAATATTAGGTTTCAGGGTACAGGACTGAAAAAGAAGTGGAGATAGTGGAGATACCTGTGTCTCATTTTTTACTTAAATGGGATTGTTTCAAGTTTTTCTCCATTTAGGATTTTAACTATGAACTTCTCATATACAACCTTATTATTATGTTCAGATATGATCCTTCTAGTCCTACATTTCTGAGAGTTTTTACCATGAAGGCATATTATATTTTGTGAAAGGTTTTCTGTATCTATTATGATAATCATGTAATTTGTGTCTTGAAGTCCATGAGATTATGTTTATTGTTTTATTTACATATTCTGACATAATGCTATCAAAGCATACTGAAAAACAATTGCATTGCCAAACCAAAAGTTGGACTTTATTTTTAAATGATGATTAAGTGAATGTGTACTATATTTCCACTATTCTTTTGTCAATTGTAGTACATGTAGGTCATTTCAATTTCTTAAACATTGTAAACAGAGCAGCAATGAGCAAGTATCTGTAGATATGAATGTCGAGCCATTTGGGTATATGCCAAGGTGTTGAAGGAGCGGCGGGCCGTTTCCCACCATGTGGCTCCCAGCCACGGGCTAGCTTTACCCAAAATAATTACACAGAAACTGTATTCTTTTAAACACTGCTTGGCCCATTAGCTCTAGCCTCTTATTGGCTAATTCTCACATCTTGATTAACCCATTTCTAATAATCTCTGTAGCAGCACAAGGTGGTGGCTTACCGGGAAGGGTCTTAACCTGCATCCATCTTGGAGAGGAGAGCTATAGCATCTGCCTCACTTCCCTTCTTCCCAGCATTCTGTTCGGTCTACTCCGCCTATTTAAATTCTGCCCTATCAGGCCAAGCAGTTTCTTTATTAATTAACCAATGAAAGCAACATATAGAGAGAAGACCCACCTACATCATTTCCCCTTTTTCTATTAAAAAAAGAAAGGCTTTAACTTTAACATATAAAATTACATATAACAAAACACTTATCAAGCAAGAATTACAGTTACAATATTTATGTCTATTTTATATTTTATCATAACTAAGGAAAACTATAACTATCCATTCCAAGGAGTGGTATAGCTGGGTAATCTGATTGATTTAGTTTTAGTTTTTTGAGACTCTCCACACTGATTTCCAGAGTGGCTCCACCATTCTGTAATCCCAGCAACAGTGAGTGGGTGTTCTCTTTACTCAACCACCCCTCTATTGATCTTTGCCATTCTATCTGTGTTTAGATGGACGACATGTCAAAGCTGTTTTAATTGGTTTTTCCATAATTACTGGGGACAATGAACATTTTTTGAGTTATTTTTAGACATTTGTTTTTGTCATTTCAGATGTCACTGTTCAGATCCCAGGCCCACTTTTTTTATTTTTGTGATTATAATATAATTACAACATTCATTCCTTCTGTTTCCTCCTTCCACATCTTTCATATCCCCTCCTGACTCACCTTCAAGTTCATAGCCCAATTTTCAAATGTGTCATTTGTGTCTTTTGTTGTTTTTATAAGTTCAAAACATATTATAGATATTAATCGTCTGTACAAAGAATAACTGGCAGAGAATTTTTCACATTACTTGAGCTTCCTCTTCACCTGGTGGACTTATTGCCCAGAAGCTAAAATGTTTTCATGATGTTCCATTCAGCATTAGTATTTGGGCAAATAGATTACTATTCAAAAAGACATTTCTATTGTTGGTTATTCATCAGGGAAAACTGCTCAGACATGGGTTTAAACCAATAGAAAGTCTTTACTATCAAGCTGGCAACTAATGAGTGTTCAGGATCACAGTGTAACCATGAATCATTCTCAGGGTGAACATTGAAGCCCCAAAACCATGTCCAGGTTTGACATACTTCAATTAACAAGAATAATCAGTCAGAAGCAGAAATACAGGAGTAAAAATGGAAGATTAGTACATTTATAGACTTTATTAGATCTATGGACTTTAATAGATAAGGTTTTTGTTTTTGTGAAGAAGGATGCTTAAAAGAAATCCCACAGTAGTTCAGAATTGAAAAATCAATGGTTATTTATTCAGGGGTAGACTCACAAATCAGAATCCCCTGCTTGAGTGGATATCAGAAACTGAATCCAACAGCCAGAACAGAGGGGCCAGAAAAGAGAGTGGATGCATGCTCTACATCAGTGTATATAGTATAAGAAGACATACCCTGATGTCCAGGTAACCACTGGCTGTAAGACTTCCTATAGTACCTCCCTCTTCTGTTTAAATAACACAGTTCTAAGCCTAATACAAAATTATATATAATAAGAAAAAACATATTCAATAATTAGGCTATCCTAATGAGTTTAAGTCTTATATAATAATTGGCCAAGTCATGAGAGGAAGGTTACTACAACTATCAGGTATTCAAACCCAATGAAAAATCCAAGAATGGAAATAATATTACTTGAGCAAGCAGGAAGTGCAATCAAGCAACTTCCAAAAATGTGCAACAAATGACAGAGACAACTGGCTACTTGGGCAATCACCCAAAGTCTCATTTGCAACACTGAAGCAACCAACATTGGCTAAAGCCTAGAAAAACTGGCATACCATTTCAGAGGCAGGAAACTTTTCAAAACCATCTTATCCTGTCTTGGCAAGATCGGACAGTCCTGCTTATCTATTTCTGGATATTATGAATCTTGTCAGTGGTTGAGAGATGGGCATTTCTTTGTCCAAAGTTTTGCCAAGAAAAAAACAAGCTCCAAGTGGAGTGCCTTCATGCAATTATCCCTCATTACTGGAATGAGGCATTGCCTTGGGGCTTCTAGAGAGTTCATGGCATTCAGGGGTGGGTAACCATGTACTCCCCCAAATAATTAATGTGTTAGCCATCCTTTCCTTTCTTCTTTTCTTCATCCTCCCTCTCTTTATCCTTGTTCTCTTTCCTTCTTCCATGCTTACATCCTCAGTATGTTCTATGTACTTCATTGTCCCTCCTTGCCTGTCTTTCTATGTATTTTACCTTGGTACTTTTGCTATTCTTTCAGGAATGCTGCAGGTAGCATTCAGTTCCCTGTATATGTAAACAAAGGGTTCAGCATGACAATCAAGTTGCCAGCAGAAATGAAGTGTTTGTAGAATAACTGAAGAATGGGAGTGTGAGGGTGGGATTTATTGTGGGGACTGGGGTATGCAGGGGAACGGAGTTATGGAGTGGGGGGAGGTGGAGGAATCTTAGTTTTCGCAGCCGAGTCAGTTGATAGAAGTCAGACACAGGCAGAAGATAATGTCTGAACTGGGGATATTTATGACAACTGGACAGCCAATAAAGCCATCTGTGAGCTAGGAAATTCAATTAGGAAAATGGCTCCATGAGATCCAGCATTAGGCAAGCCTGTAGGTATTTTCATCATTAGTGATTGATGGGAGTTGACCCTGCACATTGGAGGGGGGGGGACTTCCCTGGGCTGGTAGTCTTGGGTTCTATAGGAAAGCAGGCTGAGCTCATGTGGAGCAGGCCAGTAAGCAGCACTCCGCCATGGCCTCTGCATCAACTCCTGCCACCAGGTTCCTGTCTTGGTCTCCTCCAATGAACAGTGATGTGGAAATGAAAGCCAGAAGAAAACTTCCCTCCCCAGTTGGCTTTTTGCCTTGGTGTTTCCTCACAGTAACAATAACCTTAACTAAGATAGTGTCCTACCTTACTTAGGGTCAGAGTAGTGACAAGCACAGCCCAGTACCCATGGACTGGTTTCACTACCAAGGCCTCATTGGCTAATCCTGCCAGTTGAAAAATGGACTTCTGTGAAGGTAAGCACGTTCTGTTCTGAGGAGTGCCAGAGAACACCCAGGTTCAAGTTTAAATTTGGCTTCCACCCAATGTGATGACTGTTGTAAGTGCAAGCTGGTTTGTACAACCAGAGGAATTATGAAACAAGAAAAGCCCAACTTTTCCCTTCAGTAAAAATGAGGCTGTATTGTCCTAAACTTATGAGTAAGCTGTAGTGTGCTTTTGTATATTACTCTGCACATTCTCAGTGTGTCCCCTGCTGAGGATGGACGGCCATAGAACAGTGGTTCTTAATCTGAGTCATGAACCTTTGCTGATAGAAAGACTCTTTAAATTGGGTCAACTAAGACCATTGAAAAACATAGATACTTACATTATGATGCTTGACAGTAACAGAATTAGAATTATGGAGTAATAACAAAAATCATATTCTAGTTAGGACTCACCACAACATAAGGAACACATTTAGAGGGGTTCAACATTAGAATGATTCGAATTCACTGCCACAGAGTGTCCAGAAACCACAGCAAAAAATCCCACCTAAGTAAGGGTGGAAGAAAGTACCAAGCTCAAAAGTCGGGAGGCCAGTTGGTCCAAAGTATAAGACCTTAGGGACTCAGCCCTCAGCAGATGCACAAGTAAGTGCATCTGGAATGTAGTGCTCAGATCACAGAGTGGCATCATGTCGCTTCAAAGGTCTGTGTCATTGTTTTTGATGTAGTGTACAAAACCTTCCACTTTAAAGTGTGTGGAAGGTACCAGGCCCAGCCCAAAGGTGTGGGTGGCCTTAGGCCAGTAGAAACTTGTAGCAAGCCAGGCACAAGGGGTCTCGAATGTTATGAAAAGGGCTCTTTCACTTAAGAGACGGCAGTGATGTAGTGCATGAAAGCACTAGCAGATTTGTCTCTAGTAGAAAAAGAATGGTCTTTTTTCCTTCGGCCATTCAGAACTTCTCCACAGTAATGAAATGTCTACTGTAACTTCAGTCCTTAAGGAAAAGCAAGCTTCTGGTTGGGCTGTGAAAAGTCCATCCCTAGGGAAAATGGTAATTCCCTGGAAATCCAGAGGAGACCATACTTCAAGTAGACTTGTCGTATGAATGATATTGTTGGAGATGGATTGTGTGTGTGTGTGTGTGTGTGTGTGTGTGTGTGTGTGTGTATGTGTGTGTGTGTGTGTGTGTGTGTGTGTAGTGTGTATGTATGTGCATGTGTATGTGTAACTCAGAGTCTCTTTCCATCCCTAGTCTTAGGCCCTGTGTGGGTAGGTGTTGTCTGTCTTGTACCAAAGGCTCACATTCTTCTCTATCCCATCCACTTTTCTGTCAGTAGCATCCTGTGTGGGTGTTAGGAGGGGGAGGTCAGCTAACAATGAACATGAAGCCTAGTGAACTCGTGTTTTTCCAGAATGTGTACAAACATGGGAATCCTGGACACATATTGTTTACCCTTAACCCCCAGAGTCAGGATAGTAGCTGAGGCTCCTGCACACATGTGCCAGTTAGCATTTCCTCCTGGGCTCTGAGGGATAAGGGCTATATTCTGCCCTGAGTTCAGTGTCTGTCCAAAGTTTTGTTTCTGTGTCTTCTCATGACTCCTGCATCTAGTGGCGGGTTTTCCAGTTTCATTTTCCTATATGGAGCTTATGCCTTCATGGTGTGACATACCCTGGGTTGAAGTGACCAAATATTGTGGAGTGAGGACCCTGGTCTGTGACATCCTCTCACCTGCTGTGGTAAGGATCCATACAGATAGACTCTAAAGCCTACTTTAGGACAAACTTGTCCACCCTTGTCCTTTAGAGGAAAATTATCTCTTTTTTCCCCTCAGAGATGGCAGAGAAAAAAAGCTGGAGGGAGGAAAGACACCTAAGCATACTTGGTAGAATACTGCCATCATGTGGAACTGCTTTCGCGTTCCTGCCAACATCTCAGGGTACACTTTTTTTTCAGGTCTTGGGATGGCAGAATGAGGGTGCATGGGGACTTCAGACTGAGAAGCTGAAGGAGTCTCTAGCTAACATTCCAGCATTAGGAAAATTCAGGATTTTGGTCATTTCTGGGGTACTCCCAGCTATCCTGTGAGGTTTGTCATGCTGCAGAGTAAAAACCAGAGAGACACAGGAAGTGCAGGTTTAGGCTTCCTGGAGCAGCCATTTTTGTCAGTGTTGTTAGGAGCTCTCTTAGGACTCAGTGCCTTGGAGTACATATGTGGAAAACGTACTTGTGACTCCATTATATCCACATACCAACTTCAAGGAGCAGGTAAAGTGTCCCTGACTTCATGACCTTTTTTTTCCTGAACTGTAATCTATACCTACCTCTCATTTCCTGGAATCAGAAACAGCCATTGGGATTCTGGCCTCTGTTCATGGCCTTGTAGGTCCACAGAAATTTTACAGTGGTTTACATATTTATCAGTCCTTCTTTCGTTTCTTCATACCCTTCTTTCTCACTCAGCCTGTCCTTCCTCCATCCCTTTCTTCTTACCCATTCCATCCCCCTACCCATGTTCACATCCTCATTCCATTCTCTCTGCTTCATTTTCTGTGCATCCAGTATATTTCTGGTGTGAACAACATGTTAGTGTGTGTGTTTGTATGTGTGTGTGTGTGTGTGTATGTGTGTGTGTGTGTAACACTGCATTCCTTCTCTTCCCCACATGGACTTTATCATTTCCATGTATTCATATCCCAAGAAGAAAACAAGATGAAGAGGTAAGTTTCTTTTGAGCTTGTCTAAAATGTAATACCAAGCAAGGGACTGTCTGAGGAAAGGCTGCTGGTGTGCTGCTGTGGGAGTGGCATCCTGGCAGGAGCCAAAAGGACAATGTTCTTTGTAATGTGTCCTGGTGCCCTTAAGTCTATGTAACTATATCAGCAGCTGTCCATTGTAGGCATGGAGGGTTACAGACATGGGTACATGGCTGCAGGCACATGGCAAAGAAAGGTCCATATGCAAGACAAACTCTGTCCTTTGGAGAAAGAAAATTGTGGCAAAAATTTTGTCTGTCAGTGGCTATGTGTGGTAGAAAGAACTATTGATTACAGACAAAGAGATCATAATGTTTTCTGGGCAGACCCCAATAGGTGATCTGGGGCCACAGACCAGGACTTGACAGACTGGTAAATGCTGGGATCTACTAATAGTTTCTTGACGTTTTCTAGTACCTAATGAGGGTTCTTGGGAAACAAATTTTCTATCCGAGCCTCAGGGGTCTCAACACAAAAACTCTTGTGATCTTGGAGGTGGATGATTTGGATGTCCATTTGGATGGACAGTCAAGGTCCTAGAGTACACAGGTTGGGGTCTCTGGACAAGAAGACAAAAAGAGTTTAGGTGACATTTATTGTTTTTATTCTGACTCTAGTCCATGGCACAGGAATTGGGACCCTCAACATGGAAGCTAGCCTTCTGCTTTCTGTCCTCAGTACAGCCTGGCCTCTCATTCTGCTGGGTGTAGATCCATTGCTGGTCCTATGGCGTGTGTGTGTGTGTGTGTGTGTGTGTGTGTGTGTGTGTGTGTGTGTATAGGTGATATCTCCCTTGTGCAAACTGCCTAACTCCCTCTGTCCTATGGGTTCTCCCAGTCAGGAGTCTGGTGTGTGAGTGTGAGGAGAGGGTCGGGCAACCTTGAAGTAGAAACTGGCTCGTGGAATGGCTATATAATGTTTGCACACCCACAAGAGGACTGGGCACTCTATGGGTTACCCTAACACCCAGTTTCAACATTCCCCCTGAGTGCCATGGACATGTGGGTCAGTTAACTTGTTCCTGGCAGGATATAGGGGGTTGTGCTCAGACCAATGTCTAGTTTCTGCCTAAGATTTTCTTTCTGTGCCATCTGCTGACTCATGCTTCTGATTTGAGGATTCCCAATTCAGTTTTTCTGTATGATCCTTAGTTCTTGAGAGCATGTCCTGTCCTTGTGTTGGAGTGGGGTCGGTGACTTCCCATACAATATCCATATAGGAAGATTCTAAGGCTTCAAGGCCCATCTCTGGCTAAAAGAGTCCAAGATTGACAACTTGGAATCTAATAGCATATTATTTGACTTTTTTTTTAATCAGAGAAGGGCAGAGGGAGATACCCAGGAAACCTGGTACCTTGACCATGTTGGTGCAATACTGCCCTCAAGCAGTGCTGTATTTCTTTACTGTTCCCACCAACACCTCAGTGTTCTTTCCCTCAAAAAGTGAGGGGAGGAATTGAGTAAAGAATTTATCGAGGAATCTGTTCCAAAGAGTAAAGTAACACGGGCTTCAGTTAGCCCACTCCGGCTAACGGGTGACCACCTCGCCATTGCCAGAGGCTTGCTGTACTGCAGAGTAACAACCATAGCTATACAGGAAATACAGGCTTGGATTTCCTGCGGCAGCCATGTTTGTCATTGTGGGGAGGCGCTCTCTACCAAGGAGTCATCAGCCATAGTACAGATGTGTGTACAAAGCATCCAGGATCAGAGACAGGTTGAGAACCAGTGAGTTCATGTTCCCCTTCTTAATTATTTTTTTGTACTTCACCTGTCCTCAAGTCCTGGAATAGACACTGCCCTTGGGATCCTGGATTCTGTACATGGGCTTGGAGGGCTCCAGAAATATTACCAAGAGTTTAGCTATTTCTCAGTCAGTCCCACTTTCATTTCTTCATCCCCTTCTTTCTCTCTCAGTCCATCGTCAGTGCATCCCTTCCTTCTTTCCTATGATCCTTTTCCACTTCCTCCATTGCTGCTGACATCCCCAGTCTGCTCTCTGTTTCATGTTCAGTTACTTCTTTGTGTCTTTCCTGAATTTCGACTTTCTTTTTGTTTCCTTTATTATCTCCTATCATTGACGACTTCAGTTACAGCTCAGTGACATATACCTCTCTGCCCGGTGTTAAACATCAATATCAGGTCTCCAGTACAACCCAAGGTATGGGGAATAAACTCAAGTATGGATTGCAGGCATTCTTGGGTACATTGCAGATGGGCATCTTTGTTCTGTGAGCCAAGTGAATTGAGTAGAAAGGAGAAGTCAGAGTCCTTCCTTAGTATGGAACTAAGTCAATAATGAAGGTAGATGTGAGACAGGAGAGCTGCCGAATATACTGGTTTAAATACCAGTGTCCTCTTTGCCAGGCCCAGTGGCTCCAGGATGATTTTATGAGCAGGTAGCTGCTTTTGGAGGACACAAACCATAAGACAATAATGGTTGATAGACAAGCACAAAGTAAAGGCTTGGAGCCTCAGCTCAGGGCCTGGTAGGCAGGTAACAGGTGTAAATGAGTACAGTGTCTTCTTATGTCATTGTGTGTTTCCCAAATCAGGATTCTGGGGAGCCTCCAGTGTCAACAGAGAATGAGAATGCCTCTAAGCTATAATGTCCTGAGAGCTGTAGAAGATGGCTGACACTCTCCACTTGAAATCAGACTGGGTCTAGGGATCCAGCTTGGGTCCTTTGGATCAAATCCTCCAAAGGGTTTAAGCGGGAGCTGACCTCTGTGCTCTGACTCTTGGCCATGAAGTTATGAACTGGGACTCTCACAAAGGAGACCTCCCATATGATTTGAGTCCTCTGTCTTCCCTGTATCCTCCTTCTGTTAGGCAATAAGACATTGCTGGCCCTAGGACAGTTGGGTGAATGTCTCTCTCATGTCAATTGTCCACATCATCTGTCCTCTGCATACCTTCTGTTATCATGCTGGAAGGCTATACAATATTGACACTCACGTGGGTACCTAGACACTAAATGTGACACTGTTTTCATCCAGTCAGCTGAGGGCCCTGTGCATGTGTGCCAGTTAGAGTGTTCCTACAAGGCTCTGAGGGACAGGGTCAGGTTTAGTGTGAAGACTAGTTTCTGCCCAAGATTTTACTTTTGGGACTTCTTGACTCTTGCATCCTCATGATGGAGCTTGCAATTTATTTTCCCTGTATTGACCTAAGAGTATGACTTGCTAAGAGCTTTCCTGTGCCAATGAGTTCAAGTGTACTTCCCACTTTCTCTTCCATAAGGTTCAATATGGCTGGCTTTATGTTGAGGTCTTTGATCCATTTGGACTTGAGTTTTGTGCATGGTGATAGATATGGGTCTATTTTCATTCTTCTACATGTTGATATCCAGTTATGCCAGCATCATTTGTTAAATATGCTTTCTTTTTTCCATTTGATATTTTTTGCTTCTTTGTCAAAAATCAAGTGTTCAAAGGGGTGTGGATAATATCTGGGTCTTCTATTTGGTTGTATTGTTCCTCCTGTCTGTTCTTATGCCAATACCAGGCTCTTTTCAGTACTGTAGCTCTGTAGCAGAGTTTGAAGTCAGGGATTATGATGCCTCCAGAAGTGATTGTCTGCCTATGGCATGGTAGCTGGGACCTTTTGCTGAAAAGTATGTTCCAGAAGTAATTGTGAGTGTTCTCAGGTCAGTAAGAAGTCAGACATCGTGAGTTCAATCGCCATCACAAAAAAAATAAATAAATAAACAAAAAACAACAACAAAAAAAACCCATAGAAAGTGTTCCTTAAGTGCGCCTTCAACTGGATCTTAGTAAAGATGGAGTTTCCAAACCCAGGCAGTGCTGTCTCAACAAGAAAGGGGTAGAGTCATTTTCATCTGGGCATTACAGACAGTCTCAATAATGAGGTAGTGGGCCTCTGGAGGTTCAGTCCTGGACACTCTATAGGTCAGACTTGATGCCCAGTGTCAAAGGGACTGTGCTCATGTAACAGAGTGTGTCTGGCAGGACAAATGGTGCTGTATTTAGCCCCGGGATAGTTTTTCCTAAAGATTTTTTTTCCTCTGGCTTCTCCCAACTCTTGTATCTAGT
Organism: Microtus oregoni; assembly: GCF_018167655.1. Taxonomy (NCBI): domain Eukaryota; kingdom Metazoa; phylum Chordata; class Mammalia; order Rodentia; family Cricetidae; genus Microtus; species Microtus oregoni. The sequence goes on from NW_024543873.1 coordinate 7,496,832, forward strand.
GAAGGGGGTCCCTATTCCGTTTTCCTGTTTGGCTCTTATGCCCTGAGGCTAGGCCCTGTTTTTTGTGGAGGAGTGTCTCAGTACAAAGGTTTATTGGGTCTGAGACCTTCCAGGCCAGATCCATAAACTAAAAATCCAAACCCATCTCTGGCTATAAGGAGCCAAATTATAGCCAAGATATTTTGGAGTTTAGTGTCTTGTTGACTCTTTTCAGTATTTTTTTTTCCTCAGAGAAGGGCAGAGGGAGTGAATGTGAATGAAAGGTATAATTTACATTACAGGTGCTATACTGCCATCAAGCAGAACTACTTTGCTGTTCCCAACATAAACCCAAAGTGCTTTTTGTCTGTATGTCTGAAAACCAGTATGTGAGGAATGCTGGGGCTTCTGGTCCAAATACTGAATTAACAGGGGCTCTAACTAGCTTGCTAGTTCTGGGGTAAGCTAGGGTATGATGCCTAGGGTGGGACTCAATCAGTGCTAGCCTCCAAGGCAGCATGGATTTCAAAGTAGTAAAGCCCAGAATACGGGTTTTGCAATCTTGTGGCAACCATATTTGCCACAGTGCTGAGGAATACTCCGCCCTGGGATGCAGATAGGTAAGTAACTTGCTTGTTAAGATACAGAATCTAGCCAGGTGGTGGTGGCACACGCCTTTAATCACAGCACTCCAGATGCGAAGGCTGGTGGATCTCTGTGAGTTCGAGGCCAGCCTGGTCTACAAGAGTTAGTTTCCGGACAGGCTCCAAAGGTACAGAAAGACCATGTCTCAAAAAACAAAAACAAAATACAGAATCTATCCAATTTTTAGTCACGTACCTGAACAAATACTTCATTTCCTGAAATCAGCCACTGCCCAGGGGTCTGGTCTCTCTGCTTTAGGTTCCCCAGAAAATCAACCTAGAGGTCATAAATTTGTCAGTCCTTCTTTCCTGTTTTCATCCTTCTGTCCATCCTACTTTCCCTTAATCCCTTCTTTCTCTCCATCTTTTGTCACTTCCTCCCTTGCTTTCATGCTTAGATCCTCAGTCTGTTGCCTAGGTTTCATTTTCTTCTTCTGGCTTTCTGCATTCCTATCTTTTTGACTTCTTCTTATTCCCTTTGTACATTTGCTGCCCTTCAGGAGTTCTGAAGGACCTGTCTTAAACCTGTGAGCCAAAAAATTAACAACAAAATCGGGTTCCCTGGAACAATGCAAAGGTATGGGAAATAAATGCAAAAGTGAGATACAGGGAGGACATTATTCCACCATGAAGCTATACCTTCAAAACAGGTGGGAAATTGGCCCGGGGGAGACAACCATCCTAATTTGTCTGATGACTTGCAATGGTATCATACCTGGAAGTAGACTCCATGGTGCACAGAGGAGAAAGGGCACACAGGAAGTTGCCATTATGAGTTGCACATCCCTAGCCATGACCAGGAATCAAAGTGGAGAGGACAGTTGCCAGTCAAACCCTTTGGTTTTCCTGTCCAGAGACCCCAGCTAACATCGCGTTTTGGCTGGTAGCATACTCAACCTCGGGTGAAAGAAGAGGCTCCCTGGAACCATGATCTGAAGATAAGAAAATATCAAAATAAAACCTTTATTTCATCTCAGCTTCAACTCGCCTACCAGCTCCTTTGAAGCAGCCCCAATTCATTTCTTTGGGCTTGCCCAGCAACAATTATGATCTCACTGTGTGGAAACAATAGTTCCCTGTACCTGAGGCATCGATACCTGTGGTGGGATTTTGTTTGTGCTATAATAAATAAAGCTTGTCTAAAATCAGAGGGTAGAGCTAGGAACTTGTTAGCCATAGAGGTCTAGACGTCTGTTCAGACAGACAGGAAGTGATATTGCTAGGCACAGAGAAGAATATAAGGTGGATGGAGACAAGGCTTCAGCCCCCCTTTCTGTCAAATGAGTTAGCAAGGTAAGAGTTGGCTTTGGTTTGCTCCTCTGTTTTTCTGATCTTTCAGCATATACCTCTACATCTGACTTTGGATTTTTATTATTAAAACCGATCAGAAATTATACAACAGATACCCACTCAAGATATCTGTTATTATTTCATTTCTCCAAAGGACACAAAGTCCCTCTAGGACTTGAAACTTTATGATGTGCATTCCAGCCCATTTCTAAAGCACTGTACAAAAATAAAGGAAGGATTTCTGATGAAAGTCCCCAGTCCTTTTGGTTCCGGCTAAGATGCCGGCACCATAACAAACCTCGGGGCAATTTCAAAAGAAACTCATGACTTGCCTTCATCTTTACACCCAGAGCACACACAGTACAGAGGGGCATCCAGGGACAAAGTGAGTATAGGTATCAAGTAAAAGAAGGTGTTTTATTACCTGCCCTTGTGTAGGCATGCATGTGTGCATGTGTGCGTGTGTGTGTGTTTGTGCATGTGTGTGTGTGTGTAGATGGAGCTCACTGCATTCCTGAAGAATTATCACTTCACCTAGCATGTGTTCTTCACTACCCAACAAGAAGCCTTCTTGTCATAAGGGCTGAATTTGTACAGCACAACGTCGTCATTGTTGAAACTTTGTGGATTACCCAAAGGAAAAGGCTAGCTCTCACTTCTTCCTCCAGAATAATCTGCCCGTGCTTTCAAAGTGTCCATCTGTATGATCTCCCAGATACGGGGTACAATATGATTTATAGAAACCCAGAGACAGACAATGGGGTTCAAGCTGAAGATCAGAGAAACAAAGCAGACAAACCACCAGAGAGACCTTCTACCTCCACCAGATTTTCAGAGCAAAGGGTGAGATTTTGTCTCCACGAAAGCTCAGACTCCACACTCCAGTGAGTTCCTGTCTCTTCCCCTTTATAGTCCCCTCTCAAACCAGCCATATCACTTCTGTCTCCACCTCCCTAGTTCTGACATTAAAGGCGTGGGACTCCCAAACACTGGGATTCAAGTTGTAAGTCAATCTATAGATTCAATGCAATCCCCATCAAAATCCCAACACAGTTCTTCATAGACCTTGAAAGAACAATGCTCAACTTAATATGGAAAAACAAGAAACCCAGGATAGCCAAAACAATCCTGTAAAATAAAGGAACAGCCAGAGACATTACCATCCCTGACATCAAGCTCTATTACAGAGCTACAGTAATAAAAACAGCTTGGTATTGGCATAAAAACTGTGATGTGGATGAATGGAATCAAATTGAAGATCCAGATATTAATTAACACATTTATGAACACCCGATTTTTAACAAAAAAGCAAAAAAGAAACAATGGAAAAAAGAAAGCATCTTCAACAAATGGTGCTGACATAACTGGATGTCAACCTGTACAAGAACGAAAATGGATCCATATCTGTCACCATGCACAAAACTCAAGTCCAAATGGATTAAAGATCTCAATATAAATCTGACCACACTAAACTTTGGGAAGTACCTTCGATGCTTGGGCACAGGACACCACTTCCTAAATATAACCCCAGTAGCAAGACACTAAGAGCATCAGTAAATAAATGGGACCTCCTGAAACTGAGAAGCTTCTGTAAAGCAAAGCAAACAGTCAATAAGACAAAAAGGCAGCGTACTTAGTGGGAAAAAAATCTTCACCAATCCCACATCAGACAAAGGATTGATCTCCAAAATATATAAAGAACTCAAGAAATTAGACATTAAAATTCTAAGTAACCCAATTAAAAAGTGGTGTACTGAACTAAATAGAATTCTTGACAGAAGAATTTCAAATGGCCAAAAAATACTTAAGGACATGTTCTTCTTCCTTAGCTATTAGGGAAATGCAAATCAAAACAACTTTGAGATACCACCTTACACTTGTCAGAATGGCTAAAATCAAAAACACTAATGAGAGCTTATGCTGGAGAGGTTGTGGAGCAAGGGGAACACTCATCCATTGCTGGTGGGAATATAAACTTGTGCAACCACTTTGGAAATCAGTGTGGAGGTTTCACAGAAAACTGGGAATCAACCTACCTCAGAATCCAGCAATTCCACTCTTGGGAATATACCCAAAAGATGTTCATTCACACTAAAAGAGCATTTGTTCAAGCAGGTTCATAGCAGCATTATTTGTAATAGCCAAAACCTGGAAACAACCTAGATGCCCCTCAACTGAAGAATGGATAAAAGAAGTGTTACACATCTACACATGAGAGTACTACTCAGCAGTAAAAAATAATGACATCTTGAATTTTGCATGCAAATGGATGTAATTAGAAAACATTATCTTGAGTGAGGTAACCCAGTCCCCAAGAAACGAATATGGTATGTACTCACTCATAAGTGGATACTAGTCATAAACAAAGGGCAACGAGCCTATAGTTTAGGATCCTAGAGAAACTAAGTAATAAGTTGTACCCAAAAAAAGCATATATAGACCCACCTGGAAATTGGAATCAGACAAAAATTTGGGAGCAGGGGGGCATGGGGTAAAAGGAAGGGTAGAAGGGGGTTTGAGGAGAACTTGAGGGAATGGGATAGTTGAAATGGAGGAAGGACAGATATAAGAGCAAGGAAAGAGATACCTTAGTTGAGGGAGCCATTATGGAGTTAGCAAGAAACCTGGCTCTAGAAAAATGCCCTAGACCCACAGGGATATCCCCTGCTAAGACCCTAAGCAATAGAGGAGAGGGTGTCTGAACTGACCTTACCCTCTAATCAGACTGATGATTATCTTAAATGTCACCGTAGAACCTTCATCCAACAACAGATGGGGAACAGAGGCAATGACCCACACTGGAGCAATGGACTGAGCTTCCCAAGATACAGTTGAAAAATGGAAGGAGAGTATGAGTAAGGAATTCAAGACCATGAGGGGGTCATCCACTGACACAGTTTGCTTGAGTTAATGGTATCTCACCAACTCCAACTGGACTGGGAATGAGCATGGGAACAACAAAGCCCCTCTGAAGAGGGTTGACAGTTGGGGCAGACTGAGGGGCCACTGATAGTGACACCGGGATGTGTCTCTACTGCATATACCAGCTTCATGGGATCCTATTCTCTTTGGATGTAAGCCTTGCTCAACCTAGATGAAGTAGGGAGGGCCTTGGACTTTCCACAGGGTGTGGTGCATGGCAATCCCTTAGGGTTGGAGTGATGGGGTGGGAGGGTCTGAGGAGGAAGAGGGAGGGGACTGGGAGGAGGGGAAGGAGTGGGAATTTGGATTGGAATTTTTTTAAGTAATAAAAAAAATAAAAAAATAAAGGCATGAGTCACAAGCACCATAATCTCTTTTTGGATTGATTTTGTGCAAGCCTAGGGTGGCATTGAACAGAGATCTGTCTGCCTGTTTCCTGAGTCGTGGGTTTAAAGGCATGAGCTGCCACTGCCTGGGCTCTATGACTAACTAGTGGCTTAACTCTGAACTCTGATTATTATTTCTTTATTGAAATACAAATAAAACATCACTACCTTTGCCCCTTTTGTATAAATAAAAAAGAGAAAGCTATAACTAATATAAGAAAAGCTAAATATAATAAGTATAATAACTATATACAATATATACAGGCCATAAGTACATCAGCAAGGTCTAGTCCATTTTCATTTCAGAGAAATTACTCCATTATCTATCCTATCTTGGTGAGTCCAAATCTTGTACCTAAAATACTTTATGTCATAACATGCATTACCATCCAAAACTATTATTTCATATCTCTCAACCTTATACACTTTAGAACTTTTCAGGGAATGTCTTTTCTGTGTCTGATAAACAAGAAAAATAACTAAAACTATCTGGTCTTCAAATTTCTCAGAGACCCAAGAAGTAAATAATATGAACTAAGTAAGCAGGAAGTATGAGCAAGCAACTTGCAAAAATATGAGAAATGACAAAAACAGCTTGTATAGTTTGGACAACATACTATCAGCAGTTGAGGGAAGGGCATTTTCTTACCCAGTGGCTTATTTTGGCCCCAAAGAAAGTAAACTTCATGTGGAGTTTCTTCAATGCCTATTATCTTCTCTGAAGTAGATTGGGACTGCCAGGAGCACACATGTCTCATTGTCATAAAAAAGAGCTTCTGTTATTAAAATATCTTAAATGCCATATTCTGTAGATCTCTAAATTGTTTGAAAATGACTTGAGTATTTAAAATATATCTGTTTCATTTTTAAAATGTCTACAAGTTCTATTGTAATAGGTGACTAATTATTAACCTGCATTTCTGCATTATCCTAAAGAGTAAGTAAATATAACTTTCAATTACAAGAAATTTGTATTATATTGTTAAATAAACTGTATAGATACAATATCTTGAACAAGCTTAAAAACATGTAGGGCATGTTTTATCAAAAATTAGTATCAAATTTGTATCCATGTACAAAATTTGTACACAATATGCAAAAGTTCAATCCAATGTAAAACATGTAAAACTAGTAGTTGCTTTTTAAAAGTAGTTTCAATAATCTACCATTTTATCTTATCAAATCTGTATTCTCCCTTTTTCTTTTCAGAGTAGATTTAATAATCTACCTTTTTATGCTATCATATCTGTATCCTCCTTTTTCTCTTTTCCAAACAAGAACTCTGTATCTTATCTCCTTTCTTCAACTTTCTTCTTGACTGTAACCAATAACAAGTTGTAACTGAGGCCCCTAAACAATGACAAATATTCATAACCCATTCATTGAATGACCAAAAACAACCCACTCTACTACTTGGGAGTGGGCGTTGTCTTCTTAAATTTACTTCCTGCTATCTTGGGGTAACAGCATCTTGAGGGAAGCCTGAAAAGAAAAACTTGGGTTAATAGTCTAGTCGTGAGGAAGGTAGCTGTATTATTTGTTGTCCATATTCTGCATAATGGGAAAGTGCAGGGCTTGTCTCAAGTCCTAGCTAGAGTAATCTTTGAGGCTAGAATATCTCGGTTAGTCACTTCAAAATTGTTCTGAGTGGTTTATAGTCCAAAGATGACCTTTAGGTGGTGTTTTTCAGCTTTATGGTCGTGTTATTGTCCTGAAGGAATCATTGTGGGGCCCTATCCTCATTTTGGAGACTTCAAAGGCATGCTCATGGTTCACAGCACAAAACTAATACAGACTCAAACATGAAATCATGCACAGATAGATAAATGAAGCCCTTTTCTAGAGTTAGTTAGTACTCTATATGACCATTAATAGCATGACAAAACCTTTAAAATACTGTATATTTATCTTATAAATTATAAATTTTGAGATAATATTTTGGTCATTAGAAAAGCTATCAAATATTCAAAATAAAACTATAAGATTATGACATTAGTGGCAATAAAATAGTCCTTAAATTTTTATTTTTCTTCTGTCCCATGTCCGGTGGCTCTTCTGACATGAGACAGAGATTTTGGATTTTCCTTTCACAAGCATGCTGGCTTTAGAGAAGGAGAGAGCCACAATCTAAATTCAAAGGCAGCTTTAATCTGTAAGTGGACTGGGACTACAAAAAGACCATTTGCATTATATGTCTGTAGAGGATGACAGAAAGAAATGTTTGCAAAGATTTCTGAAATTTTATGCTGTTGGAAATATGATATACCAATTGGCCAATATACCCTTTTTCTTGGGACATTTTTCTGGATGATTTGTCCTTTTCTTCCTATGTCTCATTTATCCAGTGGTATTCAGATTCCTTAGCTGGATGCCTTTATTCTCCTAAAAAGACAGACACAAAACCATTCCCAAACCCTATTTTTTTTTGAGTGTGGGGGATTATTTTTGGAAAGTTACAGCTGATCAAATGAAAAGCATTTGTTGGTTTTATATGTTAGTTTAGATTAAATGTCCATGCTGCTTGATGAACAATCATTTCTTCTACTTAAGAGATTTCTCTTGTTCAAACTGAGTCTTTTTCAATTTTGATGGCATTGATAGCTTTTCTTCTCCTGTGGAAACAAAAACAAAACCCCTTCACTACAATAACACATATACTGGTTTCCATTCTGAGGTCATAACATCTTTAAAGTATATTGACTGATTTAGTTCCCTAGTTATTCTATAATCCAATGTCTCTCCAGAGTTGTTGTTTCTTTCTCATTAGTATTTAGAAAATTTAAAGTTAATAAAGCATCATGCAATCTATTTCTGGGTGTCTTTATCATTGCTTTCTGTTATTTAGCATATCCTTTAGAGTTTTATTGTTTTTTTTTATAACTGAGTACCCTGTAGAATTGTGTGGCATACCTGTAATATGCTTTTTTTTCATAATAAGAGAAAATTGTCATTTTCTTAGACATATGCTGGAGCATTGTCTCTCTTTATTTGTATGGGTATACATATGATGGCCATAACTTCTAGCAAATGTGTGATAACCAAATCAGCATTTTCTGAGCTAAAAGCCGTTGCGTATTTAAAATTCAAGTAAGTATCAATGGTGTGGTGTACATATTCTCCTTTTGGAGACTTCAAAGGTCACTGTGAGGTATGCGCATGGGTCACTGTAGAGAACAAATAGAGACTCAAACCTGAAATCATGTACAGATTAGAATTAGTTAGTACTCTATAGGACCATTAATATCATGACAAAACTAAAATACATATATATTTATCTTATAAATTTTGACATAATATTTTGTTTTAAGAAAAGCTCCCAAAAAGTCAATATATATATATATATATATATATATATATATATATATATATAAAATCAAGGGATTATGGAATTAGTGGTAATATTTTTTTTTTATCTTCTGTCCCATATCAGGTGGCTCTTCTGGCATGAGAAAGAGATTTTGGATTGTACTCTAACAAGCGTGCTAGGCTTTAGAAAGGGGAGAGATTCACAACCCAACTCCAAAGACATCTTTAATCTTTAACTGGACTGGGAGTCCCAAAAGACCATTTGCATTGGTTGTAGAGAACAACAAAAGGAAATATTTGGGAAGATCTATGAAATTTTATGCTGTTGGAAAAGTGATAAACCAATAGGCCAATTTACTCTTTTTCTTGGGACATATTTTTTTCTGGATGATTTATCCTTTTCCTTCTGATGTCTCATTTGTTTAGTGGTCTTCAGATTCACTAGCTGGATGCATTTATTCTCCTGAAAAAAACAGAAAACCCTTTCCCAACCCTAATTTTAGAGTGGTTCTCTTTTAGCAAGTTATAACTGATCAAATATAAAGCATTTGTTATTCTTATAGTTCAGTTGAGATCAAACGGCCATGGTGCTTGATGAGCAATCCTCTCCTCTAATCAAGAGATCTCTCTTTGTCAAATAGAATATTTATCAATTTTGATGGTATCCATAGATTTTCTTCTACTGTAGAGATGAAAGCAAAACTACTTCTCCAACATAACACATATCCTGATTTCCATTTTGAGGTCAAAACATCTTTAAAGTATAAAAGCTGATTTAATTCCATACTTTTTCTATTATACAATGTCTCTCATCAGCTTACATTCTTTTCTCATTAACATATATAAAATTAAGAATTACTGAAGTATGACCTGATGATACTCTGGATTTCCTCAGTGTCTGTTGTTATGTCCCCATTTTCATTTGTATTTTGTTAATTTGGACATTCCCTCTCTACCTTTTTATTAGTTTTAGTAAAGGTTTATTTATCTTCTTAATTTTCTCAAAGAACCAACTCTTTGTCTCATTGAATTTTGTATTGTTTTCTTTGTTTTTGTTTTGTTAATTTCAGCCTTCAATTTGATTATTGCCTGTCATCGAGTCCTTTAGGGTGAGTTTGCTTCTTTTTGTTCTAGAGCTTTAGGTGTGCTGTTAAGTCACTAGTGTGAGATTTCTCCATGTTCTTTATGTAGGCATTCAGTGCTATGAACTCTTAGCACATGTTTCATAGTGTCCCATATGTTTAGGTATGCTATACTTTGATTTTTATTGAATTCAAAGGACTGAAAAAGGTCTTCTGAATGGGAATGACATTTGTGTGTCTTGGGCAGTTTGTGGGGCCATTATTAGTGGAACCCTTGATAGCAGAACACGATTTATCCCTAGTGCATGATCTGGCATTTTAAAGGCCATTCCCTATGGAGGGATACCTCAAGTGATATGACAGATTTTAGTGACTTTCCATGAGAGGCCTCACCCTCTCTGAGGAGTGAATTAGACATTGGAGGAGTGGGAGGAAGGGGGAAAGGGGAAGCAGTGATTACTATTTAAATAAATAATTGTTTAATACAATAAAATAACATATAATAAAGAAATTCAAAGTTAATAAAGCATTGTGCAACCTATTTCTTGGGACTTTATTAAAACTTTCTGTTTATTTAGCATATCCTTTAGAGTTTGATATGAATTTTCTATAACTGTCAGACCTGTAGGATGGTGTAGTATACCTGTAATTTGCTCTATAACAAAATAAGCAAAGAACTGTTTCATTTTCTTAGAAACATATGCTGCAGCATTATATGTCTGAATTTATACAGTTATAACCATGATGACTATAACTTTGAGCAAATGTGTGCTTACTGAATTAGTGTTTTCTGAACTCAAAGCACTTGCCCATTTAAATCCTAATTAGTTATCAATGGTGTGGTTTTAATATTTTAGTTTTACAAATTCTACCAAATGGAACACATCCATCTGCCAGATTTCATTCCTTTGAGTACCTTTTTGTAGCAGAGTTTGGTTGTTTAGAGAAGAAATAGGACCATTTCCTTGTAATTTATTTGGCTTGTTGCCACGTGATGGAAAATATTTTTCTTAAAATAAAATTGCTATTAATATGATGTGGTTTTTCTAAATTCTCAGACTTCCCACAGATTTCCTGGTTCACTTATTCAAGCCGTGAATGTTCGCTTTTTGACAGTGAAAAGCATTTTACAAGAAAAGTAGTAATTTTCCAAAAAAACAGTGAGGTTTATCTTCCCTGGACACCTGTGACATGATATTAATGTTGGTGTGTGTGTGTGTGTGTGTGTGCCCACTTCAAGTGGGCATGGAAAACAGACCAAAGTTCAAACATAGAAGTTAAAGTCCTTAGAGACTCAGCCCTCAGCTGAAGCAAAGGTAAGAGCTGGGATCATAGAGGTGTGACATCTTGTTGTCTGCTTTGGGCAGGGTACCTAGGACCTTTGGCTGGAAAGTTTGCGGACAGTTCCAGAACCAGTCCATTGTCGTGAGTGGTCTCAGGCCAGTGAGAAGTCGAAGCAGACCAGTCACAGGGAGTTCAATTACACTCATCAAAAGTGCTCCTTCAGTTGCCACTTGGTAGAGATGGAGAATGTGAAAGTTCTGGCAGGGTTGTCTAGAGGAAAAGGGATTGAGTCTTTTTCTTCTGGGCAGTCCAGACTTTCTCTATAAGGAAGGTGGCCTCTAGAGTCTCAATCACTGATGCTCTATGGGTCACCCTTGACCCTTAGCGTCAAAAAGCCAACAGAGGGTCCTGAACACATGTTCCAGCTAGAGTGCGCCTGGCAAGATGAGTGGTGTTGTATTCAGTCCTAGGAACAATGTCTTGCTTAGATTTTGTTTCTGTGTTTTCTCCTGAATCCTCTATTTAATGACTGATTTCCGATTTATTTTTTCTGTAGAACTCTTATGCCTTAGTGGAGCTTCAAGAGGCTAATGTTGAGTCCTGCCACCTTGGAGTTTGGTGGAAAGATTTTTTTACTCAGTGAAGAGTGGGGAGTGGGCCTGGCTACCTTGGCATTCTTGGTGTAACACCGCCATCAAGCAGAATGACTTTCCTATTCCTGCCAACACCTCAGTGTGCTGATTCTCTGCAGGTCTGAAGTTGAGAGTGAGGATGATGGGAGCCTCTGGTCCCAAGACTGAGATGAAGGTCTCTGGCTAGCTTGCCAGTCCTAGAGTAATCTGGAGTTCACATGACCCATGTTGTCCCCAGCCAGTACCATCCCCTGAGTATGGCTAGACGCCAGAGCAATATATTCACCTACACAAGAAGTAAAGGCATTGAGATCCTGTAGCAGCCATGTATGTCAGGGTGGGGAGGGGTTCTCTGCTCAGGAGTCAGCATTAGGGGTGAAGATACGTGGGAAATTTGCAATGCCCTCCAAACATCATAAAGGAGAGTCTACCCAAGTGCTGTAAGAACAACAGGGTCCCTGATCCTTTGGAATTCCCCCCTTTTTTGGCTCCAACCTTAACAACTCCTCCTTAGATCAGAGTCTGGCCTCTAATATAAGCCATTAAATAATACACATATAAGTAATATTTTATGGACTAAGAAGGTTGTGTTTATACATTTAGGTCAACAAAAAAAGAGGCCATAAATTTGAGTGCTGGGAAGCAGAGAATAGTGTGACCTGTTAGAGAGGAAACTGGAAGGAGGAAACAATTTAATTATAGTTTATTAGATTTAAGTTTCAAAATAAAGAAAAGTAATGATTTTTTAAATATTTATTTATTCATTTATTTATTATGTATACAATATTCTGTCTGTGTGTATGTCTGCAGGCCAGAAGAGGGCACCAGACCCCATTACAGATGGTTGTGAGCCAACATGTAGTTACTGGGAATTGAACTCAGGACTTTAGGAGGAGCAGGCAATGCTCTTAACCTCTGAGCCATCTCTCCAGACCCCGGAAAGTAATGTTTTTGAAGGTTACCCAAATCAGTCTCTGGAGTCACTGAGACTGACTCTGGATGTGGTAAACTGAAGAGTCTTTGAGAGGTCGATATCCCCATAGGTCAGAGCCAAAGCAAAGTACTTACTTAGCAAAATGAATGTCAGATTTTTACTCACTTACTATGTGACTTAGAAACCAAAATGGTGGGTCTTAACTCATGAGAGTTGATGGCTGGTAACGCATTGGGGACGTTCCTCACTTTTTTTTTTTTATTTTCGAGACAGGGTTTCTCTGTGGCTTTGGAGCCTGTCCTGGAACTCACTCTGTAGACCAGGCTGGTCTTGAACTCACAGAGATCCACCTGCCTCTGCCTCCTGAGTGCTGGGATTAAAGGCGTGTGCCACCACTGCCCAGCTTGTTCCTCACTTTTTACACTGATTAAAACAAACCAAAAACAAACAAACCAAAAAAAACATGAAGATAGGGGGCCATGTTATGTAATTCTGGATAATATATATATATATATATATATATATATATATATTCTGCAATAAACTATTGTAGACCAGGCTAGCGTCAGACTCATAGATCCAGCTGCTGCCAAAATCCTAGAATTAAAGAATACCACACCCATCAATAAATAAGGAATCTTAAAGAAAATGTCTTAGTGGTTAAATAAAAAAAAATAAAAGAAGAGCTTGGTGTCCTGAGAAATAGACCATCTATTTGCTTTCTTCCTGACCAATTGTCTCTTTCTACTCCATTTCTACCTTCCTTCCCTCCTTCCTTCCTTCTCCATTTCCTATTTTTCCCTTCTCTCTTTCCCTCTTCTGTCCTTCCCTTCCTCTCTCCCTCTCTGAAGGCTGACATGGTCACTGTGATGACTCTACATCATTTTCTATTTCTCCTTGCTTTCTGTCTTCTCTGTGTTTTGAGCTTCTTTGTTCCATTTATACATTTAATGTCCTTCCAGAGTGCTGCACCTATCAACAGCAAAGGTTCATCATTAAAGCCGAGCCTTCAGCATGACCCAAGTCTACAGAGGATAGCTGCAATGATGGCATGAGGGTGGGGCATCTCGGCTGGCTTAGCCAAGTGGTGTATAACAGCAAGGAAGAGAAGGCAGTGTCCTTCTTTACGGTGAATCTGAGTAGAGACAACCACAGTCAGCAAGGAAGGAAAACATCAGAGGAATGTTACCATGTGGCCAGCTTTGACTACTGGTGCCTCCCTGGGTAAAGCCTCTAGCTATACACACTCACAGGCAGGTCACCACTCTGGAAAGATTCTATGTGCTAGGCCACCTTGCTCAAGACTCTCCAAGAATATGCAGGGTAATAGCCCAAAGTCAAGATTGGCTGTCCCTTGTTGAACTGCAAGGCTCAGGTTCTCCTTAAAATGATTATGAACTGCCTCTCTCTCTCTCTCTCTCTCTCTCTCTCTCTCTCTCTCTATCTCTCTCTGTGTGTGTGTGTGTCCCCTGCATTAAAAGCAAGGTCATAAAGGGTGCAGAAGTCATGGCAGAGTACACTGCCTGTGTAGTCATTATGACAGACAGACCGAAGTTCAAAGCATGAATGGCTGTTGCTCCAAAGTGTAAGCCATTTAGGGACGGTACACTCAGCAGAAGTTTAGGTGGGAACATCTGGCTGGGAGAGCAGAGAACACAGAGAAGTAGTATCCATTTCTGTCAGTAGGTGAGTATCTCTGCTTGTGACATGCTGGTCTGGACCTTGGCTGGAAAGTACATGGAAGGTAGTAGATGGCCTGGAGCCAATAAGAAGTCAGAACATCAAGTCACATGAAACCTTAATGCCACCCTCATCGTAAGGAGGGCATGATCAGCTTGAGGTCGGCACAGATGGAGAGTTTGAAATCACTGACAGGGCTTCTTGGTGAGTAAGGAAAGAAGTCCTTTTCTTCTAGACAATACAGAAAGTCTCAATAAGGAGGAGGACAGCCTATGCAGGCTCAGTTCTTCAGGACAGGAAGGCTTCCTGTTGCATAGTTAAAACCATTTCTCAAGGGAAAATGTTAATTCTACAATAATCCAGCAAGATCTAGCCTCTATGAATACATGGGGCATGAAATCTACATTATGTTGTGTGTGTGTGTGTGTGTGTGTGTGTGTGTGTGTGTGTTTGCCTACTGGTAGTAGTAGCCAGCCAGAAAAACAAATTCCTTTCCCAATACCTACACACATTTAGTCCTGAGTCATGTGTTCAGATCCCGGGGGAAATATCTGAAGGAAATTTGTGTTTCTGAGTTTGTCCCAATTCTGCCACAAGTGACTACCTGAGGCAGGGGTGCTGGTAGTCTGGTGTGGTGTTGACATCTTGGTAGAGGTAATAGAACTAGGAACTCTGGAATGTGTCTAGATGCTTCTTGGTCTGTGTAAATCCCATTAGAGAGCTTTCCTTTGCCTGCCTGGAGAGATGCAGAAATGGGTAGCTGGCTGGATGCACCTGATAAAGAAAGGTACACATACAAGAATGATTCTGCACCTATTGCAGACAGGAAACATTGGGAAAATAATAGTTGAAAATTAATGTGTGGGATAATAACAGTGATTGATTACAAATAGTGAGATCTTAATGGCAGCTGGATAAGTCCAAAGAAATGATTTAGAGTCCCAGCCCAAGGCCTATTAGGCAGGGAGCACTTGGGATGGACGAAAGGTTCTTCTTTTGAAATTTTCTTGTTCAGAAATCAGGATCCAGTGGAGCCCTAACTTTCAGCAAAGGAATAGGAGGGGTCAACTCAAACTCATGCATGATGTGTAAGATGGCCCAGAGCATCCATTTGAATGCACAGCCTGGGTGATCAGTCAACAGGCTGAGGTCTCTACACAAGACGACAAAAGTGTTTGGGTGGCAACTGCCTGGCTATGTTTCTCCTGGCTGTGATGTAAGGAGCTAAGGAACTCACAATGAAACTTCTCGTGTAACTCAGTCTCATTTCTCTAGATATGAATCCATCCCTAGTCTTAGGCTCTGTGTGGGTAGGTGTTGTCTGTCTTGTGCCAAAGGCTCATATTCTTCTCTGTCCCATGTACTTTCCCTGTCATGAGCATCCTGTGTGCCTGTTAGAGTAGGGGGTCAGCTAACCTTGAATGTAAAGCCTAGGTGAGTGTTGGTTTTCCAGAACCTGCACAACCATGGGAGGCCTGGACACATATTGGTTACCCTTAATCCCCAGAGTCACTATAGTAGCTGAGGGTCCTGCACACATTTGCCAGTTAGAGTTTTCTCCTTGGCTCTGAGAGATACGGGCCATGTTCCACACTGAGCTCAGTGTCTGACCAAAGTTTTGTTTCTGTGGCTTCTCCCAACTCCTGAATCTAGTGGTGGGCTTTCCAATTTTGTTTTTCTATATGGTGTTTATGCCTTCAGGGTGTGACATACCCTGTGATGAAGTAACTGAATATTGTAGAGTGAGGACCCTGTTCTGTGACAACCTCATCTCCCCTCCACCTTTCTCCCCCTTCCTGTGAGAGCCTGGGATCCTTACCAAAAGACTCCAAGACCCACCTGGGCAGAAATGTCCAAAATTGAATTCAACTACATTGAACTGGAGTAGAAAGGAGTTGGCCTTTTTTTTTCTCTCTTAGAAAAGGGTGGAGGGAGAAAAGCTGGAGGAAGTACGCCTAAGCAATCTTTCTGAAACACTGCTATAATGCGGAATTGCTTTCGTGTTCCAGGCAACACCTCAGAGTGTGGTTTCACCTCAGGTCTTGGGATGAAGGAATGAGGGGGCATGGGGACTCTGTTTTCCAGACTGAGGTGAAGGAGTCTCTAGCCAACATTCCAGCACTAGGAAAATCCAGGGTCTAGGTTGTCTGTGGGGCTGTCTCAAGCTATCCCCTGAGGTGTGCTATGCTGTAGAGCAATAGTCAGAGGTATGCAGGAAGTGTAGGCTTGGATTTTCTGTGGCAGCCATGTTTGTCAGGATCCAGAGGATCAACTTGCCAGGAGCTAGTTGCTTTAGAGCAGCTAATGTGTGAGACCTGCATGTGACTCCTTCATATTCTCTTATGACCGTCAGTGAGTGAGGACAGCCCAAGTGCTGTGGGCACAACATGGTACCTGTCTTCATCATTTTTTTTAAATTCTTATGTGCATCTAACACTTATTTCCTGGAATAAGATATGGCTTTTGGGTGTCTGGTGTCTGCTTACAGGCTTGGGAAATGTCCAGATTTCCGCATGTCTTCATATTTGTCAGTCCTTTCCTTTCTTCATTTCCTTCTTTCTTCATGAGTCCTGCCTTATGCATCCCTTCTTTCTTTCACATTCTGCTTTTACACTAGCTCTTTCCATCCTATGCTCCCATCCCCATTCTGTTCTCTATGATTAATTTTCTTTGCTTCCACACAAAGTATGTTGTGAAAGACACATTACTATGGCCGTGTGTGTGTGTGTGTGTGTGTGTGTGTGTGTGTGTGTGTAAAACTGCATTCCTTCTACAAGGTCCACCTGTGGCTAGAGTTGTCCAAGATTGGTCTATGTCATCTTGAAGTCTATCATCAAATCCTTGACATGCTTCTTTCTATTTTTTTCCTCAGAGGAGGGTGGAGGGTGACAATGAGAAGGAGGGTCCCTGGCGTTGTTGGGGCAATACTGCCATCAAGTGGAATTGCTTTCCTATTTTTTTTTAAATTTATTTATTTATTAAAGATTTCTGTCTCTTCCCCGCCACCTCCTCCCATTTCCCTCCCCCTCCCCCAATCATGTCCCCCCCCTCCTCAGCCCGAAGAGCAATCAGGGTTCCCTGTCCTGTGGGAAGTCCAAGGAACCCCCACCTCCATCCAGGTCTAGTAAGTTGAGCATCCAAACTGCCTAGGCTCCCACAAAGCCAGTACGTGCAGTAGGATCAGAAACCCATTGCCATTTTTCTTGAGTTCTCAGTAGTCCTCATTGTCCGCTATGTTCAGAGTCTGGTTTTATCCCTTGCCAGCACCTTGGGGATCTGTTTCTTAGCATGTCTGCTGGTGAGGGAGCTAGGAAAGAACACATGAGGACGCTGGCTTAAATTCTGAGTGAATGGGACTCTAGCCAGTCGTGAGGCAACCCATTGTCCAGGTAACTGCTACAGCTGCTTCCTTGTAAGCCTCTGAGGATCACCCTGCCTCACAGCAATATCCAGAGCATGCAGCGGAAGGATGTGTCCTGTTTTTGTATCTATTCTGTTAGCTTCTGTCATTTATAGGCAAATTGAGTCCATTGATACTAAGGGATATTAATGACCAGGGACTGTTAATTCCTGTTATTTTGGGGGTTTATTGGGGGTGGTGGTACTGTGTTGTGTGTTTCCCATCTTTGGGATTTGCTGGTGTGAGCTTATCTATTGTCTGTGTTTTCATGAGTGTAGCTAACTTCCTTGGGTTGGAGTTTTCCTTCTACTACTAGAAGTTGGGCTGGATTTATAGACAGGTATTGTTTCAATTTGGTTTTGTCATAGAATATCTTATTTCTCCTACTATGGTGCTTGAAAGCTTTGCTGGGTATAGTAGTCTGGATTTACATCTGTGGTCTCTGTAAAATGTCTATCTAGGATCTTCTGGCTTTCCTAGTCTCCAGTAAGAAGTCCAGGGTAAGTCTGATAGGTCTGCCTTTATATGGTACGTGACCTTTTTCCTTTGCTTAATATTTCCTTTCCTTGATATTTTTTCTTTATACTATTGTTTAGTGTTTTGATTATGATGTGGCAAAGGGACATTTGTGAAGGGTTCAGTTTATTTGGTGTTCTGTAAGCTTCTTGTATTTTCATGAGCATATTCTTCTTAAGGTTTGGAAAATTTTCTTCTATGACTTTGTTGAATATATTTTATGTCTTTGAATTGGAATTCTTCCTCCTATCCCTATTATTCTTAGGTTTTGCCTTTTCATGGTGTCCCAGATTTCCTGAATGTCTTAAGAATTTGTTGACTTTAGGAGCCAATGAACTCGGCCAGAGCAGGCCTGAGCCAGCAACCTCCACAGGAGCAGGCACAAGTGAGCAACCTCCCAGGATTCAGCCAGTGGCCTCCACAGGACTGGGTCTCAACTAGTGATCTCTGCAGGAGCAGGCCTGAGCCAGTAGAGGCCTGACCTCTCTGGGACCAGGCCAAAGCCAGCAACCTCTGCAGAACGGGGCCCAAGCCTGAGCTAGTGACCTACGTGGGATCAAACTCAAGCCGGCGACCTCCATAGGACTGGGATCAAATCAGTGACTTTCACCAGAGAAGGCCCAAGCCAGCAACATCTGTGGGAACAGGTATGAGCAAGAGACCTGCAAGGGAGCAAATCTGAGCCAGCAAACTCTGTGGGACCAGCAACTTCTATGGGAGCAGACCAGAGCCAGGAACCTCCATGGGAGCAGGCCCAAGACAACAACCTCCTTGAGAGCAGGCCCAAGTGAGTGTAAACAGGCCTGAATGACCTCCTGGATTTCAGAGAGAACTCCAGGAGTGCTGAGTGACCTATAGGAATGCCAAGTGACCTCTGGGAATTCCAACACACCTCTGAGGTGACTGAAATCATGGCCCTGACTCCACTACAAGGAGCAACCATCTGAGCCTTGGCTCCACAGGAACCTGGAAGAGAAATCACCAGAGACATAGTGCCAACTATACCAATCAGAGGAAAAGGTGGGTAGACAATAAGGTAAGAGCATACTCAATACCACAAAGACCAACATGGCACCAGCAAAAACTACTAGCTCTATAACAGCAAAACTTGAACAAACCAATACAGATTGAAGTAGAAGAAATTGACCTAAAAATAACTTTAGGAGAATGTATGAG
Source organism: Microtus oregoni (assembly GCF_018167655.1). Taxonomy (NCBI): domain Eukaryota; kingdom Metazoa; phylum Chordata; class Mammalia; order Rodentia; family Cricetidae; genus Microtus; species Microtus oregoni. The sequence continues at coordinate 7,516,063 of NW_024543873.1, forward strand.
GCCCTTAAAGAGGAAATGAAAAATTCTCCCAAAGAAATCAAGGAAAAGGCAATCAAAAAATTGGAAGAAATTTAAAAAAAAAGAACTTAAATAAAACCAGGAAATACAATCAAACAGGTGAAAGAAATCATTCAAAATTTGAAAACTGGAAAAGAAACAATACAGAAAACATAGTACAAGGGAAATCTGGAAATGGAAAAAATAGGAAAATGATCAGGAAGCACAAATGCAAGCATAAATAGCAAAATACAAGAGATGGAAGACAGAATCTCAAGCTTTGAAGATACAATAGAGGAAATAGGGTCATAAGTCAAAGAAAACATTAAATCTAGCAAAAGCATAGCACAAAATATACAGGAAATATGGGACAACATGAAAAGACCAAAACTAAGAATAATAGGGGTAGAAGAATTAGAAGAAGTTTAACTCAAAAGCACAGAAAATATATTCAACAAAATCATAGGAAACTTTACCAATCTAAAGTATGATATGCATATGAAGATACAAGAAACTTACATAACACCAAATAGACTGGACCAAAAGAAAAGGTTCCCTCACCACATAATAATCAAAGCATTAAACACACAGAACAAAGAAAGAATATTAAGAGCTGCAAAGGAAAAAGGGCAAGTAACATATAGAGGTAGACCTATCAGCATTATACCTGATTCTCAATGGAAACAATGAAAGCAAGAAATTCCTGGTCAAGCATTATGCAGATATTAAGAGACCATGGATGCCATACCAGACTACTATACCCAGCAAAACTTTCAGCCACCATAGACAAACAAAGCAAATATTCTCTGACAGAACCAGATTTAATCAATACTTAGCCACAAACCAAGCCCTACACAAAGTACTAGAAGAAAAACTCCAAACCAAGGAAATAATTTACATCCACAAAAACACAAGCAATAGATGATCTCACAGCAGCAAATCCCAAAGCATCCACAAAAACACAAGCAATAAATGATCTTACAGCAGCAAATCCCAAAGAAGAAAAAAACACACACACAATAACATCACCAAGTGGGGCAGTGGTGGCACGTGCCTTTAATCCCAGCACTTGGGAGGCAGAGGCAGGCAGATCTCTGTGAGTTTGAGGCCAGCCTGTCTACAAGAGCTAGTTCCAGGACAGGCACCAAAACCACAGAGAAACCCTGTCTCGAAAAACATACAAACAAATAAATAAATGAATAAATAAATAAATAAATAACATCACCAACTATGAAAACTAAAATAATAGGAACTAGCAATCACTGGTCATTAATATTCCTTAATGTAAATGGACCCAATAGCCTATAAAGAAATACAGGCTAACAGATTGGATACAAAGCAGAATTCATCCTTCTGCGGAATACATGAAACATACCTCAACCTCAAAGATAAACATCACCTCAGAATAAAAGGTTGGGAAAATTTTTTTTCAATTAAGTATACCTAAAAAACAAACTGGTAAGCTATACTAATATCTAACAAAATAGACTTTGAACTAAAATAAATCAAAACACACAAAGAAAGACATTTCATATTTGGCACAGGAAAAATCCATCCAGAGGAAATCTCAGTATTGAACATTTATACCACAAATACAAGGGCAGCCTCATTTGTAAAAAAATAAGAAAAACCACTACTAAAGCTGAAATCACACATTAAACCCCACATACTAACAGTGGGAGACGTCAATACCCCACTCTCACCACTGTACAGGCCAACCAGGCAGAAAACTAACAGAGAAATAAAGCAACTAACCGATGTTATCATTCAAATGTATCTATCAGACATCTGTAGATCATTCCATTCAAACATAAAGCATATACCTTCTTCTCAGCAACTCATGAAGCCTTCTGTAAAATTGACCACATACTCTGTTACAAAGAAAACCTCAACAGATTAAAAAAATGGAATAACCCCATGCATATTATCAGATAACTATGGCTTAAAATTAGAATTCATCAGGAACACTAATTTCAGAAGACTCACAAGAACATGGAAATTAAACAATGCTCATCTGAATCACCAATGGTTCAAGAAAGAAATTAAAGACTTTCTAAAATTCAATGAAAATGATCATAAAACATACCCAAATTTATGGGACATGATGAAAGCAATGCTAAGAGAAAATTTCATAGTACTAAATGCCTACATAAAGTAACTGAAAAAAATCCCATGCATTTAGAATAACACCAGAAAACTCTAGAACAAAAAGAAGTAAACTCACCCCGTAGGACTAGACGGTAGTCTAAGGTAACCTCCCCAGTAATGGATCACTTTCATTTTAGTTGATAGATAGACTGGTGTGGGACAATTGTATGTATTCGCTCAATCATATTTTAAATAAACACTGATTGGCCAGGCAGGAAGTATAGGCAGGAAAACCAGACAGGAAGTAGCGGTGACAGGAGAATTCTGGGAAAAGGAGGAAGTTGATTCCTCCCAGTCCTGCACAAACCACCAAGGAAGCAGGATGTGACCTGCCAGCTGAAAAAGTACCAAGTCATATGGCAAAAACAGATCAGAATAATGGGTTAATATAAGCTACAAGAGCTAATAAGTAGCCTGAGCTAATGGGCCAATCAGCTTTATAACTTATAGAGATCTTTCCGTGATTTTCTTTGAGACTTGCCAGCTGTGGGGAACAGGGCAGGAAATAAACCCCAACAATCAGGCCCTCATGTTACAAATGGTGCCCACGTGGATAACTGCATCCACAGAAAGCCTGACAAAGCTTGAGAAAGACTAGGATAAAGCATTTCGGTTTTCAGCTGTAGTAGGAAAAAAGCTGCACTGTTTTAAAATGCTGGCTTTCTGGGCCATCCTGCCAGGGAAAAGGCTGACTGTTTCAAGCAGGTTTTCCCAACTATGGAGCTATGGGCACACTATTGCAGCTTGCTTCAACAACCTTGAAACGCCATAGAGTTGTGGCAAACAACATGGCTACAACCGGTACCTCCACCATGAGGGTAGAATTTCATAAGCTAAGGAATGGGCTGGATCTAGTAGTCAAAGTCACAGCTTTAATCTTCTCCATATTCCTTAGCAAATTAAAGACCCATGTGGTCAGAAAAAGAGAGATATACAGTAAAGAGAGATTCAAAGAGGAAGAAAACCCCTAAATGGTTTACAGTGTTAAAAATATATACAGGCTAAAGGTTAAAATTCAGAAAGAAAAAAAAAGAAAGAGAGAGAAAGAGAGAGAGAGAGAGAGAGAGAGAGAGAGAGAGAAAGAAAGAAAGAGTGAATGAGTAGCTGGTTGTGGTGGTGCAGGCCGGTAGAATTTGCCTGGGAGGCAGAGACATACTTTCCTGCAAACTCACCATTAGGTGTAGGAAATCTCATTCTTACCATGTACCAAGGTTGGGTTCTGTTCTCCCAAATATTCCACTGGTGGGACAGTCATCTTAAAGGTGGAGGGGTCCTTTCTTGAACTGGCCCTGGGTGTTCTCTGGGACTACTGAGCAAGGTAGCTATGGAAAGAGACACCTTTAAGAGTAGTGACTTGCTTGTATGTAAGTTTTTACAACTCAGTTAGTTTTGCTAAGAAGGCTCTGGCAGTGAAATCAAGGGCATCTTTTGCAGCTCACATTTGCTTGACTGTGGCTTTCTCTACTCAGATTCACCTTAAGAAAAAACACTGCCTTGCATTTCTTGCTGTTACACACTCACTTGAATCACAATACAAAGATACCTGGCCTGATCCCCATATCTGTAGTTATTACCTGTATCTATGGGCTGTATTTGGGTACTTAGTTTTGTTAGTGAACTCTTGGATGACAGATTGTGGATGGAACTCTACCTGTCACAGTCCTTTGGCGCCCCCTTCATTTCTGTATTTGGGCCAGAGTCCCAAGCATTCCTCATGACCTCACCCAGACTTGCTGAGAAAAATCACATTAAGGTTTTGTCAAAAGCAGCAACACAGTTCTGATGAATGGCCATATTAGATAAAAAAACAAACAAACATTGCTTTCTTTGGGATGCTAGTGGTGGGAAAAACATTGCCAAGGTAGACTGTTACCAGGACTGCTCCCTCTGTCCTGCCATGAATGAGAGCAAGAGAAAGAGATAGAAAGAGATGGTTGAAAAAGATATAATAGAAATGATAGAGAAGGAGGTGATAGAGATGATAGAGAAAGATGATAGATATAGAAGACAGTGATGATAGGGAAAGAGATGGTAGGTAGATGAAAGAGAAAGAGATGAAAGAGAAAGAGATGACAGAGAGACAATATAGAGAAAGGTGGTGACAGAGATGATAGAGATAGGTAATAGAGATGACACAGAGATAACAGAGAGAGATGATAGATTATGATGCTAGAGATGCTGAAAAGAGATGACAGAGAAAGATAGAGAGATAGAGATAGAAACAGATGGAGTGAGAACTAGATAAGATATATATAAAGAGATAGAGAACAGCAAGCAACATGCCATGCTACCTCAAGGTAATGGAGTTCTATCCTGGCCGCTTTTGTCAGATATAGGTCTGGGAACCTTACCCTTGAGATCTGGCCTACTCTGTTTCACTGCACTGAGATACTCTTCCACAAGGACAGGACCCTCTCTAAAGGCATAAGAGGCACACAGGAAAATAAATTAGAAGTCTCCTCACTATATACAAGTCAATAGAAGCCACAGAAACAAATTATTGGGTACAGACTGGTTCTAGGGCTAAGCAAAGTACCCCACATATCAACCAGAAACATTTTAGATGGCACATGTATGGAGGACCCTCAGCTGTCAACTTGACTGGGGGCTCAAGACTGATGCACAGAGAATATAAGACTGAACTTCCAGAAACCAACCTCCTCATGATTGAGAATTTCTATACTGCCAGACAAAAAGGACTCTTCCCCTTTAATTCCATAAAGTCCCGACAGAGCTTTCAAACTCTCCATCTCTTCAAAGCTCCAGATAAAGGAGCACTTTAATGATGGAAATTGAACACTTTGTGACTGGACTGATGTGACCTCTCATTGACCCGAGGTCACCCACACATATGCATTGCTCCTGGCACCTTCAACATATATACTTTCTAGACAAATGTCCCAGGAAGCATATCACAAACAAAGATACCCACCTCATGAAAAGACTATATTTGCTCCTCTACAATGCCAGGATTTCTGGATAGATGCACCTACCTGTCCTGAGGCCCGGGTGCATAAAGAGCTTATGGGTCAAACCATCAGCCTTCAAGAACTAGTAGATACAAGATACTCTGCCACCATGGTGTCTGAACCACTATGGTAATAATTCTTCTGCAGGGTAAACACTTTTTAACATACAAACCCACACATATACCACCTTAAAGTGTAGTGAACCATAGCCAATTCACCAACTGCCAAAAGAGGTACCTGCTTTACCCATAATTCCACTGGTTGGATTCAAACCTTCTTCCCACTTAGGGCAGTCATCAATGGGAGAGAAGAATGTTACTTAAGATTTAACCAGGAATTTTATGGGACTTGGAGCAACATGTCTAGGAAGGAGTGGCCTCCAAGAGTGGTGACCTCCTTATAAGACAGTCTTACAGCCAGTGGGTTTGGTCAAGGAGGCACTGGTAGTGAAAGCAGTCCACATGGCAGCTCTCCTGTCTCACATCTGCCTTCCTTGTTGACTGAGCTTCCTACTAAAGAAGGACGTGGCCTTCACCTTCTTCTTTCTGCTCACTCATTGGCTCACATGACAAAGATGCCCACCTGCATTTCACCCCTTAATGCCTGCAATTCACACTCGAGTTTGTTCCCCACACCATAGATTGTGCTGGGGACCTGGTTTTGATGCTGAACACCTGACTGGGAGTTATAGCACACTGAGCTGTAACTGAAGTCCTCAATGATAGTAGATAGTAAAGGAAACAAAAAGAAAGTCGAAATTCAGGAAAGACACAAAGAAGTAACTGAACATGAAACAGAGAGCAGACTGGGGATGTCAGCAGCAATGGAGGAAGTGGAAAAGGATCATTGGAAAGAAGGAAGGGATGCAATGATGATGGATTGAGGAAGAAAGAAGGGAATGAAGAAATGAAAGAAGGACTGACTGAGAAATAGCTAAACTCTTGGTGATATTTCTGGAGACCTGCAAGCTCATGTACAGAGTCCAGGATCCCAAGGGCAGTGTCTATTCCAGAAATTGAGGGGTAAGTACAGGTGAAGTTCAAAAAATATACAAGAAGAAGGGGAACATGAACTCACCGGTGCTCAACCTGTCTCTGATCCTGGATGCTTTGTACACACATCTGCATTATGGCTGCTGACTCCTGGGGAGAGAGCCCCTCCCCACCATGACAAACATGTCTGTCACAGAAAATCCAAGCCTGTATTTCCTGTGTAGCTATGATTGTTGCTCTGCAGTACAGCAAGCCTCTGGCAATGGTGTTAGCTGGAGTGGGCTAACTGAAACTGCTGTTACTTTACTCTTTGGAACAGATTCCTCGATAAATTCTTCATTCAATTCTTCCCTTCACTTTTTGAGAGAAAGAACACTGAGGTGTTGGTGGGAACAGTAAAGAAACACCGTGTGAGGGCAGTGTTGCACCAACATGATCAAGGTATCAGGTTTCCTGGGCATCACCCTCTGCCCTTTTCTGATTAAAAACTAATAATAATAACAGTAAAACAATATGCCATTAGATTCCAAGATGGGTGAGTTCAATCTTGGACTCATTTAGCCAGAGACAGACCTTGAAGCCTTAGAATCTTACTCTATGGATATTGTATGGGAAGTCACAGACCCCACTCCAACACAAGGACAGGACATGCTCTCAAGGACTAAGGATCATATAGAAATACTGAATTGGGAACCCTCAATGAGAAGCATGAGTGAGAAGAAGGTCCAGTAAGAAAATCTTGGGCAGAAACTGGACATTGGGCTGAGCACAACCCCCTATATCCTGCCAGGAACAAGTTAACTGACCCACACATCCATGGCACTCAGAGGGAACATTGAAGCTGGGTCTTAGGGTAACCCATAGAGTGCCCAGTCCTCTTGCGGGTGTGCAAACATTATATAACCATTCCACAAGCCAGTTTCTATTTCAAGGTTGCCCGACCTCTCCTCACACACACACACACACACACACACACACACACCAGACTCCTGACTAGGAGATCACATAGGACAGAGGGAGGTGGGCAGTTTGCACAAGGGAGATGTCACCTACACACACACGCCATAGGACCAGCAACGTTAGGGCTCCACCAGATCCTGATTTCTGAACAAGAAAATTTCAAAAGAAGAACCTTTCGTCCATCCCAGGTGCTCCCTGCCTAATAGGCCTTGGGCTGGGACTCTAAATCATTTCTTTGGACTTATCCAGCTGCCATTAAGATCTCACTATTTGTAATCAATCACTGTTATTATCCCACACATTCATTTTCAACTATTATTTTCCCAATGTTTCCTGTCTGCAATAGGTGCAGAATCATTCTTGTATGTGTACCTTTCTTTATCAGGTGCATCCAGCCAGCTACCCATTTCTGCATCTCTCCAGGCAGGCAAAGGAAAGCTCTCTAATGGGATTTACACAGACCAAGAAGCATCTAGACACATTCCAGAGTTTCTAGTTCTACTACCTCTACCAAGATGTCAACACCACACCAGACTACCAGCACCCCTGCCTCAGGTAGTCACTTGTGGCAGAATTGGGACAAACTCAGAAACACAAATTTCCTTCAGATATTTCCCCCGGGATCTGAACACATGACTCAGGACTAAATGTGTGTAGGTATTGGGAAAGGAATTTGTTTTTTCTGGCTGCCTACTACTACCAGTAGGCAAACACACACACACACACACACACACACACACACAACATAATGTAGATTTCATGCCCCATGTATTCATAGAGGCTAGATCTTGCTGGATTATTGTAGAATTAACATTTTCCCTTGAGAAATGGTTTTAACTATGCAACAGGAAGCCTTCCTGTCCTGAAGAACTGAGCCTGCATAGGCTGTCCTCCTCCTTATTGAGACTTTCTGTATTGTCTAGAAGAAAAGGACTTCTTTCCTTACTCACCAAGAAGCCCTGTCAGTGATTTCAAACTCTCCATCTGTGCCGACCTCAAGCTGATCATGCCCTCCTTACGATGAGGGTGGCATTAAGGTTTCATGTGACTTGATGTTCTGACTTCTTATTGGCTCCAGGCCATCTACTACCTTCCATGTACTTTCCAGCCAAGGTCCAGACCAGCATGTCACAAGCAGAGATACTCACCCACTGACAGAAATGGATACTACTTCTCTGTGTTCTCTGCTCTCCCAGCCAGATGTTCCCACCTAAACTTCTGCTGAGTGTACCGTCCCTAAATGGCTTACACTTTGGAGCAACAGCCATTCATGCTTTGAACTTCGGTCTGTCTGTCATAATGACTACACAGGCAGTGTACTCTGCCATGACTTCTGCACCCTTTATGACCTTGCTTTTAATGCAGGGGACACACACACACACAGAGAGAGATAGAGAGAGAGAGAGAGAGAGAGAGAGAGAGAGAGAGAGAGAGAGGCAGTTCATAATCATTTTAAGGAGAACCTGAGCCTTGCAGTTCAACAAGGGACAGCCAATCTTGACTTTGGGCTATTACCCTGCATATTCTTGGAGAGTCTTGAGCAAGGTGGCCTAGCACATAGAATCTTTCCAGAGTGGTGACCTGCCTGTGAGTGTGTATAGCTAGAGGCTTTACCCAGGGAGGCACCAGTAGTCAAAGCTGGCCACATGGTAACATTCCTCTGATGTTTTCCTTCCTTGCTGACTGTGGTTGTCTCTACTCAGATTCACCGTAAAGAAGGACACTGCCTTCTCTTCCTTGCTGTTATACACCACTTGGCTAAGCCAGCCGAGATGCCCCACCCTCATGCCATCATTGCAGCTATCCTCTGTAGACTTGGGTCATGCTGAAGGCTCGGCTTTAATGATGAACCTTTGCTGTTGATAGGTGCAGCACTCTGGAAGGACATTAAATGTATAAATGGAACAAAGAAGCTCAAAACACAGAGAAGACAGAAAGCAAGGAGAAATAGAAAATGATGTAGAGTCATCACAGTGACCATGTCAGCCTTCAGAGAGGGAGAGAGGAAGGGAAGGACAGAAGAGGGAAAGAGAGAAGGGAAAAATAGGAAATGGAGAAGGAAGGAAGGAGGGAAGGAAGGTAGAAATGGAGTAGAAAGAGACAATTGGTCAGGAAGAAAGCAAATAGATGGTCTATTTCTCAGGACACCAAGCTCTTCTTTTATTTTTTTTTTATTTAACCACTAAGACATTTTCTTTAAGATTCCTTATTTATTGATGGGTGTGGTATTCTTTAATTCTAGGATTTTTTTAAGCTAATTCTAGGATTTTGGCAGCAGCTGGATCTATGAGTCTGAGGCTAGCCTGGTCTACAATAGTTTATTGCAGAATATATATATATATATATATCCAGAATTACATAACATGGCCCCCTATCTTCATGTTTTTTTGGTTTGTTTGTTTTTGGTTTGTTTTAATCAGTGTAAAAAGTGAGGAACAAGCCGGGCAGTGGTGGCACACGCCTTTAATCCTAGCACTCAGGAGGCAGAGGCAGGTGGATCTCTGTGAGTTCAAGACCAGCCTGGTCTACAGAGCTAGTTCCAGGACAGGCTCCAAAGCCACAGAGAAACCCTGTCTCGAAAATCAAAAAAAAAAAAAAAAAAGTGAGGAACGTCCCCAATGCGTTACCAGCCATCAACTCTCATGAGTTAAGACCCACCATTTTGGTTTCTAAGTCACATAGTAAGTGAGTAAAAATCTGACATTCATTTTGCTAAGTAAGTACTTTGCTTTGGCTATGACCAATGGGATATCGACCTCTCAAAGACTCTTCAGTTTACCACATCCAGAGTCATTCTCAGTGACTCCAGAGACTGATTTGGGTAACCTTCAAACACATTACTTTCCGGGGTCTGGAGAGATGGCTCAGAGGTTAAGAGCATTGCCTGCTCCTCCTAAGGTCCTGAGTTCAATTCCCAGTAACTACATGTTGGCTCACAACCATCTGTAATGGGGTCTGGTGCCCTCTTCTGGCCTGCAGACATACATACAGACAGAATATTGTATACATAATAAATAAATGAATAAATAAATATTTAAAAAATCATTACTTTCCTTTATTTTGAAACTTAAAACTAATAAACTATAATTAAATTGTTTCCTCCTTCCAGTTCCCTCTCTAACAGGTCACACTATTCTCTGCTTCCCAGCACTCAAATTTATGGCCTCTTTTTTTGTTGACCTAAATGTATAAACACAACCTTCTTAGTCCATAAAATATTACTTATATGTGTATTATTTAATGGCTTATATTAGAGGCCAGACTCTGATCTAAGGAGGAGTTGTTAAGGTTGGAGCCAAAAAAGGGGGGAATTCCAAAGGATCAGGGACCCTGTTGTTCTTACAGTACTTGGGTAGACTCTCCTTTATGATGTTTGGAGGGCATTGCAAATTTCCCACGTATCTTCACCCCTAATGCTGACTCCTGAGCAGAGAACCCCTCCCCACCCTGACATACATGGCTGCTACAGGATCTCAATGCCTTTACTTCTTGTGTAGGTGTATATATTGCTCTGGCGTCTAGCCATACTCAGGGGATGGTACTGGCTGGGGACAACATGGGTCATGTGAACTCCAGATTACTCTAGGACTGGCAAGCTAGCCAGAGACCTTCATCTCAGTCTTGGGACCAGAGGCTCCCATCATCCTCACTCTCAACTTCAGACCTGCAGAGAATCAGCACACTGAGGTGTTGGCAGGAATAGGAAAGTCATTCTGCTTGATGGCGGTGTTACACCAAGAATGCCAAGGTAGCCAGGCCCACTCCCCACTCTTCACTGAGTAAAAAAATCTTTCCACCAAACTCCAAGGTGGCAGGACTCAACATTAGCTTCTTGAAGCTCCACTAAGGCATAAGAGTTCTACAGAAAAAATAAATCAGAAATCAGTCATTAAATAGAGGATTCAGGAGAAAACACAGAAAAAAAAATCTAGGCTAGAAATTGTTCCTATGCCACTCATCTTGCCAGGCGCACTCTAGCTGGAACATGTGTTCAGGACCCTCTGTTGGCATCTTGATGCTAAGGTTCAAGTGTGACACATAGAGCATCGGTGCCATCTTCATTATAGAGAGTCTGGACTGCCCAGAAGAAAAAGGACTCAATCCCTTTTCCTCTAGACAACCCTGCCAGAACTTTCATATTCTCCATCTCTACCAAGTGGCAGCTGAAGGAGCACTTTGATGAGTGTAATTGAACTCCCTGTGACTGGTCTGCTCCGACTTCTCACTGGCCTGAGACCACTCACAACTATGGATTGGTTCTAGAATTGTCCGCAAACTTTCCAGCCAAAGGTCCCAGGTACCCTGCCAAAAGCAGATATCCAGATGTCACACCTCTATGATCCCAGCTATCGCCCACCTGTGCTTCAGCTGAGGGCCAGGTCTAAGGAATTTAATTTCAGATCAACAGCCCCCTCTATCATTAAACTTAGATCTGTCTAACATGCCCACTAGAGGTGAGATGCTTTGCCATGGTTTCTGGACCTTTAATGACCTTTCTTGTCTGCAGCTGACACCCTCAGAATAACCTCTCTTACATGCAGATGCACACACCAGCATACCATCAAGTCCAGAAAAAGCATAGTCATCCTCTACTACTTGCTAAAGTTGAGCCTGAATGTACCCATAATTTCTCTGGTTGATGACAGTCCTGCTTCCCATTTTTGACAGCCATCACAGACTATGTGTGGGGAGGAGCTTTCTTGATCTTGATCCTGGATATTCTCTGGCACTCCTGAGCAAGTTGACCTAGGAAAAAAAAGCCTCCAAGTGGGGTAACCTGCTTTACGTCCATTTTATAGCTAGTGGGTCTGGTCAATGGGTCACTGGCATTGAAACCAGTCATCATGGCACCTTTTTGTCTCACAACTACCTTCGTTTTGACTCAGAACCACCCTAAGGAAGAGCTCTGCTCTCCCCTTTCTCTTACATAATCAGTTGTCTCACTGACAAGAATGCTCCACTTGAGTCCTATCCTTGCAGTTATTTCCCATACAGTTGGATTGTGCTGGGGTCCTGGCTTTAATGGTGAACTCTAAGCTGATAGATAAAGGACATTGGATTCTCAGTGCAGAATTCCTGGACACAGCAAAGTACAAAGTACAAAGGGAATGAAAAGAAGGTCAAAACACAGAAAAGATGGAAACAAGGAGCAACAGGGAGGAAAGGAGGCAGAGAGGAACAGCTGAGGGAATCAGAATTGGGAGGCAAGGAGTGAGGGAAGGACAGAAGGAAGGAACGGAAGAAGGGAGAGTTGGAGGGAGGGAGGAAGAAAGGAAAGAAGGATTAAAGGTCTGACAGACAGATGACCTCTTGGTGGCATTTCTGTGGGTCCCCCAAATCCAGGAACAGAGATAAGATCCTCAAATATTGATTCTGATTTCAGGAAATAGAAGCAAATAGAGTTGAGAGTTCAAAAACTGTCAAGAAGCCGGGGACCCTGTTGTAACCTTGCGCCTAGAGACAGACTCTGCTCCTTGATGCTAGGAGGATATGAGAGAATCGGAAGCAGGTTGTTCACATATCTGCTCCAAGGCCACTGACTCCTGGGCAAAGAGCTCCTTACACCTTGACAGACATGGCTGCCACCGAATATCTAAGCCTGCAATCTCTGTGTCGCTGTGATGATTGCTCTGGGGTACAACAAGCCCAGGGTCTGGCAATGGTGAGGCCCTCACTCATTAGCTAAACTGGGATAATGGGAAACCCCTTTGGTTCTGTCTTTGGAACATAGTCCCCATTTATTCTGTACTCCCTTACCCCTAGACCTGCTGAGAAAAAGCACACTGATGTGTTGGCAGAAGGAAGAAAACAATTTTGCTTGATGGCAGTGTTATACCATGAACACCAAGGGACCCTTCTTTCAGGGTTTCTTCCTCCAGCCTTCTCTGAAGGAAAAAAGGTCAACAACTTCTCATGAGATTCCAAAATGACAGTTAAGTCTTGACATCTTTTGATCAGAAATAGGCCTTGAAGTCTTATTATATGAATCCTGGGCATGGGGGGGCAGGGTTGGTTCACAGACCTCACAGGGTCTTTAACCCCATTGTATGAAGATCATTAAGCACCAGAGGCATGGTCTAACCTCAAGGTCTAAGTGCGAGACAGGAAAACTAAACTTGGAACCCTAAAACTGGAAGCAAGCATCAGGAAAAGCCACAGAATCAAACCTTGGGCAGAAAATAGGCCCAGGGATGAGTACAGGCCCTATCATAGCTTGCCAGGAATAGTATAAATGGCAAATCTGTGCAGGGCACTCTGATACCAAGGTTTAAGCGTAACCCATGCAGTGTACAAGTTTTCTAAGGATGTGCAGACATCGTATTTCCATGACACAACAAGGCTTCAATTTCAAGGCTACCTACCCCATATAAGACATAGGAGTAAATGGACAGTTGGCACAAGGAAGATAACCTCCCAGTCACACAGGGCCTAGACTCAGCATTGCATTTGTATGTAGCAGAGGGGACTCATCCTTATACAGATGACAAAATAGTACAATTTCCACTTTGAGAGTCTCAGTTCCTCAGCCACAGATAGAAATCAGGATAATGAGGAAATTTGCCACCCTTTGATCTTTTTGTCCAGAGACCCAACCTGTGCATTCCAAGACCCTGTCTGTGCAATCAAGTGTTTCTCTGCTGGCCATTTTGCAAACTCATGTGAGCTTTTGTGTTGAAGCCCCTTAGCCTCTGATGGAAGATAAGGTTCTCAGGGACCCTCATCTGGAGACTTGAAAATATCAAAGACAAAATATTAGTACATCCAGCTGCTACCAACCTGTCAGATTCTTGGCTGTGGCTCCAATCACCTCGTTGAGCTTGCCCAGCCAGTGTATGATCTCATTGTTGGTACACAATTGTTCACCTTTTCCACACAGCTGCTGGATGTCAGGACAGAGGTTTGTTTCCTTTCTCCAAAGGTCACAGACTCTGTTTGGTATCTGGGTCTTTTGATCACCTGTATCCACATCCAGTCAGGTAAAGATGTCTGTAACCCGCCATGGATGCAAAGAAGCCTGTCTAGTGGCATTTACACAGTCTGAAAGGAACTCCATGTAATAGAGAATCCAGGCTTCTTGGTTTCTTTCAGCATGTCAACACCACACCAGTACACCACCACACATTCCTCAGGGTATACTCCCTTTGTGCTGCAATTGGGTCATATTCAAATGGAGCCTACAATTTACCATCTTTTCTCTCAGGAAGCTAGACACATGACCAAGGACAAAGTGAGTGTAGTTATCAGAAGAAGGAATTTGTTTTAAAACCTGACTGTCACCACAAGTGGGCACACACACACACACACACACACACACACATTCATACCAACATTAATGTCATGTCACAGGTGTCCAGGGAAGATAGACGTCACTGGATTCTTGGGAAATTACCACTTTTCCTTGGAAAATAGTTTTCACTATCAAACAGGGAGCCTTCACGGCCTAAATGACTGAACCCGTAGAGGCCCCCATCCTCTTTGTTGAGACTCTTTGTGATGCCCAGGGGGTGGTGGGTATGGCTGGTCTCTGTTCTCCAGAAAACCCTGTCAGTGCTTCTACACTCTCCATCTCCATAAACACCCAGATTAGGGAACCCTTCCCAGGATGGAAATGGTCTTCTTCCCCTGTGACTGGCCTACTCCAAATTCTGACTGGCCCCAGGCTACCCATATCTATGGATCAATCAGTCCTGGCACCTTCCACATAAATATTTTCCTGCCAAAGGTCTTGAGAACCGTATTGTAAGAACAGACCCCTACTTCCTGACAAGACTGCATGCCACTACTCTGTGATCCCAGCACTTTCTGCCAGATGTATCCACTTGTGTACTTCTGCTGAGGGCTTACAAAATTCATGCCAATAACTTTTCCAGGTTTGAAATGAATGGATGTGTTACAAACCTTCTAGAGGCAGGGCGCTCTACAATGGTTTCTGTACCCTCTATGGCCTTGCTTCTAACATAGAGGAAACAAAGAACTACATGTGTGCACACACGCACACACACACAGGCAGAGAGAGAGAGAGAGAGAGAGAGAGAGAGAGAGAGAGAGAGAAAGAGAATATATAGAATATACCAGCTAACTGCCAAGTTGAGTAGAACCATAGATTCATCTATTGCCACATGCCTATGTTGGGCCATGATCTACATATTATTCCACTACCTGATCACAGACCAGCTTCCTAACTTCTATTATCTAATAGGCCAGCTATCACCTGGGAAGGGGCAGGGAAACTTTTCTTGACCTTGTCCCCAAGCACTCTCTGGGAATACTGTGGGCTAGTGTGGAGTACACTCCAAGAGTTCTGAGCTGCTTTGAGTCAGGTTTGTTGTTAGTTGGTTTTCCAGGGAGACTCAGGTAGTGAATCCTGGTCATGTGGCATGTCACCTCTCAACTCTACCTTCCTTCCGTGACTGAGGCTTCCTCTGCTCAGGCTCACCATGAGGATGGACACATTGCACTCTGCTCCTTTCTGATACATACACAATAGGCTCACACAACCAGGAGGTTCCAAGTACATACCTCCATTGCAGTAACACCCCATACCCTGTGATTATGCTGTGGATATAATTTTTATAGCAAAATCATAGACTGATCAGTAGAGGACACTCAACTCCACCTGCAGCAGTCCTGAAGAAGAGTAAAAGTCAAACGGAAACAGAAAGAAATGAAATGGAGAAAAATAGGAAGACAAGATCGAGAGGAAAGCAAAGTGAATAGGCTAAGGTTGTCAGTAAGCAAATGAGCAAGGGAGGATGAAAGCAAGGAAGGGAGGGAGGGAGGAATCAATGGCCAGATGAAAAGAAGGAATGAACTAAGAAAGGATTTACAAGTCAATGACCTCTGGCTGGAATTTCTGGGGACCCCGAGTTCCTGAGAAGAAGCAGTGTCCCTGGTGCAATATCTGGTTCCAGGAAGGGAGGTGTGGGTATAGGTAGAAGACAGGAAAAACAATCAGTCAGCCAGGGACACTGAGTGTGGCCACAGGTACTTGGACAGACTCTGTCCCTTGCTCATAGGAGGACACGAAGGAGTCACAAGTAGTCTGTCCACACACCTGAGCCCCATGTGATGATTCCTCGGTAGAGAACTCCTCTCATGTATGTCAGCCATGGCTGCCACAGGATCTCCTTGTCTGTACTTCCTGTATAGTTGAGGTCTGGTGCTCTAGAGCCTTGCCTTCTTCGGGAGCTAGACTGGCTGGTGCTTCACATGGGTCACTGGTACCCTGGGTACCCCTAAGGTTGGCAAGACTGCTGGACCCTCCTTTCTTGCACTGTTTGGACTAGAGCCTCCCTCCTTCCCATTTCCTCACCCTCGCCCCCACCCAGACATAATGAGAAAACCTGGAGTGTTTGGTACAAACAGCAAAATCATTCCACTGGATGGCGGTATTGTACTTTGAATGCCAAGGTGCTCTTGTCCCAGGGCCAGTCCCTCTGCCCTTCTCTTGCTACCAGACTCTAAAATGGCTGTCTACTCTTGTAACTACTTCCTGTTACAGATGGGTCTCTTAGCTGAACTCAAGGGATCTGACTCCACATGATCCTCATTCTCGCTGCCAAATTGAGACATTAGCTTCCAACCATTGTACCCTCTCAAGGTACTAGGACACTTATCGGAAACTAGATGAGTCAGGGTAAACCACAGAACCCAAACTTCCTGAGCATATGACTAACCATTGCTCCCTCTCTGTAAGGGACATTGATCAACCTTTCAGGAGGCCTCCTCAGAGTTCTCAGAAGACCTCAGCTGCCCACTTGTCAACATAGCCGGCCACATTTCACATAATTTCTTGCTATTTATCAACAGTTTTACCATTCCATAGCAAGGGCTGCCCAGCTTACAACCACTGGACTAAGCCAACCCACTATGAATGTTTGTTCCTCCTCCAGTGTTAAGTCTCAAACCCTTGGTCAAATGGCTGAGGGGCCAACCTAACGTATTAAAGTGGACAATGGCCACCAGGTTCTCCCAGCATCCCTCAGACTCTACCTGGCTGGCCCCTTATCCATAACTATCCAGCCCAGGGCTGGGCTGCCCTTCTCCCAGAGGCTCTTCCCTATATAAATCAGCCATTTTGGTTCCCCTCTCTCCCTTTTTCCTTTCCCTTCCTTCTCTGCCCATATGGCCCAGCTCAGGCTGGTCATGTGCACTCTGAACTCTCCCAAATGTCCCTGCCTCTGGGTTTGCTCTCCCTTTTGTCTACAATGAATTTTCTCCTCTACCATATTTAGGGGAAGTCATGTCCTTTCCTTTTTTATTTCGTTTTTTCATTCCAATAAAAACCTTGCCATCTTTTCTCAATCAGCCACAGAACCCACAAAAGTCCTGTTGTAGTCAGGTGGGTGTCCATGTCCTTTGTATTTTGTCCTGAAGTGCAGGATGATGTGGGATTCCCTCCACATGCTGTGAATATGTTTCATTACCTTCATTTGCAGCAGGATGCTGGCTTGAAGTTCTAGAGGCTCATACCAATCTTACGTGGTTCTATCAACTAGAATCTCACTTCCCAGCTTTTTCTACTAGCCGTGGTTGAAACTACACAAGATAGTATACTACTGCTCCATTCAAGATCCAACTGCTTTGTTATCTTCTCCACAAGCATGCCCATAGAATCAGACAGAGTACTTACCTGGAACCCCAGGATGTAGTGATGATCAGAGACTGTAGTGGAAGCCTTTGTCACACTGTTCACCCTGGAAGGAAACAGCAGAATATCTTTCAGTTCATGTGGGACTGCCAAAAAGATGGTCAAAATGTGACATTATATTTCTCGCTTGGCCAGACTAGAGAGGAAATTCAGGTTATAACATCAGGTTTCAGGTACAGTATAGTTTTTGAAGAAAGTATGCCATGAAATACAATTCTACTTATCCTTTGGAAACCTCACAAGTATTAAGTTCAGGTTAAATAATTTAATCTTTAAGGGTTATTTTCTATCTTTCCCTATCTTATTTATTCTTCACCGACCCTCCACCTGATCCCTCCTGTTTCCATCCCCACCCAACTTAGTCTATCCTCAAAAATATTACTCACGTTTTAAAAAAATATCATGAAAATTGCAGGCAAAAGAATGGAACTATAAAATAAATCATCCTCATGGAGGTAACCCTAACCCCAAAAGACAAACATGGTATGTACATACTTATAAGCAGATGCTACTTGTTAAGTAAAGGTTAGCCCATGAACCAAAACAGGTTAAGTATCAAGGAGGCCTCAAGGGGGGAAGCATGGATCTCCCTGGGAAAAGGAAATAGAATAGATACTTTTTAAAGAACATTAACAAGCAGCATTCATGAAAGAGTCCACTTTGGGGTATATATCCAGAGGACGCTCAATCATGCCACAAGTACATGTGCTTAACTATGTTCATAGCAGCACTGATTGTCAAAGCCAGAACCTGGAAACAACCTAATTGCCTCTTGACTGAAGAACTGATAAGAAAAATGTGGTACATTTACACAATGGAGTACTATACAGCAGAAAAAAATAATGACATCTTAAAATTTGCAGGCAAATGGATGCAGCTAGAAAACATCATACTGAGTGTGGTAATCCAGACCCAGAAAGACAATTATCATATGTACTCACTCATAAGTAGGTTTTAGACTTAAAGCAAAGAAAACCAGCCTACAAATCACAATCCCAGAGAACCTAGACAACAATGAGGACCCTAAGAGAGTCATACAACATGGATATAATCTACATGGGAAGTAGAAAAAGACAAGATCTCCTGAGTAAATTGGGAGCATGGGAACCATGGGAGAGGGTTGAATGGGAAAGGAGAGGTAGGGAGGGGAGCAGAGAAAAAAATGTATAGCTCAATTAAATCAATAAAAACAGAAAAAGAAAAGAGAGTCCATTGAAAGCTGAAGGATGCTCTCTTCTACGATCACTTTCTGGAGAATGAACCTTTCATCTTGCCACTTACAGTACTCTTTTTCTTAGACTGACAAGGTGGATCAATGAGTAAAAGTGTTTGCTATACAATCCTGAATACCTAAGTTCAATCTCCAGAACCCATGTAATGGTAGACTTTTGACAAGGTGAAAAATGTAGCTTTCACCTTAAAGAAAGTAAGACATAGTTTACTCTGGAGCCAGTATAAATGATCATGGTTTGGTAACACAGTTTTAGGCCACACCAAATTCCATGTAGGTAAATCTAGATACAGCAACCATCAGACAATGCTCTGTGTTCCCTTTATTGCAATCACCAGCCATACTGCAACCTGGTCTTACCTAGGAACTTAGATTGCGCAAGACTGCCACAGTAATCTCTACCCAGGGTCTCCATAGGTCTACCAAACCTCACAAGCCTGGAAGAGTCCTTTCTTTCTTATTTATTTATTGATTTATTTAGGATTTCTGCCTCCTCCCCGCAACTGCTTCCCATTTCCCTCCCCCTCCCCCGATCAAGTCCCCCTCCCTCATCTGCTCGAAGAGCAATCAGGGTTCCCTGACCTGTGGGAAGCCCAAGGACTGCCCACGAAGAGTCCTTTCTGTGTCTTTCTTTCTTTTTTTTTTTTTTAATAATTTTTTTTATTAAGAAAAGAAGAAAAAACAACATAAACAAAAAACAAGTTTCCACCTCCTCCCAGCCTCCCATTTCCCTCCCCCTCCTCCCATCCTTCTCCCCCTCCTCCCACCCTTCTACCCCTCCCCCCACTCCTCTCCCCCTCCCTCTCCAGTCCACAGAGCAGTCCAGGTTCCCTGCCCTGTGGTAAGTCCTAGGTCCTCCCCCCTCCGTCCATATCTAGGAAGGTGAACATCCAAACTGGCTAGGCTTCCACAAAGCCAGCACATTAAGTAGGATCAAAACCCCGTGCCATTGTCCTTGGCGTCTCATCAGCCCTCATTGTTCGCCATGTTCAGAGAGTCCGGTTTTATCCCATGCTTTTTCGGTCACAGTCCAGCTGGCCTTGGTGAGCTCCCAGTAGATCAGCTCCACTGTCTCAGTGGGTGGGTGCACGCCTCGTGGTCCCGACTTCTTTGCTCATGTTCTCCCTCCTTCTGCTCCTCATTGGGACCTTGGGAGCTCAGTCCAGTGCTCCAGTGTGGGTCTCTGTCTCTGTCTCCATCCATCACCAGATGAAGGTTCTATGATGATATGCAAGATATTCGTCAGTATTGCTCTCGGATAGGGTCATTTCAGGTTCCCAATCCTCAGCTACCCAAGGAACTAACTGGGAACCTCATGTTGGGCACTTGGGAGCCCCTCTAGGGTCAAATCTCTTGCTCACCCTAAAGTGGTTCCCTTAACTAAGAATTGTGGTTCCGTGCTCCCCTATCCACCTTTCCTTTATCCCAATTCTCCTGATTCCCCAAATCCCCCCTCCTTCCGTTCTACCTTTTCTCTCCCCATCTCCCCTTACCCCCATCCCACCCCACCCCCAAGATCCTAATTTTCTCCCCGGCAATTGGGTCTACTTCCCTTAGCCAAGAGGATAACTATATGTTTTTCCTTGGGTTCACCTTCTTACTTAGCTTCTTTAGATTCACCTATTGTAGACTCCGTGGCCCTAATTTATGGCTAGAAACCAATTATGAGCAAGTACATCCCATGTTCATCTTTTTGGGTCTGGGACACCTCACTCAGGATAGTGTTTTCTATTTCCATCCATTTGCCTGCAAAATTCGAGAAGTCATTGTTTTTTACCGCAGCGTAGTACTCTAGCGTGTATATATTCCATACTTTCTTCATCCATTCTTCCATTGAAGGGCATCTAGGTTGTTTCCAGGTTCTGGCTATTACAAATAATACTGCTATGAACATAGTTGAACAAATGCTTTTGTCATATGAAAGAGCATCTCTTGGGTATATTCCCAGGAGTGGTATTGCTGGGTCCAGGGGTAGGTTGATCCCTAATTTCCTGAGAAACCGAAACACTGACTTCCACAGTGGTTGCACAAGATGGCATTCCCACCAGCAATGGATGAGGGTACCCGTTCCTCCACAGCCTCTCCAGCAAAGGTTATCCTTGGTGTTTTTGACTTTAGCCATTCTGACAGGTGTAAGATGATATCTCAAAGTTGTTTTGATTTGCATTTCCCTGATTGCTAAGGAAGTTGAGCATGACTTTAAGTGTCTTTTGGCCATTTGAACTTCCTCTGCTGAGAATTCTCTGTTCAGTTCAGTGCCCCATTTTTTAATTGGGTTAATTAGCATTTTAAAGTCTAGTTTCTTGAGTTCTTTATATATTTTGGAGATCAGACCTTTGTCTGTTGTGGGGTTGGTGAAGATCTTCTCCCAATCAGTAGGTTGCCTTTGTGTCTTATTGACTATGTCCTTTGCTTTACAGAAGCTTCTCAGTTTAAGTAGGTCCCATTTATTCAATGTTGCCCTTAATGTCTGTGCTTCTGGGGTTATACATAGGAAGCGATCTCCTGTGCCCAGCTCCTGTAGGGTACTTCCCACTTTCTCTTCTATCAGGTTCAGTGTGTTCGGGCTGATATTGAGGTCTTTAATCCATTTGGACTTGAGTTTTGTGCACGGTGATAGATAAGGGTCTATTTTCATTCTTCTACAAGATGACATCCAGTTGTGCCAGCACCATTTGTTGAAGATGCTTTCTTTCTTCCATTTTATACTTTTAGCTCCTTTATCGAAAATCAGGTGTTCATAGGTTTGTGGGATAAAATCCGGGTCTTCTATACGATTCCATTGGTCGACTTCTCTGTTTTTATGCCAGTACCACACTGTTTTCATTACTGTAGCTCTGTAATAGAGTTTGAAGTCAGGGATGGTAATGCCTCCAGAAGATCCTTTATTGTATAGGATTGTTTTGGCTATCCTGGGTTTTTTGTTTTTCCATATAAAGTTGATTATTGTCCTCTCCAGATCTGTGAAGAATTTTGATGGGATCTTGATGGGGATTGCATTGAATCTATAAATAGCCTTTGGTAGAATTGCCATTTTTACTATGTTGATCCTCCCAATCCAAGAGCAAGGGAGGTCCATCCATTTTTTGGTACCCTCTTCAATTTCTTTCTTCAATGCCTTAAAGTTCTTGTCAAATAGATCTTTCACTTCCTTGGTTAGATGTACCCCAAGATATTTTATGCTGTTTTTGGCTATTGTGAATGGTGAAGCTTCTCTGATTTCCCTCTCTGCTTCCCTATCCTTTGTGTATAAGAGGGCGACTGATTTTTTGGAGTTGATCTTGTATCCTGCCACATTACTAAAGCTGTTTATCAGCTGTAGGAGTTCTTTGGTGGAGTTTTTGGGGTCGCTTATGTACACTATCATATCATCTGCAAATAACGAAAGTTTAACTTCTTCCTTTCCAATTCGAATCCCCTTGATTCCATTATGTTGTCTTATTGATATTGCTAGAACTTCAAGCACTATATTGAAGAGGTATGGCGAGAGTGGACAGCCTTGCCGTGTTCCTGAGTTAAGTGGGATGGCTTTGAGTTTCTCTCCGTTTAATTTGATGTTAGCTGTCGGCTTGCTCTATATAGCTTTTATTATATTTAGGTATGACCCTTGTATCCCTAATCTCTCCAAGACTTTTAACATAAATGGATGTTGAATTTTGTCAAATGCTTTTTCAGCATCTAATGAAATGATCATATGTTTTTTTTCTTTCAGTTTATTTATATGCTGGATTACATTGATAGATTTTCGTATGTTGAACCAGCCCTGCATCGCAGGAATGAAGCCTACTTGATCATAATGGATAATTTTTCGGATGTGTTCTTGGATTCGATTTGCCAGTATTTTGTTGAGGATTTTTGCGTCGATATTCATGAGTGAGATTGGCCTGTAGTTCTCTTTCCTGGTTGAGTCTTTGAGTGGTTTTGGTATCAGAGTAATTGTGGCTTCATAAAAGGAGTTTGGTAATGACCCTTCTGTTTCTATCTTGTGGAATACATTAAGGAGTATACGTATTAGATCTTCTTGGAAGATCTGGTAGAATTCCGCATTGAAACCATCTGGTCCTGGGCTTTTTTTGGTAGGGAGGTTTTTGATAACCTCTTCTAATTCTTCGTGACTAACAGGTCTATTTAGATTGTTCACCAGGTCCTGATTTAACATTGGTATATGATATTTATCTAAAAAAGTATCCATTTCCTTTACATTTTCCAATTTTGTGGCATATAGGCTTTTGTAGTAAGATCTAATGATTCTCTGAATTTCCTCTGTGTCTGTTTTTATGTCCCCCTTTTCATTTCTGATCTTATTAATTTGCAAATTCTCTCTCTGCCGTTTGATTAGCTTGGATAGTGGTTTGTCAATCTTGTTGATTTTCTCCAGGAACCAGCTTTTTGTTTCATTGATTTTTTGTATTGTTTTCTGTGTTTCTATTTTGTTGATTTCAGCCCTCATTTTGATTATTTCCAGTCTTCTACTCCTCCTAGGTGAGTCTGCTTCTTTTTGTTCTAGAGCTTTCAGGTGGGCTGTTAAGTCTCCAATGTGAGCTTTCTCTGTTTTCTTTAAGTGGGCACTTAGTGCTATGAACTTTCCTCTTAGGACTGCTTTCATAGTGTCCCATAAGTTTGAGTATGTTTTTTCTTTATTTTCATTGAATTCTAGGAAGACTTTAATTTCTTTCTTTATTTCTTCCTTAATCCAGCTATGGTTCAATAGTTGACTGTTCAGTTTCCATAACTTTGTATGCTTTCTGGGGGTAGCATTATTGTTGAATTCTAACTTTAATCCATGGTGATCTGATAAGACACAGGTGGTTACTAATATTTTTTTGTAACTGTGGATGTTTGCTTTGTTACCGACTATGTGGTCGATTTTCGAGAAGGTTCCATGAGCTGCAGAGAAGAAGGTATATTCTTTCCTATTTGGATGGAATGTTCTATAGATGTCTGTTAAGTCCATTTGATTCATTACCTCCACTAATTCTCTTATTTCTCTGTTAGGTTCCTGTCTGATTGACCTGTCCATTGGTGAGAGAGGAGTGTTGAAGTCTCCTACTATTAGTGTGTGCAGTTTGATGGCTGCCTTGAATTTTAGCAATGTTTCTTTTATGTACGTGGGTGCTTTTATATTAGGGGCATAGATGTTCAGGATTGAGACTTCATCCTGATGAACTGTTCCTGTTATGAGTATAAAATGCCCCTCTCCATCTCTTCTGATTGATTTAAGTTTAAAGTCAACTTTGTTAGAGATTAGTATGGCCACACCTGCCTGTTTCTTAGGTCCATTTGCTTGATAGGCCTTTTCCCAGCCCTTTACTCTGAGTAGGTGCCTGTCTTTGTGGTTGAGGTGTGTTTCTTGTAAACAGCAGAATGTTGGATCCTGTTTTCTTATCCAATCTCTTAGCCTGTGCCTTTTTATAGGTGAGTTGAGTCCATTGACATTAAGTGATATTAATGACCAGTGGTTGTTAACTCCGGTCATTTTTTTTTAGTCGTAGAGTTTGTGTGTTTCCCTTCTTTGTTTTGTGTTGGTGAAGGGTCTCTAGATGTCTGAGTTATTGTGGTCATTGTTGGACTCCTTGGTTAGTGATTTTCCTTCAATTACTTTCTGTAAGGCTGGATTTGTGGCTGCGTATTGTTTAAATTTGTTTTTATCCTGGAAAATTTTATTTTCTCCATTTATAGTGAATGAAAGCTTGGCTGGGTATAGTAATCTGGGCTTGCACCCATGGTCTCTCAGTTTCTGCAGTACATCTATCCAGGACCTTCTGGCCTTCATGGTTTCCATGGAGAAGTCAGGTGTAAGTCTGATAGGTTTACCTTTATAAGTAATTTGGCCTTTTTCCTTTGCAGCTCTTAATATTCTTTCCTTATTCTGTATGCTTTGTGTTTTGATAATTATATGGCGAGGGGATGTTTTTTTTTGATCCAGCCTATTCAGTGTTCTGTATGCTTCTTGCACCTTCATAGGAAAATCTTTCCTTAGGTTGGGAAAGTTTTCTTCTATAATTTTATTAAATAGATTTTCTGGACCATTGAGCTGCCCTTCTTCTCCTTCTTCTACTTCTATTATTCTTAGGTTTGGTCTTTTTATTGTGTCCCATATTTCCTGAATGTTTTGTGATGAGAGTTTGTTGGACTTGCTGTTTTCTTTGATCAGTGTGTTTATTTTCTCTATGGTATCTTCAGAATCCGAGAGTCTTTCTTATATCTCTTGTATTCTGCTGGTTATGCTTGTTTCTGTAGTCTCTATTCGTTTACCTAGATTTTCCATGTCCAGACGGCCCTCTGTTTGTGTTTTCTTCTTTGCCTCTATTTCAGTTTTCAGGTCTTGAACTGTTTCCATTATCTGTTTGATTGTTTTTCCTTGGTTTTCTAGGGTATCATTCACTGATTTATTCAATTCTTCAAACTTTCTGTTATATTTCTCATCCATTTCTATAAGGGCGTTTTTTACATGCTGTTTAAGGGTGTCAATCACTTTCATGAAGTCAATCTTTTCTCCTTCCTCTTGATTAAGGGGTTCTTGTCCTCCCGTTGTGAGGTCGCTTGTTTCTGGTAGGTTCATGTTGCTTTTCAGCTTGTTGGGCGAATTCTTGCCTTGACGTCGGCCCATCTCTTCTTCCAAATGCTCCCTATGGATCTTCTTTTACCGGATTAGGTCTCCTTGCCTACCAAACGCTGTCTCTCCCCAATGTTGGCTCTCCCAATGCTGGGTCTCCTGGTGCCGAAAGATCAGGCCTCCGTGCTGGTTGGGCAGCTAGCAGACAAAGCGCCTACCCCGCTTGGTGCAGGCAGGCCACAGAAACAAAGGAACTGCTGCCCGCCCGGGAGCCCCGGGTACTCGGACCCAGCGCCCAGATAGTCTGGGCTGGGCGATGCCACGCGCCAAAAGAGGGCAGTGGGGGCGAAGTGGGGAGGGCTCTGGACGGAAGCTGGGTGGGCCAGGAAGAAAGAGGCAGCAGAGAGCCCAAGCAGGACAGGGGGCCAAGAAACCCCCGAGCTCCCCGTCCCAGGCTGGCGCCGTGGGCCAGAAACTCACCCCAATGCTGGGTCTCCTGGCGCCGAAAGATCAGGCCTCCGTGCTGGTTGGGCAGCTGGCAGACAAAGCGCCTACCCCGCTTGGTGCAGGCAGGCCACAGAAACAAAGGAACTGCTGCCCGCCCGGGAGCCCCGGGTACTCGGACTCAGCGCCCAGATAGGCTGGGCTGGGCGATGCCACAGCGCCAAAAGAGGGCAGTTGGGGCGAAGTGGGGAGGGCTCTGGACGGAAGCTGGGTGGGCCAGGAAGAAAGAGGCAGCACCCGGGGAGTAGAGGCCCTGCAGAAAGCCCAAGCAGGACAGGGGGCCAAGAAACCCCCGAGCTCCCTGTCCCTGGCTGGCGCCGTGGGCCAGAAACTCACCCCAATGCTGGGTCTCCTGGCGCCGAAAGATCAGGCCTCCGTGCTGGTTGGGCAGCTCGCAGACAAAGCGCCTACCCCGCTTGGTGCAGGCAGGCCACAGAAACAAAGGAACTGCTGCCCACCCGGGAGCCCTGGGTACTTGGACCCAGCGCCCAGATAGGCTGCGCTGGGCGATGCCACGCGCCAAAAGAGGGCAGTGGGGGCGAAGTGGGGAGGGCTCTGGACGGAAGCTTCGTGGGCCAGGAAGAAAGAGGCAGCAGAGAGCCCAAGCAGGACAGGGGGCCAAGAAACCCCCGAGCTCCCCGTCCCAGGCTGGCGCCGTGGGCCAGAAACTCACCCCAATGCTGGGTCTCCTGGCGCCGAAAGATCAGGCCTCCGTGCTGGTTGGGCAGCTCGCAGACAGAGCGCCTACCCCGCTTGGTGCAGGCAGGCCACAGAAACAAAGGAACTGCTGCCCCCCGGGAGCCCCGGGTACTCGGACTCAGCGCCCAGATAGGCTGGGCTGGGTGATGCCACGCGCCAAAAGAGGGCAGTCTCTGTGTCTTTCTTGAACCAGAATCCCTCCCAAGCAGGCCAGACTTCCCTAGAAAAGTACAGGGAAGTGTTTGCAGAATTTACAAAGCAATTCTCCTTGATGGTTGTATCGTAACAAGAATACAAAGGTAGCCACGTTTTAGGGCCATTCCCTCTACCCTCTGATGAAGGGGAAAAGCCAATCAGTTGCTACCAGACTCCAAGATGGTTTCTCACTATCTAGGTCACTTCTGGTATGACAGACTGAGTCAGTGAATGTGGCCTGTGGTGTCTTCAATTCCGCTGGACTGAGATAGTTCACTACTGGGACATGGTACCCTCTCGATGCACAAAGACCATACAGGAATCCTGAAGGAACTTCATTCTATTTTGGAGAGAGATCTAAAACCTCTGCAACAAAACCATCAACAATGGCTCCCTGGGATGAGCCAAGGCCCTTTCACTGCCCAGAAGAAACATTCTGACTTGGGCATATACACAGAAACTTTAGAAAACAAGTTCTAGGAAAATCACTGGTCAATGGCAGACTTGGGGGTGGCTGAATGATAGCTGCAGAGAACACACTTCCACTTCTAGAACCATCTAGGCTTTGTCATCTTCATCTTCATCATCTGGTTCTTGTTTTTTTTTTCCCCCGTGTGGTCATTCTTAATCTTTGAGTAGAAGTCTCCTGAGCTTTCCTTACTGTATCAAGGGGATGAGAAATGCATTTGCCTCTTACACTGCACTTCCTTTTTAAGCTATGATCTTATGCTTACATTGTCTCACTTTGTTCTGGGGTGGGTGACTGAACAAGTTACAAGTTGTCTTTATTTTTAAGAACAGAAAACAGATTTTTAAAATAAAGTGAGGAAGAACTCCCAAAAGTAGAAAGGACTCCAAAGAATTCACTGACATTCATTTTTAAAAAGTTTCTGTATTACATTTTAATTGTGCACATATGTGTGTGTGTACATGCATATAGGTGTAAGGTGCCTCTGGAAGGCAAAGGAATCAGACCCCATTGTAGATCGAGTTACAGGTGGTTGTGAGCCACCCAATGCAGGTGCTGGAAAATGAACTCAGGTTCTCTGTAAGAACACTATGTGCTCTGAGCCATCTCTCCAGCACTTTAATGGCGTATTAAATATGTTTAGATGATGAAGTCCTACATTTTTGGCTGTTTTGATGATTAAGGCTTGATATTATATAACTCTTACTGGTCTTCTACTTAAAGTTATAAGTTTTATAAAGTATAGTCAAGTTTGTGTGTGTGTGTGTGTGTGTGGCAACATGAGTGTGACTCTGCGTGTGTAAGCATGCATGAGAACATGTGAGTAACTGTGCCTGTGCTTTTGTGTTTATGTATGTGTGGATGCAGGGTCTCTTCATTGGCCTGAAGTTCTTTGGTTAGTTTAGACTGGCTAGTCAGGGAGCGCAAGGATTTATCTGCTTGCCTATGCTTCCTTAGTTCTGGAATTGTAAGTGCATGTACCGTGCATGCTTGGCTTTTTAAAATGTGAGTTCTAGGTACTGTACTCACCCAGTTCACCAACTGACCTGTGGCTCCATACCTGCTTTATTGGTTTATAATTTAAATTTCCTCTCTCTGTATCATGTCTTTTGGGTTGTTTTTCCCTCAAGGACTGAATTATCGAGTCATTTCTCAAATCTGTGATGTGGTCAGTATAAAATTGAGTGAAATATCATTGTCCAGATCTGGCTAGATCTGGTTTTTCCCAGGGCCTGAATAACTTCTAACCAGAACATTTTGGTTTTCATCACAAAGACAGAGTTCTGAGCCTTTAGAAATAATGTGCAAACAAAGAAATGTGTCTATGACCACTCATGGGGTAAAGGGTCCCCAATATGCAGAGTGGGAAAAAGAAACACCAGCTCCACCACCTGACAATTTTTGGTTAGAGTTCTGGCTATAATTGGCAAAGAAACAAGTTCCAAAATATTTTTTTTCCTTTGGGGCTTTCAAAGTGTTAAGAAATTGAATGTACATCACACGTACAACCTTCTTTCCCTATGGTCTTTATTTGGTCATCTCTTGCTGTCTTCGGATATGCTGTATCTCATTTCTATGGTATGTTTGGCAAATGCTGTGTAATCGAGTTCTCCACTCCTTTCTGCCCTCCTCCTTTTTTTGATGTGGAGTCTCATATATCCCACTCAGTCTAGCCTCAAACTTGCTGTGCAGCCGAGAATGACATTGAGCACCTGATCTTCTTCCTTTCCATCCCAAGTGCTGGAATTATAGGTGTGTGCCACCATGCCTGGCTGACTCTCTTATTAGGAACACCATTTAGTCCCTGCTGTATTCATGTTTCATTTTCTACCCAACAATGTAAACTTTGAATTATTGATGAGACAGGATTTCACTCTGTAGCATTGGCTAGTCTAGAATTCATTATGTAACCCAGGTTCACCTGGAACTTTGGACAATTCTGTTTCAGCCTCACAACTATTGATATTATAGGTGTGAACTACCACGCCTAGCAGTGGCAAGTAAACTTGTTGGAGGAGGTATAGCTTGTATTTCTTTTCCTAACTTTATGAACCACTTGTTCAGTGATTGACATAAAGAAATAGGCACTGATAAATTTTAAGCTAATCATTCGAATAATTTTATTCTTGTCTGAGGAGCTAGGCTGTCAGCTACAGTGTTAGGAAGACTGATGTCGTCTTTCAGCTATGGTGCCATTCTGATTCACACGCAAACTGCTGGAATTTTCACTTAATAAGAAAGTCATCAAACAAATAATGAAAAATATTAGTAACACAATAATGAGCTGTCAATCATGACTCTAGTCCGGGGGAAAATGTTAAATTCCATAGGTGTTGAAATTAGCTCGATAGGGAAATAACCAGGCTAGCTAAGGGATACAACAATTCTATTCTTATTTATTATAAGGAGAAAACTCATGAAACAGGAACAATAAATCCAGGCTCAGCTGTGCCCCACCTGAATCACATGGAGAGAACGCACCTGGGCAGTGCAGATGTTTTCCCCACTAACAAGGTTTCTCCATCACATAAGGAAAAAAAATCCAGAAATGACTTTGTTAGATTGCAAAAGTTTATTTCTTGAAGCAAAGAAATAGTCATAGCCAATTGTTCCTTTTTATTTTTAAAGAATATTCTAATAAGAAAATATGAATATAAAGGAAATGTGCTGGATGGCTAATTTTGACAGCAGATTTTTTCCTGTGCAAGCCAGAACTAAGGTCAGATTGGTGCAGCTCCTCACTGACTCCCTTCTAAACAATTTCTTAGCCAGATGCCCCTGCTAATCTGCAAACTGCTCATTGTATTCTCACTTCTGAAATGTTGCTGTCTTGAGATAATACAACATTGCCTTCTACCAGATCCTCTATGATGGTCTTCCTCACACTTATCTTGCTTGAAACTGAAAATCACAGGACTAGAAGGGCCCTTGGGATGCTGAGCAGGAAAAGTTAGTTGCTGCTATGTCTAATGAGCTGAGGTCAGTACCCCCATCTCACATGGTAGGAGAGAACCAACTCCAATAAGTTGGGCTGTGTCTTCTATGCTTGTGCCATGGCTACAGAACTCTTAAACACATGAGCGTGCACACACACACACAGACACACACACACATACAAAAGTAAATTGTAAAGCAAGTTTCATCAAAGCATATGGACTGAATAAAACTGAAAGACACAGACTAGGAACACAAATAGGATGGAAAAGAAAAGAAATTAAGAAGGCACAGAATAAACACATGGACATGTTTTTATAAAACCTTTTGTAAAATAATATTATTCCTAGCTCGAGAAAAATTGTTATAGGATGACACCTCTTCCCAATTGCCTCATAAATTAAAACTAGTCTTTCAAGAGGTAAAAATTCTTATTCATCTTCGCTGATTGGTTTGTTTTTCCTTAGTGAAAACCCAATGAATAAATAAGTAATTTAAGGAAAATAACATTAGCCACAGAATCAGAAGTACTGGGGCAGAAATCAGGGCTTATGCAAGAATTATCTCAAAGTGGTTGGAGATGTGCATTCCTTGGAAACTGAGCCTCTTTGGGGCTAATTTCTACTGAAGGCACAACAGATGAAGGAGAATGGAGAAAATCCAGACTAGGATATACAAGAGCATTCTCCACTGCCGACTTTATCTTCAATAGGCTCACATCTGATCAGATTAAAAAACTTTTGTTTTAGGTCTTAAACTGAAGTCAATGTTTCAGGAGCTTGAGAAATGAACAGATTTACCATTTGCTCAGCACAAACCACTATATGAACTGAGTCCCTGGGAACAGAGTGTGGGGGAACCTTCCAAGGTTACAAAAATTCTGGTACCTTTCTGTCTCTCAAACCAGGACCTTTGGCACTGGCATGTGGGGGAGAGAGCAGTGGGGGTTACTTGCCTCTTAGTTTAAAGAGGAAAGCCACTCTCTAGGTGACTCTAGGCAAACTGTCCAGATCATAAACCTCAGCGAGCACCTCCATATTCAAGATGCTGGCTGACCCAGGAGGTCTTCTTAGGAGTGAGGTTTGCCAGAAGCTTACCAAACCCGGAGCTCGCTTGCAGTGCCAGCCATATTGCAGCTTCTGTTGCTTTTGCAGCAAAGAGTTGCCTCCTGGAAAAGTGTAGCCATAGCTAGCAGCTAGCCTATGACCATGGAGATACCCTGGGAGCAAAATATTGCCTCCTGTTTGCCAAAACAAAAACAAAAACAAACAAAACCAAAAACAAACAAACAACAACAACAACCAAAACAGTTAAGGAGAAAAATGGCTTGAGAAATTTACCAGGCTGAAAAGGGGAGGCAGGGACTATAAATTCATTTGCTTTGCTCTGCCCCAGCCGAAGTACAGGAAAGCTGTCTTAGTCAATCCTACCTGCTTTCAAGGTCACTGGATTTAAGTTTTGGATACACAGGCACACAACAATTCATCCTTAGTGGGTACACAGGAGAACTTTTTTTTTGTTTTCGGAGGGACTTGGGCAGTAAGCAAGTGTCCTAGGGGAACTATCCCAGAGCTTTTGAGGATGTGCCTCCCTTGGTGGCTGAGCCTCTCTGTGGCTAATTCCTACTGAGTACACAACAGATGAAAGAGAATGGACAGAAGGCAGTCTAGCACTTCCAACAGCTTCAACCACTTACCAATTTTATCTTCAGTAGGCACATATCTAGTCAATTTTAAAACACTCCTTTTTAGATCCTAGTCATTCATAAGTTTTCAACAAGCCAGGACAGGGAATGGATTCCCTGCTGGATATTCAGGAGACTCTCAGTGCATACAAGCTCATGGGGGGAGTCTCTGTCATCAAAGAGTGTGGGGATCCCCCCCCAACAAGAATCTAATAATTCAAGTAATTGAATTACTTGTCAAGTTTTCTAGTCATTTCAAGTGGAAAGTCACTGTCTAGGAAGTTCTAGCCATGCTGTCCACAACCTTAGTGAGCACACCTAAACACTCAAGAAGCTGGCTGACCCAGGAGTTCTCTCTTAGGAGGGAGATTTAGCAGGAGCTTAGTGAGCCTGGAGTTCGCTTGCCATGGAACATATTGCAGGATCCATCCCATTTTCCACAATGAGTTGCCTCCTGGGAAAGAACAGCTGCAGCTAGCTACTAGCCTACAGGCATTCAAATGCCCTGAGATTAAAAACATTTTACCATGTTGCAAAAAAAAAAATGAGAAAACTGGCTTGAGGTACTTACCTGACATAACTGACATCTTACAGTAATGGATTCTTTGTGCTCTTAAAGAACTAGCCACCTGGAAGAAACTCCACACGAGTGTAACCCACCTGACCCCAACTGTAAGCCTGCAGGCTCCCAGTTTAAATTGTCAGGATTCCTCTTTTCCTCTACAAAAGGTTCCCATTTGCTGGCATTGGGGGAGCAATGCATATTGAAAGTAGGTGGGTTATGGGGGTGATGAAAACCCACTTACAGTGGTATCCTCCCCACCCAAGAGGAAGTTTGAACACCATGTGATCATCCTGTCTCTTTAAAAAGGCTTGAGTTTAATTGTGGGATAGCCAGGTGCACAAAAGCTCAACACTGCAGACTGCACAAAAGAACTTTATTGGCTTTCAGACGAGTTCCCTGCTATTAACAACAGTAAGAACTGACAAAATCAAAAGTGACAAACAGAAAACGTAAATTAAACATAAGGAAATGGAATAAAATGGACACCATGTCATCTTTTCTCAAATAATAATGCCCATTGATGAAGACTCCTATGTCTGGGGTTATTAACTAAGGGCTTGTCCTTGCTGTATTTGTTTCATCAGAGATGAAGGAGCCTCAGTTGAGGAAATAGCTCCATGAGACCCTGCTGTAAAGCAGTTTTTCAATTAGTGGTCAATGGGCAGGAAGCAGGGTGGGGGTTGCTACTCTCGGGGTGGAGGTCCTGCATTATCTCTCTGTATATGTATAAAGATACTGGTTGAGCAAGCCAGGGAATGCAAGCCAGTATGAAGCACCCCTCAATGGCCAATGAGTCAACTCCTGCCCTGTTTGAGTTCCTGCCCCATTCTTCCAGGAACGATGTAGAAGTACAAACCAACTAAACACTTTCCTCCCCAATTTGCTCTTTGGTCATAATGTTTCATTGCAGCAAATAGAAACCCTAATTAAGACAGGCCTTGATTGCTTCCTGAACAGGTGAAAAGCAGGGACACAGGGCCACCACTCCTACATATTACCTTGGAACACCTTGGTCAGTTGTTCTAAGTCTTCCTGATGTGACCCGGCAATACAGTTCTTCATTTGTGGAGACCACACCCCAACGATAAAGTTATTTTGTTACTACTTCATAACTAAGTTTGCTACAGTTATTAATCTAATGCAAATACTTTGAATGCAGCCTTTAAAGATGTCCTGACCAGAGGTTGAGAACTCTTCCTATAACGTGGTTGTCATCTTCTCTGGCTGCCCACAGTTCCTTGGTGACTCTGGGATGAGAGAGTTCCCAGAGATTACCACAGACAGTAGTGTTTCCCTAGCACACCCATGCTATACTCTAATATTCCCATCCCTTCAAACACTGTCCACCTCCTCTAGCAATGCAATCAATGAACAGGTGAATGGGGTCAGCTACACCTTACACAAGAGCAGAGAAACAACCATTGAACACATTCGTTACACGATTTCTATCTTTAACTCCTACAGACCCATTATCTCCCACTTCAGGCCTGCAGGGGTAGAGGGAACTAGGTACAAGTAAGTGTCTTCAAAACATCTGGCTCCTCTCTGCTGTAACCTTTCCACTATTAGGATCCTGAACAATTCATACAGAACCATTTCTGTTGCTTAGGTTGTTTGTGCATGATTGCACTCCCATCCCTTGTGAGGTGAAGACATGAAGATCTATCTCAAGGTTGTCCTCTGAGAGAAAGCAAGTTGGAGGCACCTGCTACACAGAGTAGAATCCAGCATTTTACGGGGAAAACCTTCTGTTAGTACTGAGCTTGCTTTTTAAAATGTTCCATTCATATTTTCCCTTTCCCAAATTCCTCCCAACATCTACCTTCATTACCCACCAAACTGTGTAACTTTTTTCTTCAGAACTTCCCCCCCCAAAGAGAAAGAACAAAAGGACTAAAACACATAAACCTAGAAAGCAAACATAAAGCCCATGGTGTTTTGTGTGTGTGTGTGTGTGTGTGTGTGTGTGTGTGTGTGTGTGTGTGTGTTGGGGCATTCTGGGCAGGGGTCGATTGCTGGGATGTTACTTATATATTCTTTGCTTGAATATGTTTTTATATGAGGCCTCACTAGACCTAGAGATCTAGATAGTCATGCCTCTGAATTCATACAGAAAGATTATTCATGTTTAACACCAAATCTAGACTGACTTGTTGCCTATTTTGGCCTTTCCATTCTTGTCATATGCTTTGAAAATTTTCTTCATTATACAACATTTATTTAAAAATTCCCTGCAAATAAACAACACTTACTCCTCCATTTTAGCAGGCTCAATGTATCTCAGCTCGTGTAGCTACCCCATTAAATTTTACAGTTCACTACTGATTAATTTTATACATCCATCATCCAAATCAAACAGACTCAGAACTTGAAAAACAATTCACTCTAAGGCCTCATTCAGCACTCAGGTAGATCACTTAACTCAGTTTTCCCTACTCCTTTCCATTCAGGCTTCTCTATTGGGTACTAAGCATTTTATTTGTTTCATTATATATGCATATGATTGACGAGTCCCAACATTTAAGGGAGAATATTCATCATTCATTTTTTGAGATTGTTCCACCCCAGTTTAACATCCCATCTCCAGGCCCATCCATTTGGCAGGCAGTGTCGTAATTTTACATTTCTTAGAGCTAAACAACAATATGAAAATTGCAGGAAATGGATGTATTTTAATAATCCTTAAAGAAAAATAAAAGCTTTCCCAATGCAAAAGAATTTCAGTATCAACCACGCTAATACTGTTGCTAGGAGATTTTTGAAAAGAAATAGCCACAGGGAAAATGCACTGGCGTATTTTGATGAAGTCATTCGTAAATGTTGTTGCGTCTAGCTCTAGAAATAGCTCTAGATTTTTTGTTTTTTGGATGACATCTCTTTAAATTCATTGTCTTTAAAATCATTTTTGAAGAGGTAAAATCATTTACTATTTGTTGTTTGGTTTCCTGTTTCTTAGTGAAACACCAATAATGAAAACAATAATTGAAGGAATATAATATTAGCCAAAGTACCATACGTACCTGGGTAGCAAGCAGGTTTCCTGACAGAGTTACATCGAAGTGGTTGGAGATGTGCCTCCATTGGACACTGAGCTTCTCGGGAGCTAATTCCTACCGAATGAACAACAGATGAAGGATAAGAGAGAAAAGACAGGTGAGCATTTGCAGCAGGGAAACCCACTGCCTATTTTATCTACAGTA
Organism: Microtus oregoni; assembly: GCF_018167655.1. Lineage (NCBI taxonomy): Eukaryota > Metazoa > Chordata > Mammalia > Rodentia > Cricetidae > Microtus > Microtus oregoni. The sequence continues at coordinate 7,551,817 of NW_024543873.1, forward strand.
GGCTCATATCTAATCAACTAAAAATCTTAAGTCAAAGTTTCAGGAGCCTGGGAAATGGACAGATTTACCGCTCAGCAAGTTTAGCATTCGCTTACCACAAACAACTCTATGAACTGAGTCCCAGGAAGAGTGTGCAAACCTTCCAAGATTCCAACAATTTCAGTAAGTCTCTGTCCCTCAAACCAGGTCCTGTGTCGGATGGGGGAGGGGAAGGTGGGGGTTACTAGTCTCTTAGTTTAAATTGAAAAGCCACTCACTGGGAGGATCTAGACATGCTGTCAAAATCCTAAACATCTGTGAGCACCCCAAAATTTAAGATGCTGGCTGACCCGCGAGGTCTTAGGAGTGAGGTTCGGCAGGAGCTTACCAAAGCCGGAGCTTGCTTGCGTGCCAGGGCAGCCATACTGCGGCTTCCTTGGCTTTCGTGGCAAAGAGCTGCCTTCTGGGAAAGAGCGTCAGCAGCTAGTTGCTTTCCTAGGAGGACGGAGTTTCTAGAATCAAAAATTTTGCCCCGTGTTTGCCAAAAAAAAAAAAAAAAAAAAAAAAAGTAAGGAGAAAAATGGCTTGAAAATTTACCAAGCAGAAAAGGGGAGGCAGAGACTGTGAATTCATTTGCTGTGGTCTTGCCCCACCCAAAGGACAGGGAGCTCCCCTAGTCGATCCTGCCTGCTTTCAGGGCACTGGATTTAAGCTTGCGCTGTAACAAATCATCTTACAGGCTGCACAGCAGGACCTTTTTGTTTTTCCGATGGGCTTGGTCAGTAAGCCGGTTTCCAGGCAGAACTATCTCAAACTGCTTAGAGATTTGCATTCCTTGTTGGCTGACCAACTCTGAGGCTAATTGCTACTGAAGTCACAAGAGATGAAAAAGAATGCATTTGCGACAGCTACTACCATTACCTATTTTATCTTCACTAGGCACACATCTAATCGATTTTAAAACATTTTATTTTAGGTCATATTTTTGGTATCGTTCTGCGACCTAACTCAGGCAGTCTCTCACAGGACGGAGATTTGCCAGAAACTTATCAAAATAAAAGTCTGCTTCCTCTGGAGGCCTTACAGCAGGATCCATGGTTTTTGCAGAAAAGAGCTGCGTCTTGGGGAAAGAGCCTCAGGAGCTAGCTGCTACCTACAAGCATGCAGATGCTCTGGGCTTAATGATTCTGTACCATGTCTGACGAAAAAAGGTAAGGGGAGAAAAGAGATTGAAAAACTTACCTCGTACATTAAGAGATTATTTGTGCTCTTAAGAAATGGATGCCTTGAAGGAGCTTCACGGGTGCAACACATTCTGCCCCTAGTGGTGACCATGCAGGGTGCCAGGTGAAATTGTCAGGATTCCTCTGTACCTAGGGCCAGGTCCCCATTTGCGGGAGTTGGGGGTGCATTGCATATTGAATTTAGGAAGAAAATGCAGGTGATGAAAACCCATTTGCAATAAAGTCCTCCCATCCCAAGAGGGAGTATGAACAGCAACAGACATCCGGTGTCTTTGAAAAGGCTTGGGTTTAAACTTGGGATAGCCAGGTGCACAAAAGCTCATCCCTGCAGACTGCACAAGAGAACTTTATTGACTTTCACACAGACAAGTTCACTGCTATTAAGAACATCAAGAGTCGACAAACTCAAAAGTGACAAACAGAAACTCTAAATTCATCAGCAGGGAATGGGAAAAACAGACCCCATGTCCGTTTTTAAGCTGTAACGCTCACAGTTGAAGATTCCTATGTCTGTAGTTATTAACTAAGGGCTTGTACATGCTGTGTTTGTATCAACTTGACACAAGACACAGTCATTAGAGATGAAGGAGCCTCACTTGAGGATATGCCACCATGAGACCCAGCTGTAAAGCAGTTTCTCAATTAATGATCAATGAGTAAGAGCCCAACCAATTGTATGTGGTGCAATACCTAAAGTGGTATTCCTGGATCCTAGAAGAAAGCTGGTTGAGCAAGCTGGCTATGCAAACAAGTAAACAGCACTCATTCTTCAGTAGCCTCTGCATCAGTTCCTGCCCCCAGGTTCCTGTCCTTCTTGCGATCCTTTTCTGACTTTTCCTGTTGGGAGCTGAAAAGCTAATTGGACGTATAAGCTGACTAAACTCCAACTTGAGTTGTAGTCATGGTGTTTCGTTAGAGCAATAGGAACCCTAACTAAGACAGGCCTTGACTGCTTCCTGTCCATGTGAAAATTGGGTACCCAGAACGTCATGACCTTCCCCTGGGGAATCCTTCCTGGTGGTTTAAAACCATCCTAATGCTGTGATCCAGAAAAAGAGCTCCTCATGTGAGTTGAAACCATGCCCCAACCATAAAACTATTTGTTGCTACTTTGTAACTGCAAGATTGCTACTGTTAAAATTATAATATAGATACCTTATATGCAACCCTAAAGGGGTTGTGTCCTAGAGGTTGAGAACCCTATCTCTAACGTGGTTGTAATCTTCTCTGGCTTCCCACAGTTCCTTGGTGACTCTGGGATGAGAGAGTTCCCAGAGAGTACCACAGACACTAGTGTTCCCCTAGCACACCCATGCTATACTGTAATATTCCCATCCCTTCAAACACTGTCCACCTCCTCTAGCAATGCAATCAATGAACAGGTGAATGGGGTCAGCTACACCTTACACAAGAGCAGAGAAACAACCATTGAACACATTCCTTACACAATTTCTATCTTTAACTCCTACAGACCCAGTATCTCCCACTTCAGGCCTGCAGGGGTGGAGGGAACTAGGTACAAGCGGTGTCTTCAAAACATCTGGCTCCTCTCTGCTGTAACCTTTCCACTATTAGGATCCTGAACAATTCATACAGAACCATTTCTGTTGCTTAGGTTGTTTGTGCATGATTGCACTCCCATCCCTTGTGAGGTGAAGACATGAAGATCTATCTCAAGGTTGTCCTCTGAGAGAAAGCAAGTTGGAGGCACCTGCTACACAGAGAAGAATCCAGCATTTTACGGGGAAAATTTTCTGTTAGTACTGAGCTTGCTTTTTAAAATGTTCCATTCATATTTTCCCTTTCCCAAATTCCTCCCAACATCTACCTTCATTACCCACCAAACTGTGTAACTATTTTCTTCAGAACCTCCCCCCCCCAAAGAGAAAGAACAAAAGGACTAAAACACATAAACCTAGAAAGCAAACAAAAAGCCCATGGTGTTTGTTTTGTGTTGGGGCATTCTGGGCAGGGGTCGATTGCTGGGATGTTACTGATATATTCTTTGCTTGAATATGTTTTTATATGAGGCCTCACTAGACCTAGAGATCTAGATAGACATGCCTCTGAATTCATACAGAAAGATTATTCATGTTTAACACCAAATCTAGACTGACTTGTTGCCTATTTTGGCCTTTCCATTCTTGTCATATGCTTTGAAAATTTTCTTCATTATACAACATTTATTTAAAAATTCCCTGCAAATAAACCACACTTACTCCTCCATTTTAGCAGGCTCAATGTATCTCAGCTCGTGTAGCCACCCCATTGAATTTTACAGTTCACTATTGAATAATTTTATACATCCATCATCCAAAACAAACAGACTCAGAACTAGAAAAACAATTCACTCTAAGGCCTCATTCAGCACTCAGGTAGATCACTTAACTCAGTTTTCCCTACTCCTTTCCATTCAGGCTTCTCTATTGGGTACTAAGCATTTTATTTGTTTCATTATATATGCATATGATTGACGAGTCCCAACATTTAAGGGAGAATATTCATCATTCATTTTTTGAGATTGTTCCACCCCAGTTTAACATCCCATCTCCAGGCCCATCCATTTGGCAGGCAGTGTCGTAATTTTACATTTCTTAGAGCTAAACAACAATATGAAAATTGCAGGAAATGGATGTATTTTAATAATCCTTAAAGAAAAATAAAAGCTTTCCCAATGCAAAAGAATTTCAGTATCAACCACGCTAATACTGTTGCTAGGAGATTTTTGAAAAGAAATAGCCACAGGGAAAATGCACTGGCGTATTTTGATGAAGTCATTCGTAAATGTTGTTGCGTCTAGCTCTAGAAATAGCTCTAGATTTTTTGTTTTTTGGATGACATCTCTTTAAATTCATTGTCTTTAAAATCATTTTTGAAGAGGTAAAATCATTTACTATTTGTTGTTTGGTTTCCTGTTTCTTAGTGAAACACCAATAATGAAAACAATAATTGAAGGAATATAATATTAGCCAAAGTACCATACGTACCTGGGTAGCAAGCAGGTTTCCTGACAGAGTTACATCGAAGTGGTTGGAGATGTGCCTCCATTGGACACTGAGCTTCTCGGGAGCTAATTCCTACCGAATGAACAACAGATGAAGGATAAGAGAGAAAAGACAGGTGAGCATTTGCAGCAGGGAAACCCACTGCCTATTTTATCTACAGTAGGCTCATATCTAATCAACTAAAAATCTTAAGTCAAAGTTTCAGGAGCCTGGGAAATGGACAGATTTACCGCTCAGCAAGTTTAGCATTCGCTTACCACAAACAACTCTATGAACTGAGTCCCAGGAAGAGTGTGCAAACCTTCCAAGATTCCAACAATTTCAGTAAGTCTCTGTCCCTCAAACCAGGTCCTGTGTCGGATGGGGGAGGGGAAGGTGGGGGTTACTAGTCTCTTAGTTTAAATTGAAAAGCCACTCACTGGGAGGATCTAGACATGCTGTCAAAATCCTAAACATCTGTGAGCACCCCAAAATTTAAGATGCTGGCTGACCCGCGAGGTCTTAGGAGTGAGGTTCGGCAGGAGCTTACCAAAGCCGGAGCTTGCTTGCGTGCCAGGGCAGCCATACTGCGGCTTCCTTGGCTTTCGTGGCAAAGAGCTGCCTTCTGGGAAAGAGCGTCAGCAGCTAGTTGCTTTCCTAGGAGGACGGAGTTTCTAGAATCAAAAATTTTGCCCCGTGTTTGCCAAAAAAAAAAAAAAAAAAAAAAAAAAAAAAAGTAAGGAGAAAAATGGCTTGAAAATTTACCAAGCAGAAAAGGGGAGGCAGAGACTGTGAATTCATTTGCTGTGGTCTTGCCCCACCCAAAGGACAGGGAGCTCCCCTAGTCGATCCTGCCTGCTTTCAGGGCACTGGATTTAAGCTTGCGCTGTAACAAATCATCTTACAGGCTGCACAGCAGGACCTTTTTGTTTTTCCGATGGGCTTGGTCAGTAAGCCGGTTTCCAGGCAGAACTATCTCAAACTGCTTAGAGATTTGCATTCCTTGTTGGCTGACCAACTCTGAGGCTAATTGCTACTGAAGTCACAAGAGATGAAAAAGAATGCATTTGCGACAGCTACTACCATTACCTATTTTATCTTCACTAGGCACACATCTAATCGATTTTAAAACATTTTATTTTAGGTCATATTTTTGGTATCGTTCTGCGACCTAACTCAGGCAGTCTCTCACAGGACGGAGATTTGCCAGAAACTTATCAAAATAAAAGTCTGCTTCCTCTGGAGGCCTTACAGCAGGATCCATGGTTTTTGCAGAAAAGAGCTGCGTCTTGGGGAAAGAGCCTCAGGAGCTAGCTGCTACCTACAAGCATGCAGATGCTCTGGGCTTAATGATTCTGTACCATGTCTGACGAAAAAAGGTAAGGGGAGAAAAGAGATTGAAAAACTTACCTCGTACATTAAGAGATTATTTGTGCTCTTAAGAAATGGATGCCTTGAAGGAGCTTCACGGGTGCAACACATTCTGCCCCTAGTGGTGACCATGCAGGGTGCCAGGTGAAATTGTCAGGATTCCTCTGTACCTAGGGCCAGGTCCCCATTTGCGGGAGTTGGGGGTGCATTGCATATTGAATTTAGGAAGAAAATGCAGGTGATGAAAACCCATTTGCAATAAAGTCCTCCCATCCCAAGAGGGAGTATGAACAGCAACAGACATCCGGTGTCTTTGAAAAGGCTTGGGTTTAAACTTGGGATAGCCAGGTGCACAAAAGCTCATCCCTGCAGACTGCACAAGAGAACTTTATTGACTTTCACACAGACAAGTTCACTGCTATTAAGAACATCAAGAGTCGACAAACTCAAAAGTGACAAACAGAAACTCTAAATTCATCAGCAGGGAATGGGAAAAACAGACCCCATGTCCGTTTTTAAGCTGTAACGCTCACAGTTGAAGATTCCTATGTCTGTAGTTATTAACTAAGGGCTTGTACATGCTGTGTTTGTATCAACTTGACACAAGACACAGTCATTAGAGATGAAGGAGCCTCACTTGAGGATATGCCACCATGAGACCCAGCTGTAAAGCAGTTTCTCAATTAATGATCAATGAGTAAGAGCCCAACCAATTGTATGTGGTGCAATACCTAAAGTGGTATTCCTGGATCCTAGAAGAAAGCTGGTTGAGCAAGCTGGCTATGCAAACAAGTAAACAGCACTCATTCTTCAGTAGCCTCTGCATCAGTTCCTGCCCCCAGGTTCCTGTCCTTCTTGCGATCCTTTTCTGACTTTTCCTGTTGGGAGCTGAAAAGCTAATTGGACGTATAAGCTGACTAAACTCCAACTTGAGTTGTAGTCATGGTGTTTCGTTAGAGCAATAGGAACCCTAACTAAGACAGGCCTTGACTGCTTCCTGTCCATGTGAAAATTGGGTACCCAGAACGTCATGACCTTCCCCTGGGGAATCCTTCCTGGTGGTTTAAAACCATCCTAATGCTGTGATCCAGAAAAAGAGCTCCTCATGTGAGTTGAAACCATGCCCCAACCATAAAACTATTTGTTGCTACTTTGTAACTGCAAGATTGCTACTGTTAAAATTATAATATAGATACCTTATATGCAACCCTAAAGGGGTTGTGTCCTAGAGGTTGAGAACCCTATCTCTAACGTGGTTGTAATCTTCTCTGGCTTCCCACAGTTCCTTGGTGACTCTGGGATGAGAGAGTTCCCAGAGAGTACCACAGACACTAGTGTTCCCCTAGCACACCCATGCTATACTGTAATATTCCCATCCCTTCAAACACTGTCCACCTCCTCTAGCAATGCAATCAATGAACAGGTGAATGGGGTCAGCTACACCTTACACAAGAGCAGAGAAACAACCATTGAACACATTCCTTACACAATTTCTATCTTTAACTCCTACAGACCCAGTATCTCCCACTTCAGGCCTGCAGGGGTGGAGGGAACTAGGTACAAGCGGTGTCTTCAAAACATCTGGCTCCTCTCTGCTGTAACCTTTCCACTATTAGGATCCTGAACAATTCATACAGAACCATTTCTGTTGCTTAGGTTGTTTGTGCATGATTGCACTCCCATCCCTTGTGAGGTGAAGACATGAAGATCTATCTCAAGGTTGTCCTCTGAGAGAAAGCAAGTTGGAGGCACCTGCTACACAGAGAAGAATCCAGCATTTTACGGGGAAAATTTTCTGTTAGTACTGAGCTTGCTTTTTAAAATGTTCCATTCATATTTTCCCTTTCCCAAATTCCTCCCAACATCTACCTTCATTACCCACCAAACTGTGTAACTATTTTCTTCAGAACCTCCCCCCCCCAAAGAGAAAGAACAAAAGGACTAAAACACATAAACCTAGAAAGCAAACAAAAAGCCCATGGTGTTTGTTTTGTGTTGGGGCATTCTGGGCAGGGGTCGATTGCTGGGATGTTACTGATATATTCTTTGCTTGAATATGTTTTTATATGAGGCCTCACTAGACCTAGAGATCTAGATAGACATGCCTCTGAATTCATACAGAAAGATTATTCATGTTTAACACCAAATCTAGACTGACTTGTTGCCTATTTTGGCCTTTCCATTCTTGTCATATGCTTTGAAAATTTTCTTCATTATACAACATTTATTTAAAAATTCCCTGCAAATAAACCACACTTACTCCTCCATTTTAGCAGGCTCAATGTATCTCAGCTCGTGTAGCCACCCCATTGAATTTTACAGTTCACTATTGAATAATTTTATACATCCATCATCCAAAACAAACAGACTCAGAACTAGAAAAACAATTCACTCTAAGGCCTCATTCAGCACTCAGGTAGATCACTTAACTCAGTTTTCCCTACTCCTTTCCATTCAGGCTTCTCTATTGGGTACTAAGCATTTTATTTGTTTCATTATATATGCATATGATTGACGAGTCCCAACATTTAAGGGAGAATATTCATCATTCATTTTTTGAGATTGTTCCACCCCAGTTTAACATCCCATCTCCAGGCCCATCCATTTGGCAGGCAGTGTCGTAATTTTACATTTCTTAGAGCTAAACAACAATATGAAAATTGCAGGAAATGGATGTATTTTAATAATCCTTAAAGAAAAATAAAAGCTTTCCCAATGCAAAAGAATTTCAGTATCAACCACGCTAATACTGTTGCTAGGAGATTTTTGAAAAGAAATAGCCACAGGGAAAATGCACTGGCGTATTTTGATGAAGTCATTCGTAAATGTTGTTGCGTCTAGCTCTAGAAATAGCTCTAGATTTTTTGTTTTTTGGATGACATCTCTTTAAATTCATTGTCTTTAAAATCATTTTTGAAGAGGTAAAATCATTTACTATTTGTTGTTTGGTTTCCTGTTTCTTAGTGAAACACCAATAATGAAAACAATAATTGAAGGAATATAATATTAGCCAAAGTACCATACGTACCTGGGTAGCAAGCAGGTTTCCTGACAGAGTTACATCGAAGTGGTTGGAGATGTGCCTCCATTGGACACTGAGCTTCTCGGGAGCTAATTCCTACCGAATGAACAACAGATGAAGGATAAGAGAGAAAAGACAGGTGAGCATTTGCAGCAGGGAAACCCACTGCCTATTTTATCTACAGTAGGCTCATATCTAATCAACTAAAAATCTTAAGTCAAAGTTTCAGGAGCCTGGGAAATGGACAGATTTACCGCTCAGCAAGTTTAGCATTCGCTTACCACAAACAACTCTATGAACTGAGTCCCAGGAAGAGTGTGCAAACCTTCCAAGATTCCAACAATTTCAGTAAGTCTCTGTCCCTCAAACCAGGTCCTGTGTCGGATGGGGGAGGGGAAGGTGGGGGTTACTAGTCTCTTAGTTTAAATTGAAAAGCCACTCACTGGGAGGATCTAGACATGCTGTCAAAATCCTAAACATCTGTGAGCACCCCAAAATTTAAGATGCTGGCTGACCCGCGAGGTCTTAGGAGTGAGGTTCGGCAGGAGCTTACCAAAGCCGGAGCTTGCTTGCGTGCCAGGGCAGCCATACTGCGGCTTCCTTGGCTTTCGTGGCAAAGAGCTGCCTTCTGGGAAAGAGCGTCAGCAGCTAGTTGCTTTCCTAGGAGGACGGAGTTTCTAGAATCAAAAATTTTGCCCCGTGTTTGCCAAAAAAAAAAAAAAAAAAAAAAAAAAAAAAGTAAGGAGAAAAATGGCTTGAAAATTTACCAAGCAGAAAAGGGGAGGCAGAGACTGTGAATTCATTTGCTGTGGTCTTGCCCCACCCAAAGGACAGGGAGCTCCCCTAGTCGATCCTGCCTGCTTTCAGGGCACTGGATTTAAGCTTGCGCTGTAACAAATCATCTTACAGGCTGCACAGCAGGACCTTTTTGTTTTTCCGATGGGCTTGGTCAGTAAGCCGGTTTCCAGGCAGAACTATCTCAAACTGCTTAGAGATTTGCATTCCTTGTTGGCTGACCAACTCTGAGGCTAATTGCTACTGAAGTCACAAGAGATGAAAAAGAATGCATTTGCGACAGCTACTACCATTACCTATTTTATCTTCACTAGGCACACATCTAATCGATTTTAAAACATTTTATTTTAGGTCATATTTTTGGTATCGTTCTGCGACCTAACTCAGGCAGTCTCTCACAGGACGGAGATTTGCCAGAAACTTATCAAAATAAAAGTCTGCTTCCTCTGGAGGCCTTACAGCAGGATCCATGGTTTTTGCAGAAAAGAGCTGCGTCTTGGGGAAAGAGCCTCAGGAGCTAGCTGCTACCTACAAGCATGCAGATGCTCTGGGCTTAATGATTCTGTACCATGTCTGACGAAAAAAGGTAAGGGGAGAAAAGAGATTGAAAAACTTACCTCGTACATTAAGAGATTATTTGTGCTCTTAAGAAATGGATGCCTTGAAGGAGCTTCACGGGTGCAACACATTCTGCCCCTAGTGGTGACCATGCAGGGTGCCAGGTGAAATTGTCAGGATTCCTCTGTACCTAGGGCCAGGTCCCCATTTGCGGGAGTTGGGGGTGCATTGCATATTGAATTTAGGAAGAAAATGCAGGTGATGAAAACCCATTTGCAATAAAGTCCTCCCATCCCAAGAGGGAGTATGAACAGCAACAGACATCCGGTGTCTTTGAAAAGGCTTGGGTTTAAACTTGGGATAGCCAGGTGCACAAAAGCTCATCCCTGCAGACTGCACAAGAGAACTTTATTGACTTTCACACAGACAAGTTCACTGCTATTAAGAACATCAAGAGTCGACAAACTCAAAAGTGACAAACAGAAACTCTAAATTCATCAGCAGGGAATGGGAAAAACAGACCCCATGTCCGTTTTTAAGCTGTAACGCTCACAGTTGAAGATTCCTATGTCTGTAGTTATTAACTAAGGGCTTGTACATGCTGTGTTTGTATCAACTTGACACAAGACACAGTCATTAGAGATGAAGGAGCCTCACTTGAGGATATGCCACCATGAGACCCAGCTGTAAAGCAGTTTCTCAATTAATGATCAATGAGTAAGAGCCCAACCAATTGTATGTGGTGCAATACCTAAAGTGGTATTCCTGGATCCTAGAAGAAAGCTGGTTGAGCAAGCTGGCTATGCAAACAAGTAAACAGCACTCATTCTTCAGTAGCCTCTGCATCAGTTCCTGCCCCCAGGTTCCTGTCCTTCTTGCGATCCTTTTCTGACTTTTCCTGTTGGGAGCTGAAAAGCTAATTGGACGTATAAGCTGACTAAACTCCAACTTGAGTTGTAGTCATGGTGTTTCGTTAGAGCAATAGGAACCCTAACTAAGACAGGCCTTGACTGCTTCCTGTCCATGTGAAAATTGGGTACCCAGAACGTCATGACCTTCCCCTGGGGAATCCTTCCTGGTGGTTTAAAACCATCCTAATGCTGTGATCCAGAAAAAGAGCTCCTCATGTGAGTTGAAACCATGCCCCAACCATAAAACTATTTGTTGCTACTTTGTAACTGCAAGATTGCTACTGTTAAAATTATAATATAGATACCTTATATGCAACCCTAAAGGGGTTGTGTCCTAGAGGTTGAGAACCCTATCTCTAACGTGGTTGTAATCTTCTCTGGCTTCCCACAGTTCCTTGGTGACTCTGGGATGAGAGAGTTCCCAGAGAGTACCACAGACACTAGTGTTCCCCTAGCACACCCATGCTATACTGTAATATTCCCATCCCTTCAAACACTGTCCACCTCCTCTAGCAATGCAATCAATGAACAGGTGAATGGGGTCAGCTACACCTTACACAAGAGCAGAGAAACAACCATTGAACACATTCCTTACACAATTTCTATCTTTAACTCCTACAGACCCAGTATCTCCCACTTCAGGCCTGCAGGGGTGGAGGGAACTAGGTACAAGCGGTGTCTTCAAAACATCTGGCTCCTCTCTGCTGTAACCTTTCCACTATTAGGATCCTGAACAATTCATACAGAACCATTTCTGTTGCTTAGGTTGTTTGTGCATGATTGCACTCCCATCCCTTGTGAGGTGAAGACATGAAGATCTATCTCAAGGTTGTCCTCTGAGAGAAAGCAAGTTGGAGGCACCTGCTACACAGAGAAGAATCCAGCATTTTACGGGGAAAATTTTCTGTTAGTACTGAGCTTGCTTTTTAAAATGTTCCATTCATATTTTCCCTTTCCCAAATTCCTCCCAACATCTACCTTCATTACCCACCAAACTGTGTAACTATTTTCTTCAGAACCTCCCCCCCCCCCAAAGAGAAAGAACAAAAGGACTAAAACACATAAACCTAGAAAGCAAACAAAAAGCCCATGGTGTTTGTTTTGTGTTGGGGCATTCTGGGCAGGGGTCGATTGCTGGGATGTTACTGATATATTCTTTGCTTGAATATGTTTTTATATGAGGCCTCACTAGACCTAGAGATCTAGATAGTCATGCCTCTGAATTCATACAGAAAGATTATTCATGTTTAACACCAAATCTAGACTGACTTGTTGCCTATTTTGGCCTTTCCATTCTTGTCATATGCTTTGAAAATTTTCTTCATTATACAACATTTATTTAAAAATTCCCTGCAAATAAACCACACTTACTCCTCCATTTTAGCAGGCTCAATGTATCTCAGCTCGTGTAGCCACCCCATTGAATTTTACAGTTCACTATTGAATAATTTTATACATCCATCATCCAAAACAAACAGACTCAGAACTAGAAAAACAATTCACTCTAAGGCCTCATTCAGCACTCAGGTAGATCACTTAACTCAGTTTTCCCTACTCCTTTCCATTCAGGCTTCTCTATTGGGTACTAAGCATTTTATTTGTTTCATTATATATGCATATGATTGACGAGTCCCAACATTTAAGGGAGAATATTCATCATTCATTTTTTGAGATTGTTCCACCCCAGTTTAACATCCCATCTCCAGGCCCATCCATTTGGCAGGCAGTGTCGTAATTTTACATTTCTTAGAGCTAAACAACAATATGAAAATTGCAGGAAATGGATGTATTTTAATAATCCTTAAAGAAAAATAAAAGCTTTCCCAATGCAAAAGAATTTCAGTATCAACCACGCTAATACTGTTGCTAGGAGATTTTTGAAAAGAAATAGCCACAGGGAAAATGCACTGGCGTATTTTGATGAAGTCATTCGTAAATGTTGTTGCGTCTAGCTCTAGAAATAGCTCTAGATTTTTTGTTTTTTGGATGACATCTCTTTAAATTCATTGTCTTTAAAATCATTTTTGAAGAGGTAAAATCATTTACTATTTGTTGTTTGGTTTCCTGTTTCTTAGTGAAACACCAATAATGAAAACAATAATTGAAGGAATATAATATTAGCCAAAGTACCATACGTACCTGGGTAGCAAGCAGGTTTCCTGACAGAGTTACATCGAAGTGGTTGGAGATGTGCCTCCATTGGACACTGAGCTTCTCGGGAGCTAATTCCTACCGAATGAACAACAGATGAAGGATAAGAGAGAAAAGACAGGTGAGCATTTGCAGCAGGGAAACCCACTGCCTATTTTATCTACAGTAGGCTCATATCTAATCAACTAAAAATCTTAAGTCAAAGTTTCAGGAGCCTGGGAAATGGACAGATTTACCGCTCAGCAAGTTTAGCATTCGCTTACCACAAACAACTCTATGAACTGAGTCCCAGGAAGAGTGTGCAAACCTTCCAAGATTCCAACAATTTCAGTAAGTCTCTGTCCCTCAAACCAGGTCCTGTGTCGGATGGGGGAGGGGAAGGTGGGGGTTACTAGTCTCTTAGTTTAAATTGAAAAGCCACTCACTGGGAGGATCTAGACATGCTGTCAAAATCCTAAACATCTGTGAGCACCCCAAAATTTAAGATGCTGGCTGACCCGCGAGGTCTTAGGAGTGAGGTTCGGCAGGAGCTTACCAAAGCCGGAGCTTGCTTGCGTGCCAGGGCAGCCATACTGCGGCTTCCTTGGCTTTCGTGGCAAAGAGCTGCCTTCTGGGAAAGAGCGTCAGCAGCTAGTTGCTTTCCTAGGAGGACGGAGTTTCTAGAATCAAAAATTTTGCCCCGTGTTTGCCAAAAAAAAAAAAAAAAAAAAAAAAAAAAAAGTAAGGAGAAAAATGGCTTGAAAATTTACCAAGCAGAAAAGGGGAGGCAGAGACTGTGAATTCATTTGCTGTGGTCTTGCCCCACCCAAAGGACAGGGAGCTCCCCTAGTCGATCCTGCCTGCTTTCAGGGCACTGGATTTAAGCTTGCGCTGTAACAAATCATCTTACAGGCTGCACAGCAGGACCTTTTTGTTTTTCCGATGGGCTTGGTCAGTAAGCCGGTTTCCAGGCAGAACTATCTCAAACTGCTTAGAGATTTGCATTCCTTGTTGGCTGACCAACTCTGAGGCTAATTGCTACTGAAGTCACAAGAGATGAAAAAGAATGCATTTGCGACAGCTACTACCATTACCTATTTTATCTTCACTAGGCACACATCTAATCGATTTTAAAACATTTTATTTTAGGTCATATTTTTGGTATCGTTCTGCGACCTAACTCAGGCAGTCTCTCACAGGACGGAGATTTGCCAGAAACTTATCAAAATAAAAGTCTGCTTCCTCTGGAGGCCTTACAGCAGGATCCATGGTTTTTGCAGAAAAGAGCTGCGTCTTGGGGAAAGAGCCTCAGGAGCTAGCTGCTACCTACAAGCATGCAGATGCTCTGGGCTTAATGATTCTGTACCATGTCTGACGAAAAAAGGTAAGGGGAGAAAAGAGATTGAAAAACTTACCTCGTACATTAAGAGATTATTTGTGCTCTTAAGAAATGGATGCCTTGAAGGAGCTTCACGGGTGCAACACATTCTGCCCCTAGTGGTGACCATGCAGGGTGCCAGGTGAAATTGTCAGGATTCCTCTGTACCTAGGGCCAGGTCCCCATTTGCGGGAGTTGGGGGTGCATTGCATATTGAATTTAGGAAGAAAATGCAGGTGATGAAAACCCATTTGCAATAAAGTCCTCCCATCCCAAGAGGGAGTATGAACAGCAACAGACATCCGGTGTCTTTGAAAAGGCTTGGGTTTAAACTTGGGATAGCCAGGTGCACAAAAGCTCATCCCTGCAGACTGCACAAGAGAACTTTATTGACTTTCACACAGACAAGTTCACTGCTATTAAGAACATCAAGAGTCGACAAACTCAAAAGTGACAAACAGAAACTCTAAATTCATCAGCAGGGAATGGGAAAAACAGACCCCATGTCCGTTTTTAAGCTGTAACGCTCACAGTTGAAGATTCCTATGTCTGTAGTTATTAACTAAGGGCTTGTACATGCTGTGTTTGTATCAACTTGACACAAGACACAGTCATTAGAGATGAAGGAGCCTCACTTGAGGATATGCCACCATGAGACCCAGCTGTAAAGCAGTTTCTCAATTAATGATCAATGAGTAAGAGCCCAACCAATTGTATGTGGTGCAATACCTAAAGTGGTATTCCTGGATCCTAGAAGAAAGCTGGTTGAGCAAGCTGGCTATGCAAACAAGTAAACAGCACTCATTCTTCAGTAGCCTCTGCATCAGTTCCTGCCCCCAGGTTCCTGTCCTTCTTGCGATCCTTTTCTGACTTTTCCTGTTGGGAGCTGAAAAGCTAATTGGACGTATAAGCTGACTAAACTCCAACTTGAGTTGTAGTCATGGTGTTTCGTTAGAGCAATAGGAACCCTAACTAAGACAGGCCTTGACTGCTTCCTGTCCATGTGAAAATTGGGTACCCAGAACGTCATGACCTTCCCCTGGGGAATCCTTCCTGGTGGTTTAAAACCATCCTAATGCTGTGATCCAGAAAAAGAGCTCCTCATGTGAGTTGAAACCATGCCCCAACCATAAAACTATTTGTTGCTACTTTGTAACTGCAAGATTGCTACTGTTAAAATTATAATATAGATACCTTATATGCAACCCTAAAGGGGTTGTGTCCTAGAGGTTGAGAACCCTATCTCTAACGTGGTTGTAATCTTCTCTGGCTTCCCACAGTTCCTTGGTGACTCTGGGATGAGAGAGTTCCCAGAGAGTACCACAGACACTAGTGTTCCCCTAGCACACCCATGCTATACTGTAATATTCCCATCCCTTCAAACACTGTCCACCTCCTCTAGCAATGCAATCAATGAACAGGTGAATGGGGTCAGCTACACCTTACACAAGAGCAGAGAAACAACCATTGAACACATTCCTTACACAATTTCTATCTTTAACTCCTACAGACCCAGTATCTCCCACTTCAGGCCTGCAGGGGTGGAGGGAACTAGGTACAAGCGGTGTCTTCAAAACATCTGGCTCCTCTCTGCTGTAACCTTTCCACTATTAGGATCCTGAACAATTCATACAGAACCATTTCTGTTGCTTAGGTTGTTTGTGCATGATTGCACTCCCATCCCTTGTGAGGTGAAGACATGAAGATCTATCTCAAGGTTGTCCTCTGAGAGAAAGCAAGTTGGAGGCACCTGCTACACAGAGAAGAATCCAGCATTTTACGGGGAAAATTTTCTGTTAGTACTGAGCTTGCTTTTTAAAATGTTCCATTCATATTTTCCCTTTCCCAAATTCCTCCCAACATCTACCTTCATTACCCACCAAACTGTGTAACTATTTTCTTCAGAACCTCCCCCCCCCCAAAGAGAAAGAACAAAAGGACTAAAACACATAAACCTAGAAAGCAAACAAAAAGCCCATGGTGTTTGTTTTGTGTTGGGGCATTCTGGGCAGGGGTCGATTGCTGGGATGTTACTGATATATTCTTTGCTTGAATATGTTTTTATATGAGGCCTCACTAGACCTAGAGATCTAGATAGTCATGCCTCTGAATTCATACAGAAAGATTATTCATGTTTAACACCAAATCTAGACTGACTTGTTGCCTATTTTGGCCTTTCCATTCTTGTCATATGCTTTGAAAATTTTCTTCATTATACAACATTTATTTAAAAATTCCCTGCAAATAAACCACACTTACTCCTCCATTTTAGCAGGCTCAATGTATCTCAGCTCGTGTAGCCACCCCATTGAATTTTACAGTTCACTATTGAATAATTTTATACATCCATCATCCAAAACAAACAGACTCAGAACTAGAAAAACAATTCACTCTAAGGCCTCATTCAGCACTCAGGTAGATCACTTAACTCAGTTTTCCCTACTCCTTTCCATTCAGGCTTCTCTATTGGGTACTAAGCATTTTATTTGTTTCATTATATATGCATATGATTGACGAGTCCCAACATTTAAGGGAGAATATTCATCATTCATTTTTTGAGATTGTTCCACCCCAGTTTAACATCCCATCTCCAGGCCCATCCATTTGGCAGGCAGTGTCGTAATTTTACATTTCTTAGAGCTAAACAACAATATGAAAATTGCAGGAAATGGATGTATTTTAATAATCCTTAAAGAAAAATAAAAGCTTTCCCAATGCAAAAGAATTTCAGTATCAACCACGCTAATACTGTTGCTAGGAGATTTTTGAAAAGAAATAGCCACAGGGAAAATGCACTGGCGTATTTTGATGAAGTCATTCGTAAATGTTGTTGCGTCTAGCTCTAGAAATAGCTCTAGATTTTTTGTTTTTTGGATGACATCTCTTTAAATTCATTGTCTTTAAAATCATTTTTGAAGAGGTAAAATCATTTACTATTTGTTGTTTGGTTTCCTGTTTCTTAGTGAAACACCAATAATGAAAACAATAATTGAAGGAATATAATATTAGCCAAAGTACCATACGTACCTGGGTAGCAAGCAGGTTTCCTGACAGAGTTACATCGAAGTGGTTGGAGATGTGCCTCCATTGGACACTGAGCTTCTCGGGAGCTAATTCCTACCGAATGAACAACAGATGAAGGATAAGAGAGAAAAGACAGGTGAGCATTTGCAGCAGGGAAACCCACTGCCTATTTTATCTACAGTAGGCTCATATCTAATCAACTAAAAATCTTAAGTCAAAGTTTCAGGAGCCTGGGAAATGGACAGATTTACCGCTCAGCAAGTTTAGCATTCGCTTACCACAAACAACTCTATGAACTGAGTCCCAGGAAGAGTGTGCAAACCTTCCAAGATTCCAACAATTTCAGTAAGTCTCTGTCCCTCAAACCAGGTCCTGTGTCGGATGGGGGAGGGGAAGGTGGGGGTTACTAGTCTCTTAGTTTAAATTGAAAAGCCACTCACTGGGAGGATCTAGACATGCTGTCAAAATCCTAAACATCTGTGAGCACCCCAAAATTTAAGATGCTGGCTGACCCGCGAGGTCTTAGGAGTGAGGTTCGGCAGGAGCTTACCAAAGCCGGAGCTTGCTTGCGTGCCAGGGCAGCCATACTGCGGCTTCCTTGGCTTTCGTGGCAAAGAGCTGCCTTCTGGGAAAGAGCGTCAGCAGCTAGTTGCTTTCCTAGGAGGACGGAGTTTCTAGAATCAAAAATTTTGCCCCGTGTTTGCCAAAAAAAAAAAAAAAAAAAAAAAAAAAAAAAGTAAGGAGAAAAATGGCTTGAAAATTTACCAAGCAGAAAAGGGGAGGCAGAGACTGTGAATTCATTTGCTGTGGTCTTGCCCCACCCAAAGGACAGGGAGCTCCCCTAGTCGATCCTGCCTGCTTTCAGGGCACTGGATTTAAGCTTGCGCTGTAACAAATCATCTTACAGGCTGCACAGCAGGACCTTTTTGTTTTTCCGATGGGCTTGGTCAGTAAGCCGGTTTCCAGGCAGAACTATCTCAAACTGCTTAGAGATTTGCATTCCTTGTTGGCTGACCAACTCTGAGGCTAATTGCTACTGAAGTCACAAGAGATGAAAAAGAATGCATTTGCGACAGCTACTACCATTACCTATTTTATCTTCACTAGGCACACATCTAATCGATTTTAAAACATTTTATTTTAGGTCATATTTTTGGTATCGTTCTGCGACCTAACTCAGGCAGTCTCTCACAGGACGGAGATTTGCCAGAAACTTATCAAAATAAAAGTCTGCTTCCTCTGGAGGCCTTACAGCAGGATCCATGGTTTTTGCAGAAAAGAGCTGCGTCTTGGGGAAAGAGCCTCAGGAGCTAGCTGCTACCTACAAGCATGCAGATGCTCTGGGCTTAATGATTCTGTACCATGTCTGACGAAAAAAGGTAAGGGGAGAAAAGAGATTGAAAAACTTACCTCGTACATTAAGAGATTATTTGTGCTCTTAAGAAATGGATGCCTTGAAGGAGCTTCACGGGTGCAACACATTCTGCCCCTAGTGGTGACCATGCAGGGTGCCAGGTGAAATTGTCAGGATTCCTCTGTACCTAGGGCCAGGTCCCCATTTGCGGGAGTTGGGGGTGCATTGCATATTGAATTTAGGAAGAAAATGCAGGTGATGAAAACCCATTTGCAATAAAGTCCTCCCATCCCAAGAGGGAGTATGAACAGCAACAGACATCCGGTGTCTTTGAAAAGGCTTGGGTTTAAACTTGGGATAGCCAGGTGCACAAAAGCTCATCCCTGCAGACTGCACAAGAGAACTTTATTGACTTTCACACAGACAAGTTCACTGCTATTAAGAACATCAAGAGTCGACAAACTCAAAAGTGACAAACAGAAACTCTAAATTCATCAGCAGGGAATGGGAAAAACAGACCCCATGTCCGTTTTTAAGCTGTAACGCTCACAGTTGAAGATTCCTATGTCTGTAGTTATTAACTAAGGGCTTGTACATGCTGTGTTTGTATCAACTTGACACAAGACACAGTCATTAGAGATGAAGGAGCCTCACTTGAGGATATGCCACCATGAGACCCAGCTGTAAAGCAGTTTCTCAATTAATGATCAATGAGTAAGAGCCCAACCAATTGTATGTGGTGCAATACCTAAAGTGGTATTCCTGGATCCTAGAAGAAAGCTGGTTGAGCAAGCTGGCTATGCAAACAAGTAAACAGCACTCATTCTTCAGTAGCCTCTGCATCAGTTCCTGCCCCCAGGTTCCTGTCCTTCTTGCGATCCTTTTCTGACTTTTCCTGTTGGGAGCTGAAAAGCTAATTGGACGTATAAGCTGACTAAACTCCAACTTGAGTTGTAGTCATGGTGTTTCGTTAGAGCAATAGGAACCCTAACTAAGACAGGCCTTGACTGCTTCCTGTCCATGTGAAAATTGGGTACCCAGAACGTCATGACCTTCCCCTGGGGAATCCTTCCTGGTGGTTTAAAACCATCCTAATGCTGTGATCCAGAAAAAGAGCTCCTCATGTGAGTTGAAACCATGCCCCAACCATAAAACTATTTGTTGCTACTTTGTAACTGCAAGATTGCTACTGTTAAAATTATAATATAGATACCTTATATGCAACCCTAAAGGGGTTGTGTCCTAGAGGTTGAGAACCCTATCTCTAACGTGGTTGTAATCTTCTCTGGCTTCCCACAGTTCCTTGGTGACTCTGGGATGAGAGAGTTCCCAGAGAGTACCACAGACACTAGTGTTCCCCTAGCACACCCATGCTATACTGTAATATTCCCATCCCTTCAAACACTGTCCACCTCCTCTAGCAATGCAATCAATGAACAGGTGAATGGGGTCAGCTACACCTTACACAAGAGCAGAGAAACAACCATTGAACACATTCCTTACACAATTTCTATCTTTAACTCCTACAGACCCAGTATCTCCCACTTCAGGCCTGCAGGGGTGGAGGGAACTAGGTACAAGCGGTGTCTTCAAAACATCTGGCTCCTCTCTGCTGTAACCTTTCCACTATTAGGATCCTGAACAATTCATACAGAACCATTTCTGTTGCTTAGGTTGTTTGTGCATGATTGCACTCCCATCCCTTGTGAGGTGAAGACATGAAGATCTATCTCAAGGTTGTCCTCTGAGAGAAAGCAAGTTGGAGGCACCTGCTACACAGAGAAGAATCCAGCATTTTACGGGGAAAATTTTCTGTTAGTACTGAGCTTGCTTTTTAAAATGTTCCATTCATATTTTCCCTTTCCCAAATTCCTCCCAACATCTACCTTCATTACCCACCAAACTGTGTAACTATTTTCTTCAGAACCTCCCCCACCCCAAAGAGAAAGAACAAAAGGACTAAAACACATAAACCTAGAAAGCAAACAAAAAGCCCATGGTGTTTGTTTTGTGTTGGGGCATTCTGGGCAGGGGTCGATTGCTGGGATGTTACTGATATATTCTTTGCTTGAATATGTTTTTATATGAGGCCTCACTAGACCTAGAGATCTAGATAGTCATGCCTCTGAATTCATACAGAAAGATTATTCATGTTTAACACCAAATCTAGACTGACTTGTTGCCTATTTTGGCCTTTCCATTCTTGTCATATGCTTTGAAAATTTTCTTCATTATACAACATTTATTTAAAAATTCCCTGCAAATAAACCACACTTACTCCTCCATTTTAGCAGGCTCAATGTATCTCAGCTCGTGTAGCCACCCCATTGAATTTTACAGTTCACTATTGAATAATTTTATACATCCATCATCCAAAACAAACAGACTCAGAACTAGAAAAACAATTCACTCTAAGGCCTCATTCAGCACTCAGGTAGATCACTTAACTCAGTTTTCCCTACTCCTTTCCATTCAGGCTTCTCTATTGGGTACTAAGCATTTTATTTGTTTCATTATATATGCATATGATTGACGAGTCCCAACATTTAAGGGAGAATATTCATCATTCATTTTTTGAGATTGTTCCACCCCAGTTTAACATCCCATCTCCAGGCCCATCCATTTGGCAGGCAGTGTCGTAATTTTACATTTCTTAGAGCTAAACAACAATATGAAAATTGCAGGAAATGGATGTATTTTAATAATCCTTAAAGAAAAATAAAAGCTTTCCCAATGCAAAAGAATTTCAGTATCAACCACGCTAATACTGTTGCTAGGAGATTTTTGAAAAGAAATAGCCACAGGGAAAATGCACTGGCGTATTTTGATGAAGTCATTCGTAAATGTTGTTGCGTCTAGCTCTAGAAATAGCTCTAGATTTTTTGTTTTTTGGATGACATCTCTTTAAATTCATTGTCTTTAAAATCATTTTTGAAGAGGTAAAATCATTTACTATTTGTTGTTTGGTTTCCTGTTTCTTAGTGAAACACCAATAATGAAAACAATAATTGAAGGAATATAATATTAGCCAAAGTACCATACGTACCTGGGTAGCAAGCAGGTTTCCTGACAGAGTTACATCGAAGTGGTTGGAGATGTGCCTCCATTGGACACTGAGCTTCTCGGGAGCTAATTCCTACCGAATGAACAACAGATGAAGGATAAGAGAGAAAAGACAGGTGAGCATTTGCAGCAGGGAAACCCACTGCCTATTTTATCTACAGTAGGCTCATATCTAATCAACTAAAAATCTTAAGTCAAAGTTTCAGGAGCCTGGGAAATGGACAGATTTACCGCTCAGCAAGTTTAGCATTCGCTTACCACAAACAACTCTATGAACTGAGTCCCAGGAAGAGTGTGCAAACCTTCCAAGATTCCAACAATTTCAGTAAGTCTCTGTCCCTCAAACCAGGTCCTGTGTCGGATGGGGGAGGGGAAGGTGGGGGTTACTAGTCTCTTAGTTTAAATTGAAAAGCCACTCACTGGGAGGATCTAGACATGCTGTCAAAATCCTAAACATCTGTGAGCACCCCAAAATTTAAGATGCTGGCTGACCCGCGAGGTCTTAGGAGTGAGGTTCGGCAGGAGCTTACCAAAGCCGGAGCTTGCTTGCGTGCCAGGGCAGCCATACTGCGGCTTCCTTGGCTTTCGTGGCAAAGAGCTGCCTTCTGGGAAAGAGCGTCAGCAGCTAGTTGCTTTCCTAGGAGGACGGAGTTTCTAGAATCAAAAATTTTGCCCCGTGTTTGCCAAAAAAAAAAAAAAAAAAAAAAAAAAAAAAGTAAGGAGAAAAATGGCTTGAAAATTTACCAAGCAGAAAAGGGGAGGCAGAGACTGTGAATTCATTTGCTGTGGTCTTGCCCCACCCAAAGGACAGGGAGCTCCCCTAGTCGATCCTGCCTGCTTTCAGGGCACTGGATTTAAGCTTGCGCTGTAACAAATCATCTTACAGGCTGCACAGCAGGACCTTTTTGTTTTTCCGATGGGCTTGGTCAGTAAGCCGGTTTCCAGGCAGAACTATCTCAAACTGCTTAGAGATTTGCATTCCTTGTTGGCTGACCAACTCTGAGGCTAATTGCTACTGAAGTCACAAGAGATGAAAAAGAATGCATTTGCGACAGCTACTACCATTACCTATTTTATCTTCACTAGGCACACATCTAATCGATTTTAAAACATTTTATTTTAGGTCATATTTTTGGTATCGTTCTGCGACCTAACTCAGGCAGTCTCTCACAGGACGGAGATTTGCCAGAAACTTATCAAAATAAAAGTCTGCTTCCTCTGGAGGCCTTACAGCAGGATCCATGGTTTTTGCAGAAAAGAGCTGCGTCTTGGGGAAAGAGCCTCAGGAGCTAGCTGCTACCTACAAGCATGCAGATGCTCTGGGCTTAATGATTCTGTACCATGTCTGACGAAAAAAGGTAAGGGGAGAAAAGAGATTGAAAAACTTACCTCGTACATTAAGAGATTATTTGTGCTCTTAAGAAATGGATGCCTTGAAGGAGCTTCACGGGTGCAACACATTCTGCCCCTAGTGGTGACCATGCAGGGTGCCAGGTGAAATTGTCAGGATTCCTCTGTACCTAGGGCCAGGTCCCCATTTGCGGGAGTTGGGGGTGCATTGCATATTGAATTTAGGAAGAAAATGCAGGTGATGAAAACCCATTTGCAATAAAGTCCTCCCATCCCAAGAGGGAGTATGAACAGCAACAGACATCCGGTGTCTTTGAAAAGGCTTGGGTTTAA
Organism: Microtus oregoni; assembly: GCF_018167655.1. Taxonomy (NCBI): domain Eukaryota; kingdom Metazoa; phylum Chordata; class Mammalia; order Rodentia; family Cricetidae; genus Microtus; species Microtus oregoni. The sequence goes on from NW_024543873.1 coordinate 7,575,313, forward strand.
ACTTGGGATAGCCAGGTGCACAAAAGCTCATCCCTGCAGACTGCACAAGAGAACTTTATTGACTTTCACACAGACAAGTTCACTGCTATTAAGAACATCAAGAGTCGACAAACTCAAAAGTGACAAACAGAAACTCTAAATTCATCAGCAGGGAATGGGAAAAACAGACCCCATGTCCGTTTTTAAGCTGTAACGCTCACAGTTGAAGATTCCTATGTCTGTAGTTATTAACTAAGGGCTTGTACATGCTGTGTTTGTATCAACTTGACACAAGACACAGTCATTAGAGATGAAGGAGCCTCACTTGAGGATATGCCACCATGAGACCCAGCTGTAAAGCAGTTTCTCAATTAATGATCAATGAGTAAGAGCCCAACCAATTGTATGTGGTGCAATACCTAAAGTGGTATTCCTGGATCCTAGAAGAAAGCTGGTTGAGCAAGCTGGCTATGCAAACAAGTAAACAGCACTCATTCTTCAGTAGCCTCTGCATCAGTTCCTGCCCCCAGGTTCCTGTCCTTCTTGCGATCCTTTTCTGACTTTTCCTGTTGGGAGCTGAAAAGCTAATTGGACGTATAAGCTGACTAAACTCCAACTTGAGTTGTAGTCATGGTGTTTCGTTAGAGCAATAGGAACCCTAACTAAGACAGGCCTTGACTGCTTCCTGTCCATGTGAAAATTGGGTACCCAGAACGTCATGACCTTCCCCTGGGGAATCCTTCCTGGTGGTTTAAAACCATCCTAATGCTGTGATCCAGAAAAAGAGCTCCTCATGTGAGTTGAAACCATGCCCCAACCATAAAACTATTTGTTGCTACTTTGTAACTGCAAGATTGCTACTGTTAAAATTATAATATAGATACCTTATATGCAACCCTAAAGGGGTTGTGTCCTAGAGGTTGAGAACCCTATCTCTAACGTGGTTGTAATCTTCTCTGGCTTCCCACAGTTCCTTGGTGACTCTGGGATGAGAGAGTTCCCAGAGAGTACCACAGACACTAGTGTTCCCCTAGCACACCCATGCTATACTGTAATATTCCCATCCCTTCAAACACTGTCCACCTCCTCTAGCAATGCAATCAATGAACAGGTGAATGGGGTCAGCTACACCTTACACAAGAGCAGAGAAACAACCATTGAACACATTCCTTACACAATTTCTATCTTTAACTCCTACAGACCCAGTATCTCCCACTTCAGGCCTGCAGGGGTGGAGGGAACTAGGTACAAGCGGTGTCTTCAAAACATCTGGCTCCTCTCTGCTGTAACCTTTCCACTATTAGGATCCTGAACAATTCATACAGAACCATTTCTGTTGCTTAGGTTGTTTGTGCATGATTGCACTCCCATCCCTTGTGAGGTGAAGACATGAAGATCTATCTCAAGGTTGTCCTCTGAGAGAAAGCAAGTTGGAGGCACCTGCTACACAGAGAAGAATCCAGCATTTTACGGGGAAAATTTTCTGTTAGTACTGAGCTTGCTTTTTAAAATGTTCCATTCATATTTTCCCTTTCCCAAATTCCTCCCAACATCTACCTTCATTACCCACCAAACTGTGTAACTATTTTCTTCAGAACCTCCCCCCCCCAAAGAGAAAGAACAAAAGGACTAAAACACATAAACCTAGAAAGCAAACAAAAAGCCCATGGTGTTTGTTTTGTGTTGGGGCATTCTGGGCAGGGGTCGATTGCTGGGATGTTACTGATATATTCTTTGCTTGAATATGTTTTTATATGAGGCCTCACTAGACCTAGAGATCTAGATAGTCATGCCTCTGAATTCATACAGAAAGATTATTCATGTTTAACACCAAATCTAGACTGACTTGTTGCCTATTTTGGCCTTTCCATTCTTGTCATATGCTTTGAAAATTTTCTTCATTATACAACATTTATTTAAAAATTCCCTGCAAATAAACCACACTTACTCCTCCATTTTAGCAGGCTCAATGTATCTCAGCTCGTGTAGCCACCCCATTGAATTTTACAGTTCACTATTGAATAATTTTATACATCCATCATCCAAAACAAACAGACTCAGAACTAGAAAAACAATTCACTCTAAGGCCTCATTCAGGACTCAGGTAGATCACTTAACTCAGTTTTCCCTACTCCCTTATATTCAGACATCCCTATTTGCTACTAAGCATTTTATTTGTTTCATTATATATGTATATGATTGACGAGTCCCAACATTTAAGGGAGAATATTCATCATTCATTTTTTGAGATTGTTCCACCCCAGTTTAACATCCCATTTCCAAGCCCATCCATCTGGCAAGCAATGTCGTAATATTTAGTTTCTTAGAGCTAAACAACAATATGAAAATTTCAGGAAATGGATGTGTTTTCATAATCCTTAAAGAAAAATAACAGCTTTTCAAATGCAAAAGGATTTCAGTATCAACCATGCCAATACTGTAGTTAGGAGATATTGTTGTGCCCAGATTATGACCCCCAGAGAGAGACCACCAGAGAGGCCAGACTGTATTAAGCAAGATTTAATCAGCATAATACAAACATATTTGGAACTCATCTCCATCCCTGTTACAACAAGGTAGAGAGGAATTCTATCTCCTCTGTGGGGTAAGCTTTTAAAGACATAACTACAAAGAGAATCTTTGAAGATGCTTTGGCATGGGTACAAGGAATTTTGCTCCTTCCCATTCCGGTAAGTCAGCTTTTTCCTTGTTTTTTAGAGCAAGGCCACTGTTCTTGAGTTAGGCCATCTTTATCAGCCTGTATCAGGTGGCTGGCTGGGCTGAGCTAAGTGACCTTGTGCTTGGAATCTCCTGGGTGGGAGTGGGGAAGTCCACTATCTTCCTGAGAAAACATTCTGCTAGGAAATTTCTTCTTGCCCCTTTGAGAATAAGGGGTGAGGGTCCCACATTCCCCACTCCTCTTGGTCCTAAGAATCAGCTTAATCATGAGCTGGTTTTGCTAACTTTGGCCAAATTGTCTCTTAAAATTAGAGTCTTTTACTTCTTTGGTCAGGGTTACCCCAAGATATTTTATGATATTTGTGGCTATCATGAAAGGGGATGCTTCTCTGATTTCCCTCTCTGCTTCCTTATCCTTAGTGTATAGGAAGGCAACTGATTTTTTGGAGTTGATCTTGTATCCTGCCACATTACTAAAGGTGTTTATCAGCTGTAGGAGTTCTTTGGTAGAATTTTTGGGGTCACTTATGTACACTATCATATCATCTGCAAATACAAGAACTATAAGGCATTGAAGAAAGAAATTGAAGAAGACAACAGAAAATGGAAAGACCTCCCTTGCTTGGATTGGGAGGATCAACATAGTAAAAATGGCAATTCTACCAAAAGCAATCTATAGATTCAATGCAATCCCCATCAAAATCCCATCAAAATTCTTCACAGATCTGGAGAAGACAATAATCAACTTTATATGGAAAAACAAAAAACCCAGGATAGCCAAAACAATCTTATACAATAAAGGATTGTCTGGAGGCATTACCATCCCTGACTTCAAACTCTATTACAGAGCTACAGTATTGAAAACAGCTTGGTATTGGCATAAAAACAGAGAAGTCGACCAATGGAATCAAATAGAAGACCCTGACATTAACCCACAAACCTATGAACACCTGATTTTCGATAAAGGAGCTAAAAGTATACAATGGAAAAAAGAGAGCATCTTCAACAAATGGAGCTGGCAAAACTGGATGTCAATCTGTAGAAGAATGAAAATAGATCCATATCTATCACCATGCACAAAACTCAAATCCAAATGGATTAAAGACCTCAATATCAGTCCGAACACACTGAACCTGATAGAAGAGAAAGTGGGAAGTACTCTACAGCACATGGGCACAGGAGACCACATCCTACGTATAACCCCAGCAGCACAGACACTAAGGGCATCATTGAATAAATGGGACTTCCTGAGGCTGAGAAGCTTCTGTAAAGCAAAGGACACTGTCACTAAGACAAAAAGGCAACCCACTGACTGGGAGAAGATCTTCACCAACCCTGCAACTGACAAAGGTTTGATCTCCAAAATATATAAAGAACTCAAGAAACTAGACCGCAAAAGGCTAATCAACCCAATTATAAAATGGGGCACTGATCTGAACAGAGAATTCTCAACAGAAGAACTTCAAATGGCCAAAAGACACTTAAGGTCATGCTCAACTTCCTTAGCGATCAGGGAAATGCAAATCAAGACAACTTTAAGATACCACCTTACACCTGTCAGAATGGCTAAAATAAAAAACACCAATGATAGCCTTTGCTGGAGAGGTTGTGGAGAAAGGGGTACACTCACCCATTGCTGGTGGGAATGCAAACTTGTGCAACCACTCTGGAAAGCAGTGTTTTGGTTTCTCAGGAAATTCGGGATCAACCTACCCCTGGATCCAGCAATACCACTCTTGGGAATATACCCAAGAGAGGCCCTATCATACAACAAAAGTATATGCTCAACCATGTTCATGGCAGCATTGTTTGTAATAGCCAGAACCTGTAAACAACCTAGATGCCCTTCAACGGAAGAATGGATGAAGAAAGTATGGAATATATACATATTAGAGTATTACTCAGCAGTAAAAAACAAGGACTTCTTGAATTTTGCATACAAATGGATGGAAATAGAAAACACTATCCTGAGTGAGGTAAGCCAGACCCAAAAAGAGGAACATGGGATGTACTCACTCATATTTGGTTTCTAGCCATAAATAAAGGACATTGAGCTTATAATTCATGTTCCTAGAAAAGCTAAATAAGAAGGTGAATCCAAAGACAAACACATAGGCATCCTCAGGAATATTAACCTTCATTAGGCGATGAAAGGCGACAGAGACAGAGACCCACACGGGAGCACCGGACAGAAATCTCAAGGTCCAAATCAGGAGCAGAAGGAGACGGAGCATGAGCAAGGAACTCAGGACCACGAGGGGTGCACCCACACACGAAGACAATGGGGATGATCTATTTGGATCTCACCAAGGCCAGCTGGCCTAGGTCTGAAAAAGCATGGGATAAATCCGGACTAGCTGAACATAGCGGACAATGAGGAATACTGAGAATTCAAGAACAATTGCAGTGGGTTTTTGATCCTACTGCACGTACTGGCTTTGTGGGAGCCTAGGCAGTTTGGATGCTCACCTTAGGAGACCTGGATAGAGGTGGGCAGTCCTTGGGCTTCCCACAGGTCAGGGAACCCTGATTGCTCTTTGAGCAGATGAGGGAGGGGGACTTGATCGGGGGAGGGGGAGGGAAATGGGAAGCGGTTGTGGGGACGAGGCAGAAATCCTTAATAAATAAATAAATTTAAAAAAAATAAAAATAATTAGAGCCTTTTTATGTTTCTTTTGACTTAGCATTTTAACCAGGGATTATTGGATGATGCATTCTTTTAACTTCTTCCAGCTGACTTTGGGGCGTCGTTGTCAAAGGTTAACAGAGGTGAAATGCTAGTCAAAAAGAGAAAATTTTAGAAACATTTGGTTTGTGGACTTTGTTGAAGAGCCAGGGAGCATTTATATCGGCTAGATTGACTGGTCCACATCACTTTTTTTTTTTTTTAGCTAGTCCACGGTCCACAGTCATTTGGAGCAGTTTGTAGTCAGCAGTTAATGTTTGTTTTTGTCTGCCAACCAAGGGGAAACGTGGTGAGACAAATTTAATCTAGGAACAGAAGTTAATGCATTTGAAACTTTTAGGCCCATATTAAAATCTGTATTATAGAAATAGCAAATAACAGATATTTATAAAACAGGAAAAATAGACTTATACCTTTGAGTTCCAGGAAAAACAGAAAATCCTGAACTTGTAACATGAATAATATGTAGTCATAGTTTTATTGTTTATTAGTACTTTCTTAAATTATTTTTTTAAACCCTTAATGTTTATGAACTTTTTTATCCTTAGACCTTTATATATAATGAGCTAACAAGCTGGCTATAGCTTTGTGGAAGGATCTGGATATCCTTCTTGCTCTTAAATTGTTATTATAGCTGGCCTATCCATTAATACAATCAGAGTTCTTAGAAGGATAAATAAATTATATTTAAGTACAGACAAAACTGAAAAATGACAGAGACATGCCCATATACAGTCATACCCAGGTCTCCATAGCATTGGAGGCAGAAGTATCAGAACAGCAGGCTTTACCAGACCCATAAGGTGATTGGTTTCTGTGGAAGAGGGACATGTAAAAGAGGACCTTATTTTGTCTAGGCAAAAGTGGTGCAATCAATTCTCCAAGGTCCTACTGTTTGTCCACAGTTTGGGCTGGGTCCCGGCAGCAGGTCATAGTACTGGGGCATTTGCCCAGTGGTCAGCATTGTCGTTATCCAGGTGGAGACATTGTGGTGTCTCATAGTCTTCTTTGGAGACCTTGGGTCACTCTTAGGGTCTCAGAGTCTGTCTAATATAAGATTTTTAAACATTATTTTAAATTCTATTTTTATAGATCTCTGAAGTATTTAAGGCTGTCCAGATATCTCTGATTAGACAGACTTTATTATTAAAAATTACTTGTTTTAAGCTTTAAAACATATATAGGGGACGAAATAATGATGGAGGAAGGTCATTGGTTAAATAAAAAGAAACTGCTTGGCCCTCATTGGTTAGAAGATAGGTGGGAGGAGTAAACAGAACACAACGCTGGGAGGAAGAGGAAGTGAGCTCAGACTCCACAGCTCTCCTCTCGGGAGCAGACTCCTCAGAGAGAAGCCATGCTCCCCGCTCCAGGGAAGATGCACGCGATGAAGCTCCGACCCAGGATGGACTTAGGCTAGAATCTTCCCGGTAAGACCGGTGCTCACTAAGACCGGTGCTCACAGATTATTAGAGATGGGTTGATCGGGATATCAGAATTAGCCAGTAAGGGCTAGGGCTAAAGGGCCAAGCAGTGATTAAATGAATACAGTTTGTGTGTTGTTATTTCGGGCATAAGCTAGCCAGGCAGCAGGGGTGCTGGGGACGCAGCCCCGCCGCCCTTATTACTACAAAATAAGGCTTATCCCTGTACTTATATCAGTACTTTGAGGATGACTGATTATTAATTTGTATTTTTAACAGTCCAGAACTATATACTATATTTTTTTCAGATTGAACCTTTAATGATTTTAGCAAAGACAATGAGGCTAAAATCTAAATATTAACAATATGAAACATTTTATAAGCATATGTGTTTTATAACCTACTTTATTATAGTTGACACTTTTGGTGACTATTACCTGGCATTGGTGGTTTTCTTTGTAGCTGTGTTTTTTTTTTTTCCTTTGGGAGTCTAATCCCAGCTATTCCCAGTGGTAACTGACATTCTTGTATATCAATAAAGAATAGCATAAAACAGTTTTAACATTATCTATATCAAAAAGACATCCAAATTTCTGTGAACCCGAATCTAATGACCAGAGTCCAGAGAAAAATTACTAATACAAAACTTATAATTGCCGAAGACTAATTTTTTTTAACAAAATAAACATATATATATATATATATATATATATATATATATATATATTTAAGAAATAACCATGACCCTTAAACAAGACAAACAAAGCTTTTTAAAACCAGACTTAAACATTAAACATTTAGGTACAAGAAATTATAGCAAACATCTTTTGGCCTTTTATAATTTTAAGTCTGGCTCACTTTTTTTAATTTTTTTATTGGTCAATTTTAGACAAACATTTTTATTATTATTATTATTATTATTTTAGTCTTTTGTCTTTTATGTTTTTTGGACAAAATAAAGACCTATATTAAAAACCTTTTTAGACAATATGTAAATTTTTATCAAAGTCTTTTTTTGTGATTTTATTTAGCAGAACATTGAATAAAACAAAAGCAGAAATATGTATCTTAATAAAAGGTGATAAGTATTTGTAACCCATACATTTTTTTCTTGTGGAAACAAAAGCATTTTTAAACATAATGTATCTTTTGACTTTACTTTAAAATAAACATTTTTTAAAATGACAGGTTGGTATAATTGAAAACTTTTTATAAGCAGTATCAGGACAGGAAAGTGTTAAGACGGGAAACTGCTGGCCAGAAGAGAGAGTGTTATCATACTGAAGAACTTGGCTCAGAAAAGAAAAGAGGGGCAGCAGCAGTGGGCACAGAGAGTGTCCTTGGCTGTCAATGCTTTCTTAAAAAGTTTTTTGTTATCTTTTTTCTGACTATGTTCTCATATTTTTTTTGTTTTACATTTGTACAGTTTCTTAATTGTAAGCGGTCAATTCCCTGCCACCTGCGTGTAGGTCCCTCTCTCCTGTCTAAGGCAAAGACCCTCAAGATACAGAGAGAGAACAAGAGTGAGTGGGCTGCCCTGTTCTGCTGCAGCAGGCCTCTCTCAGTCACTAGCTCCACCGCCTGCCTTTTGAAGAGGCATTCCTCTGCCCTCAGCTGGGTTCATGATGATTTCGCCACCTGCTCCATCTCAGGTGTCCTTGCTCCCTGGCCTCGGAGCCCCCAAGCCCTTACCCAGATCCTCAGTCATATTGCATTTTCCGCAGTCTTCAGTCTCAGCATCCAGACAGTGTATTCTCTTGCCATCAGACCTGGCTCAGTGCTCGGGATACAGACCCTAGATGGACTGCTGTCAAGTCATCTGCATTTTACAATTAAGTTTTGTCTTATTTTTTTTTTAGACCTCATCAATCCAGTCTTAAACATAATAAACAAAGAGACAACAGTTTTCTGGAATTGCCGGGGATCACCATGCAACCAATGTAGTGGCGGCCCTAAAGACATTCCAAGTCCCAGGCATGGAATCCCTACCCTCTCTGTGCCCAGTTCCTTTAGGGCCCTCTCCAAGATTTTGCCTCTCTCATCTCCATTTCTAACAGCTGGGAGGAGGGGACTGAGGATCTATAGGAGCCTTAGGACCCTTAAAGATGGAAGTCCAGAGAGAAAGAAAACAAAGCAACAATTACCATAACATAACATAAAAGGACTTTGACAAATTACTGGGACAAGACACATTCTCTCCCATGGTGGGAGAAACCCAAACATTTGTCTCTGAGGTAGCTGCAAATGACCCAGGGCCTATAGGTAGAATGCCGGCCCCTGTCTAATGCCCCAGGAGCAAAACTCCCTGTCTGAAAATGACCCAGAGCCAGCAAAGCCCCTGTCTGAAAATGACCCGGTATTGGGAGAATTCCCATCCCTGTCTGGAAATTTCTTCTTGCCCCTTTGAGAATAAGGTGTGAGGGTCCCACAAATATTTCAAAAGAAATAACCACAAGGACAATACACAGGCATATTTTCATGAAGTTGTTCATAAATGATTTTATTTCTAGCTCTAGAAATTTTTTGGAAGCTACCTCTCATTCATTGTCTTTTAAAATTATTTTAGAAGAGGTGAAATCATTTACTGTTTGTTGTTTGGTTTCCTGTTTCCTAGTGAAACACCAATAATGAAAGCAGTAATTTAAGGAATAAAATACTAACCAAGGAACCATACATATGTGGTGTGTTTTTGTGAGTGTACTCTACTTATGTGCAGGGGTCCTGAGGGTGATATCGAAGATTGTCTTCTGGCCTTCACACATTTTTATACCTGAATACACATTTGTACCTTCAAACACATAAACGTGTAAAAAAATAGATAAAGTACTTTGATATTTATCCATGTACAACTAGATAATGGTAGATGATAGTGGCAAAATATTGAATTATAGAGGCCTTAACAATTCATAAATGGGGAAATAGTTTTATATCCTATAACACAAAACACACTAAATGACTGTCCATAGTAACAGTTGTACTTTACATATGCCATGATTTCTTAATTGATTTAATTAAAGATTTAATGTTATTTTTATGTATGTGAATGTTTTGCTTCAATTTTGCATATATTTGACAGCTTACGAACCTCTGTGGGAGGTTTCAAGAGGGGAGCAGAGGAAAATATTTGGGCCTTTAGTTTGAGTCCTCAAGTCCTTTCTCAGTAGTAGTTAGACCCACCCACTGGGCCACCTTACCAAATAGCATATATTTTTTTTGGTGGGGGTGTTGAAACAGGTTTTTTGTGTAAAACAGCTCTGACTGTCCTGGAACTTGCTTTGTAGCCCAGGATGTCCTCGAACTCACAGAGAGTGTGCCATTACTGCCCTGTACCAGCATGTTTTCTTAATTCTTTGAATGTCGTTGCATTGAAACTTCATTGCTCTTTGCTCTAGAGCCTTGTTCTTTGCTGCACCCTCCCTGGAAAGGGACTGTAGCTAAGGCTGTGATCCCTCCTCAGTTGGGGGAGTGGAGACTTAGACTTTTGAAACATACTATGCCACAGATGCCCTACAACCCTGCATGAGCTTTGTATGAACACCACTTGTGTGTAGGCACTCACAGAGGCCAAAGGGCATTGAATGCCCTGGAACCTAAGTTACAAGCAGTCGTGAGCCACCCCACGTTGGTGGAGGGAAGTGAGCATAGATTCTCCACAAGAGCAGTAAGTGCTCTTCAACAGTACTCATCTCTCCAGCGAAGGGGAATCTTTTATCCCTTAGCTATAGGAATTATTGTCCTCATTATGTTTAGCAAAGGAAATAATCTTCAATCATAAGATCTGATTCGTACCTTTTTTTCTTGGCATAAGGTATGGAGGATTCTCTTTTATAAGCATGCCAATATTCCGCTTCTGTCTGGAAGTGTTGCTGCTACCATCCTAAGAATAACTTCTTCTAAAGAGCAATTTAGCCCAGTGCCTCCACTCTAACAAGGAGATTTGGTCATAAGGATGCTCTTACTTACCTGGATTAAAGGTCAGTGAAGACAATCAATATTTAGGGGGAGGGAACTATCAAGAACTAGGTCTGCCAAAGATTAAGTCTGTGATGTTCATAAAGAATATGGAGCCATTGGAATAGTTTAATTTTATGTCATGAAGGGTGGATCTTGTGCTGGGAAGTTGGCTCAGTGGGTAAAGGTGATGGCTATGCAAACACTAGGGCTTGGTTTTGATCCTTGGCACTCATATGTGTGTGATGGTATTCATCTGTAGCCCCACATCCTGTGGTACAGAGCCAGAAGGAGTTCACTGGCTAGTTAGTTTAACCATGTGATGACCACCAAGTTCAATGTGAGACCCTGTCTCAAAAGTTAAGGTCACGGTAAGTGTAATGGATTTTTGGTGGAAGGTAACCTTGGAGGGTTGGGGCCAAATGGCATCACAAAGTCACACCATGTAACAGAGCTTATATGTGAGTTTATGGGGTGGTACAGAGAAGACCTCTCAGCAAAAGCAGAAGGAAGAGAGAACAGGATGAGAGGGGCTTGCTTTATATAAGCGTATATAGCACATGAGCATAGAGTGGTGCTGAATGTCCCCCTCTTGTCTTCTGCTTTATCCTGCTAAGTCCCCAAGGGCAGGTCAATATAAAATGCCTGAATTCTAACAGAAAGTGATAAAGAAACCTGACATTAACCTCTGGCCTCCACATGTGTGCACACAATGGCATATGCAGCATCACACACATGGACCACACTTGCACACACGACCATCATCAAAAATAATTTGGCAAACCTGACAAAGCTACCCTTAAACTTGAATTCAAAGGGAACTCCTGAAGGGAGTGCCACTTAGTTACTAGTTTCGTTTACATTTCATGAATACTATCCAGACAGTTTTCAATTATATCAATGTAGCTGCTCACCAAATAAAAGGACCAACATACTGATAGTGTCTACAGAAGGAATCTGTCTGGACAAGCCATTGCATTCAAGATTAGGGAATCTTGAATTAGCAGACTCTAATAGGCCACATGCTAGGCCATACAAACCCTAATTAGCAAAGGTGATGAGAGAGGGGTTTCCTCGTAATTAATACTAAGCTTTCTTTTCCCTCTCCTCCTCCCTCCCCACCACTCTTCAAGGCAGAATCTTGCTGTGTTGTAGGCTAGTATGCCCCCAATACCATCATCCATCTCCTTCAGCTTTCCAAATACTATATTACAGGCATGCACTATCATGCCTGGCTTAGGAATAAATTTTTCCATCCCATTTCTCTTGTTTGTTCATCTGTTTTGTTTGCTACTTTTTAGAGAAACAGGGTCTTGCTATATCAGCCAGGCTATGCTTCAACTCTTGCCTGGGATTAAGCCATCCCCTGGGTGAGCCTGCTAGGTAGCTAGAACCTCAAGCAATTTGCCACCATGCCCACTTTTATGTATCACATTTATCTATTTTGTGAGTTCTTGATGTGCCTCCTTTGGTTACCCCTTGGAGAACAGCTAGACTCCTTTGTCTCAGAAATTTTGCATGGAAAAAAAAATCTGTCAGCTGGCCAATCACAAAAGGAGTGAGTGAGCTGTAGGCTCATTATTTTCTGAGGTTTCAGCAAGTTCTCCTTAGCTACAGTCAAGCAACACTGGCTGGCTGATTACACAGGATGGAACACTACAGAACATGCCTGCAAGGATACCCTCTATCTGCAATTAACTTAGATAAGTGTGCTCAGTGCTCTGAGCCCTGCCTGGCCATGTTTTCTTTCAAAGAACTATCTTAATTCAGGAGAAACTCGAAGTACTAAAATTGATACTATAAAGGATTTACTAGTAATCTTGCCTGGGAACTATTAATTTACAAACACTAGAATTTGGCTAGAGGCCTCACTACTTCCATATAACTGTAAGGTAAGTAGAGAACTAACCACGTTTGTTAAAAAAAAAAAAACAAACTGTGAGTAAAATTTGTTCTACAATGGGAGTTTAGGGTTGCTGAAGAAGTTTCTACTAATGTTTATGCAAGAAGATTTTCTTCCGATTAGGCTCTATTGCCATAATAAAGGAATGTCAGCTATTAAGTCTATCCCCATAACAAAGAATATGGCAGACAAAGGGCAATGTCTCAACCATCTTTAAGTCCTGGTCTGTCATTAAGCTCCCTGTCTTACCAGGACAGCATAATTCTGCCAGGTGGGCAAGATGAACCTGGGTTACAACTATTGGGAAAGAACACTGCTGTGCTTCTTTTATTCTGTCCTGTTTGGTTGATATTCTTGGGAGAACTGCTCTTTTCTGATGGGAATGGAGGAGTAGTGGTTCTGAGGCAGGGGAAGGACTGAGAGGAGTGAAGGGAGGGGTGGCTGCACTTGGGATGTATGTGAAAACAATAAAAGAAAACAGAAGAAGAAGAGAAAGAAATGATTCTGATAATTGTTGGATTCAGAGGCATTGTGCAAAGATGGGGACAGACCACCAAAGTCTGATAAACCAGAAGTAAACATTAATTCAGAAACCATGCTGCAGGAAAAAATAAAATAAATAAAATTAAAAAATCTCCATGGGACATAAAAAGCTTATCAACTAGCTGAGACCACAGCCAGAGATGGATTTTGTAAGGCTGTGGCAAAGGCTGGTTTTTGAGTCCACCTTTTTATAGTAGGGACACAAAGCATTGGGAACTTTGACAATCTCGAGGTAAAACACAGATACAGATTGCCTTACTTTACCATCTCCATTAACAGAGTTTTTCAATTAAACTAGTGTTTGTACTTAATCTATTGTATTCGTTGGTACTTCGAGGCAGTGTTTACTGGAGCTGTGCTCTCCCCTTTGATGCTGCCAGTTTCACATAGTGATAATGCTTAACCCAGGGGTCATGCATCTATCTTCTAAAACTTAGCTCATATCCATAATTAATCAAGGATGGCCAGGGGTGTTAGACTCTCAGTTTGCAGAGAGATGCTTCAGCCTGGTAAATAGACCTATGGGTTGTAAAGCAGAGTAATCCACTGTTAACAGTTAATCCCTAAGCTGCTGAGAAAGCTGCTGACAGTCTGTTCTCATTCTCTTAGACTTACAACTTTATATTTCTTTATTTCTACATTCTTATTTCTGGAATCTACTTTTTTATATTCTTAATCTTGGACCCGTCAATAATATGGTTGTTTTATAAATCTTCCACCTAAGTGGTCAGACTTGTGTCTTCTGTGTCTGTTTCAATTTTTCAAATCCTGGGGTGGGGATCTGAATGAGATATAAGGATGCCAGGATATATGGAATACATAACCTAAGGTGCATATATGGTAGTAAAACCTTCTATTTATAGTTGGCTCCTCTTTGAGTGCTCGTCAGCTACTACCATACAGTTTTAGAGTTTTTAGAGAGGTACTATTAGAGAGTTTTCCTTTATTAACCTCTGTGTGCCGTGATTTCTCACTGGGAAGGCAGATAAATTCTCTAATGCTACTGGCACACTGGTACCCTGGCCTGAGAGCCTTGTTTCAGAAACTCAAAAGTTCTCTCGATAAAAAATGCAGACAACAATGCTATCACAAACACTCTCTCCTCCCTCATCTTCCTTTGCCAACTTATAGCAGTGACATTTTTTTTCATCTCTTATGTAGAGACTTTGTTGTATCACTCTTAGCGAACAGCTACCACTTTTTATACTGACTGTTCACCGGGATGGCAAAAATCTCTCGCAATTTAGGGCCCCTTTAGACACTAGAACTCAACATTGTTGTGCACAACTACCCTATTAGTTTAAAAAAAGATATCTTTAGCCAGGTATTGGGGTACATTCCACTAATTCCAGCACATAAGAATCCAAGGGTAATAAGATAATGATTTAAAGGCCAGCCTGGACTACACAAAGAATCCAAAGAAAGGCTAAGAGAAATACAAAGTTCTGCAATATATAATCTGGGTTTATAGTAAGAAACTGTTCAAAACAAAAGAAAACAAAAGCTGGGAATGATAACACATCCTTTAAATCCCAGTACTTGCAAAGTTGAGGCAAGCAGATCTCTATGAACCAACCTTGTCTACATTGCAAGTTTCAGGCCAACCAGAATTAAAGTACATCATTTTAAATACAGGGCATAGAGAGAAACACATTAGGAAGATCAAATTGTCTTAAATAGCTCAACATTCTTTTTTAAATCAAGCAATTGTCAGTAACGATCACCCTGTGAATCCTTTATTTCCCTCTATAGTAAGAGATGCTCTTTCTCCTTTGCCCATGCTTGTGGGATAAACCTAAGTCACTGACTCTTCTAGGGTGTGTCCAATGGGTCAGAAAAAGAATGTGTACCTCTCCAATAACTATGCAGGGTAGTGAATGTTCAATAATGCTGCTATTGGTTAAAACAAGGTACCAGAGAGCCTGTGCTTATATTTTGTTATTTGGGATATGTTAATTATTATAGTTATAAGACTAATCATTTCCACTTCTTCCTCCCCCAGTGTTTGGGGTGGAACTCGGGACCACATATATGCTAACTAAGCATTCCACTATTGAACTAAACTTCCTTACTTCCAACCATTTTCCTTTGAATCACTCCTGTTATTCCAAAACTTATGCTGGCTACCAAAAGTGATATTTAAACTATTGGGGATCAAACTAAAATCATAAGTCCTTCCCAACAAAGCTTTTATTTTTATTATTTTATTTTTTTTAGTGATTTAGTTATTTTTATTTTGTGTACATTTGTGTTTTGCTTGCAGGTAAATCTGTGGGAGGGTGCTGGATCCCCTGGTGTAGTAATAAGGGTGGTGGAGCTTCGTCCCCAGAACACCGGCTGCCTGGCTAGTTTATTCCAGAAATAACAACACACAAACTGTATTCATTTAATCACTGTTTGGCCCATTTCTAATCATCTGTGTAGCGCCCCTAGGTGCGCTTACCAGGAAGATTCTAGCCTATGTCCATCCTGGGTCAGAGCTTAATCTCGTGTGTCTGCCCAGGAGCGAGGCATGGCGTCTCTTCTGAGGCATCTGCTCCCAAGAGGAGAGCTGTGGAATCTGAGCTCACTTCCTCTTCCTCCCAGCGTTCTATTCTGTTTACTCCTCCCACCTATCTTCTAACCAATGAGGGCCAAGCAGTTTCTTTTTATTTAACCAATGACCTTCCTCCATCACCCTGGAACTGGAGTTACAAACCATTGTGAGTTGCCATGTGGGTGCTGAGAAATGAACCTGGGTCCTTGTTTTCTGGAAGAATAAACAGCCAGCGCTGTCAAACTTGGAGCCATCTCTCCAGCTCAAAGCTTTCATTTTCAAACATGACAGATGGATTTAGAGATGGTAGAGTCTATTTATTTATTTTTATTTTTTTATTGAGAAAAGGAAAAAAAAAGAAAAAAAGTTTCCACCTCCTCCCAGCCTCCCATTTCATGCCCCCTCCTCCCACTCTTCTCCCCTTCCCCCCACTCCTCTCCCCCTCCCTCTCCAGTCCAAAGAGCAGTCAGGGTTCCCTGCCCTGTGGTAAGTCCTAGATCCTCCCCAATCCGTCCATGTCAAGGAAGGTGAACATCCAAACTGGCTAGGCTTCCACAAAGCCAGAACATGTAGTATGATCAAAACCCCATGCCATTGTCCTTGGCTTCTCATCAGCCCTCATTGTTTGCCATGTTCAGAGAGTCCGGTTTTATCCCATGCTTTTTCAGTCATAGTCCACCTGGCCTTGGTGAGCTCCCAATAGATCAGCCCCACTGCCTCAGTGGTGGGTGCACCCCTCGTGGTCCTGACTTCCTTGCTCATCTTCTCCCTCCTTCCGCTCCTCATTGGGACCTTGAGAGCTCAGTCCAGTGTTCCAGTGTGGGTCTCTGTCTCTATCTCCACACATCACCAGATGAAGGTTCTTCTTATTTAGCTTCTTTAGGTTCACCAATTGTAGAATCCGTGACCCTTATTTATGGCTAGAAACCAATTATGAGTGAGTACAGCCCATGTTCATCTTTTTGGGTCTGGGTTACCTCACTCAGGATAGTGTTTTCTATTTCCATCCATTTGCATGCAACATTCGAGAAGTCATTGTTTTTTACCTCAGCGTAGTACTCTAATGTGCAGATATTCCACACTTTCTTCATCCATTCTTCCATTGAAGGGCATCTAGGTTGTTTCTAGGTTCTGGCTATTACAAATAATACTGCTATGAACATAGTTGAACAAATGCTTTTGTCATATGATAGAGCATCTCTTGGGTATATTCCCAGGAGTGGTATTGCTGGGTCCAGGGGTAGGTTGATCCCTAATTTCCTGAGAAACCGAAACACTGATTTCCAAAGTGGTTGCCATAGACTGCATTCCCACCAGCAATGATGAGGGTACCCATTCCTCCACAGCCTCTCCATCAAAGGCTATCATTGGTGTTTATGATTTTAGCCATTCTGACAGGTGTAAGATGATATCTCAAAGTTGTTTTGATTTGCATTTCCCTGATTGCTAAGGAGGTTGAGCATGACCTTAAGTGTCTTTTGGCCATTTGAACTTCTTCTGCTGAGAATTCTCTGTTCAGTTCAGTGCCCCATTTTTTAATTGGGTTAATTAGCATTTTAAAGTCTAGTTTCTTGAGTTCTCTATTTATTTTGGAGATCAGACCTTTGTCTGTTGCAGGGTTGGTGACAATCTTCTCCCAGTCAGTAGGTTGCAATTTTGTCTTAGTGACAGTGTCCTTTGTTTTACAGAAGGTTCTCAGTTTTAGGAGGTCCCATTTATTCATTGTTGCCCTTAATGTCTGTGCTGCTTGGGTTATACCTAGGAAGTGATCTCATGTGCCCATCTGTTGTAGTGTACTTCCCACTTTCTCTTCTATCAGGTTCAGTGTGTTCAGATTGATATTGAGGTCTTTGACCCACTTGGACTTGAGTTTTGTGCATGGTGATATATATGGGTCTATTTTCACTCTTCTACAAGTTGACAACCAGTTGTGCCAGCACCATATGTTGAAGATGCTTTCTTTCTTCCATTGTATGCTTTTAGCTCCTTTATCAAAAGTGAGATGTTCATAGGTATGTGGGGTAAAATCCGGTCTTCTATATGATTCCATTGGTCGACATCTCTGATTTTATGCCAATACCAAGCTATTTTCATCACTGTAGCTCTGTAATAGAGTTTGAAGTCAGGGATGGTAATGCCTCCAGAAGTTCCTTTATAATATGAGATTGTTTTGGCTATCCTGGGTTTTTTTGTTTTTCCATATAAAGTTGATTATTGTCCTCTCAAGATCTGTGAAGAATTTTGATGGGACCTTGATGGGGATTGCATTGAGTCTATAAATTGCCTTTGCTAGAATTGCCATTTTTACTATGTTGATCCTCACAATACGAGAGCAAGGGATATCCTTCCATTTTCTGGTATCCTCTTCAATTTCTTTCTTCAAGGCCTTAAAGTTCTTGTTAAATAGATCTTTCACTTCCTTGGTTAGAGTTACCCCAAGATGTTTTATGCTGTTTGTGGCTATCGTGAAAGGTGATGCTTCTCTGATTTCCCTCTCTGCTTCCATATCCTTTGTGTATAGGAGGGCGACTGATTTTTTTGAGTTGATCTTGTATCCTGCCACATTACTAAAGGCGTTTATCAGATATTAGAGTTCTTGGTGGAGTTTTTGGGGTCGCTTATGTCCACTATCATATGAAATAATGAAAGTTTAACTTCTTCCTTTCCAATTCAAATCCCCTTGATCCCCTTATCTTGTCTTATTGCTATTGCTAAAACTTCAAGCAATATATTGAAGAGGTATGGAGAGAGTGGACAGCCCTGTCGTGTTCCTGATTTTAGTGGGATGGCTTTGAGTTTCTCTCCTTTTAATTTGATGTTAGCTGTTGGCTTGATGTAAATAGCTTTTATTATATTTAGGTATGACCCTTGTATCCCTAATCTCTCCAAGACTTTTATCATAAAGGAATGTTGAATTTTGTTGAATGCTTTTACAGCATCTAATGAAATGATAATATGTTTTTTTCTTTCAGTTTATTTATATGATGGATTACATTGATACAATTTTTTATGTTGAACCAGAACTGCATCTCTGGGATGAAGCCTACTTGATCATAATGGATAATTTTTCTAATGTGTTCTTGGATTCGGTTTGCCAGTATTTTGTTGAGGATTTTTGTGTCGATGTTCTTGAGCGAGATTGGCCTGTAATTCTCTTTCTTTGTTGAGTCTTTGTGTGGTTTGGGTATCAGAGTGACTGTAGCTTCATAAAAGGAATTTGGCAATGACTCTTCTGTTTCTATATTGTGAAATACATTAAGGAGTATAGGTATTAGGTCTTCTTGGAAGTTCTGGTAGAATTCTGCATTGAAACCATCTGGTCCTGGGCTTTTTTTTGGTTAGGAGGTTTTTTATAACAGTTTCTAATTCTTCACGACTAACAGGTCTTTTTAGATTGTTCACCTGTTCCTGGTTTAAATTTTGTGTATGGTATTTATCTAAAAAAGTGTCCATTTCTTAACCACTGAGCCAGTTCTCCAGCCTAATTGTCCATTTCTTTTACATTTTCCAGGTTTGTGGCATACCAGCTTTTGTGGTAAGATCTAATGATACTCTGAATTTCCTCTGAGTCTGTGGTTATGTCCCCCTTTTCATTTCTGATCTTATCAATTTGCATATTCTCTCTCTGCCATTTAATCAGTTTGGATAGGGGTTCATCAATCTTGTTGATTTTCTCTTGGAACCAGCTTTTTGTTTCATTGATTCTTTGGATTCTTTTCTGTGTTTCTATTTTATTAATTTCAGCCCTCAGTTTGATTACTTCCCGTCTTCTACTCCTCGAAGGTGAGTCTGCTTCTTTTTTTTTTCTAGAGCTTTCAGGTGGCCTGTTAATCTCCAATATGTGCTTTCTCTGTTTTCTTTAAGTGGGCACTTAGTGCTATGAACTTTCCTCTTCGGACTACTTTCATAGTGTCCCATAAGTTTGAGTATGTTGTTTCTTTATTTTCATTGAATTCAAGGAAGACTTTAGTTTCTTTCTTTATTTCTTCCTTAATCTAGGTATGGTTCAGTAGTTGACTGTTCAGTTTCCATGAGTTTATATGATTTCTGGGGGTAGCAATGTTGTTGAATTCTAACTTTAATCCATTTTGATCTGATAAGACACAGGTGGTTACAAATATTTTTTTGTAACTGTGGAAGTTTGTTTTGTTACCCAGTATGTGGTCAATTTTCACGAAGGTTCCATAAGCTGCAGAGAAGAAGGTATATTCTTTCCTATTTGGGTGGAATATTCTATAGATGTCTGTTAAGTCCAATTGATTCATTTCCTCCATTAATTATCTAATTTCTCTGTTAGGTTTCTGTCTGATTGACCTGTCCATTGGTGAAATAGGAGTGTTGAAGTCTCCTACTATTAGTGTGTGACGTTTGATGGCTGCCTTGAATTTTAGTAATGTTTCTTTTATGTACATGGGTGCTTTTATGTTAGGGACATAGATATTCAGGATTCAGACTTCATCCTGATGAATTGTTCCTGTTATGAGTATAAAATGTCCCTCTCCATCCCTTCTGATTGATTCAAGTTTGAAGTCAACTTTGTTAGAAATTAGTATGGCCACACCTGTGTGTTTCTTGGGTCCATTTGCTTGATAAGCCTTTTCCCAGCCCTTTACTCTGAGTAGGTGCCTGTCTGTGGTTGAGGTGTGTTTCTTGTAAACAGCAGATAATTAGATCCTATTTTCGTATCCAATCTCTTAGCCTGTGCCTTTTTTTAGGTGAGTTTAGCCCATTGACATTAAGTGATATTAATGACCAGTGGTTGTTAACTCTGGTCACATTTTTAGTAGTAGAGTTTGTGTGTTTCCCTTCTTTGAGTTGCGCTGGTGCAGGGTCTCTAGATGTCTGAGTTAATGTTGTCATTGTTGGACTCCTTGGTTAGTGATTTTCCTTCTATTACTTTCAGTAAGGCTGGATTTGTGGCTCCGTATTGTTTAAATTTGTTTTTATCCTGGAAAATTGTCTTTCTCCATTTATAGTGAACGAAAGCTTGGCTGGGTATAGTAGTCTGGGCTTGCATCCATGGTCTCTTAGTTTCTGAAGTACATTTATCCAGGACCTTCTGGCTTTCATGGTTTCCATAGAGAAGTCAGTTGTAAGTCAGTACATTTATCCAGGGACTTCTGGCTTTCATGGTTTCCATAGTGAAGTCAGGTGTAAGTCTGATAGGTTTACCTTGATAAGTAACTTGGCCTTTTTCCTTTGCAGCTCTTAGTATTCTTTCTTTATTCTGTATGCTCTGTGTTTTGATTATTATATGTCGAGGGGATTTTTTTTTTTTGATACAGCCTATTCGGTGTTCTGTATGCTTCTTGAACCTTCATAGGTACATCTTTCTTTAGATTGGGAATGTTTTCTTCTATAATTTTTTTAAATATATATTCTGGACCGTTGAGCTGCACTTCTTCTCCTTCTTCTACTCCAATTATTCTTAGGTTTGGTCTTTTTATTGTGTCCCATATTTCCTGAATATTTTGTGATGAGAGTTTGTTGGACTTGATGTTTTCTTTGATCAGTGCGTTTATTTTCTCTATGTTATCTTCAGAATCTGAGATTCTTTCTTCTAACTCTTGTATTCTGTTGGTTATGCTTGTTTCTGTAGTCTCTATTTGTTTACCTAGATTTTCCATGTCTAGCCAACCCTCTGTGTTTGTTTTCTTCTTTGCCTCCATTTCAGTTTTCAAGTTTTGAACTGTTTCCATTATCTGCTTGATTGTTTTTCCTTGGTTTCCTAGGTTATCATTCACTGATTTATTCACTTCTTAAAACTTTCTGTTATACGTCTCATCCATTTCTATAAGCATGTTTTTTACATGCTGTTTAAGGTCCTCTATCACTTTCATAAAGTCAATTTTTTCTACATCTTCTTGATTAAGGTGTTCATGTCCTCCTGTTGTGAGGTCGCTGGGTTCTGGTGGTTTCCTGTTGTTTTTTAGATTGTTGGGTGAATTCTTGCATTGGCGCCTGCCCATTTCTTCCTCCGAATGGTCCCCTATGGATCTTCTTTTACCGGATCAGGTCTCCTTGCCCACTCATGTACCTTCCCAGTGATGTCACTCCCCAGTGATGGCTCTCCTGGTGCCTAGATCAGATCTCCGTGCTGCTTGGGTAGCTCATAAACAAAGGGTTTACCTTGCTTGCTGCAGGCAGTCTATTAAGACAATGGAACTACCGCCCTCCCAGTTGCCCTCCCTATTCGGATTCGGTCCCGGTCCCAGTGCCCACCAGAACAGGCTCAGCTGGGAGATGTTATGTGGCCAAAGAGAGGAGGGAGGCAGACAAGGTGGGGAGTCTGGATGCAAGCTGGGGGGGGGGGATAGGAATAGAGAGGAGTTATCGGGCAGTATAGCCCCTGCTGGATGACCAGGAAGTGTAGGAGGGATGAGGAACATCTGAGTTCCCTGTTCTGGGCTGCTGCCGCACTCACTCACCCCAATGGTGGTTCTCCCGGTGCCCAGATCAGATCTCTGTGCTGCTTGGGTAGCTCATAAACAAAGGGCCTACCTTGCTTGCTACAGGCAGGCTACTGAGACAAAGGAAATACCGCCCTCTCGGTTGCCCTCCCGATTCGGATTCGGTCCCAGTCCAAGCACCCACCCGAACAGGCTGAGCTGGGAGGAGTTATGTGGCCAAAGAGAGGAGGGGTAGAGTCTATTTAAAATTCTCCATATCGGTATTTTTCTGTAACCCATATTTTTTTCAGTAATAATTGCTGAAGAAATGCAGTCATACTTGATAATAATTTTTTTAGCTCTTTTCTTCCTCTCTGTCTATCTATCTATCTATCTATCTATCTATCTATCTATCTATATCTCTATCCCTTCCTTCCTTTCTTTTTTATGTTTTTAGAGACAATGTTTCTTTCTGTAGCCCTCGGTGTCCTGAACTTTGTGCTGTAGACCATGCTAGCCTGAAACTCACAGATCTGTCTGCCTCTCCCTCCCAAGTGCTGGGATTAAATGTGTTCACCACCATAACCAGCTAACTTTTTCAATTGCCATGTGATAGTATATAGATTTATAAGGAAGACTGTGATATTTTGAGATAAGTATATGCAGTGGTAAGGTAAAATCAGGGTACTGACCATATTCACCACTTCAAATAATTTTAAATACTTATTTGTTTGGTGTGCACGTGTGCACATGCACCTGCCACCATGTGTGTTTGGGAGTTGGTTTTTTGCAGCCACCTTGTGGGACTAAAGCTGAAACTTAGTTTATCAGGCTTGGTCACAAGTGTTTCTTCCTGCTAAGCCAGTTCTCATCTCAAATATTTGTTTATGTGTGTTAAGAATGTTAGAAAATCTTTTCTAGTGATTTTGAAATATGCAATGTATTTTTACCAATGGTTACCCTACTGTACAAATGGTGTAACAGGATGCTAGAAACTGTTCCTCCTATTGGGTCTGGAATATTACATACATGGACCTATCCCTGCTGAAGTCTCTAGGGCACTATTTTACTTTGTATTTAGCTTCCTCATAGAAGTGAGTCATGCAGGCACTCTTGGTAGTTCACATCTCAAGTTATGCTACTGTTTCATAGCTTTCAGGAAGCTACGAAAACCGCACCTCCTTTCCTGATCCCCAATTCCCTTTGCAGCAGTACTCACTTGTGGAAGTGTACCTGGGTACACTTTCACAGCACCCTGTCCAGTGCAACACATGACTTGTGCTTTCTGTAAGGCAAGTTGTGAAATTCCTATGTAGAGTTTAGTTCATAGGACTCAAAGACTAGCCATTTCACAGCCAACTCAAAAGTTATTTTAGAATTATTTTGTTTTATGTGTGTGAGTGTTTTACCTGCAAGTATGGATATACTCTACATGTGCAAATACTACTTGCAAAGATTAAAATACAGTGGTGGATCCCCTGTCATTGGAGCTATGGGTGGTTGTGAGCCACCATGTGGGTGCTGTGTATAGAAATCTGAGCCCTCTGCAAAAGAAACTAGTACTTTCATTTGGTGAGCCATCTTTCCAGGTTGCACTGCCAAATTTTCATTTAGAGGTTTGATTCAGACCTGGGCTTCCATTCCATCATTTCTCTCAGATGACTTGTAATACAAATCACAGTTATACTTCATTTGGGGGACTGTTGGTTGAGATAGTTATCACTACACTGAAGCATTAAGACAGACTTGTCAAAAATGCTGACCATCTATATCCATACTTGAACACACACCTGGAAAAACAGGGCAGTGGAGGAATAGCATCAGATGTACTAAACTATCCAAGACATGGGTGATGGAGGAAGTGCTATTCACATGTTTCATAGGATTGAGTTTAAAAGCACGCACAGTGATAGTAGTTATGTGTTGCTATGTGAAGGATGAAGGGCCTTTTCATGTTCATTCCTGATAAAACTGTTCCACTAGGTAAACCTTTGGCTCCCCCCACCCAGTTGTAATGTACATGTCTGCCTAAAAGACATTATATTTTGGCCTTCCAAAACCATAAAATAATCTGTCTTTTTGAAATAACCTAATGCCAAATAGCAATTTATGCTTTGGGACTTGGAAGGTGCATCCCTCTGGGAAGCAAATGTATTGGTGTTAATTTCATTGATTGATTTTCGCTTGCTTGCTTTTGTTTCTAATTATGTTTTGTTTTCAAGACAGGCTTTCTCTGTGTAGCCCTGGCTGACCTCATACTCAGAGAACTCCCTACCTCTGCCTACCAAGTACTGGGACTAATGGCATGCACCACCATCACCTGCCTGAATTTCCTTGATTGTTAACACCAGCTTTTCTTTTTTTCAGGCAGCAGATGTGGACTGGTAATTTCTACTTTGGTCAGCTTGCTGGTTTCACTCCTAATTTGAAGATTTGAAAATCCATATGCCAGCAAGTCAGTGCTAGCCTCTGAAAAAAAAAAAGAGCATCTTTATTTAGCCCCTGGCAAAGGTAGGGAGACTTTCATTTCTGATTGAAAGCCTACGTGGATTTAATGTCCATCAACATGGAAATTAACTATGAATCTAAGTAGAAGGATGGGTAGAGTATCAAAGAAAAAGTTTCTTTGTCAAAAAAATGTTTATTTCAGCTTTCCCAGAACTCAAATAAAGTCTCAAGACAGCCCTAAAATTTTTGCAAAATTTTTAGTTTTGTGCTGTCCTCTAGTGGCAACATTTGTTAAAGCAAGATACTATTGCCTTGGAAAGATTGAAGCAGCTACTATGGCAAAATGCTTTAGCAAGATAATTTGTAAGCTTACTGTTTTTGAGATTGGGATATCCAAACTTAGGGTGTCAGCATATTTTGTGTCTGGTGAGGCTTCTCTCTATTTTGAAGCCAGCCCCTTCTAGCTATAGTGGAGAGGGTCAAAGGGGCTTCTCAAAGCTTTCACCTACCTTCCCTTAAGGTTCTATTCTCACTCACAAGATTAGAACCCTCCATCAGGCCCTGCAATCCTACTATCATAACCCTGGGGATTTAGTTTTCTTTGGGCAGTGCAAGGAAGTCATACCATAGCATCTCTTAATATATAGTAAGGGCTGTGGGGAAAGGGGTGTGCTTTAGTATGAGAGTATGTGTCAGAATGCACGTCGAGTACACTGCTCTAGTTCTAGATATTATAGTAGGACTCTCAAGAGAAGCAGCCAATAGTACATATGCTTCTGGGTCTGTTTGTTATAAACTTGGCGTTTACCAGCCTGGGACCTACTAACTTTGACAGCCTTTTGTTGTAATAGGAGCTGCGGTGCTGTGTCCCCAGCACACCAGCTGCCTGCTAGCTTATGCCCCGAAATAACAGCACACAAACTGTATTCATTTAAACACTGCTTGGCCCATTATCTCTAGCCCTTACTGACTAATTCTGATATCCCGATCAACCCATCTCTAATAAACTGTGTAGCACCAGGAAAGATTCAGCATGTCTGACCTGGCGGCTGGCTTCATTGCGTGCATCTGGCCGGGAGAGGGGAGCATGGCTTCTGCTCCAGAGAGCAGAGCTGTTGAGTCTGAGCTCACTTCCTCTTTCTCCCTACATTCTATTCTGTTTACTCAGCCTATCTAAATTCTGCCCTATCAGATGGGCCAAGGCAGTTTTTTTATTAGCCAACGACCTTCCTCCATCAGCCTTCCAATGTTCTAATTGTGTGACAGAGAAGAGTAATGCTAAAATTCTTCAAGGGTACTAGAGATCCTGAGACATTTTTTCTTCAGTCATCGCAGAAGCCATGTATCTGGACCTTCTCCGGTGGGTACAATTACAAATGACAGGTGCATCTGAACATTTTTTTTTAAATTGATTCTTATTTTTAACTGTGTGTGCACAGATGACACCCCTGTGCAGGTGCTCTGGGAGGCCAGAAGAGGGCATAGGATCCTTCTGGAGGTGGAGTTAACAGGAAATTGTGAGGTGGCTGATGTGGGTGTGAGGAGCTAAACTCTGGTCTTCTAGAAGAGAGGCAAGGACTATTAAATGCTGAGTTATCGTCTCAATATGTCCTTCCCCACATTTTTAACATTTTAACTTTCTTAAGCCTTTGATTTCCTGATTCTATAATAAAGGCAAATTTGTCCTTTGTAGCATTTTCTTTTCCTGTGGACCAACTCTGGCTTCATTATTTTCTTTTCCTTATTTTTCCCCAACATAACATCCTTATCGATTATTTGTTAATTTCACACAATGCACCCCAATCAAACTAACTTCCAATTCCTCCCAGGTCCACTCTTGTACCCTGTGGCCTTCCCTCTGCATTCATTTTCAGCCAATCAAGAATTAAATGTACCTCTTTTAACCTTAAAACGTTAGCTCTTGCCAGTAAATTTAGAGTCCTATTTCTTCTACCATTGCCCCATATCCTATATACTTAGTGTCCATTTCTACAAATATTTCTCATCTTTTTTCTTTAGAGAGTAGAAAATTTAAGTAATTTTTTTCTTACCTTCTTTCACTCATTTTTAGTTTTTTGAGGAAAGGTTTCTCTGTCTCTGACAGCTTCGGTGCCTGTTCTGCAACTGACTCTTGTGGACCAGGCTGGCCTTGAATTCACAGAGATCTGCTTGCCACTGCCTCCCAAGTGCTGGAATTAAAGGCATGGATCACCACTGCCTGAAGGCATAAGTCACAAACAATCCCACACCAGTTTGGAATTATGATTAATAGAATGGTTAATTATTTAAAAGGGGAAACTTACAGATCACCGTCCCAGACAACAGCCCTCTACACAATCAGGAAAGGAGTCTAGTCACAAGAAGCAGAGCCAGAAGCCGGAGCTGGAAGCCAGAGCCAGAAGTCAGAGCAAGAGCAGAGGGAAGTGGCCACTTTTTTAAAGGGAGAGAGACCACGCCCCAATGGGCTGGTATCTCAGCAGCTATTGGCTGAAGGAGCGGAAGGAGCTCCCACAACACCTCCCCCTTTTGTTTAAGTAAGAGAGTTCTAAACCTACTATGAAATTATATACAATAAGTACAAATATCCTATTCTAACTAGCTTAATTCTTATTTAATAAATAATTTGGGCAAGTCATGAGTGGAAAGTAACTACATTTATAGAGTCTTCATCCCCATCAAAGATCTGAGAAGGGAAATAATGTTACCTGAGTAATTAGGAAGTGCAATCAAACAACTTTCAAAACATGCAACAAATCACAGAGATAACTAGCTACCTGGGCAATCACCCAAAGCCTTGTTTGTAGCATTGAAGCAACCAACTTTGGCTAAGACCTAACGTAACTGACATACCATATTCAAAGGCAAGAAACTTTTCAAAACTACCTTACACTGTCTTGGCAGGATATGACAGTCCTGTTTTATCCATTTATGGATACTGTGTATCTCTGTCAATAGTTGAGGTATGGGCATTTCTTTGCCCAAAGGCCAGTTCTGCCAAGAAGAAAGGCTCCAGGTGGAGTGTCTTTGTTGCTCAACATTCTCTCGGGAATAGATGGCTGTTGTCAGGAGTGATTGTGTCTCACTACCATGAAACTCTGAGTTAGATTAAAGGCCATTTATCTACAGCTCTTTGAAGAGGTTGAAGATTATCTATTCATACTGAGTATAATCTCTATGTATCTAAAGAACCTGATGAGTCTGTTTATAAATGACAAACTTAGATGACTATTGATCTATATAATTCTCAATACCAACCTAACTTAAAGACTAAGACAATAAACAACTGTGCAACAAATGAGGACATTGACCTCCAAATATAAACAATGTACAAATATACATTCCAATATGGTAAATATATATCAATACACAAAAATATATAAGTATCTTAATCAGAGGTAGAAATGTACACTGCAATATACAATATCAATACACTATATATATATCAACAAATAAAATGTTTTAAACAGAGGTAGAAACATGCATGCATCAATATAATTTAACTTTGTATCAATATACAAGAATCGATACCAATATATTTGTCTCAAAACAATAACTCACAAGTACCAACAAGTACCAATCTATTAGACCATCATCCAATTATTCCTCTTTTTTTTCAAAATAGCCCTGAGCTTATAAAATTCCTCCCCCAACCTCCCAACCCTCAACAGTATACTATTTATAATCAACCCCTAAATGATGTCCCTAGACCCAAGGACAAACATTACTGGGAGAGGGGGCATCGTCCTCTAGAATTACTTCCAGCTGTCATGGGGGTGACGTTCTTTCTGGGGGATCCTGCAAAAGTAAAATGATGGTTAAATTTCAAGATCAATGTCTTTTAAAATTGCAAATACTCTCTGAGTATTTTGTGGAGGTCTGGACAGAATGTTGTACAAGATGTGCACCATTTCAGCTAACCAAGTTGGAACCGTCTTGTTCAGCTGGTATCCAAAACAGGTCTTGTAGTAGCGCTATCAGTATCATGACGTCATATCAACCAGGTGGAGTTGTTGTTATGGGGCCAAATCTTCTTCCTGGAAATTTCAAATGTCATTGCAGGAAAAACTCATTGTTCATTGTGAAAAACTTAAACGTTAATCATATATACATATATAGACATACATATGTTCCATGAAAGGCATGATAGATATATTCAATGAAAGATATGATAGATATGAAGAAAAGCAGAGATGTTTTTTAAACTGATATTTCTTTCTGTACCATATCATGACTCTTGACATGAAACAGAAACTCCAGAAACTCTGGGTTTTTCTCTTAACAACAGGCTTGTAATTGGAGAGGGACTGAGCCAGAGTCCAACTTCAAAACCAGCTCTATATATTTATAAATAAATGCACATTAATCATATTTAAAGATAAGTGTAGAATAATATCACTTATGGAACTTATTCGATTTTCTTGCTGATTCTTATTGGGCTGTAAATACTTTCCATCTCTCATTATTCAAACATCCAGGGTCCCTTGAATTTTTTGAAGATGAGTGTTTTCCTGCAGAGATAAGAAGAGAAGCCTGCCTTCATTCTATATGTTTTGCTTACCACCTGTATGAATATCTTAATTGTGGATGAATTGCCATTTCTCCTTTCCAAGTGGTTTCTCCTCTTCGAATTGAACCTTTATTAATTTTGATGGTATTCACAATTTTTCTTCTCGTGTGGAAACAAGAGCAAAACCCCTTCCCCAACATAGCACATCTCCTGGCTTCCATTGAGAGGTCAGCAAATCTTTGAACTAAACTGGTTGATTTAGTTCAGCAGACTTTTCCATTATCCAATGTCTTTCTGCTGCTGTCGTTCCTTTCTCATTAGCGTTAAGAAAATTCAAGGTTAATAAAACATTATGTAATCTATTTCTGGGGGTATTTTCAGTCCCTTTCTCTTTGTTCAGCATATCATTTATAGAAAGGTTTGATCTTTCTATAACTGCCTGACCTGTAGGATTATTTGGTATACCTGCAATGTGTTTTATATTATAATAAGCAAAAAAGTGTTTCATTTTCTTACATACATATGCAGGACCATTGTTTGTCTTTATTTGTGCAGGTATACCCATGATGGCCATAACTTCCAATAAATGTGTGATTACTGAATCAGCCTTTTCTTAGCTCAGGGCAGTAGCCCATTGAAAATCTTAATACGTGTTTATGGTGTGATGTACATATTTTAATTTACCAAATTCCATAAAGTGGAACACATACATCTGCCAGATTTTCATTTCTTTGAGTACCCTTTGGGTTACTCCCTGCAGGCAATGGTGTTTAATAATAGAAAGAACAAGTAGGACATCTCTTTATGATGTCCTTAGCTTGTTGCCATGTAATGGAAAATTCTTTCTTTAGGCCTTTACTATTAACATGATGCTTTTTACGAAATTCTGAGGCCTGCAACACGCTTCCAATCAATAATTGATCAATCTCAGCATTACCTTGTGCTAAAGGAGCAGGCAGACCCTTATGGGACTGGATGTGTGTTATGTACATCGGACAAAGCCTATTCCTGATTATGTCTTGTACCTGGAAAAACAATGATGTCAACTCTGTGTCATCTGATATAAATTCAGCCATTTCAATATGCAAGATAACACTTTCTTCATATTGTGAATCTGTAAGTATATTAAGAGGTTCTTTAAAATCCCTTAGCACCATAAGAATGGCATATAATTCTGCCTTCTGGACAGCATTATAAGGGCTTTGTTCCACCTTACTCAATTCATCTGACTTGTAACCTGCTTTCCCTGATTTATTTGCATCAGTATAAAATGTATGAGCTCCAGTTATTGGAGCATCACGTACAATTCTAGGGAGAATCCAAGAAGTTCTCTTTATGAGGTTAAGTCTACCACTTTTGGGATAGTTGCTATTAATTCTCCCCAAAAATTAGCAGAAGCGCATTGCCATGGTTCATTGTCTTCCTATAACTTTTTTATTTCCTCAGTAGTAAAAGGCACTATAATTTCTGCTGGGTCTATACCTGCTAGTTGAAGAAGTCTCAGCATACATTTTATAATTAATTCAAAGACTTTTTCCACATAAGTTTTTAATTTTTTACTTGGTTCATTAGGTATAAATATCCACTCTAAAATAATATCTTCCCTCTGCATTAAAATCCGTGTTGGAGAAATTGTAGAAGGCAATATGACTAGGATGCAGCTAAGATTTGGGTTCATGCTATCCACATGTGCCTCCTGTAGTTTTTCCTCAATCATTGTCAGTTCCTTTTCTGCTTCAGCTGTCAGTTTCTTGGACTATTCAAATCTTTATCACTATCTAAGGTTTTGTTTAAATGAACTATTAGATCAGGTGTTATCCCAACAGCTGGTCGTAGAGTGGAAATGCCTCCTAATATTTTTGGAAGTCATTAAGAGTCTGTAACTGGTCTCTCCTAATTTGTGCCTTTTGCAATTTAATTTTCTCTAACTCTATTCTGTAACCTAGGTAATTAATAGAATTTCCTCTTTGAATCTTTTCGGGGGCAATTTGTAATCCCCACCTAGGCAAGACTTTCTTTACTTCTTCAAACATTTTTTCTAAAGTATATTTATTTTAAACAGACAACAAAATGTCATCCATGTAATGATAAATTATGGACTTGGGAAATTGCTTATGAATTATTTCCAATGGCTTACTTACAAAATATTTGCAGAATGTGGGACTATTGAGCATGCCATGTGGGAGGATAGTCCATTGATATCTCCTATAAGGCTGAGAATTATTATAAGTAGGCACTGTGAAGGCAAATTTTTCTCTATCCTTTTCTTGTAAAGGTATAGTGAAAAAAAACAATCTTTCAAATCAATAACTATAAGAGGCCATCCGTTTGGTAATAGAGTAGGCAAAGGAATTCGAGATTGTAGTGGGCCCATAGGTTGAATTACCTTGTTGACAGCTCTTAAATCGGTCACCATTCTCCATTCACCAGATTTCTTTTTTACAGTAAACACAGGAGAATTCCAAGGGCTGGTTGATTCTTCAATATGGTGAGCATCCAGATGCTCTTGCACCAGCTGTTCCAATGCCTGTAATTTATCTTCAGCTAGAGGACACTGTTTGATCCATATTGGCTTCTCAGTTAGCCATTTTAAAGGTAGGGCTGTTGGTACCTCTAAAGGTTTGGTATTTGCTGTATGTTCTTGTACAGCCTGAATGGCTGGTGACCTTTTTCCATAATACCTCATCATATCCTTTCCAGAATTATGAGTTCCTGGAACTACAGGAATGTTATTCTGGGTATTCCATTGCTATAGCAGGTCACGGCCCCATAAATTTATTGCAATATTGGCTATATATGGTGTTAGTCTTTCTATTTGTCCTTTAGGCCGTATGCATTCAACCCATCTTGTGCTTTTTTTTTTTTTTTTTTTTTACACGAGATAGGGATCCAATTCCCAGGAACTGAACATCTACCTCTTGAAGAGGCCAATTCAGATGCCAAGATTCTGGAGTAATGATACATCCGCACCTTTGTCAAATAAGCCTTCATTCTGCAACTGACTCTTGTGGACCAGGCTGGCCTTGAATTCACGGAGATCTGCCTGCCTCTGCCTCCCAAGTGCTGGAATTAAAGGCATGTGTCACCACTGCCCTGCTTTAAGTCATTATTTTTTAAAAATATTTATTTATTTATTATGTATACAATATTCTGTCTGTGTGTATGCCTGCAGGCCAGAAGAGGGCACCAGACCCATTACAGATGGTTGTGAGCCACCATGTGGTTGCTGGGTGACGTGGGAGTGTCATATATCAATCTGTTGATTTCATTGGTTAATCAATAACGAAACTGCTTGGCTGGCCCTCATAGGTTAAAACATAGGTGGGAGGAGTAAACAGAACAGAACGCTGGGAGGAAGAGGAAGTGAGCTCTGAGATGCCAGGCTCCTCTCTCCTGGGCAGACGCGATTAAGCTCTGATCCAGGATGGACGTAGGCTAGAATCTTCCTGGTAAGCGCACGTTGGGGTGCAACACAGATGATTAGAAATGGGCTAAATTAATATGTGAGATATAGCCTAGAAGAGGCTAGATAGAAATGGGCCAAACAGTGTTTAAGTGAATTCAATTTGTGTGTTGTTATTTCGGGCATAAACTAGCAGGTGGTCGGGGTGCTGGGGATGCAGCCCTGCCGCTCTTATTACTACAAAATGGCACCCAGACATGTGGATAACTGAGTCCACAGAAAGCCTGAGAAATCTTGGAAAAGAATAGAGTAAATCATGTTTCTTGTGGCAATTTCTTGGGTCTGCTCTGCTTGCTAGAGGCAAGCAAGCACTCTCATCTAAGAGAGGCTTTCCTGACTCAGCTTTAGCTGCAAAACCCTGCAGCTCATTAAGAGGTCCTGCTATGAAACACTTACACGCTGTTGACAAAAAGCTGAACACATGCTTTTCGGTTTTCAGCCGTAGCAGGAAAAAAGCTGTACCGTTTAAAAATGCCGGCATTCTGGGCCATCCTGCCAGGGCAAACTCTCGCTGTTTGAGGCAGGAGGGCTGGCTACAGAGAGAGAACTTGAGTGTTGTCTGTTGTAGCTCGCTGGCTGGCAGGGACCTTGAAACGCCATAGAGTTGTGGCTATAAACATGGCTACAGCCAGTAACTCAGCCATGAGGCTGGAAAGCTAAGGAATGGGCTACATCTAGCTGGCAAAGACACAGCTTTAGTCCTACTGATATTGCTTGGCACATTAAAGACTCATGTGGTCAGAAAAACAGAGATGCAGTAAAGAGAGCGTCAAAGACAAAGAAAAATTTTAAATGATTTACAGTGTTAAAATATATGCAGACTAAAAGTTAAAATTCTTAAAGTAAAAAACAAAAATAAGGAAGAAAGAGAGTAGTTGTGTGTGGTAGTACACACCTTTATTCCCAACATTTGGGAGGCAGAGGGAGATTGACCTCTGTGACTTCAAGGTGTGGTAGCACACGCCTTTAATCCCAGTGCCTAGGAGGCAGGGACAAACAGATCTCTGTGAGTTCAAGATGTTGTAGTAACTTACACCTTTAATCCCAATACCTGTGAGGCAGAGACAGGCGGATCTCTGAGAGTTCAAGGAGAGCCTGGTCTACAGAGTTATTCCAGGTCAAAGATACAGAGAACCTGTCTCAAAAAGGCAAAAAATAAAAGTAAAAATAAACAAAATAGAGTTAAAATAAAGCCAAACAAAGATGGAAAATAAACAGAGAATTTTGATACTGTATGCTATTATGCTCTCTTTGAATTATTTGAATGCTGAGGAAAGAGCAACAGCCGCTAAAAGATATTTATTTATAAATACTGCTGAACTAATCCAACATAGATATTTTGAAAATGCCTTGACTTTGAAATTTGGATCTAAGGACATGATGCTTGGAAAGGAGTTTCTTGTTTTGTTTTCACAGAGGATGAGACCCTGTTCATTTCTTCTATTCCGATATGGTATGATGGACCACGTCCTTCTGAAGGGATGCTGTGAACATCTTCAGAAAATTGCTTCGCTCAACTGCCAACTGAGATGAAACTAGCACACAGGTTATACCATGAAAGACCTAATTAACGATGTCCCCATTCAGCAGGAACAAGTTTGGAGAGAAAAAACTGTCCCCATGTTCCCAAATATGGTTTATAAATGTTCTTTTACATTTAAAGGGGGATATGATAGAGATATGAATAACTTAAATTGATATGGATTTTGTTTTAGTGATTTAAATTTATGGTCAATTTTGTTATATGTATATGTGTTTCTGATCTTGATTAAGGTACTGTGATTGTGTAGTTTATTTCAAAATGTAATGTATAATTAGAAATATAGATTGTTAATAGATAATCATAATAGTCAAGTTTGTAGTCATGTTATTTAAGATTTTCTGGATGTACATAGATATATTTTAGATAGGCATTCTTCATATTTTTCAAAGATTATAGAATATGGCATTTTAAATGTTTTAAGAACTTAGGAATTTTCATGACAATGAGACACTCTGCTCCTGGCAGCACCAATCTACTTCAAGAAGAAAATGGGCATCGAAGAGGATCCTTATGGAGTTTGATAGCCCTTTGGGCAAGAAACTGCTCTTGCCTGGACTATTGAATAAACTGGACACAGAGAACCCGCAGAGAGAGGACTGCTAAACTTGCCTAAAGTGAGATGGTCTTTCGGGGTTCCTGATTCATGAAAGAGTCTGCAAGACATTCTTCAGGACAAGCAGATAGTGACTGCCTTTGAAATTTTCTGCTTTGTGGAAATGTCTGCTGGAAACTATGGGCCTGCAGGCTGAAGATGGATGCCCGAACGGTACAGAGGAACTTTGGGTGACTGTACAGGCAGCAAGATGTCTCTGTCATTTCTAGAGTTTTAAAAGTTGCTTTTTTCTTGTTTGCTTAGGTAATATTGTATCTTTCTGGAGTCTTTGATGGAGTTAAGAATAGTTAGTTATAGTTATAGTTTTCCTTAGTTATGATAAAGATTATTGTAATTTTTACTTGATAACTGTTTTGTTATATGTAATTTTGCTATGTTAAAGTTAAAGCCTTCCTTTATTTTTTGTTTAAACAGAAAAAGGGGAAGTGATGTGGGCGTGTCATATATCAATCTGTTGATTTCATTGGTTAATCAATAACGAAACTGCTTGGCTGGCCCTCATAGGTTAAAACATAGGTGGGAGGAGTAAACAGAACAGAACACTGGGAGGAAGAGGAAGTGAGCTCTGAGATGCCAGGCTCCTCTCTCCTGGGCAGACGCGATTAAGCTCTGACCCAGGATGGAAGTAGGCTAGAATCTTCCTGGTAAGCGCACATTGGGGTGCAACACAGATGATTAGAAATGGGCTAAATTAATATGTGAGAATTAGCCTAGAAGAGGCTAGATAGAAATGGGCCAAGCAGTGTTTTAGTGAATACAGTTTGTGTGTTGTTATTTCAGGCATAAGCTAGCAGGCGGCCGGGGTGCTGTGGATGCAGCCCTGCCGCTCTTATCACTACAGCTGGGGATTGAACTCAGGACCTCTATGAAGAGAGGCGATGCTCTTAATCTCTGAGCCATCTCTCAAGCCCCAAGTCATTCTGTTTTTAAAGACACATGTAGGTTTATTTGTAATGACTCCAGGATAAACTTTTTGTGATTCTGCAGATTTATTTATTCATTTGAGGCATGGCTTCAGGTTCCCCAGGCTGACCTTGAAATTTTCATGTACCTAACAGAAGATGATCTTGAACTCCTAATCCTGCTACCTCTACCATCTGAGTATGGAGATCACAGGTGTGTGCCAGAGCTCTTTATTTATCTTTTGCTGGAGACTCATCCAAGGGCCCAAACATATTAGACAAGTACCCTATCAACTGAATTATATCTATAGCTCCATGTTATATTTGAGTCAGGGTCTTGTGTAGCCCAGGGGGCTTCCTCAAGCTTACCTTGGAGCCACAGTTGACCTTGAACTTTTCATCCCCTTGCTTTCACCTTCCAAGGGCTGAGGATAGAGATGTGTGCCATCTCCTTGTGTCTGACTCTTCAAAATCCATCTTTAGTGGGTTGTGATGTCTTGAATCTTGTTCTAGGTTCAGAAGCAAAAAGAAGTATTAGAGTTGAGTCCTCAAAAGATTTGCAAGGCACCGTGGTGAAATCATTTCAGTTTCTTCAGGCAATTCACTTCCAATACAAGACTTAGACTCCTTAGGATAGAATGTTTACTAAAACATTTAGCATACTTTCCTTGCTTTATATTGTTTATGCTGGTTGAAATTCTAACCTTATACTTACTATCTGTTTCTGTATATAGTTTTGTATTGGGATTAGAGCTCTCTTATTTAAGAAAAAGGGAAGGTGCTGTGGGAGTTCTTTCCATTCCTTCAGCCAAGAGCCTTTAAGATACCAGACTACTTGGGCATGGTCTCTTATACTATACTATACTATACTATACTATACTATACTATACTTTACTTACATGCAATTGTAAAGCTTGTGTGCTCTCATTCTTGCTTCTGGCTGCTAGACTCTGTTCCTGTTCCCCATTTGTACAGAGGTCTGTGATCTGTGAGTCTCCCCTAAATAAATAACCCTTTATTATACATAATTCTGAACTAGTGTGGGATTATTTTGTATCTTCCACCATCACATCTGCATCCACATAAACCCTGAGAGAGCTTGGGAAGTAATTCTAGACACAAAAGAATATAGTTAAGAACATCTTATTGATAGCAGCATATTCTCAGATGGGCTCTGTTTGCTAGAGCCAAGCACATCTCATTTAAGAGAGGCTTCCTGGCTCAGCTTTAGCTGCAAAAACCTTGCAGCTCTTTTAAGAGGCCCTGCCACCAAACACTTAAATGGTGTTTATGAATTACTGACAGAATTCTCTATGGTGTTGTCAGGGACCTTGAGACACCATATAGTTGTGGCAATAAACTTGGCTCTGGCCAGTACCTCTGCCATGAGGCTAGACTCTTTGAAAGCTAAAGAATGGGCTGGATCTAGCTGTCAAAGCCACAGGCTTTAATTCTAGCCATATAGCTTAGCAAATTAAAGACTCATGCTGTCAGAAAAAGAGGGATATACAGTAAAGGTAGATTCAAAGACAAAGAAACCTCTAAATGTTTTACACTGCATTTAAAAATATATGTAGGCTTAGGAGGAAAAGAAAAAGGATAAAGTCCTTAAAAGAAAAAAGAAAAAAGACCTTTAATCTCAACACTTGGGAGGCAGAGGCAGGTGAATCCCTGTGAGGTCAAGGACAACCTGGTCTACAGAGTGAGTGCCAGGAGAGCCAAAGATACACAGAGAAACCTATCCTCAAAAAACATAACTTAAAAATAAAAATAAAAGCAATAGAGTTTAAAATAAAGCCATATAAAGATGTAAAATGCACACAGATTCTGATTACTGTACATTACTGTGTTGTCTTTGAACTGTATGAATTTGATTATAAGTGCTGTAGGATTAATCCAACATATATCTTTTGAAATGCCTTGACTTCAAATTTTAAGTCAAAAGGTATGCTATTTTGGAGAATAGGTTTTTCTTTTGAGGGGGAGAGGAGTGGTGGGAGGGGGGAGAAGGGTGGGAGGAGGGGGAGAAGGGTGGGAGGAGGGGGAGGGAAATGGGAGGCTGGGAGGAGGAGGAAATTTGTTTTTTTTCTTCCTTTTCTCAATAAAAAAAAGAATACCTCCAAAAAAAGAAAGAAAAATCAGATTTGACCAAGGAAGAAGAACTGAGAAATCTCAAAAAAGAGTCTATGGCCCAGATGTCTGAGTTTTACATCCAGAAGAACCTCAAGGCTGCTGGCTGAGATGATCAAGCCTCACAGAATATTCCAGTCAGGACTTGATCATAATTCTAATTTTGCTTTAAGTCTCCATAAGATTATCGGCACCCCAATCAGCAGGAAGTAGCCTGGAAAACTATGTCCACATCCCCCCAAAATAGATTATGGATATTTATCTTTGTTTAGAATGTTGATTACAAGTTGTTATGGATAATGGTCAGGAGAAAAGCTAAACAAAGAAGATTTTATTCAGAGTCCTTGTTTTAAAAAAAATGGGAAGTGCTGTGGGACAATTGTCTGTACCCTGTTACTTGTATTTTAAATAGAGTTTCATCGTGGTAATTCTCTGAGAGAGTCAAGTCTTCAGTTTCATCAGCATTTTACTATGCATCCTTATCCCAGCATCCATGATCCCACTTCTTCACAGTCTGTTTCCTTATGTCAACAGTGGACAGCCCATGAGGGAACTCTTAGAAGATCTGTATACATTCACATACAGATATCCACAAATACAGCCATATACTTAGAAGAAATTGGCTCACCTGAAGAGAGAAGCCAATATATTTGAAATGATGTACTTATTTATCTGGAGAGCCAGAAAATTATTGGTTCTAGCCTGTATACAAATGCCTGAGAATGGGAGAGGGAAACGTATAGCTTCAGTTTGAAAGTCAGATTTCATACCCATGATGATCTGATGTTCCAGTTGGAAGGCTGGAGAAGAGTGGCATCTCAGCTCTAAGGCACACAGACAGGAGGAATTCCCCTTCACTGAATGTTTGTTACATCAAGTTTTCAACTGGATCCTATGATGCCTGCCTTATAATGAAGGATGTTATGGTTTCTACATGATTTTAATAGTCCTGTCTCTTGCCATGTGATGTCATACATTGATGGAGGAAGGTCATCTATGTGTTACTCTCATTGGTTAATAAAGCAACTGCCTTGAATTTTTGATAGGGTAGGACTTAGATAGGTGGAGTAGACAGAACAGAAGGCTGGGAGAAAAAAAGCATAGTTGAGCAGACACCATGGAGCTAGCTGCCAGGGCAGACATGCTGAATATTTCCTGGTAAGCCATCATCTCATGGTGCTACACAGATTATTAGAAATGGGTTAATCACGATGTAAGAGTTAGCCAGAAGAGGCTAGATATAATGGGCCAGGCAGTGTTTCAAAGAATACAATTTGGGGCTGGAGAGATGGCTCAGTGGTTAAGAGCACAGGCTGCTCTTCCATAGGTCTTGAGTTCAGTTCCCAGCAACCACAAGGTGGCTCACAACCATCTGTAATAAGATCTGGCACCCTCCTCTGGCGTGGGGACATACATGGATGCAGAATTTTGTATACATAATAAATAAATAAATAAATAAATAAATCTTTTTTAAAAAAGAATACATTTTGTGTGTTGTTATTTTGGGTGTAAAGTTAGCCATGTAGGAGCCAGGTGAGATGAAAATCAGGCCTGCTTGCCTCATCACTACAATACATCACCTCAAGACTCAGTCAGAATAAAGGCTCTCACCCAATATAGACTTCTGTCCATCAGGATGATGATAAGCTTCCTTACAAACTCAACAATGGAAATGATGACAAAGGGCAATAATCTCATTCCAGAATACTCTCACAGGCACATATAGAATCATGTTGGACCAAACATCTTACACTTTATAGCTTACCCTATTGACAGATAAAATGAACCCTCATAGAGTGCTTTTCTTTTCTTCATTGCCCTTCAATTCTTTCACAGCTTTTATGTTCTCGACTACTTATAGTAATAACAAATCATTGTGGTTTATGGATGCTTCACCTCCAGCTTGTGGCATTGATGGCATCTTTAAGTGGTGATACTAGTGGGACAAAGATTGCTGGGGGGCAGGGTCTTAAATGGGATAATGAGACCCCAGTCTTCATTTGTTTTTTTCTTTGTTTCCTGGCCAGTTTCTTGCTTCACCACATCCTGTCTTCTCCATGTACTGTCACAGCACAGGCACAAAGACAGTGGGGACAATTGACCATGGACTGAAATCTCAAAGTCTGGGATAAATAATTGTTCTAAGTTGATTAAGTCAAATATTTTATCACAGCAATAAAGAGCTGACTAACAGTTTATAAACAAAAATTCTGGAATGTGATTAACATTTCATTAAGTAGATTTAGTTAAGTAAATTGCCTGATGTGGTAGTTTATTTTCCCTATGCATACATTTTGAATACAAGTTCAATTGCTGAGGCTGGAGAGGTGGCTCAGCAGTTAAGAGCTTTTCCAGGGGACTTAGGTTTAATTCCCAACCAATACTCCTAAGGCAGCTCACAAACATCTGTAATTACAGAAATCTGTCATCCTTTTCTGGTTTCTATCGGCACTACATGCATGTGTTTCACTGACATTCATACATGGTGTGGGAGAATTGTCTGTATTCTGTCAATCATATTTTAAATAAATGCTGGTTGGCCAGGCAGGAAGTAGAGGTGGGGCAATGAGAACAGGAGTATTCTGGGAAGAAGGAAGCTCTTCCCCTATTCCAGCCCAGACCATTGAGAAGCAAGATGTAACTTACCCGACTGAAAGGTACCAAGCCATGTGGCTAATATGGATAAGAATAATGGGTTAATATAAGCTACAAGAGCTAATAAGAAGACTGAGCTAATGGACCAATCAGTTTATGATTAATGCAGACTCTTTGATTTTCCTTGGGGCTTGCTGGCTGTGGGATACTGGGTGGGATGGAAACTCCAATGAGCAGGACCTTATGTTACACATGCAGCTTGTAAAAACGCATAATATAAAATAAATAAATCTAAAAAAATTAATTTGAAGCTGAGTGATGGTGGCATATGCCTTTAGTTCCATTACTCAGGAGGCAGAGGCAGACGGATCTCTGTGAGTTTGAGGTCAGCCTAGTTTACAGAGTTGAGTTCCAGGACAGACAGGATTGTTACATAGAAAAACCATGTCTTGAAATACCAAAACCAAAATTATTTGCCTTCTTTATTCTGTGATAAAAGCCATTTTTATGTATTCAGTTCAGTGCTCTAGATGTACAACAGTCCACATCACCCC
This sequence comes from Microtus oregoni, assembly GCF_018167655.1. NCBI lineage: Eukaryota > Metazoa > Chordata > Mammalia > Rodentia > Cricetidae > Microtus > Microtus oregoni. Next base: position 7,616,158 of record NW_024543873.1, read on the forward strand.
AGTGTCTTGATTCTTCTTTGAATTAGTTAGTCTGTGCAAAACAATGTTAGCTGCTTTAAAAAAGTGAACAAGGGGTCCAATCATTGTCCCCTTATATGAGAAATGTTTAAACATTCTTTGATGCACAAATCTTTTGGGGGACTGGAGAGTTTGAGACAAGGTATCTCTGAGTAGCCCTGTCTGGTCTGGAATCAAAGGCATATACCACCACCGCCCATCTTTTAAACATATTGTTTTTTAAAAATACACTTTAGTATCCTTCAAAATTGATCAGAAATATGGCTTCTCTGAGAAAAAAAAACAGAAAAAACCCTAGAATAACATTTTGATATAGTAGATGACAAGACCAAATGCTTTGTCCTCAGGCTTTGTTTATTTCTACAATAGCTTGCATCTTTGTTCAGAAATTTGCTGAGGCTCTCAGGTTGAATAATTTTTTCCACATTTCTTCACACTCTATTGTCACTTAAAAAAATCACAACTTCCAAAAGTGAAAATTAGTTATCTGATATGTTCAATGATGTATATAGCATTATTAACTTGAGTCACCATGTTGGGTAACAGATTTCATAATTCATTTAATAACTGAAAATGTGTACCATCTGCCCAACATTTTCTTACCATTCTTCCATCCACACCCTTGGTTACCATTATTCTACCCAGTTTCTATGGTGTGTGACTAGCCTTATATAGCTTTTTTTTTACCAAGACATTTATTTTCATTTTATGTGTATGCCTTCATGGATATGTACATATCATATACCTGTCTCTGAGGAGGTCAGAAGAGGGTGTCTGATCCCTAGAAACTGGAGTCCAGAGAGTTGTGAGTTGTCATATCAGGGTTGGGAACTCAGGTCCTCAGCAAAAGCAGCAAGCACTCTTAGACACTGAGCCATCTCTCCAATCTTTGTTGGAATCTTTTAATGACTGATTCAGTCTCCTCATTCATTGCTCTATTTGTATATTCTATTTCTTCATAACTCTGTTATGATTGGCCTGCTATTTCTAAGATGTTATTCAATTTGTTGATATAAAATTGACCATAGTCTTTTCTCATAATGCTTTGTATTTGTAGTATCAACTGTATTTTTCTCCCATTTTATTTATGATTTTATTATGAGTGAGGGGTAAAAATAGAGTAAATAAATAGATAAAAAAATTTCCAAGATTCAAGTCAATTGCATGCTATATATAAGAATTCACTTTATGGGGCTGGAGAGATGGCTCAGCAGTTAAGAGCATCAGGTCTTCTTCCAGAGGACCCTGGTTCAATTCCCAGCACCCACATGTCAGCTCACAACCATTTGTTACTTCAGTTCTAGGGGATGCCACATCTGTCAGAAATATACATGCAGACAAAACACCAATGCATATAAAATACAAACAAATAAATTATTAAAACTTACAAATAAATTAATAATTATAATTATTGTAATTATAATACAAACAAATAAATTATTAAAACTCACAAATAAATTATTTTCAAAAGAATTCACTTTATGTTGGACATGATGGCACCCGCTGTAATTCCAGCACAGAGGAAGCAGAGAAACTATCACTGAAAGTTGGTTTTAAAAATAACTAAAACAAGCTTAGCAGTGGTGGCTCATGCTTCTTAATCCCAGCATTTGGGAGGCAGAGGCAGGCAGATCTCTGTGAGTTCGAGGCCAGTGTGGTCTTCAGAGTAAGTTCCAGGACAACTAGGAGGGTTATACAGAGAAACCTTGTCTCAAAAACATAAAACAGCAAAAAACCAAACATACAAAAAGTTAAATTATGGGGGACAATTGTATGAGAGGGGAGTTAATAAGAAATGAATTAATAAGGGAAAATTGTGGCATCTAAATAGAATATGATAATAAATTACTTTGTATGTTAACATAAAATAAATTTTTAAAAAAATTGTAAATTAATTTAGCTAATCAAACCAATAAAAAAGAATACTTAATTACTCATTTAAAGAAATAAGAGTAATTTGGAATGTGAGATGAGTCAGCAGGTAGAGAGTTTGCCTCACGATCCTAGTACATTTCAGTTCAATTTCTGGAAGCCATGTAAAAGTGGAAGGAGACAACTCATGCAGCAAATATGACTCTGACCTTTAAGTGGGACTTGCATGTATCCCCTTCCACATCAGCATACACACACACACACACACACAAACATACACACACACACATACACATACACATACACAGACACAAATGGAAAATAAGATGAAAAAGGAGAAATTGTAGTATGTGTGTTAGTAAAAAAAAAGGAACATAAAGACCTATTATTAAGACATTGCAAAAGTGAAAAGAAACCAATACATCCTAGAAACATACAACTTACTTAGGCAAATGGACCAGTGATTCAACACTATTGATGAATTCTATTGTATGTTCAAATAGAAATTAAGGGTTGAGAGAGATGGTTCAGTAAGTAGGAGCACATGTTGCTCAAACATGAGGACCTGAGTTTAGGTAGGAGAAACCTGAAATTTCTGACTGTAGTGTGGCTGCAGTCAGACCTGCAACCCCAGTACTATATGGGTGGAGGTGGGAGGACCACTGTGGCTTTCTCGACATAAGTCCAAGCTCCAGATTCAGTGAGAGAGCTTGCCTCAGTGGAATAAAGCTGAAGAAAAAAATGATAGAGAGGGACACGAGACATCCACCTCTGGCCTTCAGGACTATACGCACATATAGATATACCAAATATACATGCACCACACTTACAAATGCATAAGTGCACATACACTAACATACCCACATAAAAAGTTAAAGAGAATCAGGTCCAGTTCTTAAATTCTGTCAGGAAATGTCAGTAGAGGGAAACTATGTAATCTCATTTTATGATGTTGGCATAATGCTGGTACCGAAGAAAATACTCTCATTAGCTTGACACATACCATAAGGAAAATACCTAGAAGTGGTGAGATGGCTCAACAGGTGAAGAAGCCTGCCACCAAGTCCTAGGACCTTGCTTAGATTCCTGAAGTATACATAGTAGAAGAGAATTGACTTCTGTAGCTGCCCTTTGATCTTCATATATGTATGTATATATCCCTCCACAACAAAATAAGTAACTAAATGAACAAGATTTAAAAAGAACACTAGAGTCCAATAACACTAATGATGTAGATGCAAAAGTCCTCAATAAAATACTAACAGACTGAATTCCACAGCCCATCCAAAAGATTACACACTATCATGGGGTACAATTTATTTTGGGGATGTAATGTTACATGTCCATCAGTCAAATTGACACACCAAATGAACAGAATGAAAGACAAAAACAGCATGGTCATTTCAAGATGCTTGACAACTTTCAGTTTCCATTCATGATAAAAATTCTCAAGAAAGGAAATTTCCTCGACATAAATGCCATTTGTAACAAGTGCACCACTAACATCATATTCAGTAAGACAAATGGAAGTTTGACCTCTAAGGTCTGGTATATGGCAAGAATGTCTACTTTAAGCACCCTTATTTTTAATTTAAAGTTTTCTTCTCATTTGAGGTTATGGTTACTGATAGTTATCCTGTGCTTCATTGGATGGCCCCACAAACTTTAATGGTTATCATATACACAAATGACATGAAATTAGTGGGGACTATGTTGTGTGAGACATGGAGGGAGTTAGAGGAAGAAAATGGGGGACAGATAATAATAATATTTCATTGTATACATGTATGAAATTCTCAATAATGAAGAAAACTTAAAAAAATTGACCTTTATTCAAATTAGTTCTGAAAATATTAAAGCAAGCAATCAGACAAGAGAAATAAATAAAATGCATTAATTTTTTAAAGAAGCAGATGAGCTGTCTATGCTGTCAGATGATATACTGCAATATGTAGAATATATGAAAAGATTCCATCAAAAAATTTATAACCAAACAATATTTTGTTGCATTTTAGGACACAAAATTAACAGATAGCTTCAGTTGCATTTCATTTTCTTCTACCGGGTGCTACCACCCACAATGCTGAAAAGAAGACTCAAAGTTTCATGCATAGTAGGCAAGCATAGAACCAGGTGAGCTACAGCCCCAGCAGATATGATGAAAATGTCAAAATCCTATTTTCTAGCATTATAAAATGCACAGAATTTTATTATTACACTTAATCGCCCACTGATGTCTTACTCTTCCCAAAAGAGATAATTACAAGATACTAACCACTAGATGAGTCAAACATTTTAACATTCACTCAAAAATAAAGGCTGCTTTAAAAAGACATTAAAAAGATACATTGTACAAATAAAAAGTATGACTTTAGGACCATTTTCACTTTGAATTGATTAAACTCAAAATTATGTATGCATGCCAAAAGTATATTTTTCATTGTCTTAGAGATTCATTATTTTCACTTGTTTGGGTGTTTTGCCTGTATGTATTGTTTGGTTGGAAGTATCAACCCAGCCACTGGCATCCACATATCCAGAGTCTGGAATGTTTCGGTGGAAGTTCCATCCCAAGCCCCCTTCCCTGGGAGTTGCCTCAGTCCAGACTCCACCTCTGAGAAAGCTCACCAAATGATGACCCTTCCCCAGAGATGCTCAAGACCACTCCCACCAGGTATTTAAATTGGACCCTAGAAACCACACATGTGGTTTTCTTCCTGTCCTGTCTCCTCACTGGGTGGCTAGAAGGCTATCCGGGAGCATTGGTATCCATTAAACCTGGTCCTTTTCTAATTAAGATTGATTTGGTCTGATTTGGATTATTGCGTCAGTGGAGAGGTTTATCGGGGTGCAGAAAATTTCATGTATGTCTGTACACAGTGCCTTCAGAGGCCAGAAGACAATGTTGGAACCCTGGGAAATGAAGTTATGGATGGTTAGAACTCAACATTTATGTTCTGGGATCCAAACCTGGGTCCTCTGGAAGAGCAGTCGGTGCTTTTTATTCCTGATCCATCTCTCCAACCCCTCTTTTTCATTTTTTATTTGCACATATTAATATTGTTCAAAGTTAATTCATATAGCACTTCCATACCATGGGGGCCAGCCATGATAAGCTAAGTATGGGCAGGTCACCCAAAGGAAGTTCTTTACTTCTAACCATTATCACCTGCCAGAGAAGAACTCAGCCATCCATAAATTTATTAAGAGGCCTGAGTCTCAGTAGTTTACCCTGAGGCAATACCTGGTTGCAGGAGGAACCACAAGCTGAGATTACCTTACCACTGCCCCAAAACAGACCATTCAAAGGAAATGCCTAACATTCCAACCACTGTAGATAGGATCAGCTGCCAGTGCACATTCTCCAGGACACCCCTAGGCAAATGTCAACCAATCAGAGGTCCTGAACCTCAGAACCACCCCCCTCCTCCCCCCCCCCGTCCCACCTTTACTAATATAAAAACCCAATTCTAATTGAGCTTGGGGCTCTTCAGTTATTCCAATACTTTGAGCATGCAGAGAGACCGAGTTTGCAAACTTGATCTCTCCTTTTTTGCTTTTGCAGGGACTTTGCACATTTGGGCATAACATACATGCACAGAAGTGCTTTAGTCCCCCATTACTTTTTAATTCCTTCCAATCTGCCCTTCCTGCAATGGTCCCCCTTTTTAATTTTATAGGCTTTTGTTAGACTCAGATTCCAAATAAGACAGAAAAATGACTCTATTTGTTTTTATGGGAATGGCTTATTTTACTTAGCATCTATTTTCCTGAAAATGATATATTTTCATTCTTTATGGCCCAGACTAATTAAATAATTTTGTTCTTGTTAATTACCCAGACTTAAACAGGGGGATACAGGAGAATACAGATGACTTGCAAATCCACAGGGAGTCTAACTTCTAGGGAAGATAACCCACAGACCAAGCCTTCCAGGGAAGCAGGTGGACTCCCTCTGTTCTTCCTGATCCAATACCCAGTCTTATTCCTAGCTCTGCTGCAGAAAAAAACTGCTGAAGCCTTCCCTTCCCCAATGCTCCCATCCCTTGAGGCTCCCACAGACCTTTCCTTTCCAACAACCTTCCCAGCCCCCAACTCCAGCAGGTGCACCCTGCTAATCCACAGGCTAGGCCTGCCAGGGAAACAGGTTGGCTGACTGCAGCTATTCACCTCTCCTGCTCTTCCACATCTGTCAGTCTCATTCCCAGCTCTGTAGACCACCTGCTGGGCTCTCCCTTTCTTCTCTTACCCCATCCCAATGAATCACAAAGTTCCTTCAACCTTCCTTTTCCCAATTTATCTCACTATCCCAGTATCCAAAAATAGCAGGGATTCCTTGTGAACACACCAGCTGAGAAGATCAGGGAAACAGGTAAACTGACTACAGATCCTCACCTTTCTCTCAATCCCCAGTCTCATTCCCAGCTCTGTGGGAGAACACATGTGGCAGCCCTCCCCCAATTCCATTTCTAGTGAATCCTAAAGACTTTCCCCTCTTAACCAACCAACCTCGTTCCCTCCACTTATTGCTTTATCTCAGCCCCCAACTCCAGCAGGCACCCTCTGCTAACACACAGGCCCCTCCTGCCAGGGAAGCAGGTGGGCTGAATGCAGAATTTCACCCTTTCTTCCCTTCCTCCGGGTCCAATCCTCTAGTCTCAGCCTTGTCTCTATAGGAGATCTTCTAGCATGACCTCTCTCCACTCTCTGCTCCAATTCCAAAGAGCCTAGATAAGCAGATCCTGTTGGAACACTCTGATTTTCTCAACCCCTAGCCTATCCCCATTCCTAAATGTCAGTTGCTAATATCCAGGAACTCATTTTACCTGGAATCCCCAGAGACTATCAGATGGACTAAAAAATTCCCACCAAGTAAGACACAGCTACCACACTCTAAAACAAGAGAGGAAGGAGAAACCAAGGGGGAAAAAGCACTCACCCAACAAAACCAACCAGATTTTATCAGCATCTACAATTATATTTTTACCAATCTCTTATGTCTAGATGCCAGTATAAAAACACAGTAATCTCTAGGAAAATATGTCTCCACTAGAGTCCAGCAACTCAACCACAGCAGGCCTTGAAAATCTTAATATAGCTGAAGCACAAATAAAACCTTAAAACTGCCTGTATGAAAATGATAGAGATCACTAAAGAAGAAACTGTTATCATTCATAACACGGGTGACCCAAGGACAGTCCCACAAGGAGTGGTAGTAGGTGACCTGAGGCCTCAGGATCCCTAGTAAAAGGGAGACCGTGGCAGGTGACAGACAGACAGATGAGAGCTTGGGTATAGAGTTTATAGTGGGTTATGGAGGGAGAGGGGAAGAGGAAAAAAGAGAGACACAGAAGTTGCCTCTCCAGAAGACAGACTAAGGAAAGACTAAGGAGAGAGAGAGAGAGAGAGAGAGAGAGAGAGAGAGAGAGAGAGAGAGAGAGAGGATAGAGAAGAAGCCTGAGATCCCCTTGTGTTGCGGGAGGTCCTCCCACTCCTCCAGCCTATAGCTGCTGAGATACCAGCCCATTGGGGCGTGGTCTCTCTCCCTTTAAAATAGCGGCCACTTCCCTCTCCTCTCTCTCTTCACTTCCTGCTCTGCTGGTGACTAGACTTCCTTCCTGGTTGCATAGAGGGCTGTTGCCTGGGACAGTGATCTGTAAGTTTTTTCCCCTTTAAATAAATACCACCCTATTAATCATAATTCCAAACTGGTGTGACATTGTTTGTGAATTACACCTTCACCCTTGCTTTGGAGGCAGGAAGGAGGAGATTGGAGTGGACAGGGTTTGTCTTTTAAATGGAGAGTGTACCCATGTAATAGGCCATGCCAGCATATTTACTTTTACAGCAGAAAAGAATAAACATCTTAAGTAGTGCAGGAAAACACAAACAACAGAAATAAATAAATAAATCCCATTTTAAAAATATAGGAAAATACAAACAGTGGAAAGAAATGAATAAAACTATTCAGGATCTGAAAATAAAAATAGAAACAATAAAGAAAACCTAAACTGAAGCAATTGTGGCAATGAAAAAAATCAGGAATTCAAACAGGAATTACAGAGACAAGCTACACAAACAGAATACAAGAGATAAAGTCTTAGAAATTGAAGATACATAGGAGAAATGGATACATTCGTTAAAGAAAATGTTAAATCTAAAAAAGCTCCTAATACAAAACATCCAGAAAATCTGGGACACTGAAAAGATTAAATCTAAGAATAATAGGAACAGAGGAAGGAGAAGAAATCCAGGACCAACCACGAAACTGTTTTCAGCAAAATCATAGAAGAAATTTTTCCTAACCTAAAGAAGGATATCCCTATCAAGGTACAAGAAAGAAACTTACAAAACAACAAATAGATTGGATGAGAACAGGAAGTCCCCTCACCACACAATAATCAATACACTAAATATACAAAACAAAGAATATTAGGAGTTACTTGTATGGCGAGGGAACTTTCTTTTCTGATCCAATCTATTTGTATAGATAAAAGGGTTCACAGTCTTCCCAGTATATCGGATTATTGCTGATATTCAGCAGCTTTAAATGGTTGGCTTGAGGGCACTCAGCTAGAAACTTGAAATCATTATAAGAAAGTTCACAGAATGTTAGATGTAAGAAATCCAAACTGGTTGGTAGGTCTCTGCAGGGAGAAAACAGAAAATGATTTCTGAAAAATGTGGACTAGAAGAGGGAAACTATATCTGTGAAACTAGAACAAACTCTTTTGCATATCAGCAGCAAATGATGTGAGCTTTCACACAATAGTCTTGTGGGTCTGTGAGAAATACTTTACCACCCTGGCAAATATTAGTTTAACTTTTACAATATGTTGAACATATTCTTATAAAGTTGTGTGAAAAACTTAGTGAAAATACTATCAACTTAGGGAATACAACATAACCAAAGGGGGAGCTAGTTCACCTGCTCAGAAGAGAGGGGATAGAAGGAGCAACCAACTAGAAGCTCCCTTTGACCAGTCCATAAATAACAGCCATTCCAGTCATGGCCTGAACCTTGGAGATTTTCCTCATGATGTGACATTACCATATACGAGTGTATGAATATGTGCACCTGTGCCGGAACATAAAGTCTTTCAATCCCCCCTCTTTAACTCTCAATGGCCAGAGGAGAACTGCGTTGTTCTTTTGACATCAATGTTTCTGGAATGAGCTCAGGGCCTCCATGCTCATCTGACTATGCTTTTTGTAACCCCATTTTTGTCTTCAACTATAGAACAACACCATTCCATGGCTGTTTTAAAACTCCCAGCATTGCCCATTCTGAGGTAGAAGGAGAAAGGGTTATGGGAAACTTAAGGATATCTAAGAATTATCTCTCTCATCGTAAAAACAGACTGCTATTGGAAACCCAGTATTTATCCCAGGCCGTTATCTCAGCACAGTTTCAACATGATCTGTGATGGCAAAAGAATGCAAACTGAGTTCATTTAGATGGTCCATACACCTCAGCTGTGAGACACAATTCAAAATCTTTCTCATTCAAAGGTCTACAAGTGACTTTAGACAGACAAAGTCTGCTCAGGTGTCCCAACTGAGTCAAAAGGATGATGGACTCACTCAAACAGCCCTGAAGCACTGACAGGTGATCAAGGCATTTGAGATCTAAATGGTTCAGGGTGTTTCTACTATCACCCAATTAATGGATTTCCAAATCTCGGCAGCACAGGTGCAAAGAACCTAAACTCTCTTCTATTTTATTCAGAAGCAGAGCCAAATATTCACATTCCCTTAAGTTGCTATCGCTTCTGAGGGAAATGTTTACTATTAATTCCATAGTCTTATTAGAGGGTTGAACCTCAGGATCTGAACTTGCAATACGATGCTGGTCCTTGATCTTCAAGATAGAGTGCTCCAAGTGAGCACAGGAGAACAAGCATGCGGGTGACATAGTACTGATCCCCAGGCAGACAATCTTGCAGCCTGCAAGATCTAGGATCCTTAGTTTAGCGCTCCTGTAGGGAAAAGAGAACACAGAACATTAAGAGCTAGAAACATTATTATAACCAAGCTGTATCAATGACAACATGTAGTGACAAAATTGTCTTTCTTTTTCTTCTTCTTTTTGTCATTCCATACACCAAATACCAGCAAGGTTTTATCATGTTAAAACTATATCCTTTACTACTTTCTGTAATCAACTAATGTTCATATTACCTTGCTATCTCTGTTTTCATGAAACATCTCCATTTTGTATACTTGTCAGCAACAGCCTCTCTCACCTCTATAACAAAATTAAAACCCTCTGTAAGACATCATCGTTTTTAAAGTAACCTCAACTGATGTACCAACCAACTCACATTGATTTTCATTATTCACTACTACCTAACTATGAGAGATTATCTGGTCCCCACTTGCAATAAGTTCCAGGATAATGTTTTGTTACCTTACCATATACATATTATACACATTCTTATTGAAAAACTGAGTTCTTGGCAGTAAGACCGGAAGACCATCATTCATACCTTTCAGTTCCCTGTGTTTTTGTGTGCCTAATTTTCTAATGTAGAGATAAAAAAGGGTGGCGCCTTGACCATTGCTGTCAGTGTCTTCTTATGCCCATTCAATTGAGGAGACAGCAGTGAACAACAGAACAAAAATTATCACTAAACAGCACACATCATTTTTTTTTGTTTGCCACCAATCCTCAGCAACCTTAACATTTATGTCTTTCTTCTATGCAATAATAACATGATAATGCAAATATATGAACAGTGCCTTTAATCACTTACATTCCATATTCAACATTGTAAGATGATGTGGGATTCCTGTCTATATGTTGTGAATATGTTTTGTTACCATTGGTTTATAAAGATTCTGCTTTGGGCCTAAGGCAGTGCAGAAGAGAGCAAGGTGGGAATTTCAGGCATAAATAGAGGAAAAAAGAAGGCAGAGTCAGGGAGATGCTATGTAGCTGCCAAAAGAGACAGATGACCCAGAACCTTAGCGGTAGGTCACATCTTGCTTCTTCTATGATCTGGGCAGGACTGGGAGGAATGGGTTTCCTCCTTCCTAGAATTCTCCTGTTCTCATTGCCCTGACTCTACTTCCTGTCTGGTTGACCCGCCTTTACTTCCTGCCTGGCCAATCAGCCTTTATTTAAAACATGATTGATAGAATACAGACAATTCTCCCTCACCTCTTTCCCCTCCTTTTTTTAAACAAAGAAAATTATCCACCGTCCATTTTTTTGGGAATGTGAGTGTAGTATTCCAGGCTACTTCTGCCTGGTTGGGGGCACTGATAATCTTAAGGGAACCTAAAGAAAATTTAGAGTTATGATCAAGTCCTGACTGGAGTATCCTGTGAGGCTTGATCATCTTAGGCAGCAGTCTTTTTTTTTTTTGGCAAAAATCATTGTTTTGTTTGTATTCTTTTTTTGACATCCACCTACTCCCCTCCTCCCATTTCCTTCTCACTTCCCCCTCTCCCCCTCCACCCTCCCTCTCCAGTCCTAAGCGAAGTCAGGGTGCCCTTCCCTGTGGGAAGTACAAGGCCCTCCCCCCACCATCCAGGTCTAGGAAGGTATGCATCCAAACAGACTAGGCTCCCAAAATGCCAGTACATGCAGTAGAATCAAAACCCAGTGCCATTATCATTGGCTTCTCAGTTAGCCTTAGTTGTCAGCCATGTTCAAAAAGTCTGGTTTGATCTCATGCTAGTTTAGGCCCAGTCTAGCTGGCCTTGGTGAACTCTTATTAGATCAGCTCCATCCTCTCCATGGGTAGACGCACCCTGACTTCCTTGTTCATGTTCTCCCTCCTTCTGCTTTTCATCTGGACCTTGGGAGCTCAGTCCAGGGCTCCATTGTGGGTATCTGTCTCTATCTCCATCCATTGCCAGATGAAGGTTCTATGGTGATATGCAAGATATTCATCAGTGTGTCTATGGGATAAGGCCAGTTCAGGCACCCTCTCCTCTGCTGCCAAAGGACCTAGCTGGGGACATCCCCGTGGACACCTGGAATCCCCTCTAGAGCCAAGTCTCTTGCCAACCCTAAAATGGCTCTTTTAATATAAGATATCTTCTTCCCTGCTCCCATATCCACCCTTCCTCCATCTCAACCATCCCATTCCCCCAAGCTCTCCCCAGTCCTCCCCTTCTCCCTTCTCTCTCCCCATCTCCCCTACTCCCCATCCCCCCACCCCCACCCCCATGCTCCCAACTTTTGCCTGGCAATCTTGTCTACTTCCAATATCCAGGAGGATAAATATTTATTTTTCTTTGGGTTCTGCTTCTTATTTGGCTTCTCTAGAATCACGAATTATAGGCCCAATGACCCTTGTTTATGGCTAGAATCCACTTATGAGTGAATACATACCATATTCATCTTTTTGGGTCTGGGTTATCTCACTCAGTAATGTGTTTTCTATTTCCATCCATTTGCATGCAAAATTCAAGATGTCATTGTTTTCTTTTTTTTTAACCTCAGAGTAGAACTCTAATGTGTATATGTGCCATATCTTCTTTACCCATTCTTCTATTTAGGGGCACCTAGGTTGTTTCCAGGTTCTGGCTATAACAAAGGAGTGCTGCTATGAACATAGTTGAAGAAATGCTTTTGTAGTATGATAGGGCATCTCTTGGGGATATTCCCAAGAGTGGAATTGTTGGATCCTGAGGTAGGTTGACTCCCAGTTTCCTGAGAAGCTGCCACACAGATTTCCAAAGTGGTTGCATAAGTTTGCATTCCCACCAACAATGGATGAGTCTTCCCCTTACTCCACATCCTCTCCAGGATAGGCTATAATTGGTGTTTTTGATTTTAGCCATTCTGACAGGTGTAAGCTGGTATCTCAAAGCTGTAAGTTGTTTTGATTTGCATTTCCCTGAACACTAAGGAGTTTAAACATTACCTTAAGTATCTTTTGGAGATTTGAACTTCTTCTGTTGCGAATTCTCTGTTCAGTTCTTTGCTCCATTTTTTTAATTGGGTTAATTCGAGTTTTAATATCTAGTTTTTTGAGTTCTTTATATATTTTGGAGATCAGACCTCTGCATGATACAGGGTTGGTGAAGATCTTCTCCCATTCAGTAGGTTGCCTTTTTGTCATAATGACGTGTCATTTACATTACAGAAGCTTCTCGGTTTCAGGAGGTCCAATGTATTCATTGTTGCTTTAATTGTCTGTGCTACTAGGGTTATACCTAGGAAGTAGTCTCTTGTGCCATGTGTTTCAGACTACTTCCCACTTTCTCTTCTGTCAGGTTCAGTGTAGTCAGATTTATATTGAGGTCTTTAAACCATTTGGACTTGAGTTTTGTGCATGGTGATAGATATGGATCTATTTTCATTTTTTTACAGGTTGACATTCAGTTATGCCCACACAATTTGTTAAAGATGCATTCTTTCTTCCATTGTGGAAATTTAGCTTCTTTGTGGAAAATTAGGTGTTCATAGGTTTATGGATTAATATCTGGGTTTTCAATTCAATTCCATTGGTCGACATCTCTGATTTTATGCCAATACCAAGCTATTTTCATAACTGTAGCTCTGTAATAGAGTTTGAAGTCAGGGATGGTAATGCCTCTGGAAGTACTTTTATTGTATATGATTGTTTTGCTAACCTCGTTGTTTTTTCCTTATAAAGGTGATTATTGTTCTCTCAAGGTCTGTGAACAATTTTGTTGAAATTTTGATGGGGATTGCATTGAATCTATAGATTGCTTTTGGTAGAATTGCCATTTTTATTATGTTGATCCTCCCAATCCAAGAACAGGGGAGATCTTTCTATTTTCTGGTATCCTCTTCAATTTCTTTCTTCAAAGACTTAAAGTTTTGTCAAATAGATCTTTCACTTCCTTGGTTAGAGTTACCCAAAGATACTTTATGCTATTTGTGGCTATCTTGAAATGTGATGTTTCTCTGATTTCCCTCTCTGCTTCATTGTTCTTTGTGTATAGGAGGGCCACTGATGTTTTGCAGGTTGACCTTGTATCCTGCCACATTAGTAAAGGTGTTTATCAGCTGTAGGAGTTCTTTGGTAGAGTTTTTGGGGTTGCTTATGTACACTATTATATCATCTGAAAACAACAAAAGTTTGACTTCTTCCTTTCCAATTCGAATCCCATTGATCTCTTTATATTGTCTTAATGCTATTGCTAGAACTTTATTTCTATAAATTGAAGAGGTATGGAAGGGAGTGGACACCCTTGTCTTGTTCCTGCTTTTGGTGGAATGGCTTCAAGTTTCTCTAACATTTAATTTGATGTTAGCTGCCAGCTTGCTGTATGTTGTTTTTATTATATTTAAGTATGAACCTTGTGTCCCTAATATCTGCAAGACCTTTATCATAAAGGGGTGTTGAATTTTGTAAAATGCTTTTTCAGAATCTAATGAAATGATCACATAGTTTTTTTTCTTTCTGTTTATTTATATGATGGATTACATTGATAGATTTTCATATGTTGAACCAGCCCTGCATCTCTGGAATGAAGCCTACTTGATCATAATGGATATTTTTTGATGTGTTCTCGGATTCGGTTTGCCAGTATTTTATTGTGAATTTTTTGCATCGATGTTCATGAGTGAGATTGGTCTGTAATTCTTTTTCTTGGTTCAGTCTTTGTGTGGTTTTGGTATCAGAGTAACTGTAGCTTCATAAAAGGAGTTTGGCAATGACTCTCCTGTTTCTATTTTGTGAAACACATTAAGGAGTATAGGTATTAGCTCTTCTTGGAAGTTCTGGTAGAATTCTGCATTGAAACCATCTGGTCCTGGGCTTTTTTGGTAGGGAAGTTTCTGATGACAGCTTCCAATTCCTCATGAATTACAGGTCTATTTAAATATTGTTCCCCTGGTCTTGATTTAATTTTGGTATATGTCACTTATCTAAAAAAAATGTCCATGTCTTTCACATTTTTCAATTTTGTGGCATACATGCTTTTGTAGTAAGATCTAATGATTCTCTGAATTTCCTCTGTGTCTGAGGATATGTCCCCCTTTTCATTTCTTATCTTGTTAATTTGCATGTTCTCTATCCACCTTTTGACTAGTTTGGATAGAGGTTTGTCAATCTTGTTGATTTTCTCCGAGAACCAGCTTTTTGTTTCATTGATTCTTTGGATTGTTTTCTGTTTCTATTTTGTTGATTTCAGCACTAAGTTTGATTTTTTTCCAGTCTTTTACTCCGCCTGAGTTAGTCTGCTTGTTTTTTTTCTAGAGCTTGCAGGTATGCTGTTAAGTTTCTAATATAAGCTTTCTCCATTGTCTTTATGTGGACACTTAGTGCTATGAACTTTCTTCATAGTACTGCTTTTATAGTGTCCTATAGGATTGGGTATGTTGTGTCTTCTTTTTTTGTTAAATTCAAGGAAGACTTTAATATTTTTTCTTTATTTCTTCCTTGACCCAGGGATGGTTCAGTAGCTGACTGTTCAGTTTCCATGAATTTGTAGGCTTTCTGGGTTAGAACTGTTGTTGAATTCTAACTTTATTCCATGGTTGATCTTATAGTACATATGTGGTTACTACAATTTCTTTGTATCTGTGGATGTTTGCTTTGCTACCGATTATGTGATCAATTTTTGAGAAGGTTCCATGAGATGCTGAGAAGGAGTTATATTCTTTTTTGTTTGGGTGGAATGTTCTATAGATGTCTGTTAAGTCCATATGATTCATTACATCTGTTAGTTCTCTTATTTCTCTGTTAAGTTTCTATCTGGTTGACCTGTCCATTGGTGAGAGAAGAGTGTTGAAATTTCCTACTATTAGTGTGTGGGGTTTGATGTGTGATTTGTGTTCTAGTAATGTTTCTTTTACATATGTGGGTGCTTTTATATTAGGGGCATAGATATTCAGGATTGAGACTTCCTCCTGATGAATTGTTCCTGTTTTGAGTATAAAGTGTCCTTCTCCATCTCTTCTGATTGATTTTAGTTTGAAATCATTTTGGTTAGATATTAGTATAGCCATACCTGCTTGTATCTTTGGTCCGTTTGATTGGAAAACCTTTTTCCCAACCCTTTACTTTGAGGTACTGTCTTTCTTGGAGGTTGAGGTGTGTTTCTTGTAAACAATAGAATGTTGGATCCTGTTTTCATATCCATTCTCTTAATCTGTGCCTTTTTACTGGTGAATTTTGTCCAGTGATATTAATGACCATTTGTTGTTAATTTTGGTTATTTTTTTTTTGGTGGTAGTGTTTTTGTGTTTCCCTTCTTTGAGTTGTGCTGGTGGAGGGTTGTCAGGTGTCTGCATTATTATTGGTGTTGTTAGCTGCCTTGGTTTGTGGTTTTCCTTCTATTATTTTCTGTAAGGCTGGGTTTATGGGTATATATTGTTTAAATCTCTTTTTGTCCTGGAATATTTTGTTTTCTCCATTGATGGTGAATGCAAGCTTTCCTGGGTATAGTAGTCTGGGCTAGCATCCGTGGTTTTTTTGTGTCTGCAGCCCATCTATACAAGACCTTCTAGCTTTCATGGTTTCCATTGAGAAGTCAGGTGTAATTCTGATAATTTTACCTTTATATGTTACTTGAACTTTTCCCCTTGTAACTCTTTATATTCTTTCTTTATTCTGTATGTTTTGTGTTTTGATTATCACATGGTGAGGGAATTTTTTTTGATTCAGTCTATTCGGTGTTCTGTATGCTTCTTGTACCTTCATAGGAATATCCTTCTTTAGGTGGGAAAGTATTCTATAATTTTGTTGAATATATTTTCTGGGCCTTTGAGCTGTAACTCTTCTCCTTCTTCTACCCCTATTATTCTTAGGTTTGGTCTTTTCATGGTGTCCCAGATGTCCTGGATGTTTTGTGTTAAGAATTAGTTGGATTTGTTATGTTCTTAAACCAATGAGTTTATTTCCTCTATAGTATCTGCAGTGTCTGAGATTCTTTCTTCTATCTCTTTTATTCTGTTGGTTATACTTGTCTTTGTACTTCCTGTTCATTTTCCCAGATTTTCCATATCCAGCCTTCCCTCGGTTTATATTTTTTCATTACCTCCATTTCATTTTTCAAGTCTTGAACTGTTTCCATTACCTGTTTGTTTGCTTTTCTTGGTTTTCTTGGATATCTTTGAGAGATTTACTCATTTATTCTACCTTTTTGTTTGTCTTCTCCATTTTTGTAATGCAGATTTTCACATCCTGTTTAAGGTCCTCTATTATTTTCATAATAATATGTTTAAAGTCGATTTCTTCTACTTCTTCTGGAATATGGTGTTCAAGTCTTCTTGTTGCATGATCCCTGCATTCTGGTGTTTCATGTTGCCTTTCAGGTTGTTAGGGGAATTCTTGCATTGGCACCTACCCATCTCTTCCTTCAAATGCAGCCAGGAGAGTCTTGGCATCTTGGTCCAATCTTTGTTTTGACTGATTCTCTGGGTGGATCTCCTCAGTGTAAGAGTAGGAACTATTCCTGGGCCAAGGAACTCGTGGACAATAGGGTAGGCTGACTGGAAAAATCTTCTCAGCACAGGAACATGGACTCCTGGTAGTCCAAGAACCCGACAGACAAAAGGGCAAACATGGGGTGAGGGCAGGGTTATGTTGAACAAAGAAGCCTCTGGCAGAAGTCTTGACTCTGTTCTGGATGTATAAGTCAGACATATGGGCCATCTGTTCCTACTGGAGATTTCTCAGGTGGTCTTCCTTGATCAAACCTGATTTTTCTTAACTCAGAATGAATCCACAGCCTCTCATTTCCTGTGGAAACAAAAGCAAAATCTCTTCTCCAAAATAACATACCTTTTGATTTCAATTTTGAAGTTTGAAGTCCAGTTATTTTCAAAATACCTATCTTCGATTAATTTGGCAGCATTTATAAACAAATATCTTTTAGCAGCTGTTGCTCCAGCCTCAGCATTCAAACAATTCAAAGAGAGCATAATAACATATAGTATCAAGATCCTTTGTGTGTTTTCCATCTTTATCTGGCTTTATTTCGAACTCTATGTTGTTTATTTTTAATTTTTGGCTTTTTGAGACAGGGTTTCTGTGTATCTTCATCCTGGAATTTCCTCTGTAGACCAGGCTATCCTTGAACAAACAGAGATCCTCTTGCCTCTGCCTCTCAAGTGCTTGGATTAAATGTGTCTGCCATTACATCTTGAATTCACAAAGGTCTTTCTGCCTCTGCTTCCCAAGCTTTGGGATTAAAGGTGTGTGCTACCACACCTTGAACTCCAAGAGATCTGTCTGTTTCTGCCTCCTAGGCATTGGCATTAAAGGTGTGTGCTACCACACTTTGAACTCACAGAGATCTGTCTCTTTCTGCTCCCAAGTGTTGGGATTAAAGTTATGTACCACCACACCTAACTATTCTCTTTCTTTTTTTATTTTAAGGGCTTTAACCTTTTTTTCAAGCCTGCATATATTTTTAACACATTTTAAACCATTTAGAATTTTTCATCATCTTTGACTCTCTTTACTGTATATCTCCCTTTTTCTGACCACATGAGTCTTTAATTTGCCAAGCAATATGGGTAGGATTAAAGCCGTGGCTTTGATGACTGCATCCAGCCCATTCCTTAGCTTTCTGTGATTCCAGCCTTGTGGCAGATATACTGGCTTTAGCCACATTTATTGCCACAGCTCTATGGCATTTTAAGGTCCCTGCCAGCAAGTAAGCTGCAACAGTGTGCCCACAAACAGCACTCAAATTCTCTCTCTGTAGTCGGACATCCTGCCTCAAAGAGTCAGAGTTTGCACTGGCAGGACAGCCCAGAATGCTGGCATTTTAAAACAGTGCAGCAGCTTTTTCCCTGCTACATCTGAAAACCAAAAAGCATGCGTTCAGCTTTTCATCAACACCATTTAAGTGATTCATGGCAGGATCTCTTAAAAGAGCTGCAAGATTTTGCAGCTAAAGCTGAGTCAGGAAGCCTCTCTTAGATGAGAGTACGTGTTTGCCTCTAGCAAGCAGAGCAGACCCGCAAAATTGCTGCTACCAAGAAAACATGTTTTACTCTATTCTTTTTCAAGCTTTCTCAGTTTTTTTGTGGATATAACTATCCACATGGACACCATTCTGTAGCATGAGG
Organism: Microtus oregoni; assembly: GCF_018167655.1. NCBI lineage: Eukaryota > Metazoa > Chordata > Mammalia > Rodentia > Cricetidae > Microtus > Microtus oregoni. Next base: position 7,635,059 of record NW_024543873.1, read on the forward strand.
GTCAGGTTTGTTGGGCTTTATGTCCTGCCCAGTTCCCACAGCTGATAAGCCCCCAAAGACAATCATACAGAGAGTCTATACTAATGATAAACTGATTGGCCCATTAGCTCAGGCTTTGTATTAGCTCTTATAACACCTATTAACCCATTTTCCTTATCTATGTTAGCTACATGGCTCAGTACCTTTCTCAGCAGGGCATGTCACACCTTGCTTCTTCTGTGGTCTGAGCAGGACTGGGAAGGACATAAACCCCAAGAAGCCTGGCCCTCATGCTACATAATCATCAATAATAGTAAAGCTTTTAGTCGTGTTAGTTAGATTTTCTAGATATATAGAGATATATTTCAGCTAGATAGGTGTAGGGATAAGTCCCGCCTCTTGGGGGGCGTGTTCGTCTCAGTCTAATGTCTGCCTATAAATTTGGCGAGCGTGCTCCCAGCCATCACTTCTGCTTTCCTGGTCTCCACAGGTACGGTGGTTCTGTAAGTCTCTTTCTACATTAAAACTATAGATATATATTTTTTTACAATCTGTCTGCATTCGTTTACGCCATTACATTTTGGCATCCAACATGGGCTATTTTGCCCCCGACTCAAGCGGGTAGCTGGCTAGCTAACACAGCACCCTCCCGGGAGCTGTTTTTTAGTTCATGACTCGGGCCCCAGTGCTGAGTCCGAGACACACTCGGCCACACAGGCCCATTCTGCCCCGCCTGCTCGCCAGAGCAATTAACCCCTCCCTGCCTGCCTTGGCTAAGTATGGAGCAGAACCCCACTGCCTGAATTAGCAGAAACTCAAGTACCTGCAGTTTTGCAACAAAAGTGGCAGATTTGGTCTGATACAAAGTGACTTGCCCGGGCGGTGGTGGCGCACGCCTTTGATACCAGCACTTGGGAGGCAAAGTCAGGTGGATCTCTGTGAGTTTGAGGCCTGCCAGGCGGTGGTAGTGCACACCTTTAATCCCAGCACTTGGTAGGCAGAGGCAGGCGGATCTCTGTGAGTTCGAGACCAGCCAGGCAGTAGTGGTGCATGCCTTTAATCCCAGCACTTGGGAGGCAGAGACAGGCGGATCTCTGTGAGTTCGAGGCCAGCCTGGTCTACAAGAGCTAGTTCTAGGACAGGCTCCAAAAACACAGAGACCACCACTGGCAGGAACCGATCATTGCAGTTAAAAAATTTTTCTTTTATAAATAAAATGTCTGAACACGTTCGTATTCAAGAATTTAACAGTTTTTTTTAATTGTACCATGTGGGAGATTTTACAAGAGGTGTCTATCACCCCACATCTATGGATCCTTCTGGGATTCATAGTTTTCATTGCCACTAAATGGTTTGATAATAGAAATATGATAAAGTCTTTACGAGACGAATCCAGGAATCTTAAGGGAGAGATTGAATGCTTAAAAACAATTGAGAATCAGTTTGAAGTTCTCCAGGCTGATGTTAAGGAGAAATTCATTACTATGGAAGAGGGAACAGCTGATTTGAATTGTAAGCTTCAGTCCCTTTCTGTAGGAACTGAAACATTAGTGGCTGATATTAAGGAGAAATTCATTACTATGGAAGAGGGAACAGCTGATTTGGACCATAAGATTCAGTCCCTTTCTGTAGGAAATGAAACATTAACTGAGAAAATCAAAACTGCTGAATGTGAAAATCGGATTTTGTCTAAAGCTTATGACAGATTGACAGAAAGATTGTCAATACAAGAAGGCACGGTTTATGCCATAAAAATTATGTCCAAAGATGAGATGTCATCTCTAATGGACAAACTTCATACTTTAGAATCCTCAATGAAGGCTTTGGAACATAATTCTGGACAGGAGATTCAGACATTGCAGAAGGCAATGGTGAATAGAATTGAAAAGATTGAGGAATTTCTAAATTCTGATGAAGAAGAGCAAAGGGTAGAAAGGCAAATCTTAACTACATCTATGGGTAAATCTCTCTGGGACAATTTCCACAAAGCTCTACCTACAGCTCTACCTGCCTTTCCAGTAGTAACAACAGAGATGGTGATTGGTTCCAGAAACCCTAGGGTCATCAAGGAGGATACATGGGAGATTGTCCATATGAATGACCTCAAGGAAATTAAACAGGCAGTCATGACTTTTGGGATGCAAGCCTCTTTTATTAAAGAGATGCTAAGATCTTGGGCCACAACAAGCAGAGCAACCCCCTCGGACTGGCTCCAGCTGAGCTCTGCAGTACTTTAGAGTGGACCACAATTTAAATGGAAATGCTTATTCAGGCAAGAGGCTAGACTTTTAGAACAGCAGGAAAAAGCAAAGGGAATTGACGTTTCCCTAGATAAAATTCTAGGTGAAGGGCTCTTTTCCGACCCACAGGAACAAGCTAATTTCGATGAAAACACACTCTCCATGTGTACTACAGCAGCCTTAAGGGTTTGGGACAGGGTACAAGACCCAGGACAGATAATGGAATCATTTGTCAGAGTTAAACAGGGTCAGAGAGAACCCTTTAGTGACTTTTTACAAAGATTAACTAAGGCTGTAGAAATAGGGATATCTGACCCAGAAGCAAGACGTATAATGATTGAGTCTTTGGCTTATGAAAATCCAAATGTGGAGTGCAAAAGGATTTTGGGCCCTTTAAAGCTCAGATCAGCGCCCTTGGAAGAATGGGTCTTACATACACTCATTGTTGATACATTTGATTATGGCACTGAAGCATGGGTAGAAGAAGCAATTTCCAATGGTAAAAGGAGACACCAGAATACCAAATGTTTTAATTGTGGCAAAATGGGTCATATGAAAAGGAATTGTAGACAACGGATTTTCAGAAATAATAATAATAATAATAATAATAATAATAATAATAGTGAATCTTTCAGAAATAATCATAATAATAATGCATCTTCTAGAAATAACAGAAATAGGAGGACTCAGCCTTCAGGTTTATGTAGAAGATGTGGAAAGGACAGACATTGGATGAATGAATGCAGGTCTACAAGAGATAGACAAGGCAACCCCATACAGTCAGGAAACATGAGGGGGGGGCTCACAGGCCCCCATGGAAAACATGGTTCAGTCATTTCCAGTTTCTGCAGAGAACATGCCTCATCAGGACAATTAGGAAGCCCCATGCCTACTGTTACAAGCAATAATGATCAGAAAGATAAGTTACGTGTGTTTTGGCAAACTTCTATAAATGATCAAAGACCTAAACTGAGACTGTGTGTAAATGGCATTTTTATTACTGGCCTTTGGGCAAAGAAATGCCCATACCTCAACCACTGACAGAGATACAGAGCGTGCATCAATGGATAAAACAGGACTGTCATATCCTGCCAGGACAGGGTAAAATAGTTTTGAAAAGTTCCTTGCCTTTAATAATGGTATGTCAGTTATGTTAGGCCTTAGCCAAAATTGGTTGACTCAACATTGCAAACGAGACTTTGGGTGATTGCCCAGGTAGTCAGTTGTCTCTGTCAATTGTTGCACATTTTGGATATATCTTGTTTGTTGAGTAGTGTTTATTCCCTTCTCAGATCTTTGATGGAGTTGAAGATTATATAATTGTAGTTACTCTCTACATTATTTGGAATCCTTGAGATAGAATGTTTAGCAAAGATTTTGTTCTCAATATTGTTTGTTATATTTATTATTTGTTGTTATTGTATATAGTTGTATTTGGTTTGATTCTGTCTTATTTAGACAAAAGGGGGAGATGTAGGGATAAGTCCCGCCCCTTGGGGGGTGTGTTCACCTCGGGCTAATGTCTGCCTATAAATTTGGCGAGCATGCTCCCAGCAGTCACTTCTGCTTTCCTGGTCTCTGCGGGAATGGTGGTTCTGTAAGTCTATTTCTACATTAAAGATATATATATATATATATATATATATATATATATATATATATATATTACAATCTGTCTGCATTCGTTTACGCCGTTACAGATAGGTATTCTTCATATCTTTCAAAGGCTACAGAATATGGCATTTAGAATGTTTTAATTACTTAGGGTTTTTCATGACAATGAGACATGTCTACTCCTGGCAGCACCAATCTATTTCAAGAGGAAGATGGGCATCAAATAGTCTCCTTATGGAGTTGGTTAGCCATTTGGGAAAGAAACGGCTCTTGCTTGGACTGATGCATAAACTGGACATGCAGAACCCACAGAGAGAGGACTGCTGAACTTGCCTAAAGGTGAGATGGTCCTTTGGGGTTCCTGCTTCATGGAAGAGTCTGTGAGACACTCTGCAGGATGCAAAAGAAAGTGACTGATTTGTCTTTGAAATTTCCTGCTTCATGGAAATATCTGCTGGATACTAGGGGCCTGTAGGCTGAAGATGGATGCTTCAACAGTACAAAAGAACTTTGTGTGACTGTCTAGGCAGCAAGATGTCTCTGTCAATTCCAGATTTTTAGAAGTTGCTTACTTCTTGATTACTTAGGTAATAGTATATCCTTCTGGAGTCTTTGATGGATTTGAAGAATGGTTAGTCATAGTTACAGTTTTCCTTTGTTATGATAATAGATAAAATAGATATAAATATTGTAACTGTAATTTGTGCTTGGTAACTGTTTTGTTATATGTAATTTTACTATGTTAAAGTGAAAGCCTTTCTTTTTTGTTTAAACAGAAAAGGGGAAAATGGTGTAGGAGCTCTGTCTGTATTTGTATTTCTTTCATTGGTTGAATAAACAAACTGCTTTGGCCTCTTGATAGGGCAGTCTTAGATAGGTAGAGTAGACAGAACAAAATGCTGGGAAGAAGGACAGTGAGGAAGATGTCACGAATCTCTGGCCTGAGATTGACGTAGGTTAGAGTCTTTCCGGTAAGTCACAGTCACCTGGTGATACACAGATTCAATAGAAATGGGGTAATCAAGATGTGAGATTAGCCAATAAGAAGCTAGAGCTAATGGGCCAGGCAGTAATTTAATTAATATAATTTCTGTATTTTTATTTCAGGGTTAAGCTAGCCTGACGATGGGACGCAGCCCACTCCTCCTTACAATAGTCAGATATCCACAGAGTCTTCTTTGCAACCATTCTTGGAAATATAGATAATTATTTACAGAATAAATAGTAAAACAGCCACTTCTATTTGTAGACAAATAAAATTGGTTTGAGTGTATATTAAAATCTATTTGTATATGAATAAACACATAACTAACTTCTTTACATATTTATGCATATATACATAAGTATACATGATAAACTGTGAATTGAAATGAGCACTAATTTAGTAGAAGATAATTTTGGTCACCTAGCTACTGGATTCCTGATATTTGATCTCAATATTATATAAACCATCACAAAAGAAAAGGTAAATCTATCCAAAAGTGATCACATCATTGCTGACTTGGAAAGATAAAATGATAATACATCAAATTAACTGTGATTAAAGAAAAAAGAATTACATTATGGCCCCTGACTATAATGCTATTTAGTTTATGATCTACTAAATAAAGTTTACCTGAAGATCTGAGAGAAACCAACCACTAGAGAGCTCTTACCTTTACAAAATCTTCAGACTGAAAAGAGAGAGAGTTCTTATGTCTTTCTCCCTTATATTCCTCTTTAGCATTGGTATTAGAGGCGTGCACTGCCTCTGCCTGGCCTAGTGTGGCTGCTGGGATTAAAGGTGTGTGCCACCACTGTCTGACCTGTATGGCTGAGTAGTGTGGCTAACTTTGCACTCTGATCTTCAGGTAAGCTTTATTTGTTAGATCATCAGCAAGATATCACAACACATGACTTTTCATATTTGGTCACCTATGTGGCATATAAAGACTCACCAAAACTGCAAGAGATATGCTTGAAAGAAGATGGTTAGGGTCTTCAACTTATCCCAGTCTATAGGTAGAAATACTAGTTCCAATACAATCCTAAAATACAAAAATGTATCATAAAGATAAAGGGAGAACCACAGTTTAATGTAGCAATTCTCTGCTAGTAATATTTCCTAACATGAGCTCCCTGCCGACACAAAATTCCCAATCATGCCAAATCAAAAGAAGCCAAATTAAGAAATATCCAGGTTTAATGGGAGTTCTGTGCTCTCGGGTGGCCAGGAGGGGGAACCAGGAAGGCACAGGAATGTGAACCCTGGGAGGAAGAAAGGGAGACCATGTGTTTCTATTTTGGGAGATCACTTAAAAAGCATGGGGGTGGGGTCAGGACCTGGCCTGCTGGGATTTGGAGTCCAGACTAGGCCTGAGGGCTGGGATAGATATGAGGGGCTGGGGCCATATGCTCTCAACTTGACATTTGGCTCCCAACCCATAATGTCCAATTAAATCCTTACATTTCCTTCTTTATGTGGACCATCAGGGACCTGCCACCTGGGACCATAGTGACATCTGGGCACAGGGTGCTGCTTATGAACATGTCAGGGTCTGTGGTCCTGCCACAGTCAGGGTTTGCATGAATATCTGTGACCCATTTTGCCACCAAAGACCACATAGATGCCCAGAGTATGGACTACAAAAAAAATGGAAAAAACACTGACCAGTTCTAACAGGAATACAAATGGCCAATATATGGATTCAGCAGCTTAACCATCACCATTAAATAAATGTTCATCAAAAGCATTCCGAAATTATACCTTCTCCAGTCAGAGAGTGGAAAATCAAGAAAAGAAATAAGAACAAATATTGAGGTGAATGTAGGAAAAAGGAACAGATGCACAATGATGTTGAGAATTTCAAGAGATAAATATAGCATGTGTTTTCTCATATTCAGTATTAAGCTTAAATATCTATTTACACACAAATATGTAATATATAGTGTATATAGATATACACATAATGGTTCTCTACTTATATTGACTTTATTATGTTCTTTTTTTCTCCACCCATCTTGTTTTTCTACAATCCCTTTACTCTATCCAATCAGTCCTTTTATAGTTTTTTTTATCACACATATACATTATATATAATGTATGTGTGTGTGTGTAAGTGTAATAAAAAATGTAGTTCTGTGTACACTACACAAATATTTTAAATGAGACATATCCAAATTGGCAGAGATTTGGAAATTATCCATGACCAGAAATCTTCAAATATGTTGAGTTTACAAAGTTCAGTTATGATTGAGGAATTGTCCTACTAGAATTGACTATTGAGAAATGATGACTAAATTCACTAGGTTATCTGAATGGAATCCTAGAATACAATGACAATTTTATTTGAATAAACCATCAAATTCAAATAAAATACATAGTTAACTTATTATCACTTCAGCAATGTTGATATATTTGTTTTTGGTAATTTTTTTTAGATCCACAAGTTATCTATACTAGGCAAAGCGGGGTGAACATTTTCTTGTGTGCTTAAAATTATTTTAAAATTTAAAGAATAATAATAGGCCATCTTCGGAGATATGCATTTGTAATACCATCACTAAGGAGACAGAAGCAGGCAGATCATAAAGGTCCTTGAGCTGTTACATAGTAACAGTGTCTGACAAAGTTCCAATGCATTTCCAAAGTTCCAGAGCTAATTATATTAAATGAAATCACACTTACTTATAACAATTATGAAACATAAGTACGTGAGCATGTCCTTGCTCTTCAGATGTGAAAACCAAGTTAAAATAATTACTGCAGAAAGAGAAACACACATCTAATCTACAATCAATCCTACAGTTTTAAAGGACTCTCATATAAAAGACATCTCAGCATGTTATCCCAGGTTGATGAAGAATTCCAAATCCTCATTCCAGAGCTGTGGAAATGCCACCAAGTCTTTCTGAGGAATATAAATCTTTGAAAAGGAGGAGGAAGGATGTATAGAGAAGATTAAAGAAGTAGTAAGGAATAGCTAGTCACATAATTGAAGCTAGCACCACCTCAGGAGAAGACACTACCACCTGAGAAATTGGCAGCTCAAAAGATACCTATGCCACATGTGACCGATTTAGAACCACTGAGGGATCATGCAGGATGATCAAAGATTAATCCCTCTACCATGGCCATTTAACTCCAGTTTAACTTATTAAAAGAGACTACTGTAATTTACCTATAAGTGAGGATCCTTTAAATCCTTTGATTTTCAATGTCCTCAGCAGTAGCAGCCATTCACGCTCCAAGACACGTTCTTGGAGAAGGGACATCAGAGTCTTGATGGTGAATGCCCAAAGCAAGAGTTCCTCCTCTAATTCAATGCAGCTGCTGGAGAATTCTGATTGGCTCCTCAGAAGTTAGCTGACTTATCTTTATATCCATCCGCTATGTTTCTCATTTCCAGCAGGTTGAGAGAATGTGCCCATCCACCTCCCAAGATATTCTTAGATAAGAACTTTCCCTATTAAAAATAAATCCATAAGTGAGGCATAACAATTTCCTTGCTACAGTTTCTACCAGGTCTAATCTCAAACTCAGATAATGAGAATTTAGAATTAGTGGGCACAGTAGCAAAATTTTTTTTATTTAAAACTCAAGGATCACTTATTGGAAAATATGGTCCTTCTTTAGTACTCTATTTTCCATTGACAAAGAAACTTGCCAAGGTGCCTGTAGACAAAAGACATTTTGGGAAGCTGGACAGGATATCTTTTTGTTTAAGGCAAAACTGAGGACCAAGGCACACAACACTTCCAAAATTAAAACTATGCAGAACAACAGCAGACAGTAGATGAACTGAGTCCTGGACAAGGTTAAAATAAAAGGCGGCCAGATGGTGGTGGGGTGCACCTTTAATCCCAGTACTCAGGAGGTAGGTGGATCTCTGTGAGTTTGAGGCCAGCCTGTTTTACAGAGCAAGTTTCAGGACAAGTTTCAAAGCTACAGAGAAACCCTATCTCAAAAAAACAAAAACAAACAAACAAAAAACAAAAAGAAAGAAAAATAAAAAAGAGTAAAAGCAAACTCAAAATGGTATTCTGATCTCTCTGTAGATAAATTATATTATTTATCCTTAAAATTCAAGAAGGATAGACTATTCACTCATCTTAGAATATTCCTGTCAATACGGATGATAGCTCCTGTAGTGGTTTGAGTAGAAATTGTCCCCAAAGACTCAGGTGTATGAATGTTTGGCCCCTAGAGAATGGCACAATTTTAGGTGTGGTGTGGCCTTACTGGAGGAAGTGAGTCATTATGGAGGCAAGCTTTGAGGTCTCTTCTGCTCAAATTAAGTCTAGCAACAGTCTCCTGCTGCCTGCAGATCAAGATGTAGAACTCTCAGCTATTTTTCCAGCACCATGTCTACCTGAGCACTGCTATGCTTCCTGCCATAATGATAATGAACAAAACCTCAGAAAGTATAAGCCAGCCCCAATAAAATATCTTCCTTTCTTTGTTAAGTGTCTTAATTAGGGTTTCTAGTGCTGTGAAAAAATACTATCACCACAGAAGCTCTATAAAGGAAGATATTTAATTGAGATGTTTCCTTACAATTTCAGAGGTTCAATCCATTATCATCATGGCAGGGAGCATAGCAGTGCTCAGGTAGATATGGTGCTGGAGAAGGAGCTGCTTCATATTATTATGTAGGCAACAGGAAGTAGAATGTCTCACTGGTACAGTAGCTTTAGCATACGAGACCTCAAAACCCACCTCCACAGTGACATATTTCCTACTTTCTCCAGCATAGCCACACCTACTCAAACAAAGCCACACCTCCTAATAATGTCACTCCCTTTGAGACCGTTTTCTTTTTTTAGTTTAATTTTATTTTATTAACATTTTCATTTATTTTAAATACTTACTGTAGTTTCCCTTCCTCCTCTCCTCCCATATCCTCTCCCAACTCACATTTACCCCCTCCCAATCCACTCCTCCTCCCTCTCCACTCAGAAAGGGGAAGGTCTCCCATGGGCTTGAACAAAGCATGGCACATCAAGTTGAGTTAGGACTGAACTCCTCCCACTGCAGTAAGGTTGGCAAGGGATCAAACTCCTCCTACTGTACCAAGTCTGGGCAAGGTAATCCATTATGGGGTTTGCAAAAGCCAGTTCAGCACCAGAATCAGGTCCTGATCTCACTGCTAGTAATCTTACAAATACACAAAGCCTCACAATTTTTACATGCATGCAGAGGGCCTATGTCGGTACCATGTAGACTCCCTAACTGTTGATTAACAGTTCATGTGCTCCCATGAGCTCAGGTCAATAGTTTCTTTGGGTTCCCCCCATTGACCCCGTGGCTCATACAATCCTTCTTGCTTTCTTCAGGAGGACTTCCAGAGCTAGGCCCTGTGTTTGGTTATGAATCTCTGCATCTGCTTCCATCAGTTACTGGATAAAGACACTCTGATGACAAGTAGCTGAGTCTCCAATCTGATAACAGCAAATAGCCAGTTCAGGCAACCTCTCCACAATTGCTAGAAGTCTTAGCTGGGGTCATCCTATGGATTCTTGTGAGTTTCCTTGGAACCAGGTTTTGCCATAATCCTGAAAGGTTTCCCCCATCCCTTGCCCAACCCACCTCCCTTGCCCATCTTGCCTAACCTGTTCCCTCAAGTTCCCATCCCCCATACCCCAACTATCATTCTCAGTTTACCCAGGAGATCTCTTCTATTTTCCCTTCCCAGAGAAATCCATGCATACCTCTTTGGGCCCTCTTTGTTATCTAGCCTCTCTGGGGCTGGTGGTGATCACATACTTCACTTCTTATATCCACTTATGAATGAGTACATACCATGTTTATTTTTCTGAGTTTATGTTACCTCACTCAGAAAGATGGGTTGTTTTCTAGTTCCATCCATTTGCCTGCAATTTCATGAAGTCATCATTTTTGGTTTTTGTTTGTTTATTTTTACAGCTGAGTAATTCTCCACTGTGTAAATTTACCATATTTTCCTTATCAATTCTTCAGTTGAGGAGGACCTAGTTTGTTTCCAGGTTTTGGTTATTTTGAATAATGCCGCTCTAAATATAGTTGAGTAAGTATCTTTGTAGTATCATTGAGCATACTTCAGGTATATGTTCAAGATAGGTATAGCTGGATCTTAAAATAGACTGATTTCCCTTTTTCTGAGAAACTGCCATATTGATTTCCAAAGTGACTGGATAAGCTTGAGCTTTCACCAGCAATGGAATAGTGTTCCCCTTACTCCATGTCTTCTCCAACAGAAGTTGTCATTAGTGTTTTGATCTTAGCCATTCTGACAGGTATAAGATGGTATCTCAGGGTCATTTTGGTTTGCATTTTCCGGATAGCCAAGGATGTTGAACAATTCTTTATCTGTATTTCGACCATTTGAGATTCTTCTGTTGAGAATTTTATGTTTAGAGTATTATAAGGACATACATTAAAAACCTGTACCCCACCAAATTGGAAAATCTAAATGAAATGGATAATTTTCTCTGTAGATTCCACTTACCGAAGTTAAATCAAGATCAAATAAACAATTGAAATTGACTTATAACTCCTAGGGAAATAGAAGCAGTCCTTAAAACTCCCCCAACTTAAAAAAAAAAGCCAGATGACTTTAGCACAGAAAAATTCTACCAGATTTGCAAAGAAGAGTTAATATCAATATTCAATCTGTCTATTTTATTGCTTATGTCATGTGATTTTTTTCTTACTATCATCTATACTAGAGCTTAAAATGAGGGATGGTGATAGCTTTTACTATATAGGATGATTTTAGCTATCCTGGGTTTTTGTTTTATTTCATTTTTTATATGAAGTTGAAAATTGTCATTTCAATGTCTGTCCTTTCAATTTTGATGGGGATTACATTGAATCTGTATATTGCTTCCAGTAGGATGATCATTTTTACTATATTAATCCTACTGACCCATGAATACAGAAGATCTTTCTATCTTATGATATCATTTTGGTTTTTTTATCTGTTTTTCAAGACAGGGCTTTTCTGTGTAACTGCTCTGACTGTCTTGGAACTTGCTTTGTAGATCAGACTGGCCTCAAACTCACAAAGATGTGCCTGCCTCTGTCTCCCACTGGAATCAAAAGCACAAAGGCATGTGCCACCACCACCTGGCTCATCTTCTGACATCATCTTCAATGTCTTTCTTCAAAGACTTGAAGTTTTTGTCATACAAGTCTTTCACTTGCTTTGTTAGAGATACCCCAAGATACTTTGTATTATTTGAAGGTATTGTTGAAAGGTGTTGTTTCCCTGCTTTCTTTGTCTTTTGTACATGGTGGGGGGGAAATATGGATTTTTTGTGAGTTAATCTTATATCAGGCCTCTTTTGCTGATGGTGTTTATCAGTTGTAGGAGTTTCCTGGTGGAAATTTTAGTGTCACTTATGTATACTATCATATCATCTATAAATAAAAATATTTTTTCCTCTCTAATTTGAATCCCTTTAACCTCCTTTGGTTGTCTTATTGTTCTAACTATAGCTTAAAGTATTATATTGAATAGATATGAAGAGAGTGGGCAATCTTGTGTTCCTGATTTTAGCGGAACGTATTTGAGTTTATCTCCATTTAAATTGATGATGGCTATAGGATTGCTGTAAATTGATTTTATTACGTTTAAGTATGTTCTTTGTATCCCTAATCTCTCCAGTACTTTTATCATAAAGACAGGATGGATTTTATCAAAGGCCTTTTCATCATCTAATGAGATGATCATGTAGGTTAGGTCTTTCTATTTGTTTATATGGTGGACTACATTGACAGATTTTCATACATTGAATCACCCTTGCATCTTTGGGAAGAAACCAGATCATGGTGGATTGTCTTTTTTTTATGTGTTCTTGGTTTCTGTTTGTAAATATTTTATTGAATTTTTTGCATCTATGTTCAAAATGGAAACTGGTCTGTAATTCTCTTTTCTGAGTCTTTATGTGATTTGGGTGACTGTGTTCACAGAAAATGAATTGGGCAATGTTTCTTTTGTTTTTATTCTATGGAATAATTCCCAAGGATAAATCCACATACCTAGGGGCTGGAGAGATGGCTCAGTGGTTAAGAGCACTGACTGCTCTTCCAGAGGTCCTGAGTTCAATTCCCAGCAACCACATGGTGGCTCACAGTCATCTACAATGAGACCTGGCACCCCCTTCTGACTTGTGGGGCACACATGGAAGGAATGCTGTACACATAATAAATAAAAATATTTAAAAAAATCCACATACCTATGGACACCTAATTTTTATAAAGAAGACGGAAATACACATTTAAATAAAAGGAAGCACCTTCAACAAATGGTGCTGATCTAACTGGATGTCTGCATGTATATGAATAAAAATAGATCCATATTTATCACTGTGCACAAAACTGGAACCTGACCTGATAGAAGAGAATGTGGGGAATGGCCTGAACTCACTGTTATAGGAGAAAACTTTCTGAACACAACACTAAGATATGTACCAATCCATGTTCCCACACCCTCCTCTCCTCCCAATTCCTCCAATTCCCCTCCACCCCACCCCTATCCACTCCTCAGAAAGGGTAAGGCACATTGCTTTGGGGAAGATACAAGGCCTTCCCTACTATATCTAGGATGAGCAAGGTATCCATCCAAAGAGAATAGGTTCCCTCAAGGCCAGTACAAGCAGTAGGGATAAACGCTGCTGCCACTGCCAGTGGCCCTTCAGTCTGTCCTGGCCATGCAACTGTCAACCACATTCAGAGGGACTTGTTTGGTCCTATGCTTGTTCCTTCCCAGGCTGATTGGTGTTGTTGAGCTTCCATTAGCTCAGGTAGACTGTTTCAGTGGGTATCCCCATCATGGCCTTGACTTCTTTGCTCATATTCTCATTTCTCCCACACTTCATCTGGGCTTTGGATGCTCAGTCCAGTGCTCTGATGCAGGTCTCCACCTCTGTTTCCATCAGTTGTTGGATGAAGATTCAATGGTGATATTTAAGATATTTATCAGTCTGATTACAGGGCAAAGCCAGTTCGGGCACCCTCTCCTCTATTGCTTAGGGTCTTAGCTGGGGTCATCCTTGTGAATTCCTGGGAATTTCTCTAGAGCCAGGTTTCTTGCTAGCCCCAAAATGACTCCCTCAATCAAGATATCTCTTTCCTTGCTCTCATCTCTGTCCTTCCTCCATCTTGAATATTCCATTCCCTCAAGTTCTCCTTACCCCTCCTTTTCTCTCCTTTTCTTCCCCTTCCACCTACCTTTCTCGTCCAACCCTATGTTCTTGATTTTGTCAGGTGATCTTGTCAAAGATCTTCACCAACCCCACATCAGACAAAGGACTGATCTCCAAAATATGTAAAGAACTCAAAAAAATTAGACATCAAAATTCCAAATTAAAAATGGGGTACAAAACTAAACAGAGAATTCTCAATGGTAGAATCTCAAATTGCCAAAAGACACTTGAGGAAATGTTCAAACATCCTTAGGCATCAGGGAAATACTATTCAAAACAGGTCTGAGATACCATCTTATACCAGTCAGAATTGTTAATATCAAAACCACCAATGATAGCTTATACTGGAAAGGATGTGGAGTAAGGAAAACACTCATCCATTGCTGGTTGGAATGCAAACTTGTACAACCACTTTGGAAATCAGAATGGCAATTTCTCAGAAAATTGGGAATCAACGTACCCCAGGATCAAGCAATATCACTCTTGGGCATATAACCAAAATATGCTCAATCATATACAAAGACATTTGCTCAACTATGTTCACAGCAGCATTATTTACAATAGCCAGAAGGTAGAAACAACCTAGGTGCCCCTCAACTGAAGAATGGATAAAAATAAATTGGCAATTTACACATTGGGGTGCTATTCAGTGGTTAAAAAAATCACATCTTGGGGCACTGGGTCCGAATCCTCGGGGCACCCAAGTGGGCGGGAGTCCCTTTGTTTCTATGGCCTGCCTGCACCAAGCAGGGTAGGCGCTTTGTTTGCGACCTGCCCACCAGCATGGAGGCCTGATCTCTCGGCGCCAGGAGAACCAGCGTTGGGGTGAGTTTCTGGACCCGTGGCGCCAGCCTGGGAAGGGGAGCTCAGAGGTTCCTAGGCCCCCTATCCTTCTTGAGCTCTCTGCAGGGCCTCCACTCCCTGCATACCGCCTCTTTCTTCCTAGCCCACTCAGCTTCCATCCAGAACCCTCCCCACTTCGGCCCCATCGCCCTCTTTCGGCAAATAACATCACCCAGTCAAGCCTGTCTGGGCACTGGGTCTGAATCCTCGGGGCACCCAAGCGGGCAGGAGTTCCTTTGTTTCTATGGCCTGCCTGCACCAAGCAGGGTAGGTGCTTTGTTTGCGAGCTGCCCAACCAGCACGGAGACCTGATCTCTCGGGGCCAGGAGAGCCAACATTGGGGGGAGCCAGCATTGGGAAGGCAAGGAGACCTGATCCGGTAAAAGAAGATCCATAAGGGAGCATTTGGAAGAAGCGATGGGCAGACGCCAAGGCAAGAATTCGCCCAACAAGCTGAAAAGCAACATGAAGCTACCAGAAAACAGCGACCTCACAACGGGAGGACATGAACACCTTAATCAAGAAGAAGTAGAAAAGATTGACTTCATGAAAGTGATTGACGCCCTTAAACAGCATGTAAAAAACACCCTTATAGAAATGGATGAGAAATATAACAGAGAGTTTGAAGAATTGAATAAATCAGTGAATGATACCCTAGAAAACCAAGAAAAAAAAATCAAACAGATAATGGAAACGGTCCAAGACTTGAAAACTGAAATGGAGGCAAAGCAGAAAACACAAACAGAGGGCCGGCTGGACATGGAAAATTTAAGTAAACAAACAGAGTCTACAGAAACAAGAATAACCAACACAATACAAGAGTTAGAAGAAAGAATCTCAGATTCTGAAGATACCATAGAGAAAATAAACACACTGATCAAAGAAAACAGCAAGTCCAACAAACTCTCATCACAAAATATTCAGGAAATATGGGACACAATAAAAAGACCAAACCTAAGAATAATAGGAGTAGAAGAAGGAGAAGAACTGCAGCTCAATGGTCCAGAAAATATATTTAATAAAATTATAGAAGAAAACTTTCCCAACCTAAAGAAAGATGTACCTATGAAGGTTCAAGAAGCATACAGAACACCGAATAGACTGGATCAAAAAAAAAATCCCCTCGCCATATAATTATCAAAACACAAAGCATAAAGAATAAGGAAAGAATACTAAGAGCTGCAAAGGAAAAAGGCCAAATTACTTATCAAGGTAAACCTATCAGAATTACACCTGACTTCTCCATGGAAACCATGAAAGGGAGACAGGCCTGGATAGATGTACTGCAGAAACTGAGAGACCATGGATGCAAGCCCAGATTACTATACCCAGCCAAGCTTTCGTTCACTATAAATGGAGAAAATAAAATTTTCCAGGATAAAAACAAATTTAAACAATACGCAGCCACAAATCCAGCCTTACAGAAAGTATATAGAAGGAAAATCACTAACCAAGGAGTCCAACAATGACCACAATAACTCAGACATCTAGAGACCCTTCACCAACACAAAACAAAGAAGGGAAAAACACAAACTCTAAGACTAAAAAAATGACCGGAGTTAACAACCACTGGACATTAATATCCCTTAATGTCAATGGACTCAACTCACCTATTAAAAGGCACAGGCAAAGAGATTGGATACGAAAAGAGGATCCAACATTCTGCTGTTTACAAGAAACACACCTCAACCACAAAGACAGGCACCTACTCAGAGTAAAGTGCTGGGAAAAGGCTTATCAAGCAAATGGAGCTAAGAAACAAGCAGGTGTGGCCATACTAATTTCTAACAAAGTTGACTTCAAACTCAAATCAATCAGAAGAGATGGCGAGGGCCATTTTATACTCATAACAGGAACAGTTCATCAGGATGAAGTCTCAATCCTGAACATCTATGCCTCTAATATAAAAGCACCCACGTACATAAAAGAAACATTGCTAAAACTCAAGGCAGCCCTCAAACCGCACACACTAATAGTAGGAGACCCATATCTATCACCATGCACAAAACTCAAGTCCAAATGGATTAAAGACCTCACTATCAGTCAGAACACATTGAATCTGATAGAAGAGAAAGTGGGAAGTACCCTACAGCAGATGGGCACAGGAGATCGCTTCCTATGTGTAACCCCAACAGCACAGACATTAAGGGCAACATTGAATAAATGGGACCTACTAAAACTGAGAAGCTTCTGTAAAGCAAAGGACACTGTCACCAAGACAAAAAGGCAACCTACTGACTGGGAGAAGAACTTCACCAACCCCGCAACAGACAAAGGTCTGATCTCCAACATATATAGAGAACTCAGGAAACTAGACTTTAAAATGCTAATTAACCCAATTGAAAAATGGGGCACTGAACTGATCAGAGAATTCTCAGCAGAAGAAGTTCAAATGGCCAAAAGACACTTAAGGTCATGCTCAACCTCCTTAGCGATCAGGGAAATGCAAATCAAAACAACTTTGAGATATCATCTTACACCTGTCAGAATGGCCAAAATAAAAAACTCCAATGATACCCTTTGCTAGAGAGGCTGTGGAGGAAGAGGTACCCTCATCCATTGCTGGTGGGAATGCAATCTTGTGCAAACACTTTGGAAATCGGTGTTTCGGTTTCTCAGGAAATTCGGGATCAACCTTCCCCTGGACCCAGCAATACCACTCCTGGGAATATACCCAAGAGATGCCCTATCATATGACAAGAGCATTTGTTCAACTATTTTCATAGCAGTATTATTTGTAATAGCCAGAACCTGGAAACAACCTAGATGCCCTTCAATGGAAGAATGGATGAAGAAAGTGTGGAATATCTACACATTAGAGTACTATGCTGCGGTAAAAAACAAGGACTTCTCAAATTTTGCATGCAAATGGATGGAAATAGAAAACACTATCCTGAGTGAGGTAACCCAGACCCAAAGAGATGAATATGGGATGTACTCACTCATAATTGGTTTCTAGCCATTAACATGGGTCACGGAGTCTACAATTGGTGATCCCAAAGAAGCTAAGTAAGAAGGTGAACCAAAGGAAAAACATATAGTTGTCCTCTTGGCTATGGGAAGTAGACAAAATTGCCGGGAAGAAAATTGAGATCTTGGGGGTGGGGTGGGATGGGGGTAAGGGGATATGGAGAGAAAAAAGTGAGAAGGGGAGGATGGGGGGAACTTGGGGAAAAAGGAGGATTGGGATAAAGGAAAGGTTGGATAGGGGAGCATGAAAGCACAATTCTTAGTTAAGGGATCGACCTTAGAGTTGGCAAGAGACTTGAATCTAGAGTGGCTCCCAGATGCCCAAGCCGAGGTCACCAGTTAGTTCCTTGGGCAGCTGAGGATAGGGAACCTGGAATGACCCTATCCTATAGCAATACTGACGAATATCTTGCATATCATCATAGAACCTTCATCTGGTGATGGATGGAGATTGAGACAGAGACCCACACTGGAGCACTGGACTGAGCTCCCAAGGTCCCAATGAGGAGCAGAAGGAGGGAGAACATGAGCAAAGAAGTCGGGACCATGTGGGGTGCACTCTCCCACTGAGACAGTGGAGCTGATCTATTGGGAGCTCACCAAGGCCAGCTGGACTGAGACTGAAAAAGCATGGGATAAAACTGGTCTCTCTGAGCATGCCGAACAATGAGGGCTGATGAGAAGCCAAGGACAATGGCATGGGATTTTGAACCTACGTAATGTGCTGGCTTTGTGGGAGCCTAGCCAGTTTGGATGTTCACCTTCCTAGAAATGGACGGAGGGGGGAGGACCTAGGACTTACCACAGGGCAGGGAACCCTGACTGCTCTTTGGACTAGAGAGGGAGGGGGAGAGGAGTGGGGGGAGGGGGAGAAGGGTGGGAGGAGGGGGAGAAGGGTGGGAGGATGGGGAGGGAAATGGGAGGCTCGGAGGAGGGGGAAACTTGTTTTTTTTCTCCTTTTCTCAATAAAAAAAAGTTAAAAAAATAACATCTTGAAATTTTCATACAAATGAATGAATGGAACTAGAAAATACTATACTAAATGAGGTAACCCAGACCCAAAAAGATGAATAAGATATTTATTCACTCATAAGTGGATACTAGCTATAAACAAAAGATATTGGGTCTATAGTTCATGATCTTAGAGAAGCTGAGTAATAAGGTGAACCTTAGGAAAAACATATATAAGTCCACCTGAAAAATCAAAATAGAGAATATCTTTACTATATTTCTATATCCCTATGCCCCTACCCTGTCAAGAGGTATTTTTTCAAGGCTGGTTTCTGTCAGTGGAACAAGGGGACCACTCTTGCATTGTTGGTGGGAGTCCAAACTTTTATAGTCACTGTAGAAACTAGTGTGGCAATTATACCTGAAGGAGATGGGAATTGATCCACCTCAAGATTCAGCTCTACCACTCTTGAACATAAACCCAAAGGGTGCTGTTGCAAATTAGGTCAGTACAATAACTAACCAGGCCAGCTCAAGAATAACAATTATATTTTAGTGGTTATAAGGGGAAACTCATGCTACAAGAGTGGGAGGTCCGACTTCCTATCTATCTAGCAGGAGCTGTGCAGAGAGCAAGAGCAAGAGAGAGCATGCATCTGGGTCCTCCCAGTTTTTCTTTCTGGGCTCCAGGTAGCCACACCTTAACTGGATGTGATTGGTTAACAGAGATTCCCCACAATTTCCACCTTTTGTCTAAACATGATCTATCTAAACCCAATACGACTATATACAATAGGTACAGATACCAAATATAAAATTAAAAACAATAAACAATATTAAGCAAGGAACGCAAAACAAAATTTTACTAAACATTCTATGTCAAGGAGTCTAAATATTGCATTGAAATTAAGCTTGGCTAAATCATGAGGAAGGTAACTACAATTATCTAATCTTTAACTCCATTGAAGATCTGAGAAGGGAAACAATATTACTTGAGTAAACAGGAAGTGCAATCAAAAAACTTCCAAAATGTGCAACAAATGAAAGAGACAACTGACTACCTGGGCAATCACCCAAAGTCTCATTTGCAATGTTGAAGCAACCAACTTTGGCTAAGGCCTAACTTAGCCTTTTTCAGACCATTTTCAAAGGCAAGAAACTTTTTCAAAACTATCTTACCCTGTCTAGGCAGAATATGACATTCCTGTTTTATCCATTTATGGATACTGTGTATCTCTGCCAGTGGTTGAGGTATGGGCATTTTTTTTGCCCAAAGGCCAGTTCTGCCAAGAAGAAAGGCTCCAGGTGGAGTGTCTTTGGTGCTCAACATTCTCTCAGGAATATATGGCTGTTGTCAGGACCCATTGTGTCTCATTACCACAAAACTCTAAGTTAGATTAAAGGCCATTTTTTACAGCTCTTTGAAGGTTGAAGATTATCTATCTATACTGAATATAATCTTTATGTATCTAAAGATACCTGTTTAATCTAAATATAAATATGACAAACATAGATGACTATTGATCTATAATTCTCAATACCTATCTAACTTAAAGACTAAGACAATAAACAACTGTGCAATAAATGAGGACAATGACCTTCAAATGTAAACAATGTATCTTGATCAGAGGTAGTAATGTATACTGCAATATATGGTAAATATATATCAATACATAAACAATGTTTTAAACAGAGGTAGAAGCATACATGCATACAATATTCAATATAATTTAAACTTTGTATCAATATACAAGAATCTATACTAATATAATTGTCTAAAAACAATGACTCACAAGTACCAATCTATTATCCCATCATCCAATTATCCCCTTTTTTAAAGATCCCTGAGACTATAAAATTCCTCCCCATCCCTCAACCATATACCAGTTATAATCAACCCCTAAATGATGTCTCTAAGCCTGAGGGCAAACTTTGCTGGGAGAGGGAACGTTGTCCTCCAAAATTTCTTCCAGCTGTCATGGGGGCGATGTTCTTTTTAGGGGATCCTGTGAAAGTAAATGATGGTTAAATTCCAAGATTAATGTCTGGTAAAATTGCAAATCGTCTCTGAGTATTTTGTGGAGGTCTCGCCAGAATGTTGTAAATGATGCACATTTCATTTCAGGTAGCCATGTTGGAACCTTCTTGTGCAGCTGGTACCCAAAAGAGATCTTGTAGTAGCGCTAGCAGTATCATGACGTCATATCATGATATGGTGGAGTTGTTGTTATGGGGCCCCATCTTCTTCCTGGAAACTTCAAAGATTATTGCAGGGAAATTTATTGTTCATTATGGAAAACTTAAGCATTCTCTCTCTCTCTCTCTCTCTCTCTCTATATATATATATATATATATATATATATATATATATATTCAATGAAAGGTATGATAAAGACAAAAATAGATATGAAGAAAGGCAAAGAAGTTTTATAAATTATTTTTTACTTCTGTCCCATATCATGGCTCTTGACATGAGACAGAAACTCTGGGTTTTCTCTTAACAACAGCTTGGAATTAGAGAGGGACTGAGCCAGAGTCCAACTCCAAAACCAGCTCTATATATTTACAAATGTAAATACATTCACATATATATATGAATATATATATATATGTGTGTGTGTGTGTGTGTCTGTGTGTGTTGAATAATTTTAATTATAGAACTTATTCGATTTTCTTGCTGATCCTTATTGTTTTGTAAATTGTTTCTATCTGTCAGTATTCAAACATCCAGGGTCCCTCGAATTTTTTAAAGCCCAGCTAGCTCAGTGGGTAGAGCATGAGACTATTAATTTCAGGGCCATAGGTTTGAGCCCCAAGTTGGGCACCAGGTGTTTTGAAATAGGTTGGTACAATAAATAACCAGGCCAGCTCGAGAATAACAATTATATTTTAGTGGTTATTAGGGGAAACTCACGCTACAAGAGTGGGAGGTCCGACTTCCTATCTGTCCAGTTGGAGCTGTACAGAGAGCGAGAGCAAGAGAAAGCATGCATCTGGGTCCTCCCAGTTTTTCTTTCTGGGAGCCAGGTAGCCATGCCTTAACTAGATATGATTGGTTGACAGAGCTTCCCATTCAGGATGCTCCATCCTACCATAAGGACACTTGCTTAGTCATGTTCATTGCAGCTTTATGTAGCATAATTATTAAAGACCCAGAGAAAGATATTGGGGTTCAACCTGAAGATCGGAAAAGCAAAGCTTCCAAGCCAATAGAGAGCTCTTACCTCTTTGAAATCTACAGACTGAAAAAAATTTCTGACTTGATGGTGTGGGATGTCCTTCTGTCTCTGTGTTGCTTTTATTTGTTAATGAATAAAGAACTGTTTTAAGCCCATGGCAAGGGCAGAACAGAGCTACATGGGGAAAACTAAACTGAATGCTGGGAGAAAGAAGGGCAGAGCCAGAGAGAAGCAATGGAGCCACCGCCAGAGTGTCTATGCCAAAATTTTGCTGGTAATCTGTGATATACAGATTAATAGAAATGGGTTAAATTAAGATGTCACAGTTAGTCAATAAGAAGCTAGAGCTAATGGGCCAAACCGTGATTTAAATAATACAGTTTCTGTGTGATTATTTCAGAGCTAAGCGGCCAGGAAACAACAAGTGTCTTCCTTCAACACCTTTTAACAATAGCCAGAAATTAGATACAACCTAGATGTCCCTCAACAGAGGAATGGGTAAATTGCTACATTTACACAATGGAGTATTACTCAACCATTAAAAATTATATCATGAAATTTGCAGGCATATGGATGGTACTAGAAAAAAGCCATCCTAAGTAAGGTACCCAGTTTCAGAAAGAAAAATATGGTATGTATTTACTTATATGTGCTCATTAGCTGTTATATAAATGATAACTATCTTGTTAGGGTTTAATTGCTGTGAAAAGACACCATGAATATGGAAACTCTTATAAGGAAAAACATTTCATTGGGGATGGCTTACAATTAGTTTCAGAGATGCAGTTTATTATCATCATGGCAGAAAGCATACAATGCAGGCAGATGTTGTGCTGAAGAAGGGGCTGAGAGTTCTACATATTGATCTTCAGGAAGCAGAAATGAATGTTACTTTAGGCCTAGCTTGAATTCCTGAGACGTCAAAGCCCACCCTCACAGTGGCACACTTCCTCCAACAAGGTCATACCTGCTCCATCAATGCCATACCTTCTAATAGTGCCACTCCTTTTGGGGTAAACATTCAAACACATGAGTCTACAGGGCCATTTATATTCAAACACATATCTAACCAAGATACAATCCACAGAATTAAAAAGGTTAGGTATAGGGGAAGTGACAGGGATAGGGATGGGGCACATGTATCTTCCTTGGAATGGGAAAATCAAATAGATCGTAAGAGTGGACTAAAGGTGGAGGGGATGGGAAAGAAATAAGGGGACTGGAATGTGAGGGTCAGCTGCGGAGGGTGATGGAATGCTGGGAGAGACAGTTAGAAAATGAGGGCCACTAGAGAGTTGGTATGGAAACCTAGTACAGTAAAAACTTCCTAAAGTATATGATGAATATCCTATTTAGCTTCCAGTTAATGGGGAAATCAGAGTCTCAACTGGCCATCTCTTGTCACCAAATGAAGCTTCCAGTAGCAGGGCTGGGTTACACCTATTTGAGTTTTTGGCCCAAGAGGTTTCATGAAAATCCCCAAACAACCCAGACTGGTGCTAAGACAACAGGTGCATAACTGCCCATAAACTGACAGACAGCAAGGCCCCATTACTAAAAACAACACCCACACAATTGATTGAGCATGGAAAAGTCAAACTAGTGGCTACACACAGAGCCTTCACTCCTATGTTCTAGTGTCTTCAGTACAGGAAAGTACTCTGCAAGCTACCAAGAGAGAAAAGTAAACACAAATTCTACCACAAACCCTTTGATCTTTGGTGTTGTCCTGTATGAAGAATATGCTAAGGCAATGGAGGCACAAAGCTGTGGAATTGCAAACCATTGTCTCCGTGAGATGGACCTCACACCTGACCAAGAACCAAGACTGGATGGTAGAGTTAAAAACAAATTCTACTGGTTTAAAAAAAACAGTATTTATAAAATGATTTTGATGATATTTTTCTATAATCATAGACCAGTGCCTTAGTGAGCTATCATTAGAGAAGCTTCATCCTACATCAGATGGGAACATATAAAGAGACCCACAATCAGACACACTTTTGGATACATAGCTCAAAATGGGATGTCTCCATCAAATCCCACCCCTCAGAGCTCAGGAAATCCTATGGAAGAGGAATCAGAAAGAATACAGGAGTCAGAGGAAATGGAGGACACCAGGAGAACAAGGCCCTCTAAGTCAACATGAACAAAGCTCATATGAACTCACAGAGACTGAAGTAGCAAACACAGGGCCTGCAGGGCCACCAGGTCCTCTGAGATAATATAACAGATTCCAGTTTAGTGTTTTTTTTTTTTTTTGGACTCCTGAGTATGTGAATGAGTGGGTCTCTGGTTCTTGTGCCTTCTCTTGAGCTCTTTTTCTTCTATTGGTTTGCTTTGTCCAGTTTCAATGTGATGGTTTCTTTCTTCATCTTATATTTTATCATCTCTTTAGAAGCCTCTTCCTTTCTAACAAAACAGAAAGGGAGTGGATCTGGATGGGAGAGAAGGTGGGGAAGGAACTGGGAAGAGTAGAAGTATGGAAAAGGGAAAAATATAGGAATGCAACTATATGTATGTTGATTTGATTCATTCATCTATATAACCAGGAGTAGTATAGATAAATGTAAAAAGCGATGATCTTTACTTCATACTATGCATGTTATGAAATTTTTGAAGAATCAAAATGTTTTTAGAAAGTGAAGCACTCACGTTTTTGACATTGCAAAGTCAGGCATTGTCAAGGAATGGCTGGCCACCCATTTGGTGCAAAATAGTGGTGTTTGCCATCCCTAATCACAAGGAAATTCCTTCCCTCTTTCTCCCACAATTTACACTCTCTCCCAGTGAGTGACCTACCACAGTCCCCACAATAAATCCCCATCCTTCTGGTCTTGCATGATACATGGGCTTAGCAATGTAGCAGACTGTAACTTTTTAACAGGAAAGTAAACTAAAAAGCACCCTAAGTGGCAGCTGCTAGCTAGGAAAGATAGGAGTGTAGCCTAGTGTCTTTGGCTTATCTGTCATCAACTGATGAGCTCTAAATGCACTTCAAACTGAAAATGACCATAATGGTTTATTCTTATTCTGGATTATTATAGAAGTTCTGCTTTTATCTATTATTTTTTTGAGGAACCTCTCTACAGGTTTCCCTAGTTGTTGGACTAACTTATATTTCCACCCTTAGCGAATGAGAGATATGTGGACCCTCTCTTCATAATAAGAACACTGGATACTCAAGAGTAGTGCAAGGGAGGCAGTTTATGCTGTTGTAAAGCTAGGGGCCAGTCTAGAATGGCAGATACAGTGCTTGGGTGCAGGGAATAGTTTTTTATAACTCTAACAAAAGTCCCTCCCTCCTTTTCCTCATTGGCTGAGCGATAAGGAGTTATGACTTTACACGCTCATTTTCTTTCTGCCACATTCTTTTTGTTTCTGTTTCTTTTGTTTGTTTTTCTTTTGAGACAGCATTTATCTGTGTAGCCTTGGCTCTATAAATCAGACTGGACTTATACTCAGAGACTCACTTGTCTTTGCCTTCCTGGTGCTGGGATTAAAGGTGTGCGCCACCACTGCCTTGCTCACCTCTGCCACTTCTGTTTGCCCTTTTCTCAACCACAACAAAACAACAACAACAAAAATTCGTGAGTTCCTCTCGCCATTTTCCTTCCTGTGTCTATTTGAAAGTTTCTCAGGTGCATGAGCTTGTCATGCCTGCAGCTTGGTATTCATGTTTGGTTCCTGGTGATTGTCCTCTGTAAACTTGCAGTTTGGGTGAGTGCATAGCTTACCAGGCTCCTAGTGTTTGCTGTTCATATGTAGCTGGAACTAGAATGACTCACAGTACTAGACTTGGATGGAGGTGGGTGGTCCTTGGACTTCCCACAGGTCAGGGAACCCTGATTGCTCTTCGGGCTGATGAGGGAGGGGGATTTGATCAGGGGAGGGGGAGGGAAATGGGAGGTGGTGGCGGGGAGGAGGCAGAAATCTTTAATAAATAAATAAATTAAAAAAACTGCAAGTTTACAGAGACATTTTCTTAATTGAGACTTTCTCCTTTCTGATAAATAGCTTCTGTGAAGTTGACAGAAAACTAACCAGTACACCCAGTGGCTTTCATGGCTCTGTACAAACTAGACAAGGATGTTCACTGGCTTTTTCTTCTCTGGGGAGTACTTTCAACTCTAGGGAGTTTGTTTCGTCTTATATATTTCTCACTTTTCTTCCATTTCTTGCTTTTCTATGCTTCTTCTTAAGAAAGCTTACATTCTCTTTGCTTATCACCACTGGAGTCCATGTCTTAATTTTCATGGATGCAGTATAATGAATTTGGAAGCATTCTAGCTCAATCTTGGGTGACCAGAAGCACTCAGCATCCCTGGTTCTTGAGTGAAGCCCATCTAGACCAAGAAAGGTACTGTTGCATACTCAAATCCCAGTATCAATGTTAGCATTCTGATTCAGGGTGAGGTGGAATCTTAACATAGTACCTATCTATTTATATTTAATGATTTTATATAATTTTCTTTTATTTTTGAGTTTATAATAAAATTACAACATTTCCCTCTTCCCTTTCTTCCTTCTAAACCCTCCCATATACCATTCTCCATGCTTGTCAAATGTATGGCCTCCTTTTTCAATGCTTGTTATTGCACGCATAATAATATATAGTCCTAAATATAACCTGTTGAGTTTGTATAATGTTACTTGTATGTATGTTTCCAATGCTGACTTTTTGGCACTGGAAAACAAATTCCTGTGCTCTTCCCGGGGAGGACCATTTATTCTGTTCCCAACTTTCCTTTATTGCCTGTAGTTCTTTGTGTAGGGTTGAGGCCTTGTGAATTTTCTCCCATTCACATTGGCATGTCTTCATTTAGTTTTATTTGCATTTCCCTAATGTTTGAAGATACTGAGCATTTATTCCATGTATTTATCAGTGATTTATATGTATATATGTGACAAATATCTGCTCATTTCAACTGTCCATTTGTTGATTAGACTATTTGTTCTTTTTGTTGTTTAGTAATTTTTTTTATCTATCCTGGGTGTTAATCCCCAATGAATAAATCTGCTGTGGGACAATGGTCTGTATTCTGTCGATTATATTTCAAATAAATGCTGATTAGCCAGTAGTCAGGCAGGAAGTATAGGTGGGACAACCAGACAGGAAGTAGAGGCGGGTCAATAAGAACAGGAGAATTCTGGGAAGAAGGAAGTTCCTTCAGCAGTCCTGTCCCAGCCACAGAAGAAGCAAGATGTGACTAACCCACCAAATAAGGTACCGAGCCACATGGCTAGCATAGACAAGAATAATGGGCTAATATATGTTATAAGAGTTAATAAAAAGCCTGAACTAATGGGCCAATCAGTTTATAGTTATTGTAGATCTCCGTGTGATTTCTTGGAACTAAATGGCTGGGGAACAAGGCAGGACAGAAAACTCAGTCAACATAGATCTTTTTCTTTTCTTTTTTTGCTTTTCGAGACAAGGACTCTTTGAGTAGTCCTGGCTTTCCTGTAACTCACTCTGAAGACCAGATTGACCTCGAACTCAGAGGTTCACCTGCCTCTGCTACCCAAGATTAAGACATGCACCATTACCACCTGGCTAAATCTTCTTCTTCCTCCTCCTCTTCTTCTAAATATACTATTGTTTTAGAGAAGGTCTTACTATTAGCCTAGATTGTCCTAGAAATCAAGACTCTCCTGCTTCTTCCAATATCTTAGGTATATGCCACAATGACCTAGATCAACAATTTTTATGAGACCTATTACTTATCAGTAAAAGGAATAAAGAAAAAAAGGTGGAATGATTACATTCAGTAGTCTGAAGAAAGAATTTAAAAATAAGGAGTGTTAAATCAAGGTGGATGTAGATTCTTCATTTGACTTTGAATGTGTATGTGATCAAATTCTTGGTAGTGTAACTATAGTTTCTATTATATGTTTATCCTTTAATGACTTACAACCTGTGATATGAACTTTACAACTGTATTAAAAATGCATCCTATAACTTTAGGAAGAAATTCATTATCAGAGCTATGGTTTAAATACTTACATGTACAGAACTATGTTTGCTTCATTAAAGTTAACAAGTATAAAATGTTAAATTTGTCATAGTGGCTTCAATTTGCTCACCAAACCCATAAAAAACTTACTTACTTACTTACTTTTTTGTATTTCTTTGTTTTTTATTTGTTTATTTTTTTTTCAAGACAGGGTTTCTCTGTAGCTTTGGCGCCTGTCCTGGAACTAGCTCTTGTAGACCAGGCTGGTCTCAAACTCACAGAGATCTGCCTGCCTCTGCCTCCTGAGTGCTGGAATTAAAGGCATGTGTCCCCACTGCCCGGCAAAAATCTTATTTTCTATGACCTTGATGACCCCATTACAATTTACCACTATGGGAAATGTCTACACTTTAAATTTGAGATTTTTTTATTATTGTAAATTGTTCCAATAAACGAAGTATTGCTTACAGCAAGTGCTTATTCTTCAAAAAGTATAATGGAAAAATTCCTTTTTCCCATATATCTAAGGGGTTAATTGCAAAATAAATAAACAGCTTAAGTTAAAGTTGTGGTCATTTCTGGGCCAATAAAAAGTATTTGTTAGACCAGCCTGGTCTACAAGAGCTAGTTCCAGGACAGGCTCCAAAACCACAGAGAAACCCTGTCTCGAAAAACCAAAAAAAAAAAAAAAAGTATTTGTTGATTCTTTCTATATTTCAAATTGTGACCTATTAACCTGGCATATTGGGTACAATTTTACCATTCTTTGATATTTTCTTCTTCTCAGGTCTCTTGTATTCATATTTAAAACATTTGGTCATTTTCTAAAGAAAAAGACATCATAATTACAGACCTTAACCTATACCGAGTATTATCAGATATATGAGCATAACTGGGGTGTTAGGATTGTAGTCTGATATTTTAATTTTTCAATGTGGCAGACTTCTTATTTTAACTATTTGTATGTATAAAATTCAGTGGTTTTACAGATGTTTATAATATGTAAATCATTGGTGTTTTTTATTTTAGCCATTCTGACAGGTGTAAGATGGTATCTTAAAGTTGTCTTGATTTGCATTTCCCTGATTGCTAAGGAAGTTGAGCATGACCTTAAGTGTCTTTTGGCCATTTGAACTTCTTCTGTTGAGAATTCTCTGTTCAGCTCAGTGCCCCATTTTATAATTGGGTTGATTAGCCTTTTACAGTCTAGTTTCTTGAGTTCTTTATATATTTTAGAGATCAGACCTTTGTCAGTTGCGGGGTTGGTGAAGATCTTCTCCCAGTCAGTGGGATGCCTTTGTGTCTTAGTGACAGTGTCCTTTGCTTTATAGAAGCTTCTCAGTTTCAGGAGGTCCCATTTATTCAATGATGCCCTTAGTGACTGTGTGGCCCTGGTCTGAAAAATCATCGGATAAAACCGAACTCGCTGAACATAGCAGACAATGAGGACTACTGAGAACTCAAGAACAATGCAATGGGTTTTGATCCTACTGCATGTACTGGCTTTGTGGGAGCCTAGGCTGTTTGGATGCTCACTTTACTAAACCTGGATGGAGGTGTGTGGTCCTTGGACTTCCCACAGGGCAGGGAACCCTGATTGTTCTTTGGGCTGACGAGGGAGGAGGACTTGATCAGGGGAGGGGGAGGGAAATGGGAGATGGTGGCGGGGAGGAGGCAGAAATCCTTAATAAATAAATAAATAAAGAAAGAAAGAAAGAAAGAAATGTTATGTAAATCAAGCCTTTTTTGTCTTAGTCTATGCAATCTATTCAAACATCTGTTTGGAATGTTAAGACAGGAAAGTTTATGAGCAGTCAAAACTTGTTGCTCATAGTTAAGGAGACTGGGAAGTTAAGGACCAATGCACAAGCAGGTTTGATGTTTGATGAGAGCTGTTGTTTTTGTAAGATGTGAAAAGCAGACATCATCTCTATCCTTACATGGTAGAAAGGATTAGAAGGTTTCTTCAAACCTTTTAAAAAGTCATTAGTTATACTCAAGAAGGCAGGATGTTCATGCTCCAAACAATCCCCAAAGTCCTTCTGCTGGCTAGTTTTTATTTTCAACTTTACCCAACCTAGCTTCAACTAAGAAGTATGTCTTGATAAGGAATTATCTAGACCAGACTGGCCAATGAGCATGTCTGTATGGGAATATCTTCATTATTAATTGAGGTGGGAAGACCTACACTGAATGTAGGTGGTATTTTGTATGCTGGGTCTTGAATTGTGTAAGAACAGAGGAAAACCCCAGGTGTGGTGGCACATCCCTTTAATTCCACCACTCAGGAGTCAGAGACAGGCAAATTTCTGTGAGTTTGGGCAAATCTGGTCTACATAGCAAATTCTAGGACAGCTGCAGCTAAACACAAATAGCAGCAGCAACAACAAAACAAAACAATAGAGACAGCAACAGAGTAGAGAGAGCAATAACAAAGTAAAACATTAGCAACAACATCAGAGTAGACAAAGCAATACCAAAACAACAGAGTAGAGAAAGTTAACTGAGCTATACGCACCAGGTATGTTGCAGGAGGTCCTTCTGCTCCTCCAGCCAGTAGCAGCTGAGATACCAGCCCATTGGGGCGTGGTCTCTCTCTTTAAAAAAAGTGGCCACTTCCTTCCCCTCTCTCTCTCTCTCTCTCTCTCTCTCTCTCTCTCTCTCTCTCTCTCCTTCCTGCTCTGTTTCCAGAGACTAGACTCCTTTCTGATTGTGCAGAGGGCTGTTGTCTGGGATGGTGATCTGTAAGTTTTTTCCCCTTTAAATAAATAACCATTCTATTAATCATAATTTCAAACTGGTGTGGGATTGTTTGTGACTTACACCTTCACAGGTAAGTGTGCAGGAATTCATTTATTGTCTTCTTATTCTTGACTGTAGGTATGCTATGGCTAGATGCTTGAGTTCTTGCCTTGCCTGAAATGATGGACTCTAACTTGGAATTGTGAGACAAATAAGCCGTTTTATCCCTCAGTTGCTTTCAGTGAGGGTATTTCATCACACCTTTAATCCCAGCACTCGGGAGACAGAGGCAGGCAGATCTCTGTGAGTTTGAGACCAGCCTGGTCTACAAGAGCTAGTTCCAGGACAGGCTCCAAAACCACAGAGAAACCCTGTCTCAGAAAATTAAAAAAAAAAGAAAGGAAACTAGGAAAGGCCACATCTCATAGTATGGTCCTCAGAGATTAATTTCCAATTCATGAATTTTGAAGAAACAGCTTAAAAATGGGAAAGTATTTGTAAAAATATGTATTTGACTGGTTAATAGGCAGACTATATAAGGAACTCAAGGAACCCAATAGTAAAATTTATTTGCTTAAAAATGGAAAATGTCATAATCTCAAAAATAAAACAGTTAAAAACCAAAAGGGCAACAGACTTTCTCAAAAGATGATATACAAATGGCCTACAGGTACATGGAAATTGCTCAGTTTACTCATCACTAGTGATAAGTGCACAGCAAACCCCACACAGGATTTCAGTCCATACTAGTCACCTCTTCTTTTAGACTTTAACTTATAGTTTCCCACTCCTGGGAGTTTAATATTCTGTGACACTTCTTTGAATCCCTAATAAAATAGCATGTATTCAGTGTCAGATGAATTTTGGCAACTATAATTTCTATTCTGGTCCTGCCCCAAGCACAGTAATATTGACTGGGAACAGGTAAGCAAAGGCATGTGTACACATGCAGTGTGTATGTACATGTAGGTTATCAGTGCTAAAAAACAAACATTTGTGTACTCAAAGACACCCTGATGGTAAACTCTAAAAAAAAATGCAATATGCCAGCTGCTACTCTTCATTTGGACACTACAGGGGGATCACGATTCGTGAGAAAAAAATGAAGGCACCCTTTCAAAGTGAGCAGATTTATCCCATTCTTTTTCAGACCTAGGCCAGCTGGCCTTGGTGAGATCCCAATAGAACATCCCCATTGTCTTAGTGTGTGGGTGCACCCCTCGTGGTCCTGAGTTCCTTGCTCGTGCTCCGTCTCCTTCTGCTCCTGATTTGGACCTTGAGATTTCTGTCCGGTGCTCCCGTGTGGGTCTCTGTCTCTGTCTCCTTTCATCGCCTGATGAAGGTTAATATTCCTGAGGATGCCTATGTGTTTGTCTTTGGATTCACCTTTTTATTTAGCTTCTCTAGGAACATGAATTATAAGCTCAATGTCCTTTATTTATGGCTAGAAACCAAATATGAGTGAGTACATCCCATGTTCCTCTTTTTGGGTCTGGCTTACCTCACTCAGGATAGTGTTTTCTATTTCCATCCATTTGTATGCAAAATTCAAGAAGTCCTTGTTTTTTACTGCTGAGTAATACTCTAATATGTATATATTCCATACTTTCTTCATCCATTCTTCCATTGAAGGGCATCTAGGTTGTTTCCAGGTTCTGGCTATTACAAACAATGCTGCCATGAACATGGTTGAGCATATACTTTTGTTGTATGATAGGGCCTCTCTTGGGTATATTCCCAAGAGTGGTATTGCTGGATCCAGGGGTAGGTTGATCCCTAATTTCCTGAGAAACCGAAACACTGCTTTCCAGAGTGGTTGCACAAGTTTGCATTCCCACCAGCAATGGGTGAGTGTACCCCTTTCTCCACAACCTCTCCAGCAAAGGCTATCATTGGTGTTTTTTATTTTAGCCATTCTGACAGGTGTAAGGTGGTATCTTAAAGTTGTCTTGATTTGCATTTCCCTGATCGCTAAGGAAGTTGAGCATGACCTTAAGTGTCTTTTCGCCATTTGAAGTTCTTCTGTTGAGAATTCTCTGTTCAGTTCAGTGCCCCATTTTATAATTGGGTTGATTAGCCTTTTACGGTCTAGTTTCTTGAGTTCTTTATATATTTTGGAGATCAAACCTTTGTCAGTTGCAGGGTTGGTGAAGATCTTCTCCCAGTCAGTTGGTTGTCTTTTTGTCTTAGTGACAGTGTCCTTTGCTTTACAGAAGCTTCTCAGCCTCAGGAAGTCCCATTTATTCAATGATGCCCTTAGTGTCTGTTCTTCTGGGGTTATACATAGGAAGTGGTCTCCTGTGCCCATGTGCTGTAGAGTACTTCCCACTTTCTCTTCTATCAGGTTCAGTGTGTTCGGACTGATATTGAGGTCTTTAATCCATTTGGATTTGAGTTTTGTGCATGGTGATAGATATGGATCTATTTTCATTCTTCTACAGATTGACATCCAGTTTTGCCAGCACCATTTGTTGAAGATGCTCTCTTTTTTCCATTGTATACTTTTAGCTCCTTTATCGAAGATCAGGTGTTCATAGGTTTGTGGGTTAATGTCAGGGTCTTCTATTCGATTCCATTGGTCGACTTCTCTGTTTTTATGCCAATACCAAGCTGTTTTCAATACTGTAGCTCTGTAATAGAGTTTGAAGTCAGGGATGGTAATGCCTCCAGACAATCCTTTATTGTATAAGATTGTTTTGGCTATCCTGGGTTTTTTGTTTTTCCATATAAAGTTGATTATTGTCTTCTCCAGATCTGTGAAGAATTTTGATGGGATTTTGATGGGGATTGCATTGAATCTATAGATTGCTTTTGGTAGAATTGCCATTTTTACTATGTTGATACTCCCAATCCAAGAGCAAGGGAGGTCTTTCCATTTTCTGTTGTCTTCTTCAATTTCTTTCTTCAAAGACTTATAATTCTTGTCAAGTAGATCTTTTACAGGCCTTCCCTTTTGAGAAATGGAGAAGGAGTGACCTGGGGGAGAGGGGAGGAGGTGATGGTGGAACTTGGAGAAGTGGAGGGAGAGTAAACAAGGATTAGGATGTAAGTTATAAGAGAAGAATAACCAAAAAATGGATCATAAAAATTTGAAAATATTTTGATGATTGCATTTGTTATGTTTGGCTGAATACTGTCCTTCCCCTGGCTAGCTCCTGAATCTGAATACCTGGTCCTAGCTAATTTAAGAGGTTGCACAACCATGGGGAGATGAGGCCTAGTTGTACCAAGGGGCTCCTGGAGAATAGGCCTTGACATTTTTGCTTAGTTCTTTTTCGTGCCCTGTCTTTGAGTTCTGTTCTGTGGAGACATGAGAAAACTGCCTTCCCCCATAGCATGCTGCCTCTGCCAGCATGCTTTCCCTGCTGTCACAAACAGTCCTCAAACTGACACAAAATAAATCCTTCCTCCCTGCAGTTGCTTCTTGTCAGGTATTTCATCACAGGGATGAGCAAATTCAGTTATATAGGTCCTTAAATATATTTTAATAATACTGTACAATAAGCTCATTTATTTTTTAAAGTTTTTTTTTCTTTTTGAGATTATAATATAGCTGCATCTCTCCCTTCCTTTTCCTCCCTCCAATTCATCCTATATATCCTTCCTTATTCTTTTTCAAATCTGTGGCCTCATTTTTCATTAATTGTTGTTACACACATGTGTATATACACATATATTCCTAAATATAACCGGCTAACTCTGTATAATATAAGCTTCCATGTATGTTTTCAGGGCTGATCATTTGGTATTGGATAACCAAGTGGTGGGCTCTTTCCTGAGGAAGAGTATTTCTGCCAGTCTCCGTATTTCCTAGTTGCCCATAGTTCTTTGTATGGGGAGGAAGCCTTGTGGGCTCCTGCCAGTCCACTTTGGCATACTTATTGGAGTTATCCTTGTTCAGCTCACATTCTGGCAGTCAAGATGGTGAGCTTTTACAGCTGTTGCTCTGTGATTACTAGGAGACAAAATCTCACAACAAACTCCCTGGCTAATGTTTCTCCTTCATCTTCCACCATGTTCCCTGGGCCTGTCAGGGGATAGTTAACTTGAATGGCTCCGTCACAATTTTGGTTTTTAAAATTAATTAAAATTTTTTGACAATTTCATACACTAGTATTGTATTTACATCATTTACATACTCCATTCCCTAACTCCTTCTATGTCTCCAACTCTGTTTCAAATTCATGACATCTTTTTTTAGTTATCATTGCCACACACACATACACACACACACACACTCTCTCTCTCTCTCTCTCTCTCTCTCTCTCTCTCACACACACACACACACACACACACACACACACACACACACACTCAAACCTTACTGAATCCATTTAGTTTTGCTCTTTATGTATGTGTGTTTGGGGCTGACAATTTGGGCTTATATAACCTATCAGGGTGTTCTTCTCTGGAGAAGACAGACTCTCTCTGCTGCCAATAATTGCCTGTGGCTCCTCATCTAGGTATTGTCTTTGTGAGATTTGCTCCATTCATGTTAATATGTCACTTGGCATCGTCATTGTTCAGGTCTTATTAGGTAACCATACTGTTGAGGTTTCATGGGTGCAAGCTTTCCTGCCATGTATGGAAAACACTGTTTCAAAAGGAGATGTCCTGGTTGTTTGGCTCTTTCAATCTTTTTGGCTCTCTCCTGTGATATTCCCTGATCCTTAGAGATAGCGGTTGTATTGTAGATTTACCAACTGTCACTTATGGTCACTTATTCTCTACATTTTAACTAGATGTGGCTATCTGCAATGGCTTCTATCTGCTGCGTATAGAAGAAGCTTGTTTGATGAGGGGTGAAAGCTACACTTATCTATGGGTATAAAGGTATGGATTTAGAATTAATTTAAAAATTACTGTGACTTAGGAAATGGCAGTAGAAGATTGTTCTCTGGGCTCTATGGCTGCTCCAGCAGATCTATTTTATTTGGTTTACAGTAGAAGGCATGAATTCTTTCCCAGTGAGTTAGCCTTAACTACAATTAGACAGCTTTGCTTTATTATTTTTGGTCTTCTGTCTTTCTTTTGATTAGTTAGGTCTAGGTTCAGGCAATCTTGTTAATCTTTACAAAGAACCAAGTCTTCGATAAATTTTATGTATTGCTCTTTTATTCTCTATTTCAATGGTTTCTGTTCCAAATTTTATTTATTATTTCTCGCCATTCATTGTGTCCAGGTTTGGCTTATTCCTGACTCCGCTAGAGGTTTAGGGGCATCTATTTACTTGAAATTTTTCTGATTACCAAATCCAGCTGGACTGGGACTGAACGAGCATAGGAACAAACTGGACCCTCTGAATGTGGCTAACAATTGGAGCAGACTGAGAAGCCAATGATAATGACGCTGGGATTTGTCTCTACTGCATGTACTGGCTATTCTATTTGGATGCATACCTTCCTAAGCCTGGATGGAGGGAGGAAGGCCTTGGACTTCTCACAGGGCAGGGTACCCTGCCCTCTTTTAGGACTGGAGGGGAAGTGAAATAAGAGGAGGGGAGGAAGTGGAAACTTTGATTGGTATTATTTATAAAGTAATGAAAACTAATCTGTTGAAAAAAACCTTAAAGGACGAGCTGAAATTGTCTGAAAAACAAAGATTCGGTCTATGTAGCACCGACTGTCCTGAACACCCACTATGTAGACCAGTCTGGCCTGGAAGTCCTGTGACTACACTTGCCTCTACCTCTTGAGTTTCCTGAATTAAGGCTTGTGCCACCATGCTCAGCCTTCCTGGGTTTTAGATTTTTTGTTTGTTTGGGTTTTCTTCATTGTTTTTTTTTTTTTTTTTGATACAGGATTTCTCTGTGTAGCCTTGACAGTCTTGAAACTCACTCTCCAGACCAGGCTGGCTTTAAACGCAGAGATCAGTCTCCCTCTACCTCCTGAGTAGTAGGATTAAAGTGTGTGCCACCACAACACAGAAGCTTTTCTGATTTTTAATATGAGCACTTAGAACTATAATCTTTCCTCTTATAACTGTCTTTTATGCATCCCAGAAAATTTGCTTGATTGTACTCTCATTATCATTTGATTCTAGAGCATTTAAATTTCCTTTTGATTTATTCAATAATCTTATGTTTGCTCAAAGTGATTTTTAGTTTCCAAGTAGCTTTAATTCTTTTGGTCTAGTTGCAGGTGAGGGAATTGTCTCAATTATGTAGGTATATATGTATTTCATCATTCTTTTAATGAGCATGAGTGCAGCACGCAGAGAGGCCAGGAGAGGGCACCAGGCTCTTGGGACTGGAGTTAACAGACAGCTGTGAATTGCCCTGTGGGTACTGGATATGAACCTGGGTCTTCGGGAAGAGCAGCCCTCTAAGTCATTTCTCCAGCTCCCAGTCTTACTTAATATTTTAAAGCTTGTTTTGTAGTCTACAAATGCAGTTGATTTCAGGTAATGTCCCTTGCATTGCTGAGAAGAAAAATATGTTTCTTATTGGTTGTGAGGAATGTTCAACTACCCTGTGCCATAATTTACTACTAAGGCCTCTTTGTTGACTTTTACTCCTGTAGACCTATTTAGATGTGAAAGTGGTAATTAGAAGCTCCCCAACTATTATTGTATCTAGACTTATGGAGTCTTATGCTTTGAACTTTTGAGAATGAGCATGGAGCCCTCCAAAATTGGTTCATAAATATTTACAATCATGATGTCCTCTTGATTTTTTGAGAAATCAGAATTTTTGATAAGTAAATTGATAGATAAAAATTGCTTGTTTATTAATATGTAGTGGCCCTTCTAATACCTTCTTCCTAGTTTTGTTTGAAATTGACTTCAGTACTTTGTAAAATAGGAGAACTGATCTGCGATTTATTCTCAGCCTCCCTGTGTTTAATACTTTGATATCCAGTCTTTTTCTTTGGATCTCAGTTTACGGATGCACTTCCTGGCTTTGTGTGTCTCTTTGGTCATGTGTTTAAAATCTGAATTATTAGTCCATGCTTCTTAAGATGAAGTCATCTGTATCCATGATCAATATATATATATATATATATATATATATATATATATATTTTATTTTAATATTGTCATGAGTTGCTTTAACTTGTATTTATCTTGAAAAATTCTTTAAAAATATATTTTTTGAGGTATTACTACAATTACATCATTTTACTCCTTCCCTTTCCTCTCTCTAACCCCTTCCGTGTACCCCATTGCTCTCGTTTTAAATCCATGGCCTCATTTTATATTTTTTTTCCTTCAAGATACTATGTTTTCCATTCAAATTTTGTTTTTGTCTTCAGTGGATTCTGTAATTTTCTCTTCCTTGTCTTGGATTAAATTTCTCATTGATTTCAGTCCTCTACTTGGTGTTTGAGCCTTTTTACTTAAAGAACAGTGAAACTTGGTGTGCTTGTGTATGTGTGTATGGCATCCATACATGTGTACATGCCAGTTCACATGCATGTGGATGTATATATGTGAAGAGCATATGCACACATAGGGAAGACTGATATTGATGTTGAATGACATTCCTCACTTTCCAGTTTATTTATTAAGAAAAGGTCTCTTACTGAATGCAGAATTCAACAATATTTGGTATTCTAGGTAGCCAGCTTGTCCCAATGGGGTAGGAGGTGCTTCTCCATTTGTGTTGCTTTCATTGGTTGAATAAAGAAGCTGCCTTGGCCTTTTGATAGGGCAGCCCTTAGGTGGGTGGAGTAGACAGAACAGAATTCTGGGCAGAAGGCAGTGTGGCAGATGCATGGCTCTCCTGCCCAAGACGGACGCTGGTTAGACTCATGCTGGTAAGCCACAGTCAAGTGGTGATACACATTAATGGAAATGGGTTAATCAAGATGTGAGAGTTAGCCAATAAGAAGCTAGAAATAATGGGCCAGGCAGTAACTTAATTAATACAATTTCACTTTGGTTATTCCGGGGCTAATCTAGCCAGGCAGTGGGACACAGCCCGCTGCTTGTCCTACAACATCCTGAAGATTGCATCTCTGCTTCCTAAATCGTGGTCTTGGTCTCAGTTTACATTCTTTCTCAGCTTTTTAAAAAATATTTACTTTGCATCCTGACTGCAGTTTCCCTCCTTTCTCTCCTCTCAGAGCCCCCCACCTCCTCTCTGCCCCCCCCAATTTACTCCTCCTCTGGTTCTATTCAGAAAAGGGCAAATCTCCCATGGATATCAACAAAACATGGCATATCAAGTTTCAGTAAGACTAAGCACCTCCCCTTGTATTAAGGCTGGCCAAGGTGTAAAGAGTTAGAAATGTCCCTGTTTCAACTGTTAAGAGTCCCACAAGTAGACCAAGTTATACAATTCTAACATATATGCTCTCTGCCTAGGTCAGTCCCATGCAGGCTTCCTGGTAGTCTGTTCAGTCTCTGTGTTCCTATGAGCCTTGCTTAGTTGATACTGTGGGTGTTCTTGTGGTGTCCTTGACCCTAGATTCTACAATCCTTCCCTCTCTCTTTAGCAGGATCCTCTGAGCTTGGCCTAATGTTTGGGTGTGTGTCTGCAGCAGTTTCCACCAGTTGTTGAATGAAGCTTCTCTGTTGACTGTTGAGCTAGGCACCAATCTATGGGCATATCTGAATTTCGTTAGGTATCATTACAATGGCATTTTTTTTCCTCCGGTTGTCGTTAGTTCTATCCTAGGTCTCTGGACTATCAACTCGTTGGGTCCTGGCACTTCAGGCAGCCTGGGCTCACTCTAGTGGTATGGATCTCAGGGTGGATTAGTCTTTGGTTGGTTACTTCCAGAATCTCTGTGCCACCTTTACCCCAGAATATTCCATAGGCTGGACAGAATGTAGGTCGAAGCTTATGTGGCTATGTTGGTGTCTCAGTCCTCCTACTAGTAATCTTACCTGGACTCAAGAGATGGCCAGTTCAGGCTAATGGATTTCCTGCTGCCAGGAGTCTTAACTGGGGTCATCCTAGTAGATTCCTGTCCTTCCCATCTTTTAGTAGGTCCTGGGAATCTGAACTCTGGTCCTTGCAGTTGCACGGCAAACATTTTACCCATTAAGCCATCTCGCCTTCCCTGATATCTTATCCTAGTAGTTTTGAGTGTTGGGAAGCCAGCAGCTTGTGAAAGCTTCACAGCAGAACATTATCTCCTGTTTTTGTGTGCATGTGTGTTTCTTTGCTGCACTTTGAACACCTTTTGGGTTTGTGACTCTCCCCACTGATCTCATTTGCTTTATTTTACATGATTCCTCTTGGCAAGTTGTTTCTCCTTGGATTCATGTTCACAGGAAAAGTTGACAACAGCTAAAGCTAAGGTAGGTTGACAGAAGTCTCAGTGTTAGCTGCAGGGGATGTTACTGTGTTCTGGATTTTTGTCCTCTATAAGTTTAGCAGACAGAAGCATATTGTCCTGAGTAAGGAAAATGTAGTATATTTACATAGTAATGTGAGGAAGATGTGGTTTGGGATCAGAGGAAACAGAATAGAAGTGAAAGGGAACATTAGAGAAATTCAAAGAAAAGATACTATATTACGTTTGATACTATATTATAGTAGAGATAAGAACTTTCCCCAGCATGATTCAAGTTACAACACATTAACTTAACACTTAAAACAGAAAGGCATACGTACTAAGAAAAAATACAACAGGTTGAAAAGTTAAAGAATTAAAAATTTATACTGGACACGTATGCACACAGAATAAAAAGTAAAATATTAAAGGCTGGACATGGCATGCATGCCTTTCATCCCAGTACCCAGGAATCAGAGGTAGATAAGACCTCTGTGAGTTAGAGGCCAACCTGTTCTACAGAGTGAGTTCCAGGACAGCCAGGGCTACACAAAGTAATCCTGTCTCAAAAAAAAAAAGAAAGAAAGAAAGAAAGAAAGAAGAAAAAAGAAAAGCAAAAAAAATAAACCCACTTAAAAACCCAAACCAATCAAAAAACAAAAACAATAACTACAAGAAAGAACCCCACAAATACTAAAGGTTAAAAACACATACAAACCCAAACGAGAATTCAATTCAACTGTGGTTGTAGCTTAGTTTGTAGAATGTATTCTTAGCATGTACAAGGCCATGAGTTTGATCCCAACATCACATAAACTGGATTAGTGACACACACCTCTAAACTTGCAATGTTGAAGCAGGAAGATCAAGAGTTCAATGCTAGGCTGTCAAGATGGTTCAGTGGGTAAAGGCACTTGATGCTGAGTCTGATGTCTTGAGTTTGATCACTGAGACCCACATGGTAGAAAGCAAAGAACTGACTTACCTCTGCGTGTGCGTGTATGTGTGGGTATGCTCACACACAAATACAAATAAATGTGATGACATTATAAGTTATTGAAAACAGAAGTAGGCTTGAAAAATAATAAATTCTTCAGATACAGAGACCAATAGCCAAACATTAGGTGGTGCATGGGGAATCCTGCAGAAAAGGAGGAGGAAGGATTGTAGGATCCACAGGGGTCAAGGACACTACTAAAAAACCCACAGAACGAACTCATCAGGACTCATAGAGGCTCACAGAGACTGAACTGACAACCAGAGAGCCTGCGTGGGACTCATGTAGGCACTCTGCATATATGTTACAATTGTGTTGCTTGGTCTTTGTGTGAGACTTCTAATGTGAGAGCAGGGACTGTCTCTGACTGTATTGGCTGTTTTGGAAACATTCCTCCTCCCGGACTGCCTTATCCAGCCTTAATAGGAGAGGAGCTGCCTAGTCTCACTGAAACTTGATATACCATAGCTGGCTAATATCTGTGGGAGGCCCACATGTATCTGAAAAGAAAGATTGGCAGAGGAGTAGATGGGAGCCAGCGGGGAGGTGAGGAGGGTGGAATCAGGAGAGGGGAGATAGGGGAAACTTTGGTTGGGATATAAAAACAAATAATAAATTAACAAACAAAACAATAATAAATTCTTAATTTTCTTAAAATCTGAAAACATACTGATCCAGTAGTTATGTAAATGAAAACAAAAGAACATAACACAATTTTTGAAAATGTCTTTCTACTAATTAAATTTATAACTGTTTCATACATGTCTGTAGTTTGACCATGTTCATCTCCATTACCTTCTTCCCCCCTCCCAACTAGTTACTTTATGTCTGTTTTTTTTGCTTATTTTTTTTTAATTTTTAAATATTTTTTTGAAAGAAAAAAAAAGAAATTCTCGTCTCCTCCCAGCCTCCCATTTCCCTCCCCCTCCTCCCAGTCTTTTCCTCCTCCCGCCACTCCTCTCCCACTCCCTCTCCAGTCCGAAGAGCAGTCAGGGTTCCCTGCCCTGTGGAAAGTCCAAGGTTCTCCCCCCTCCATACAGGTCTAGGAAAGCGAACATCCACCACACTGGCTAGTCTCCCACAAAGCCAGAACACAAAACAGGATCAAAACCCAGCATCATTGTCTTTGGCTTCCCATCAGCCCTCATTGTCCGCCATGTTCAGAGAGTCCAGCTCCATCCCATGCTTTTTCAGTCACAGTCCAGCTGGCCTTGGTGAGCTCCCAATAGATCAGCCCCACTGCCTCAGTGGGTGGGTTCACCCCTCGTGGTCCTGACTTCCTTGCTCATGTTCGCCCTCCTTCTGCTCCTCATTGGGACCTTGGGAGCTCAGTCCGATGCTCCAGTGTGGGTCTCTGTCTCTATCT
Source organism: Microtus oregoni (assembly GCF_018167655.1). Taxonomy (NCBI): domain Eukaryota; kingdom Metazoa; phylum Chordata; class Mammalia; order Rodentia; family Cricetidae; genus Microtus; species Microtus oregoni. The sequence continues at coordinate 7,677,288 of NW_024543873.1, forward strand.
CCATCTATCGCCAGATGAAGTTTCTATGGTGATATGCAAGATATTCTTCAGTATGTCTATAGGATAGGGTCATTTAAAGTTTCCTATCCTCAGCTGCCCAAGGAGCTAACTGGGGACATCGCCCTGGGCATCTGGGAGCCCCTCTAGGTTCAAGTCTCTTGCCAACCCTAAGATGGATCCCTTCATTAAGATATGTGCTTCCCTGCTCATCTATCCAACCTTCCGTCATCCCAATCATCCCGTTTCCCCAAGTTCCCCCATTCTCCCCTTCTTACTATTCTCTCCCCATCTCCCCTTAACCCCGTCCCACCCCACCCCCAAGTTTCCAATTTTTTGCCTGGCAATCTTGTTTACTTCCCATACCCAGGATAACAACTATATGTTTTTCTTTGGGTTCACCTTCTTATTTAGCTTCTTCAGGATCACATATTAGACTCAATGACCATTATTTGTGGCTAGAAACCAATTATGAGTGAGTACATCCCATGTTCCTCTTTTTGGGTGGGATACCTCACTCAGGATAGTGTTTTCTATTTCCATTCATTTGCATGCAAAATTCGAGAAGGCATTGTTTTTTACCGCTGAGTAGTACTCTAATGTGTATATATTCCACACATTCTTCATCCATTCTTCTATTGAAGGATATCTAGGTTGTTTCCAGGTTCTAGCTATAACAAACAATGCTGCTATGAACATAGTTGAGCAAATGCTTTTGTCATAAGATAGGGTATCTCTTGGGTATATTCCCAAGAGTGATATTGCTGGGTCCAGGGATAGGTTGATCCCGAATTTCCTGAGAAACCGCCACACTGCTTTCTGAAGTGGTTGCACATGTTTGCATTCCCACCAGCAATGCATGAGGGTACCCCTTCCTCCACAACCTCTCTAGCAAAGGCTATCATTGGTGTTTTTTATTTTAGCCATTTTGACAGGTGTAAGATGATATCTCAAAGTTGTTTCGATTTGCATTTCCCTGATTGCTAAGGAAGTAGAGCATGATCTTAAGTGTCTTTTGGCCATTTTAACTTCTTCTGTTGAGAATTCTATATTCAGTTCAGTGTCCAATTTTTTAATTGGGTTAATTAGCATTTTAAAATCTAGTTTCTTGAGTTCTTTATATATTTTGGAGATCAGACCTTTGTCTGTTGCAGGGTTGGTGACGATCGTCTCCCAGTCAGTAGGTTGCCTTTTTGTCTTAGTGACAGTGTCCTTTGCTTTAAAGAAGCTTCTCAGTTTCAGGAGGTCCCATTTATTCAATGTTTCCCTAAATGTCTGTGCTGCTGGGGTTATACCTAGGAAGTGATCTCCTGTGTCCATCTGTTGTAGTGTACTTCCCACTTTTTCTTCTATCAGGTTCAGTGTGTTCAGATTGGTATTGAGGTCTTTGATCCATTTGGACTTGAGTTTTGTGCATGGTGATAGATATGGGTCTATTTTCACTCTTCTACAAGTTGACATCCAGTTGTGCCAGCACCATTTGTTGAAGATGCTTTCTTTCTTGATTGTATGTTTTAGCTCCTTTATCAAAAATGAGGTGTTCATAGGTTTTTGCGGTAAAATCCGGTCTTCTATATGAGTCCATTGGTCGACTTCTCTGTTTTTATGCCAATACCACACTGTTTTCATTACTGTAGCTCTGTAATAGAGTTTGAAGTCAGAGATGGTAATGCCTCCAGAAGATCCTGTATTGTATAGGATTGTTTTGGCTATCCTGGGTTTTTTTGTTTTTCCATATAAAGTTGATTATAGTCCTCTCAAGATCTGTGAAGAATTTTGATGGGATCTTGATGGGGATTGCATTGAGTCTATAAATTGCCTTTGGTAGAATTGTTATTTTTACTATGTTGATCCTCACAATACAAGAGGAAGTGAGATCCTTCCATTTTCTGGTATTCTCTTCAATTTCTTTCTTCAATGCCTTAAAGTTCTTGTCAAATAGATCTTTCACTTCCTTGGTTAGAGTTACCCCAAGATATTTTATGCTGTTTGTGGCTATCGTGAAAAGTGATGCTTCTCTGATTTCCCTCTCTGCTTCCATATCCTTTGTGTATAGGAGGGCGACTGATTTTTTGGAGATGATCTTGTATCCTGGCACATTACTAAAGGTGTTTATCAGATGTAGGAGTTCTTTGGTGGAGTTTTTAGGGTCGCTTATGTACACTATCATATCATCTGCAAATAACGAAAGTTTCACTTCTTCCTTTCCAATTCGAATCCCCTTGATCCCATTATGGTGTCTTATTGCTATTGATAAGACTTCAAGCACAATATTGAAGAGGTATGGAGAGAGTGGACAGCCCTGTCGTGTTCCTAATTTTAGTGGGGTGGCTTTGAGTTTCTCTCCTTTTAATTTGATGTTAGCTGTCTGCTTGCTGTAAATAGCTTTTATTATATTTTGGTATGACCCTTGTATCCCTAATATCTCCTAGACTTTTATCATAAATGGATGTTGAATTTTGTTGAATGCATTTTCAGCATCTAATGAATTGATCATATGTTTTTTTTCTCTCAGTTTATTTATATGATGGATTACATTGATACATTTTTTTTATGTTGAACCAGCCCTGCATCTCTGGGATGAAGCCTACTTGATCATAATGGATAATTTTTCTAATGTGTTCTTGGATTCGGTTTGCCAGTATTTTGTTGAGGATTTTTGTGTCGATGTTCTTGAGTGGGATTGGCCTGTAATTCTCTTTCTTGGTTGAGTCTTTGTGTTGTTTTGGTATCAGAGTAACTGTAGCTTCATAAAAGGAATTTGGCAATGCCTCTTCTGTTTCTATATTGTGGAATACATTAAGGAGTATAGGTGTTAGGTCTTCTTGGAAATTCTGGTAGAATTCTGCAATGAAACCATCTGGTCCTGGGCTTTTATTTGGGAGGGAAGTTTTTGATAACACTTTCTTACTCTTCGCGACTAACAGGTCTATTTAGATTGTTCACCTGTTCCTGGTTTAACTTTGGTATATGGTATCTATCTAAAAAAGTGTCCATTTCTTAACCACTGAGCCACCTCTCCAGCCCAATTGGCCATTTCTTTTACATTTTCCAGTTTTGTGGCATATAGAATTTTGTAGTAAGATCTAATGACTCTCTGAATTTCCTCTGTGTTTCTGGTTATGTCCCCCTTTTCATTTCTGATCTTATCAATTTTCATATTCTCTCTCTGCCATTTGATCAGTTTGGATAGGGGTTCATCAATCTTGTTGATTTTCTCCAGGAACCAGCTTTTTGTTTCATTGATTCTTTGGATTGTTTTCTGTGTTTCTATTTCATTAATTTCAGCCCTCAGTTTGATTATTTCCACTCTTCTACTCCTTCTAGGTGAGTCTGCTTCTTTTTATTCTTGAGCTTTCAGGAGGGCTGTTAAGTCTCCCATGTGTTCTTTCTCCGTATTCTTTAAGTGGACACTTAGTGCTATGAGCTTTCCTCTTCGGACTGCTTTCATAGTGTCCCATAGGTTTGAGTATCTTGTTTCTTTATTTTCATTGAATTCAAGGAAGACTTTAATTTCTTTCGTTATTTCTTCTTTGATCCAGGTATGGTTCAGAAGTTGACTGTTCAGTTTCCATGAGTTTGTAGGCTTTCAATTTGTTGTTGAATTCTAACTTTAATCCATGGTGATCTGGTAAGATACAGGTTGTTACAAATATTTTTTTGTAACTGTGGAGGTTTGCTTTGTTACTGAGTATGTGGTCAATTTTCGAGAAGGTTCCATGAGCTGCAGAGAAGAAGGTATATTCTTTCCTTTTTGGGTGGAATGTTCTAGAGATGTCTGTTAAGTCCATTTGCTTCATTACCTCCATTAATTCTCTTATTTCTCTATTACGTTTCTGTCTGATTGACCTGTCCATTGGTGAGAGAGGAGGGTTGAAGTCTCCTATTATTAGTGTGTGCAGTTTGATGGCTGCCTTAATTTTTAGTAAGGTTTCTTTTACGTACGTGGGTGCTTTTATATTAGGGGCATAGATATTCAGGATTGAGACATCATCCTTATGAATTGTTCCTGTTATAAGTATAAAATGTCCCTCTCCATCTCTTCTGATTCATTCATGTTTGAAGTCAACTTTGTTAGAAATTAGTATGGCCAAACCTGCTTGTTTTTTAGGTTCATTTGCTTGATAAGCCTTTTCCTAGCCCTTTACTCTGAGTAGGTGCCTGTCTGTGGTTGAGGTGTGTTTCTTGTAAACAGCAGAATGTTGGATCCTGTTTTCGTATCCAATCTCTTAGCCTGTGCCTTTTTATAGGTGAGTTGAGCCCATTAACATTAAGTGATATTAATGACCAGTGGTTGTTAACTCCGGTCACTTTTTTAGTAGTAGGGTTTGTGTGTTTCCCTTCTTTGAGTTGCACTGGTGAAGGGTCTCTAGATGTCTGAGTTATTGTGGTCATCGGTGGACTCCTTGGTTTGTGATTTTCCTTCTGTTTCTTTCTGTAAGGCTGGATTTGTGGCTACATATTCTTTAAATTTGTTTTTATCCTGGAAAATTTTGTTTTCTCCATTTATAGTGAATGAAAGCTTAGCTGGATATAGTAGTCTGGGCTTGCATTCTTGGTCTCTTAGTTTCTGCAGAACATCTATCCAGGACCTTCTGGCTTTCATGGTTTCCATAGAGAAGTCAGGTGTAAGTCTGATAGGTATACCTTCATAAGTAACTTGGCCTTTTCCTTTGCAGCTCTTAATAATCTTTCTTTATTCTGTATGCTTTGTGTTTTGATTATTATATGGCGATGGAATTTTTTTTGAACCAGCCTATTCAGTGTTCTGTATGCTTCTTGAACCTTCATATGTACATCTTTCTTCATGTTGGGAAAATTTTCTTCTATAATTTTTTTTATTGAGAAAAGGAGAACAAAAAACAAGTTTCCACCTCCTCCCAGCATCCCATTTCCCTCCACCTCCTCCCACCATTCTCCCCCTGCCCCCACTCCTTTCCCCCTCCCTCTCCAGTCCAAAGAGCCTTCAGGGTTTTCTGCCCTGTGGTAAGTCCTAGGTCCTCCCCCATCCGTCCATATCTAGGAAAGTGAATATCCAAACTGGCTATGCTCCCACAAAGCCAGGACATTAAGCAGAATCAAAACTCCGTGCCATTGTCCTTGGCTTCTCATCAGCCCTCATTGTTCGCCATGTTCAGAGAGTCCAGTTTTATCCCATGCTTTTACAGTCACAGTCCAGCTGGCCTTGGTGATCTCCCAATAGATCAGCTCCACTGTCTCAGTGGGTGGGTACACCCCTCGAGGTCCCGACTTCTTTGCTCATGTTCTCCCTCCTTCTGCACCTCATTGGGACCTTGGGAGCTCAGTCCAGTGCTCCAGTGTGGGTCTCTCTCTCTATCTCCATCCATCACCAGATGAAGGTTCTATGATGATATGCAAGATATTCGACATTATTGCTCTAGGATAAGGTCATTTCAGGTTCCCTATCCGCAGCTGCCCAAGGAACTAACTGGGAACCTCGGCTTGGGCACCTGGGAGCCCCTCTAGGGTCAGGTCTCTTGCCAACCCTAAAGTGGCTCCCTTAACTAGGAATTGTAGTTCCGTACTTTCCTGTCCAACCTTCCTTTATCCTAATCCTCCTGTTTCCCCAAGGCCCCACCTCCTTCCCTTCTAACTTTTCTCTCCCCATCTCCCCTTACCCCTATCTCACCCCACCCCCAAAATCCCAATTTTCTCCCCGGCAATTTTGTCTATTTCCCTTAGCCAAGAGGTTAACTATATGTTTTTCCTTGGGTTCACCTTCTTATTTAGCTTCTTTAGATTCACCTATTGTAGACTCCATGACCCTCATTTATGGCTAGAAACCAATTATGAGTGAATACATCCCATGTTCATCTTTTTGGGTCTGGGATACCTCACTCAGTGTTTTCTATTTCCATCCATTTGCATGCAAAATTCAAGAAGTCCTTGTTTTTTACCGCAGCGTAGTACTCTTATGTGTATATATTCCATACTTTCTTCATCCATTCTTCCATTGAAGGGCATCTAGGTTGTTTCCAGGTTCTGGCTATTACAAATAATACTGCTATGAACATAGTTGAACAAATGCTTTTGTCATATAATAGGGCATCTCTTGGGTATATTCCCAAGAGTGGTATGGCTGGGTCCAGGGGAAGGTTGATCCCGAATTTCCTGAGAAACCGAAACACTGACTTCCACAGTGGTTGCACAAGATTGCATTCCCACCAGCAATGGATGAGGGTACCCCTTCCTCCACAGCCTCTCCAGCAAAGGCTATTCTTGGTGTTTTTGACTTTAGCCATTCTGAGAGGTGTAAAATGATATCTCAAAGTTGTTTTGATTTGCATTTCCCTGATTGCTAAGGAAGTTGAGCACGACCTTAAGTGTCTTTTGGCCATTTGAACTTCTTCTGTTGAGAATTCTCTGTTCAGTTCAGTGCCCCATTTTTTAATTGGGTTAATTAGCATTTTAAAGTCTAGTTTCTTGAGTTCTCTATATATTATGGACATCAGACCTTTGTCTGTTGCGGGGTTGGTGAAGATCTTCTCCCAATCAGTAGGTTGCCTTTGTGTCTTAGTGACAGTGTCCTTTGCTTTACAGAAGCTTCTCAGTTTTAGTAGGTCACATTTATTCAATGTTGCCCTTAATGTCTGTGCCTCTGGGGTTATACATAGGAAGCGATCTCCTGTGCCCATCTGTTGTAGGGTATTTCCCACTTTCTCTTCTATCATTTTCAGTGTGTTCGGGCTGATATTGAGGTCTTTAATCCATTTGGACTTGAGTTTTGTGCACGGTGATAGATATGGGTCTATTTTCATTCTTCTATAAGTTGACATCCAGTTGTGCCAGCACCATTTGTTGAAGATGCTTTCTTTCTTCCATTGTATACTTTTAGCTCCTTTATCAAAAATGAGGTGTTCATAGGTTTGTGGGTTAAAATCCGGGTCTTCTATACGATTCCATTGGTCAACTTCTCTGTTTTTATGCCAATACCACACTGTTTTCATTTCTGTAGCTCTGTAATAGAGTTTGAAGTCAGGGATGGTAATGCCTCCAGAAGATCCTTTATTGTATAGGATTGTTTGGGCTATCCTGGGTTTTTTGTTTTTCCATATAAAGTTGATTATTGTCCTCTCCAGATCTGTGAAGAATTTTGATGGGATCTTGATGGGGATTGCATTGAATCTATAAATTGCCTTTGGTAGAATTGCCATTTTTACTATGTTGATCCTCCCAGTCCAAGAGCAAGGGATGAGCCGGGTGGTGGTGGCGCATGCCTTTAATCCCAGCACTCGGGAGGCAGAGGCAGTCGGATCTCTGTGAGTTCGAGACCAGTCTGGTCTACAACAGCTAGTTCCAGGACAGGCTCCAAAACCACAGAGAAACCCTGTCTCGAAAAACCAAAAAAAAAAAAAAAAAAAAAAAAAAAAAAACAAGAGCAAGGGAGGTCCATCCATTTTTTGGTATCCTCCTCAATTTCTTTCTTCAATGCCTTAAAGTTCTTGTCAAATAGATCTTTCACTTCCTTGGTTAGATTTACCCAAGATATTTTATGCTGTTTGTGGCTATCGTGAATGGTGAAGCTTCTCTGATTTCCCTCTCTGCTTCCATATCCTTTGTTTATAAGAGGGCAACTGATTTTTTTGTAGTTGATCTTGTATCCTGCCATATTACTAAAGCTGTTTGTCAGCTGTAAAAGTTCTTTGGTGGAGTTTTGGGGGTCGCTTATGTACACTATCATATCATCTGCGAATAACGAAAGTTTAACTTCTTCCTTTCCAATTCGAATCCCCTTGATCCCATTATGTTGTCTTATTGCTATTGCTAGAACTTCAAGCACTATATTGAAGAGGTATGGCAAGAGTGGACAGCCTTGTCGTGTTCCTGAGTTAAGCGGGATGGCTTTGAGTTTCTCTCCGTTTAATTTGATGTTAGCTGTCGGCTTGCTGTATATAGCTTTTATTATATTTAGGTATGAACCTTGTATCCCTAATCTCTCCAAGACTTTTAACATAAATGGATGTTGAATTTTGTCAAATGCTTTTTCAGCATCTAATGAAATGATCATATTGTTTTTTTCTTTCAGTTTATTAATATGCAGGATTACATTGATAGACTTTTTTTTATGTTGAACCAGCCCTGCATCTCAGGAATGAAGCCTACTTGATCATAATGGATAATTTTTTGGATGTATTCTTGGTTTCGGTTTGCCAGTATTTTGTTGAGGATTTTTGCGTCGACGTTCATGAGTGAGATTGGCCTGTAATTCTCTTTCCTGGTTGAGTCTTTGTGTGGTTTTGGTATCAGAGTAACTGTAGCTTCATAAAAGGAATTAGGTAATGACCCTTCTGTTTCTATATTGTGGGATACTTTAAGGAGTATAGGTATTAGCTCTTCTTGGAAGTTCTGGTAGAATTCCGCATTGAAACCATCTGGTCCTGGGCTTTTTTTGGTAGGGAGGTTTTTGATAACAGGTTCTAATTCTTCGCGACCAACAGGTCTGTTTAGATTGTTCACCTGGTCCTGGTGTAACTTTGGTATATGGTATTCATATAAAAAAAGTGTCCATTTCTTCTACATTTTCCAGTTTTGTGTTACACAGGCTTTTGTAATAAGATCTAATGATTCTCTGAATTTCCTCTGTGTCTGTGGTTATGTTCCCCTTTTCATTTCTGATCTTATTAATTTGCATATTCTCTCTCTGCCGTTTGATTAGTTTGGATAGGGGTTTATCAATCTTGTTGATTTTCTCCAGGAACCAGCTTTTTGTTTCATTGATTCTTTGGATTGTTGTCTGTGTTTCTATTTTGTTGATTTCCGCCCTCAATTTGATTATTTCCAGTCTTCTACTCTTCCTAGGTGAGGTGCTTCTTTTTTTTCTAGAGCTTTCAGGTGGGCTGTTAAGTCTCCAATATGTGCTTTCTCTGTTTTCTTTAAGTGGGCACTTAGTGCGATGAACTTTCCTCTTAGCACTGCTTTCATATTGTCCCATAAGTTCGAGTATGTTGTTTCTTTATTTTCATTGAATTCAAAGAAGACTTTAATTTCTTTCTTTATTTCTTCCTTAATCCAGGTATGGTTCAGTAGTTGACTGTTCAGTTTCCATGAGTTTGTAGGCTTTCTGGGGGTAGCATTGTTGTTGAATTCTAACTTTAATCCATGGTGATCTGATAAGACACAGGTGGTTACTAATATCTTTTTGTAACTGTGTAAGTTAGCTTTGCTACCAAGTATGTGGTCAGTTTTCGAGAAGGTTCCATGAGCTGCAGAGAAGAAGGTATATTCTTTCCTTTTTTGGTGGAATAATCTATAGATGTCTGTTAAGTCCATTTGCTTCATTACCTCCATTAATTCTCTAATTTCTCTGTTAGGTTTCTGTTTGATTGACCTGTCCATTGGTGAGAGAGGAGGGTTGAAGTCTCCTACTATTAGTGTGTGCGGTTTGATTGCTGCCCTGAGGTTTAGTCATGTTTCTTTTACGTATGTGGGTGCTTTTATATTAGGGGCGTAGATATTCAGGACTGAGACTTCATCCTGATGAATTGTTCCTGTTATGAGTATAAAATGTCCCTCTCCATCTCTTCTGATTGATTTAAGTTTGAAGTCAACTTTGTTAGAAATTAGTATGGCCACACCTGTTTGTTTCTTAGGTCCATTTGCTTGATAAGCCTTTTCCTAGCCCTTTACTCTGAGTAGGTGCCTGTCTGTGGTTGAGGTGTGTTTCTTGTAAACAGCAGAATGTTGGATCCTGTTTTCGTATCCAATCTCTTAGCCTGTGCCTTTTTATAGGTGAGTTGAGCCCATTAACATTAAGTGATATTAATGACCAGTGGTTGTTAACTCCGGTCACCTTTTTAGTAGTAGGGTTTGTGTGTTTCCCTTCTTTGAGTTGCGCTGGTGAAGGGTCTCTAGATGACTGAGTTATTGTGGGCAATTTTGGACTCTTTGGTTAGTGATTTTCCTTCTATTATTTTCTGTAAGGCTGGATTTGTGGTACGTATTGTTTAAATTTGTTTTTATCCTGGAAAATTTTGTTTTCTCCATTTATAGTGAACGAAAGCTCAGCTGGATATAGTAGTCTGGGCTTGCATACATGATCTCTTAGTTTTTGCAGTACATCTATCCAGGACCTTCTGGCTTTCATGGTTTCCATAGAGAAGTCAGGTGTAAGTCTGATAGGTTTACCTTTAAAATTAACTTGGCCTTTTTCCTTTGCGGCTCTTAATATTCTTTCTTTATTCTGTATATTTTTGTTTTGATTATTATATGGCGATGGGATTTTTTTTTTGATCTGGCCTATTTTGTGTTCTGTATGCTTCTTGAACCTTCATAGGTACATCTTTCTTCAAGTTGGGAAAGTTTTCTCCTATAATTTTATTAAGTATATTTTCTGGACCGTTGAGCTGCCCTTCTTCTCCTTCTTCTATTCCAATTATTCTTAGGTTTAGTCTTTTTATTGTGTCCCAGATTTCCTGAATGTTTTGTGATGAGAATTTGTTGGTTTTGCTCTTTTCTTTGAGCAGTGTGTTTATTTTCTCTATGATATTTTCTGTGTCTGACATTCTTTCTTCAATCTATTTTAACCTGTTGTTAGTACTTGTCTCTGTAGTTCCTGTTCGTTTACCCAGATTTTCCATCTCCATTCTTCCCTCGGTTTGTGCTTTCTTCATTTCTTCCATTTCATTCTTCAAGTCTTGAACTGCTTCCCTAACCTGTTTGATTGCTTTTTCTTGTTTCTCTTGGTTTTCTTGCGTGTCTTTGAGCGATTTATTCATTTCCTCTACCTTTTTGTTTGTAATCTCTAATTGTTTATGGCAGTTTTTCACTGCCTGTTTAAGGTCCTCTATTATTTTCATATAGTCCCAATTTGAGTCGATTTCTTCTAATTCTTCTGGAGTAGGGTGTACAATTCTTCTTATTTCGGGATCCCTGGATTCTGGTGGTGTCATGTTGCCTTTCAGGTTGTTGGAGGAATTCTTGCCTTGGCGCCTTCCCATCTCTTCCTTCAAATGGAGCCAGGAGAGGCCTGCTGTCTTGGTCCAGTCTTTGCTGTGATTGACTCTCTGGGTATATCTCTTCAGTATAGAAGCAGGAACCGTTCCCGTCCCGATGGGATTCCTCAGCAACTCAACAGGGCAGCTGGTAGCCCAATGCTCCAGGGCCAAAAGGATGAATGGAGTAAGGGGGGGGTGGTATCCAGAGAGCACAGGAAGCCTGGCGTAGGAGCTGAAGGTGCCCGGGCTCCCTTACAGGGGACCCTGAGGCCTGCCCGGTAGGCAGGCACTCACCGCTCTGGGTGGGTAGCCTTAGTGTAGGAGCTTAAAACTGTTCTTGAGCGCTGGTCCTAGAATACAGCAGGGCAGGGTTGGGGAGGCGTGCTAGGGGGGTCGGTCATGCGAAGGAAAGACAGTCCTGCAAAGGAGCTGGGGAGGGGGGTTTGTGCTCTCTTCCAGGACGGTCCGCCCCTGGATAGCACACACTCACCCGTCCAGATGGGATTCCTCAGCAACTAAACAGGGCAGCAGGTAGCCCAATGATCCAGGGCCAAAAAGCCTATAATTTTTTTAAATATATTTCCTGGACCGATGAACTGCACTTCTTCTCCTTATTCTACTCCTATTATTCTTAGGTTTGGTCTTTTTATTGTGTCCCATATTTCCTGAATGTTTTCTGATGAGAGTTTGTTGGACTTGCTGTTATCTTTCATAAGTTCGTTTATTTTCTCTATGTTATCTTCAGAATCTGAGATTCTTTCTTCTATCTCTTGTATTCTGCTGGTTATGCTTGTTTCTGTAGTGTCTATGCGTTTACCTAGATTTTCCATGTCCAGCCGGGCCCCTGTTTTTGTTTCCTTCTTTGCCTCCATTTCAGTTTTCAAGTTTTGAACTGTTTCCATTATCTGCTTTATTGTTTTCCCTTGGTTTCCTAGGGTATCATTCACTGCTTTATTCAATTCTTCAAACAAGCTTTCTGTTATAATTCTCATCCATTTCTATAAGGGCATTTTTTACATGCTGTTTAAGGACGTCAATCATTTTCATAAAGTCAATTTTTTTCTACTTCTTTTTTAATTGAGGTGTTCATGTCCTCCTGTTCTGAGGTTGCTGGTTTCTGGTGGTTTCATGTTGTTTTTCAGATTGTTGGGTGAATTCTTGCATTGGCGCCTGCCCATCTCTTTCTCCAAATGCTCCCCTAAGGATCTTCTTTTACAGGATCAGTTCTCCTTGCCCACTGATGTACCTTCCCAGTGATGGCACTCTCCTGTGATGGCTCTTTAGGTGCCCCAGTGATGGCTCTCCTGGTGCCGAGATCAGATCTCCATGCTGGTTGGGTAGCTCATAAACAAAGTGCCTACCTTGCTTGCTGCAGGCAGACTATTGAAACAAAGGAACTCCTGCCCTCCTGACTGACCTCTGGATTTGATCCCAGCACCCAAAAAGGCTGCTCTGGGTGATGTTATGTGCCCAAAGATGGCAGGGATGCAGCAGTGGGGAGGGTTCTGGATGCACGCTGGGTGAGATAGGAAGAGAGAGGCAGAATGCAGGAGTATAGGCCCTGCCGGAACAAGTTCCTTGTCCTGGGCTCATATGTGTGTTTTTTTTTAACTCACTAAATTTCCTTAGAATTTATTGCAAGGAAAATGTTAGTGGGGTATTTATTGGATGTCATTAATATGGACTACAGGACTTTTGTCTTAAGGTCTCTAAGTATACTACCCTATTTACATGTAGCTTGTGCAGAGAACCTGTCCTCTTTCAGCTAGACAATTGCCTTCTTGTAGTAAAATTAATAAAAGCCCTGAGACAGAAATTGGGGCTCAACCTGAAGGTCAGAAAAGCAAAACAGTCAGCCACTGGCTCTTACCTTCACCTCAGTGTAAAATGGCGATCCTGCCTCTTAGAATCTTATAATGAGTCTATGTGTGAGAGCTGTCTCCTCCCATTTTATATTCCTCTTTAGTACTGAGATTAAAGGCTTGCACCTACAACCCAGTTTCTATGGACAACTAATGTGGCTACTTGAATTATAGGTGTGTGTTACCGATGCCTAGTCTGTAAGGCTGATCACTGTGGCTGTTTTACTATCTGAACTTCAGGCAAGCTTTATTTATTAAAATACAAATAAAATATTATTACACATTTTTATAGATTTCTTTGTTTCCTTTATTCTTTTTAGTCCTGTTGGCTCTCTATATTGGTTCAAAATATATTACTTAAAAGAAATTATCCATCTCATTCCATTTGTTTCAAACCATTATTGACTTTTCATAGTTATTTAAAATACGCATATGTGTATATGAATTTTCAGACTACTCTGTGGTTCAGACAAAATGCTCAGGAGTCCACACAGTGCTCTTTATCATGTGGAGCCCAACTGTCACCCCCAGTCTTTTCACACATCTCCACACTTTTGTTACAGCCATTTTAAATGTGTCACTCTGTTTCAAACATGACATGTCCTGTCTTTGAACCATAAACTTTTCCTTTTTGTGTCACTCTTCCTTTTCTTCTTTGTGGCATTCTTCAGGTAAGCAATTATAATTTTATATCTAATATGAACTCTCTTTGCTCCATAGTATAAATTGATCTTTATAAATACTGAGATCCCATGCGATTTGATGCAGAAAACTTATACTCAGCATTGCTGCTGATCTGTTTTTATGACCCTTATGTGTTTAAAGTATTGTGTTCCTCCAGGGAAGATTTCCTTCCTTGTTTAGTTTGTCATCTCCACAGTCTATTCCTACAAAAAGTGGAATAGCCTTTTTTTGATAATGCAAATAAAAAAGACTGATTGTAGACTTTCCAATAATGCATTTATTTTTAATTGGTGGAGAACAGTAGAATTGTGATTGGAATGTCAAATAAAACTTACCTGACAAAAAGGGAAAGTATTCAGTAGGTAGAAGGGAACTCACAGATGTGGTTGAGGACAAGGTAAATGATAGGGCATTGGAAGAGGAGGACAAATGAATACTAAGTATAATTATATATATATATATGTATAAATATGTCACAAAGAAGCTCTTTATATTGTATATTAGCTTTAAAAAATAAATGAAAAACTGTTGCTACCAACTTATAAGCCAGCAGTACAGTTTTTAAAATTCATCAGTTAGCTATGATTTGCATACCACAATAGGAATCATGACTAAAGATTATACCCCAAATAGAATTAGACACCATTTAGAGAGACCTGACCTTTAATTAATGAATTTTAATAGCAACCATGACAGAAAGGAAACAATCTTTGTGTTATATAACTGCCTACCATCTATGTTAATATGCAATAGCCCATACATCTTGGCTTGTTTTTATTTACTCAGCAGTGAATTAGTATAATCGGAGTATATATAGTTTATTTGAGACAGGGTTTTACCTGTAGCTTTGAAGCCTGTCCTGGAACTCACTTTATAGACCAGGCTCGCCTCGAACTCACAGAGATCTGCCAGCCTCTGACTTCCGAGTGCTGGGATTAAAGGCATGCGCCACTACCACCACTGGGCTCATATATGTATTTTTAAGAGTCTTCCAAGGTATTTCTAATGCATATGCCTGGCTAATAGCTTCTGTTGATGGAACAATTTTGGTAACAACTGTTGGCAACATGAAGGTGAACTACAGTATTCTGAGATCCTTTTGAGCTCAGAATATTGTCCATATCCCTCAAAGCCTTGATTTCCTCCAGATTTTCAGTGAGGTCTGTACTAAGAGACAAACTCACTCACAAACTTGCAGTTCACCCGGAAGAGACAATTTGTCAGAGTTCCTTATAGCACACTGTCTGTCCTTCAGAGTTTCATTTCTTTAGCTTAAGCTACTTACTTTCATATAAGTGGCCTTCTTTTAAAAAAAAAACTGACATCAGATTCCTTTTTCTGAAATCTTTGAATAAACGCATCAGCTATTTCCCTTTCGAATGTAGATACTGGACTCCTGGGGAGAAGTCACAGAAGACACTGATTGGAGAATGGGGAGTACTGTCTTCCAGGTCAGTGTCCTTAGGAAATGGGTGTCTTCTGCAAACCTTCCTGAGATTTTTCTTTCCTAATAGGGTCTCTCGCATATCAGTGCTGCCACCGACACCCAATAACGAGCCCCTACTTGCCCCTTAATGATCTGAAGACTTCATTTCTGATTCTCTATCTTGATTTTGCAGAAGAGAGCACAACATTTTCTAAGAATATGGAGTATCAAAAAGATAAACACAATCCAAGTGTTCCAAAGCTGGACCGCCTAAGTGTGAAGGAGAACTGTTTCTAGTTCTTATTGGACAAAAGGCTAACTGTGGTGCCTATTACCATATACCAAATTGCATGCTGGCTGTCAGGCTCACCCTGTGGCTCCTCTCAGCACTTCTCACCTTGACCCCTACCCTATATCCTTTTCCAGTCCAGGGGCTTCCTTGCCCTTCCATCATCCTCTAATTCCTATAAGAACTTGCCATTTCAGCCGTGAGCTCTCTTGCTTCTCTTGGCTTCTCTCTTGGTCTGCTTGCCTTCTCTCCTCTCCCTCTCCTCCTGCCCCCTCTCTCTTCATGGCCCCATTCAGCCTGAACACTTCCAGATGCCTCTGGCTGAACTTTCCCTCATATCTACAGCAAAATCATTGTCAACTGCATCTTGGAGAGGTCATGTCCTCCTTTCCTGTCTGTCATGTCCTTACCTGTCTGTATTATGCTGTGAACTCATTCATGAGCTTTCCGACTTAGGAATTTATTTATTCTTCCGTGAGTTCATTTCTGTTTATCATGTGATAGTAACAATGGTACCTGGTTCTTTCCTGCTTCACTTTGGTACTTTCTTGATATCTTAAACAACCCCCTGAAAGAATCTTTACTGGAAAAATGACCAAAGTTCACATAAGCAGACAATGAGGTATTGCCTTTACTCACCAATGAGTTATTTCCACAGATTGTCTACATTATTGGTATCAGAAATTGCTTTTATGAGACCAGGGAAATTGCTCATTTGTAAAGACACTTGATGCCAACCCTAAAGACATGAGTTGAATTTCCAGGACGTGCATGATAGGAGAGAACTGTCTCTTAAAAGATGTCCCTTGGGGATAGATAAATGACTCAGCTATTAAAGGTGAGGCTCACAACCTCTGACTTCTACACAGGTGCTGTAGCATGCACAAACCCTCAAATCAGTAAATACATAAACGTAATAAAATATTGTTTTTAAGAAGAAAGAAATCGTTTTTCCCCTGAGGCCAAACAAAGCCCTTATCTTGGAGGATGATTGCTTTTCCCTCTGTCAGGCTGGAGCATAACCGTATCTGGGAAGAACAGTACAAGCCCAGCATTTATATGTGTAAATGTCATCCCCAGTTCTGCCATTGCCAGGCTATTCTTATTGAAACCATATTCTTTATGATGAACAATGTACAGTCTCAAATGCAGCCCAACAATGCCTCAACAAAGCATGCTGTGCCATGAGCAAAGCATGTCTCTGATTTACATATTGGGAGATTTTGCAATGTGTATCTTTGAAATAAGCTTTTTCATATCAAACATTTAGAGTAGGGGAAAATTTGTATGCTCCAGAGCTGAGGGAAACATGTCTCAGTGGGAGTGCAAAATTCATTTTCGGTATCAGCTCATAGTCCGACTTTCAACTTTGCCGATAGAGGTCACCTTCATGTGCCAGGCTCAGAGAGACCTAAGGTACTAATAGATCACCATGTTGCTGAGACTGAATTTTGTTGATTCCTATTTCAGTGATTTCTGCCTTTGTGTATGTCTTGATGTTGAGAAAAAATAGTGTGAAGACTCCAAGTGAGAAATGAATAGTGGCCCTTTCCGCAGCATGAAACAGAGAACGATGCCCAGGGTTGTGATAAAGTGTCCCCGGATTGTAACGAGACTCCAAAGAAATAACAACAAACTCTCATTTCAGCCAACTAATTCTACTTTCTTCAAATCTTTAATGCTGCCAGGGAATAGTTGGCAATAACCATTTCTCAGAAGTACTTAAGAAGTGAGATATAGTCTATAAATTACTTTCTTCGTAGGCTTTGTAGGTTTCAGATGATTTAAGAATATCTAGAATCTGGCTATTACAAATAATACTGCTATGAACATAGTTGAACAAATGCTTTTGTCATATGATCGGGCATCTCTTGGGTATATTCCCAAGAGTGGTATGGCTGGGTCCAGGGGTAGGTTGATCCCGAATTTCCTGAGAAACCTAAACACTGATTTCCAAAGTGGTTGCACAAGATTGCATTCCCACCAGCAATGGATGAGGGTACCCCTTCCTCCACAGCCTCTCCAGCAAAGGCTATCATTGGTGTTTTTGATTTTAGCCATTCTGACAATTGTAAGATGATATCTCAAAGTTGTCATGTTCTGGCTTTGTGGGAGCCTAGCCAGTTTGGATGTTCACCTTCCTAGACATGGACGGAGGGGGGCGGACCTTGGACTTTCCACAGGGCAGGGAACCCTGACTGTTCTTTGGACTTGAGAGGGAGGGGGAGAGAAGTGGGGGGAGGGGAAGAAGGGTGGGAGGAGGGGGAGGGAAATGGGAGGCTGGGAGGAGGGAGAAACATTTTTTTCCCTTTTTCTCAATAAAAAAAAGAAAAAAAAATATATAGATTCAGCTTCTAATAATGGCCAAACCCTGAGATTGATCTTGGTTTTAGTTATTTTTCAGATGGGATAGTTTTTTCTCCAGTATTTTGAGCTGGCACTGGTCTTATTATTATTTGTAGTCAGTGTACAAAACAATAGGTTTTACTATGATAGTTTTATACATGTATGTTATTGTACTTCATTCATATTGACTATCCTCCATTACTCTGCTTTTCTGTTTCTACTGATTTCATTCTTTCCCACCAAAAGCCTTTTGTGTCTTTGTTTTCATGCCCTCTCTCTCCCCAGCCACACAAAAGGCATATTTATAAAATCTTCATGTAAGAGTTCTTTTTCAAGGTCTTATTTTAAGGATAAATGTTTTGCCCATTTGTATGCATGTGCACTGTGTACCACGTGTATGACAAGTGTTTGTGGAGGCCACAAGAGGGCATTAGATCCTTTTGAACTGGAGTTAAGGACAGTTGTGAGTCACTATGAAGGTTCTGGGAGCTGAACCTTGGCCCTCTGCAGGAGCAGTGTTGTTAAGCTCTGGACAATCTTTCCAGAACATGAGGGAAGTTCTTTCACACAATCAAACACATCTTCTATTTTTCTTTCAAATTCTTTCTTCTCTAAGCAAAGCACTCCAGTTTCTTATTTGCCAGTAGTAATATAATTCCAAAATTGTTGTAACCCTGGTTGCCTGCACAGGTCATTAGAATTCATTGTGTTATTCTTAAAGATTTTATTAGAGTATATTAATTTTATAAAGTAAGGTGTTTCATTATAACATTTCAATACATGCATATATATTGTACACTGATCATATTTACCCCACTGTTACTTTCTCTACACCTCCCCTTACTTCTCCCCCTTGTAGGTTATCCACAGTCCTCTTTTTGCTTGGATGTCATTTTTTTTACACCTCAGAACTCACATATATTAGATAGATATACTAATCTTTGTGGAACTGGCTCATTTTACTTTGCATAATATTCATTTTTACCCATAGTCCTGAAAATGGCATATGCTAATTCCTCTTAATGGCTGTGTAAAATATCTCTTTGTATAGGTAACCCAGAATTCCATTAATTTATCTGTTGGTGTAAATAGTGCTTCAGTTAACTTGGATGTGCATGTATCTCTGCTGAAATTTGCTTTTGGTAAAGTCATTTTTTTTCTGTAAACAGTCAAATAATTTTATCAAAGTGAGGGTGGGTTGGGGGGTGAGAAACAGCCATGATTATTTCCATAGTGGTTGGACTAATATACCTTTCTTTCCTTCCATATCCTTACCAACAATTGCTGTCGTGTACCTGTGTGTGCGTGTGTGTGTGTGTGTGTGTGTGTGTGTATTTGTGTATGTGTTTGTGTGTGTGTTTGAAGACAGGGTTTCTCAGTGTAACCTTAGCTGTCCTGGAACTCACTTTGTAGTTCAGGCTTGCCTCGAACTCAGAAAAATCTGCCTGTCTCTGTCTTTCAAGTGTTGGAATTAAAGGCATGTACCACCACCACTCGGCTTGCATTCTTGATGCATCTCATCTGATTGGGGTGAGAGGCAATGGTAGTGTAGTTTTGACTACTTTTCCCTTTATGGTAAAAGATGGTGAGCATTTTCACATGTATTTATTGGCTGCTTGTTTTCGGAACTAACCTTTTCGTTTGCCCATTTATTGAGTAGACCATTTGCTCTGACTATATTTGAATTTTAAAAATTCTTTGTATATCATAGGTATTAAACCATTGTTTCAGGAATATTTGGCAAATGCCTTTTATTTTGCACACTGTCTCTCCGCCCTGTTGATTATATCTTTTGCTGTGCAGCTGCTTTTTGAATTGATATAATCCTGGCTATAAATTCTTGTTCTTATTTTTTGAACCACTGCATTCCTATACAGAGGAGTCATTGCCTAAGCCTATATTTTTGTTTTGAAGCATGGTTTTCCTATGTAGCTAAGGCTGGTCTTGAACTTTAAACTTTTCTGCTTTAGTCTCTCAAGTTAGTGGTAATAGGCATGAACCACTATGACTAACAACAACTCTTCTACTGCCATTTTCAGTGGGGATCAGAAGAAAGGATTTGCTTTTGTGTAGCTAAGTTTATCTTATCTCACCCCCATCTCCACTATCCCTACCCCATATTCTTCCATTGACTGCTAGAAGTCAAACTAAGTATAGCAGGTATATATAGGCAAGTGTTTCATCATACTAGGTAAGCGTTCTCTCATTGTGCTATATCTTCAGTACTCTATACCCCATTTTGGAAGTTTCCCCTATTTTCCCCAGTAGTTTCAAACTTGCAGGTCTTAGGTTATAGTCCTTGTGAAAGCTTGAATGTGAAATGCTCCCCCAGGCTCCTATTTGAACACTTTCATCGTTGCTGCTGGTGGTATTTTGGGAGGTTATGAAGAATTGCAGCTTGTTGGAGGAAGTTCATTGCTGGGGACTGGCTTTGAAAGTGTAGAGCTCCACAGTCTGTCTGTCTCCTTTTCAGCTTGTCCAGTCAGAGTCTCCACTCCCAGCAATTGTTGGCTCTTTTTTATCAAGTTAGTCAGGGCCCTCAAGCATCATCCAAGTTTTTCTTCTCCCGGACATGTACCATTTGTTTACCAGGGTTTACAGGCTGAGGCTCAGGAGTCTCCCCTTTCCTCTTGGAGGAAATGATTCAACTTTCAGGGAATGTTTCAATTTGGAGGAGCATGCCACACAACAATCTCTCAGCATTATGCCTTGTCCCGTTGGGACTATAAACCCAAATAAACTGTTTCTTCTCTAAGTTTGCCTTAGTCGTGGTTAGTTTACCACAGCAACAGAGAAGTAATTACTCTAGTATTTGATACATTTGTGTTGATTCACATATACAGCCTTAAAGATCACAATCCACTTGTATTTTCTGTCATGTGACTGCCTAGTCTCTCAGTATTATTTGTTTAAGAGGATCACACTTCTTCATGTGGGCTTATCAAAGCCATGGAACTAGATAATTACCCTTTTATTCTGAACACTATAGATGTAATTGATGCAGTCTAGGCTTCCTTGTAGTTTTTTCTGTAGTAGTATTGCTCTTACACTCTCTTCTACCAGTCTGTAAATAACTGACATAGTCAGAACTTATGAAACCCATGTGTTGTCTCTCTCTTCTACAGCTATTACTGAGACAATTACTGATAATGTGTACCATGCTCTATATATGTTTAGGGCTTTTTTTATTACACTATTTATCTTTTGAAACAGAATGAAGTGTTATTTTTACCTTGTAGATTCACAGAGAAGTATAATAAATTGTCCAAGGTCATGCAGCCAGAAAATACTGGATCTAGAATTTAAAAATCTTGCTCCAATTTGTCTGAAACTTCCTGTTTGAATACTGAACATCGTATACCAGGAAAACCCTCATTCCTTATTGATCTGAGATGATTGGATATAGTGCGAAGATCCGAACTTAGAATATATGTATATAAAACTCAGATTCTTAATCACTACATGCTATTTCTTTCCTGTAATGATAGATGTATTCAAATATTTAATCTAGTGTAGTATGATTTTATTTCTTGCCAAGTCACTTGATGTTCTGCTGTGTGCCCAGGTAAGAAAAGCTGAATCAGTAGACTAAATTTCCAAATGTTATGAATTGCTAGATAAAACCTTAATCTGAGCAATATGGAGGCAGAGGCTAGATCTCTGTGAGTTAGAGAACAGCCTTGCCTACACAGCTAGTTCTCCACCAGTTAGAACAAATGGTAAGACCCTGTCTCAAAAGTGTTATAAGTATTTGTAGATCTATACATGTGTAATCTGATTTAAAAATTCCAAAATGTAAATGTATATGTGTTTCAAAATAGTCAATTTATCACCAAATATGCATTTGTTTTTGGCTATTAGCTAGAAATATACTGAAATAAAAAGTGCATAGAGATTTATTTTTTAACATCACAAGAATATATGCTGCAAAATGGGTATAGTATTAAACTCACTTCTAATGACTTATTGTTATACCCATAGATTACTGCATCTTTCAGTGTTTAGAGAATAAGAGAATATGAACTTTCCAGCCCTAAACAAGGCAACTACACCACAGCCCTTCATTCCCAGGCTCTGGTATCACTGTAGAAGCAGGGGTAAATAGATTGTCAGGGCCAGATGTCATCCATGACTACAAATAAACAGTGCGTTTTTTTTTTGAGCCAGCATGGCAGTTGTACATATGAATTCATATAGCAATTGAGGCAGCATTCATAAGACCTTCATAAGGACAATCCAGCCAAAATAGTAGCATGGAGGGGTTAGATGGGTATGATGTCTGCCTGTAGCTAAGGAGCTATTGGCAATTGATAGTTTTCAGTTCAGATATTGTCATCCAATATTTTAGATATATCTTTTAATTCAGTTAATTTTTAATAAGTTTGTATGCCTTCATTCCAGTTATTGACATAAATGACATGCCTGATTTATTTATAACCACATTCTAAAAACTTGAAGAATATTTAAAATAAAATATGTAAGCTACAAGGTTAAATATAAGCATACATTTTAAAAATACTAGAATTAAGATAATTTCATAAGGAACTAAAATAATGTTTGCCAAATAGTAAGTAATCTCTCTGAGTTTTTGAATATGTGAAAATAAATTTGAGGATTTATAGAATAAGTCTTTTTAAAACTTTGTGTCAATATGCATTTTCTTGACTGTTCTAAAAAAGAAATAAATCATGCTCAATCTGAGACTATTCTTTTACATTTCTAGATGAAATTTGAAATCAGAAATCTTAATTGTACTACAACATTAACAAAAGGGCATCAATTTTTATCAGTCAGTGTTTTTTGTTTTTGTTTTTTAAAATAAATTTAACATTCAAGTATCTATATGCATTGAGACAAATTTTGTGTAACCCAGGCTGGCCTTAGACTTGAGATGTATCCAAGCATGACTTGAACTTCCAGTCCTCCTGGCTCCGTGCCTGAGTGCTGAGACTGCAGGCATGCATCACCTCCCTGGGTTCATTTGGGGCTGAGTCTCAAACCCAGGGCTTTTTGCACTTGGGTAAGCAGTCTGCTAACTGTACAACATACCCAGCCCTAAAGTTAACATCCAAACAAATTAAAACTATTTAAAGGCTACTAAGTAACATCTCTGACTGGAGGTTTGGAGACTGATAAAATTTTTTGTTAGCCTTTAAATTTTAATTTGAATATTGATTACTTAATAACATTACAACAGAATTATATTGCCAGTGTTCAAACCGGGTACCTGCCACTTATTAGTTGCTGCCCTTAGAAAATAAGTCTCAGGTTCCTCTTCAAGAGTTCTGTCACTTGTAAATTATGACGGCTGTTGCTGCTGCTGTTGCCGCAGTTGCTGATAAAAAGTATTTCACATCAAAGAACAATTTTACAGGTTAAATAAACTGGCTGATCAAAAAATGATTCTCAGAGTCAGCTGCATATTGCAGTCACCTGGTGATCTTAAGCACCACACACGCTTGGATGGAAGCCACCCACAGATACACTGATTTAATTGCTTTCCAGTGAGACCTGGTCATCTGGAATTTTATAGCTTTCCAGATGATTCTAATTTGCAGTCAAGGTTAAAAGCCCCTGAACTAAAGTAATTATAAAAGCACCTGGCAAATATTAAGCACTTGGTAGCTGTTAATTATTTTTATAAGGCTCAGACATTTAGGTAATAGTTCTCTTGATTTTGCTAAAAGAGTATTAAAAGGTCATGTGTAAGTGACAGTCACAGTCATGTATTTTTGGTAACTTCCCTTTCTGATAGAATAATACATTTAGGGTTCTGTTTTGCTCCATTTACACATTTTATTCCCAATCTAGTCTACTTTTTTCTGGCTGGCAGTCAGAGGCAAATTGTAATCCAATAATAGTGACTCGATGGATACAGATAAGTGTGCAATTTGTTCCAGATTTCTTCCATAAAATGTCTTTTAAAAATATTAAATTCAAAAGTTTTTCCTTGTCCCCTTCTGATTTATGCAGGTAGCCCTAGCTAACTGATTTATAGAGCAATCACCTCCTCATCCAAGAGAGTCCATGTGGAAGGTCTTGATAACCTTCCACCCACCAGAACATTAAAGCTGTTTGATTACTATCTTCTTATTTTCAAAGAATATATAGAGATGAAAGGATTTCCAAAACACAGTCTGAGCTTTAAAAAAAAAGCCATGTTTTTTTTAAGGGAAGATAAAAACACTAAATTATATTTATCTTAAGTAGATAACTCACAACACAGAAAGAGGAGGTTCTCGTTGAACGAGTCCACAGTGTTCCTCTTGCAGTTGATTAAGCTTAGCATCTGACCATCCGCTAACAAATTATAATCTTATGTGTAGAAGGAAAAATATCTGAACATCTTCAAAGTATGGAGATTTATTTTAGAAAACACTTGCCTCGTCTAAACAGTTCAGTTGGTGCTAAAACTCAGAGGAAAAGCTTACGCATTAGGATTTTTGTTCTAAAGTTTAGTTTACTGAGCCACATTCCAGACACAAATTTTATGCTTTTTAATATATGAAAAAGGCCCATAACACATCTAAAAAGTTGAATTATGAGGTCCAATTGAAACTACAGCTGCAGGTTCGGTGAGAAGACCTAACATTGGCAAAGCTATTTCATTCAAGTGTAAGTCTACTATGCGTAGGCAGTTCTTTCATGGTGTGAGTGCCTGGAGGTTATAAAATCTCAATTTCCTGAAAAGGGGTAGAAATGACTATAGATTCAACTAGATGATGCTAGTCATCCTAAATGTCTGATAACTCAAAGATGCACATCTTCTGTAGCTGCCTGGAGCCCTTTTGCGTTCATGCCAAGGCATAATCTCCAGGACTACAAAAGAATCAATATATATATTTTTAAACTCTAAGGATGATTTCCAATAAACACCAGTGGTAGGGGAAAATGTAGAATTAGACATGATCCAGGGATAAACTCTCCTCAGGACTACTTTAATTTTGTTTTTTGTTTTTTTTTTTTTTTTTTTTTTTTTTTTTTTTTTTTTTTGTTTTTCGAGACAGGGTTTCTCTGTGGTTTTGGAGCCTGTCCTGGAACTTTTAATTTTAATTTCAGTAAGGGCACCGCCTTTTAAAGCAGTTATCTGCCCCCAGGCTAAAATGCACTCATTAGTCTCCACTCTTCAGTGCGTTAATTTAATTAACTTTAAACTCACTCAGTGATCATTTAACTCCTACCTTTCCATTTCGTTTGTGCAGAGTTAAAGAAAAAAGATTTTCAAATCCTTCAGGTACATTATATTTCTTGACCCCAGTTTTTTAAGCAAAGAAGTCATCCATGTGAAAAACGTCAAATGGTTCCTAAAGAAGGAAAAGAAGCAGAAAAAGAAAATGTTTGTTCGCTGAATAATTCTTTCAACTTTACTTTAACTTTGTAATTCTCAATGTAATAAATGTGACAAAAAAAGTGAGGAAGATCTAGGAATGAGAATTTACACTGATAACTGTATTCCCAACCCTGGGAGTATTTTGAAGAAATGTATTCAGAGATCCATCATGTCTTCAGTTATAAAAAAAAAATGTTTTTTTTTTCAAATTTTTCTCTCCTGTCCTTTATTTTATTTGTTGAATACTAATATTTTGGAAGCACCATGCTGTGTATATGGTGATAATTACTCAGACATAAATACATAAATGTATATCTGTGTACCATATGCATGCCTGGTGCCCACAGAGGCCAGAAGAGGGCATGTGATACCCTAAAAATTGTATTTACACATAACTGTGATCCACTATATGTGTGTGTTGGGACTCGAACCTGGGATCATAAAACAGCCAGTACTCTTCACTGCTGAGCCATCTTTCCAGCCCCAGCTTGATTTCTTAAAAATAATGACTCCATTTGTACTCCCCAATTGAACTATGTATACTTTTACTCCAGAGTTTCAAATGACATGACCCTTGTGCTCTAATTGCCTTACCATATCCTTCATCTCATTTCTGCTAGTTGAAATTCTGGCTATCTTCAGTAAGGATTAAGCATTCCTTTTTCTATAAACCCTCTTGAGATCTCACCTCGAAACTGATTTCTACATCTCCTACTCCAAACCAGCAATTTTTACTTACTATGCATTACTAACTGACTCATTGTTTAACACCGAAGAGCATCACAGATTGCTTTATAAGACAGTCTAGATTTGAAAATCTTTTCACTGAATTGTGAGTCCTAGAGAAAAGAATCTCTTGGCCAGACTGTGGTGCCATGCCCTTAATCCCAGCACCTGGGAGACAGAGGAAGGTGTATCTCTGTGAGTTTGAGGCTAGTCTGGTCTACAGAGTGAGTTCCAGGACAGCCAAAGCTACACAGAGAAACCCTGTATCAAAAACCCAAAGAAGAAAAAACTACTTCTGAAAAAAAGGAACTTTCACCTTTACTCATTGAAAAATAATTTTTGTTAAACAAGCCTGGTGCATAAATGCTTGCTTAACTGAGTTCAGAGTTCTAGAGTTGTTCTGTGTTTATACTCTTACGACTTTCCTCTCACATTAAAATTGAATTCTTTTGCACTTTATATGCTATCTAATATGTAGTGCCAAAGACCTCTCTTCCTAAACACTCATCTATCTTATGATGCCCTTTCAAGTCATAATTATCCTACTCTTTCAAGTTGAAGGCCACTCTCTTTGAAGGAAAATGAAGGAGAAAAATAGGAGTTGAGTCATTTTGCTTACTTTTCTGTCATCTGATATTATTTGACCAAAGCAGTCACCTTGGCCATTTTTATTCTTTTTGTGCCAAGTGTAGCCAAAACCTGAAGAAATCCTTTTTAGTCTTTAACATGTTGATAAGCCTCAGCTCACACAGACATTTTGCCGTGTGGGTACTGTGTGGGCATGTTCTTGCCATTCTTTGATTTTGTCCTTGACTATGATGGTCATTCTTTCTTTTATACAAGTCCTTTTAAAGTTGGGCAGTCAATAAAATGATTCCATTCTCCTCTAATGTCTCTCCTAACAGACAAAAACACATTTATAAAGACAAAAGTGTGATGATCAGAGGTATGTCTTTTGGGGCCAAACATTTTTGGGTTCAAGCTCTACGTTGTCTATTATTGGAATTTCTTTAATTTTAAATGGTGATAAGAAAATGTATTTATTAATGTAGTAACTATGATTATGAGCTATATAGTGAACGTTTTTTCTAGATATAATCATCATATCATAATAAACACCAAGTACTTAGAAATAATGATTAAAAACTTGAGTTTTGAAAAAAAGTAGAATCGCTGTTACCATCTTTAATATGTTTATTTCTTTATTATTTACATGTATGAGTACATGTCTATATGAGTTTATATGAACCACATATGTGAAGAAGACTTTGGAGGCAGGAAGAGGGTGCCTGATTGGATCTGGGGATACAGGCAGTTGTGAGCTGTCATGGGTGCTAGAAAGTGAACTTAGGTCCTCATAAAAGCAATGAGCAAGCACTCTTAACTACTACTCAGCCATCTTTCCAGTTCTGATACATGGTCTTGAGGAAGAATGTGTTTCCTGCAAAAGTATTTAAGTCCAAGAAATACAACCCAAACTGTCAAAATTACTCCATTTTAAATTCTGGGCAGAATTTAATGATGATGCAGATAAACATATAGAATCATACATTCTTCGTTTTTTGGTTGCTGAAGTTATAATAGTTTACAAGGAGAATGAATTAGGTAGCTAAGCATTGTAAAGCTTAACTAGCCTTTGAAAGCTTTTCTTTGTGAAAGAGTGATGAAGAATAAGTGTGAATAATCTTCTGTCTGACTCCAGAACTCAGAACTGTACAATTTTCCTCCACAAATACCTAGTTAGCTTTTGAATTGCACTAATTTTTTCTATGAAGAGGTTTAGGGGCCAGTGTAGTAATATGAGCAGTGGGGCTGCGTCCCCAGCACCCCGGCTGCCTGGCTAGCTTATGCCCGAAATAACAACACACAAACTGTATTCATTTAAGGTCATTGGTTAATTATAATAAAGAAACTGCCTTGGCCCATTTCATAGGTTAGAAAATAGGTGGGTGGAGTAAACAGAACAGAATGCTGGGAGGAAGAGGAAGTGAGCTCAGACTCCACAGCTCTCCTCTCGGGAGCAGATGCCTCAGAGAGATGCCATGCCCCGCTCCCAGGCAGACGCATGCTATGAAGCTCTGACCCAGGATGGACATAGGCTAGAATCTTCGCTGTAAGACTGGTGCTACAGTTTATTAGAAATGGGTTTATCGGGATATCAGGATTAGCCAGTAAGGGCTAGATAGAAATGGGCCAAGCAGTGATTAAATGAATACAGTTTGTGTGTTGTTATTTCGGGCATAAGCCAGCCGAGCAGGTGGCTGGGGTGCTGGGAACGCAGCCCCGCCGCTCATATTACTACAGGCCAGGTTTCCAGAGAAAATACTATTTTAGAACAACGTTGAGGGCATTTTACTGAATATGACTTATTACTACTGGCAAATATTAATAAGCTTGCATGAGAGTAAAAGTATAGTGCGGGGCATACAATATGTTGCCATAATATTGCAAATACAAATGATACAAATATAAATGAACATATGCCTGACATATATTTCACATTATTAGAAATGAACAGTAAGTGCCAAATGCTGCAGCCCTATTGAATATCAATAGCCAAATGTCACAGTGCATAGATGACACTCATTCAAAATTATAATTCTAGAAAATAAGACAGGTACCTAAAAGGTTCTTAGTCCATATTTTTTCAGTTTCTTGGATCCTAGCAATAACTATGAACAGCATAAGAATTAGTTCTATTTTGTTATTTCAAAGATAACTTCTAGTTTTGTTGCTATAGATTTTAATGTCTGTCTGTTAAGGATGAAGGTTTCCCATTTGATGATCATAAATGCCCCATATGTTCACCCTTAATAATTAGGGCATATGCTTTTGGCCTGGCTTGAAGCCTACCAATATCTGCATTAAAGAATTTTATCTTTTCTTCCTATTTATGCCGTGAGAGGCAAACAGGAGATAACATAAAGCCACAAATATTGTCAGTTGTTCTCAGAGAAGTAGTTTTTTTCTAATCCAGTATTTTTCATTGATTATTTGAGAATTTTACACAATGCACCCCAATCATACTTGCTTCCTATTTCTCCGAGGTACCTCCTCCTAGTCTTGTGCCCCACCCCCAAGAAAAATATACACCAAATACCATTTGTGTTGCACATATACTCACTGGAACATGGACAAAATCCAGTGGCCAATGCCCTAAAGACAATTGAGTCCTTCCTCACAAACCTGACAGAAGTCATCAGCTGTGATGAGCTACACCTCAGCATCCCTATCACAATTTTAATGACTCTCCTCAATGGCTTCCTGTCTACACTGTCTCTTTTATTCGGAGGGGGTGTCACAGAGTCCTTTAATGTCTCTTATTCTCAATTATGAGTCTGCAAAAGAAGCTTTCTTGCCCATATCAGCATTGAGCATGAACTTCAGCATGGCCTCCAGTGGGAACACAGATCAGGGACATCAACATGGCCTCTGGTAGTAACATGAACCACAGACATCAGCACTACCTTACAGAGACATCCACATGCATCAGCACAGACTACAGACACCAACATGGCCTCCACAGAGAAACAATTATCAAAAAAAATGAAAAGAAAACAAAATCCCAAAACAAAAAACACCCAGCAATTTCCCCTAGATTTTTGGTTCTATGTTCTACATTTGATTACTATATCATTAAAGGTAATTGTGATTGCTAGGGGTTTCTCTTGGCTTTGAAATATACAATGCTTATTTCAGTGATGGTAAGAAAAAGTATTCATCGTGTATGGAATGCTTATGAGTCCCAGAGAGTCATTGTTAACTTCAAGTGAAGACTTTGCACTCCCAGGTTATACCTCTGATAGAAAAGTGTGTCTCCCACCTTCCTCCTCCTCTCATCACAAATATAGCTCCCGAAGCTTTGAAGCATTTGAAGTACTGCATTATGCAGTGAAATGAGTAATGTTAGTAGTAGCAATACTGATGATACTCCATTATAAATCAAGTGACAATCCACCTCATTATAGACTGAAGAATAGCATGAAAGAAAGCTGAGGGTCACATCTGGAACTGCAAGCACAAAGCAAAGAGAGGCAATTAGAAATGGGGTGTGTCTTTAAATGCTAAAAGCCTGCCTCCAGGGACATCTTTCCTCCAACAAGGCCACACTTACTAAGCCTCCTCAACAGTGATACCAACTTGAGACTGAACGTTCAAATGCCTAAGATATGGGAGACATTTTCATTAAAGTAATTTGACGCAAAAAATTAGGTATTATAATGCAAAACATATCCAAATACGCTGAATAACTTCTCATTGAGCTGGTAGTAATGCTAGATCCAAAGCTCACATTATGTGCCCCTTTTATTATACCAGATTGACTCAACTTGATGTTGAAAATGATAGGAACACATCTCCAAAATTTTGTTTGTTTTCCTTTAACTGGTTGGAGTGGCCTACACAAATGACTAGGACCCTGGAATTTAAAAAAAAAATAGAAAACATAAGGGTGTTGTAATAGGAGTGGCAGGGCTGCTTCCCCAGCACCCCAGCCGCCTGCTAGCTTATGCCCTGAAATAATTACACAGACACTGTATTCTTTTAAACACTGCCTGGCTCATTAGTTCCAGCCTCTTATTGGCTAGCTCTTACATATTGACCTAACCCATTTCTAATAATCTGTGTAGCCCACTAGCTGGCTTACCAGGGATGATCTTAACCTGTGTCTGTCTGGAGTGGGAGAATCATGGTGACTCCTTGACTCAGCTTCTTTCTCCCAGCATTCTGTTCTGTTTACTCTGCCTACCTAATTTTATGTCTGTCTGGAGTGGGAGAATCATGGTGACTCCTTGACTCAGCTTCTTTCTCCCAGCATTCTGTTCTGTTTACTCTGCCTACCTAATTTTATGTCCTATTAAAGGGCCAAGGCAGTCTCTTTATTTAACCAATGAAATTAACACAAAACAGAAGACTCTCCCCCATCATTTCCCCTTTTTTTGTTTAAACAAAAAAGAAAGGCTTTCACTTTAACATAGTAAGATTACATATAACAAAACAGATATCAAGCAAGAATTACAGTTACAATATTTATATCTACTTTATCTTTTATCATAACCAAGGAAAACTATAACTATAACTATAACTATAACTAACCATTCTTCATCTCCTTCAAAGACCCAAGGAGGATATAATATTACCTAAGCAAATAAGAAATAAATGACAGAGACATCTCGCTGCCTGTACAATCACCCAAAGTTTCTTTGTACCGTTGGGGCATACATCTTCAGCCTTCAGGCCCATAGTATCCAGCAGACATTTCCATGAAGCCGGAAATTTCAAAGACAGTTCAGTCACTATCTGCTATGTCCTGCAGAATGTCTCACAGACTCTTTCATGAATCAGGAACCCTGAAAGACCATCTCACCTTTAGGCAAGTTCAGCAGTCCTCTCTCTGCGGGTTCTCTGTGTCCATTTTATGCAACAGTCCAGGCAAGAGCAGTTTCTTGCCCAGATGGCTATCAAACTCCATAAGGATCCTCTTCGATGCCCATCTTCCTCTTGAAGTAGATTGGTGCCTCCAGGAGCAGACATGTCTCATTGTCATGAAAAGTCTTAAGTTATTAAAATATTTTAAATGCCATATTCTGCAGCCTTTGAGAGATATGAACAATGCCTATCTGAAATATATATAATATATAAATAAATAAATATATATATATAAAAATCTAAGTAACATGACTACAAACTTGACTATTATTTATGATTATCCATCAACAACCGATATTTCCTAATTATACATTACATTTTTAAATGAACTACACAATCACAATACCTTAATCAAGATCAGGAATACATATACATATAACAAAATTGACCTTAAAATCCATACCAATGCAAATTATTCATACCTATATAATTTCCCCCTTTAAATGTAAAAGAACATTTATAAACAATATTTTGGGAACATGGGTGCAGTTTTTTTCTCTCCAAACTGCTTCCTGCTGAATGGGGGCGATGTTAATCAGATCATTTAGGGTGTAACCTGTGTGCCAGGTTTATCTCAGTTGGCAGTTGAGTGAAGTAATTTTTTGAGGGTGTTCACAGGAACTTTTCTGGAGGTTGTGGTCTATCATATCATATGGGGATAGAATCAATCCACAGAGTCTGGTCCTCTGTGAAAACAAATGTAGACCCTCTCCAAATAATCATATCCTTAGACCCAAATTTTGAAATCGTAATACCCTTATATCCATTCTGGTTTAGCTTGGCAGCCCATGTAATGAAATGTCTCTCTGTACTTCGCTCCTTCATAGTCAAAAATTTTAAAGAAAACACAATGTACATAATCCAGACTCTCTGTGAATTTTCCATTTTTACGTGGCTTATTTTTTTATTTCTTTTAATCTCTTAATTATCTGTACTCTGTCTCTTTAAATACTTTACCTTTTTTTTAAAGGCATTAACTTTATTCTCTCTATATATTTTTTCACTCTCTCTCAAGCCTACGTACACTCATCCAATACTGTGATCCATTTAGTGGTCTGTCTGAATCTGTTTTATTGTGAATCTGTAATTTTTTTTACTATCCAGGAGCATTTCTTAAAATATTAAGCAGTTCTTAAAAACTTAAGTTGCACCATGTACAGGTAATACGGTAATGCCTGTATCCTGACCAGTCTAAACTTTAACTACGCTGTTATTAAGGTAATTATGGTAGTTCCTGCCTGAGACCAGCACAGTTCAGCATAGTGGAGCTGAGCCACTCCTGCCTCAGAGCCATTTGGTGCCCCTGAGCCATGCACAGTTCCAGGCACACAGCAGTCCATATTGGAGCCACACTCAGCAGTTTAATTCTGAGACTGAGCGTGCAGCACAGAAACTCTTTTCATCCAAGTTACAGCCAAATCTGACACACAGAGCACTGCGCAGCCTGAAAACATGTCTCTGTATGGGGGTGGGAATCCACCATGCTCTTCTGCCTGCCTAAGCCTGATTCTGCTGTCTACCCAGGTGCAGACAGGGAGTGCTGAGCCATCGGCATGGTCTCAGAGCACTCTCCTTCTGATCCCAAGTGGGAACACAAACATAAAGCCAGAGTTTGCACTGGCGGCACAGCCCCAGGAAGCCGAGCTTTAAAATGATGCAGCTTTTTTTCTGCTGCTGTTGCTGAATCAGGAAATCTCTCTAGGGCACGCCACCAACAAAGAGCAAAACTCTGCATTAAACTCTGTTTTTTCTCTGTTTAAAATTAAGCTCTCTCAGGTTTTTAAGTAGATTTAGCCCCATATTGGGCACCACTCTGTTGAAATAGTAGTGGTGGGGCTGCTTCCCCAGCACCCCAGCTGCCTGCTAGCTTATGCCCCGAAATAATTACATGGACACTGTATTCTTTTAAACACTGCCTGGCCCATTAGTTCCAGCTTCTTTTTGGCTAGCTCTTACATATTGACCTAACCCATTTCTAATAATCTGTGTAGCCCATGAGTTGGCTTACCAGGAATGATCTTAACCTGTGTCTGTCTGGAGTGGGAGAATCATGGTGACTCCTTGACTCAGCTTCTTTCTCCCAGCATTCTGTTCTGTTTACTCTGCCTACCTAATTTTATGTCCTATTAAAGGGCCAAGGCAGTCTCTTTATTTAACCAATGAAATTAACACAAAACAGAAGACTCTCCCCCATCATAAGGGGAATAATAGACCTTTGAAAGTGCTGTATTGAAATACTGCTATAGAAGATTCCTCAAGCACATGCACATACATTTGTAAAAGGGATTTAAATGGAGTTACTTTATAACAGGGAGCCAATGTCTCACACAGGCACCACAGGCTATCAAAGAAAAAGCTCAAATAAAAAAAAATAAAATAAAAAATCTCCACTCCAAATCTAAGTTACCATTTTTCAAGTTGTTGGTCAGTGTGTTCTATAAACTCAAAAATTACAGGCTATTGTCATTGCTCTGGATTACCCTCTAGAACTTTACAGGAGGGCCCTATTTCTGAAGATGCCACAAACCTGAGTCATAGGACATGGAGGGATCAAGCTGATATTGAAGATAATGCTGTTATGTTCTATGCACTCTAGTAGTCAACAGTCTTACTTAGCTGTGAACACTTGAACTATAATAATGACTGGCCTAGTAAGTTATACCTGTGAGTTGAATAGTGGCACAAATGTTATGACAGTAATCAATTACTATCTGATTGCATTTAAAAACCCACTCCATAAAGTCAAACCCATTCCTGGGACTGTTAATGAAAAAAAAAAAAAGAACAAGAGCAAAAAAAAACCCTGTCCTTGCTTAGGCCCTAGGTGAGAAACCAATACTATCACTATGTTAACTTGACATAGTGGTAAATTTCCCTTAATTCTTATATTTATACATGTAAATTGGTACACCTCTCAATCCTCATTAGAGAAACTTCTTTCTGCAATATATAGTAATTAACACAGAGATCCAGAACTGTACCAGATACAGAGAATAAAAGAGTTCAGAATGCTCACCCACCCTTAAATGGAAATTCTATAATATACCCCCTCAACCAAGATTCAATGTAGTATGAGCGGCAGGCTGCATTCCCGCCCAGCTCCCGCACGGCTAGCTTTATACCCGAAATAACAACACACAAATTGTATTCTTTTTAAATACTGCTTGGCCTATTAGCTCTAGCCTCTTACTGGCTAACTCTCACATCTTGATTAACCCATTTCTAATAATCTGTGTAGCACCACGAGGTGGTGGCTTACCAGAAGGATCTTAACCTGTGTCCATCTTGGAGAGGAGAGCTATACCGTCTGCCTGAATCTGCTTCTTTCTCCCAGCATTCTGTTCTGTCTACTCCACCTACTTAATTTTCTGTCCTATCAAAGGCCAAGCAGTTTCTTTATTAATTAACCAAATGAAAGCAACAAAGAGACAGATGACCCCCCTACATCAATTATAAGGTCATCAAAAAAGAAATGGTGTTGTAAGGAAAAGGGCCCACTTGTTTGTCCCAGCTGCCCCAAAATTACTGCACAGAAATTGTATTAATTAAATCATTGCTTGACCCATTAGCTCTAGCTTCTTATTGGCTAACTCTCACATCCTGATTTAACCCATTTCTATTAATCTGTATATCGTCACATGGCAGTGGCTTACTGGGAAAGATTCAGCACATCTGTCTCTGGCGACTCCATGGCAGCTATCTCCTATACTGCCTCTCTTCCTCCAAGCATTTAGTTCTGTCTTCCCCACCTACCTAAGTTCTGCCCTATCAACTAGGCCAAGGCAGTTTCTTTATTCATTAACCAATGAAAAAAACACACAAACAGAAGGAACTCCTACGCCAAGATGGCAGAAACAGTGTAAGAGCCAGAGGTAGTGGATATCTGCAATGACACAGTATTTCCCATACAGTGCATACACATGCAGGAAGTCTGTTTTTCACTCCATGAATGGAGAGACAGTCAAACAGAGTACGACATCTAGCTGAGCTGAAGAGACACAGAATGGGGTTGGGGGATGTGGTATAACATTAATTTGTAAAAGAAAGCACTGATATTTGTATCCAAAGTACAAAAACAGGTTTCACATATATAAATCTCTGTTTGTGTCTTATCAGATCATAATCAACTAAAGCTTGATTATATAGCAAGAACAACTTCAGAATCTATAGAAACATAAAGATTCACATATATACTTCTGAATGATCAGTGAGTAATTGAGACAATCAGGGAGTAAATTAAAAAAGTTATAGAAACCAATGAAAACAAACCACAGTTTATTGGAATCCTTTGAATACAGCAAAGGCAGTTCTAAGAGGTAACTTTAGAGATATGAATATCCATATTAAAAACAATCAAAGAGATCCAAAATAATCCAATGATGTATTCAACTTGTTAGGAAGCATGTTAAACTTCAAACAAATAAGAAGAAATAATAATAATCAGTGCAGAAATCAATGAAATGGAAACAAAAAGAATAACACAAAAGTTAATGAAAGAAGCTGTTCCTTGTAAAGATAATAAGGTAGAAAAATGCTTAGCTAAACTAAGAAAAAGCAATAAAAACAAAAATTCATAAATGCAGAGATTACAGAGGCATTAGAGCAGATACCTGTGAAATCTAGAGGATCACTGGGGGCTATTTTACACCTTACATCACAATACATTGTAAAACCTCTTACAAAACAATTACCTACTAAAACTCAACAATTTGGGTATATAAAACTGATGCATTAAAAATGAGTATTCCAGAAAGGATAAGCCTGGGATCAGACTCGCTGCTGAAGTCTGCCAGACCTAGAGAAGTGCAAGCATCAATGCTTCTTTGCTTACAATTCCCTTGATGAATGTAAATGCAAAATTCTTCTTTCTCTTTTTAATATTTTTTAAATTAAAGTGTAATTACCTTATTTTATCCCTTTCCTTCCCTCCTTTAACACTTCCCATGCACTTTTTTTGTTAACACACAGATACATACACATGCATACACATAGACACAAACCTGGACCTCATAAGAACCTATCTAAAAACAAACAAACAAAATAAAGTAAACAAAATAAGAAATAAATGTAATAAAAGTGTTAAAAATTTTCCAAAACCTAATTCCAAAGTGCCAATACTTAAGAAATAATGTTGAATAAAGAACACAAATGGCATCAACTCAGAAAAAAATTGAAAATCACTTACAGTGAACACCAAAGACTAGAAAAAACTAGAGTAATTTTAATAGTCCCAAATTACCAATATCTACAGTTAATTTTGCTAATGCTTTCAAGTTATAACTTAACACCTGGGAACTCCACCTTTGCATTGTCTTGCAAACCTAGACTATACTCCCTAGCCTTCAAAGAAAACTATTTCTAGACTCAAGATTTAAGGAGTTAGAAAACTATCTAGGGACCAAAACATTACTAGACAAAAAATGGGGTTCTAATATCAACTCAGAAGATGTACCTAATGATCTCATTGTGCCTTAGCTTCTACAAGTGTATAGAGAAGATTTTAATTGAGTCTGAATTCAAGCAGCCAAGAGTTTGCTAAAGCCAGGCACTACCCATAGAGCTCTGCTTTATGAGTCTTGAAGTCAGGAGCAGGAATTCCTGTTGCTGACAAGTTCCCAAGGGATATTCTGGGTTTCTGTGGGGCCACTGTCTGGGAACCACTGATTAGGATGAAACAGTAGCTCATGACTGTATCAAGCTGTCTTAGCATTTTATATGTACAGATTTCAAAGAAACTACCCAGTGGCACATAGCTTTTTTACTCATTGTCTAAGCAAAAATTCTTGGACAGATTATAAAAAAATGAGCTAGGATGGCTACAGTACATTAGCCTCCAACAGAAATTTCTTTCCTTTTTTTATTTTTGAGAGAGAATCTCATATATCCCAGGCTAGCCTTGAACTTATTATCCAGCCGAAGCTGTGTTTGAAACCCAATCACTATGACTACACCTTTCAAGTCCTGGGATTGCAGGCACATGCCACAAAATTAACAGTAATTTCATCACACTGACAAGAGCAAAGAAACTTTGCCTTCCAAATCGTACTATTATGAGATTAAAATGATCTATTACAGATAGTAGCAATATGGCCATGAAATCACATACACGACATATTAATAATTCTTAATCTCAGTAAGATCTGTTTTATCTTATTTTCTACTTTTCAGTTTTTTTAAATAACATCCCATGTAGCCTAGGTTGGCATAGTTCTGTGTAGCCAACTCCTGATCCTTCTGCCCCTATGTTCCAGAGGCTAGGATTATAGGTGTGTGTCATCACATATGGCAGTAATCATATTAATTTTTTCCTGCTGCTGGGGATTTACCAAGGCCTGTGCATAGTAGGTAATCTTGCTATTCCTGTATTTTTAACTTCAGCCATCCAGCTGACTTGTTTATGAAACCTAGCAAGCTGGTTCTAAAACACATAATCAGAATAGTAAGATAGCCTTAAAATAAAACATAAGCAGACTCCTACTATTTTTTGAGGCATGGGACCTAAAATATAAATAATAATAAAAATAGATGAATTTGACTTCATTAAAAATACCCTCTGTTCTATTAAATATCCTCTTTTTTTTATTTAACTTTATTTTATGTGCATTAGTGTGAAGGTGTCAGATCCCCTGCAACTGGATCTTCAGACAGTTGTGAGCTGCCATGTGGGTGCTGGGAATTGAACCCGGGTCCTCTGGAAGAGCAGTCAGTGCTCTTAACCACTGAGCCATCTCTCCAGCCCCATAAATATCCTCTTTTTATCTGCATGAGTGTTGTGCATATGTTTGTGTGCTACATGTGAGCAGCTCTGGTGGAGGCCAGAAGGTGTGGGAATCTCTGGATCTGCTGTTATGGAAGGCAGTGAGCCACCATAGTGATGCTAAGAATCAAGCCCCAGTATTCTGGAAAAGGAACCAGTGCTCTCAAGTGATGTATAATTTCTCCAGATCCCAAATCATGCATGCAAAAGAAGTGACCAAATTGTACAATGTTTGAAATCGATCTCAAAAAAAGGATGATTAAGAAGACTGAAGCAAGAATGGTAGTGCAGCCCTGTAATCCCAGCAGGAGGTGAGTCAGGTACAATGAAAAATACATTGTATGAGTTCGAGGCCAGCCTGGTCTACAAAGGGAGTTCCAGGACAGGCTCCAAAACCACAGAGAAACCCTGTCTCGAAAAACCAAAAAAAAAAAAAATACATTGTAATACCAGCATTTGGGAGGGGGAGGCAGAATGATCAAGAGCGCAAGGTCATCTTCAAATAAATATGAAGTTTGAGGCCAGCCTGATTGATATTCAAGAGATTCTGTCTCAAAGAGAGGAAGAGGAGGAGGAGGCAGCAAGCAAGAAGGAAATAAAAAAGAATTTTGTCTCTTTAGATAAGGTCATAAAGTCAGTTGCCAAGTAGCTCTGAAAGAATAATTTTAAATTACCAGTCAGCAGGATTTGGAAATTTTAAGTCTATAATTTTATTCTAAGGTAGGCACTAACCTCATTTTTACTATTTTCTATTTCATAGTAGCTTTCTAAATGTTACATAATATATTCAAATGTTTTTGTACAACTATGAAACCAATAGATTCTTGTCTACTAGTAATTCTGCAACTGCAATCTGTATGTAACAGTTATTGATCACTTAGGGCTCCATGACTTAGAAATGTCAAGTGACAGATGAAGCAGACTGATCTCAGTTATAGATAATATAATTGATACAGTCTTTCCCCATGTGAACCAGCACAGCCCCTGTAGCCCTTCGGCATTCCCTTTATAAAGCAATGAAATGTCACAGAGGGAAAAGTCAGACTGTGTATCAGAAGAGATACACAAATAATTTCTGGGTTACATTCACTTTAAAAGTTTGTAATTTCAGGCTCCCTCTCCTCAGCTACCCAAGGATCTAGCTGGGGATATCTCCATGGACACCTGGGTACACATTTAGAGTCAAGTCGCTTGCCAATCCTAAAATGGTTCCCTTAATTAAGATATATAATTCCCTGCTCCCATATCCACACTTCCTCCATCCCAACTGTCCCATTCCCCCAAGCTCTCCCCATCCCCCCTCTCACTTTTTTCTCCCCATCTCCCCTTACTCCCACCCCACCCCCATCCCCAAGTATCCAATTTTTGCCTGGCAATCTTGTCTCTTTCCAATATCCAGGAGTATAACTATATGTTTTTCTTTGGGTTCATATTTTTATTTAGCTTCTCTAGGATCACAGATTATAGGCTCAATGTCCTTTATTTATGGCTAGAATCCACTTATGAGTGAGTACATACCATATTCATCTTTTTTGGTCTGGGTTACCTCACTCAGGATAGTGTTTTTTATTTCCATCCATTTGCAAGCAAAATTCAAGATGTCATTGTTTTTTACTGCTGAGTAATACTCTAAGGCGTACATATTCCATACTTACTTTATCCATTCTTCCATTGAGGGGCATCTAGGTTGTTTCCAGGTTCTGGCTATTACAAATAATGCTGCTCTGAAAATAGTTGAAAAAATACTTTTGTAGTATGATAGAGCATCTCTTGGGTTGCATATCACCATAGAACCTTCATCTGGCGATGGATGAAGCTAGAGACAGAGACCCACATTGGAACACTGGACTGAGCTCCCAAGGTCCAAATGAGGAGCAGAGGGAGGGAGGACATGAGCAAGGAAGTCAGGACCGCGAGGGGTGCGCCCACCCACTGAGACAGCTAGCTGGACTGGGACTGATGGAGCATGTGATCAAACCGGACTCTGAATGTGTCAGACAAGGAGTGCTGACTGAGAAGCCAAGGACAATGGCACTGGGTTTTGATCCTACTGCATGCACTGGCTTTGTGGGAGCCTAGTCTGTTTGGATGCTCTCCTTCCTAGACCTGGTTGGAGGGGTAGTACCTTGGACTTCCCACAGGGCAGGGAACCCTGACTACTCTTTGAACTGGAGAGGGAGGGAGAGGAGGATGGGGGGAGGGGAGGGAAATGGGAGGAGGGGAAGAAGTGGAAATTTTTAAGGAAAAATAAAAATTAAAAAATTAAAAAAAAAGTTTGTAATTATTTTTATGCATATTTATGAAAGTAAACCTTAGCCTCTTCCATCGCATTTTAGAAGTTGTCCTGAATGTCTTTGAAACAGGAAAGTTTTTGGAGGTGGGTTCTGCTCTGTGGGTAAATTGTATACTTCTGACACTCAGGACTCACATTCACCTTTTTTAAACTTTCCAAAAACATGGATCTATAGCTCCAAATCAAACTAGATAATCCATGTCTATAAATACCTCTTTTGCCACAACAGAAGTTGATGCTGAAGGGAAAGCAGCTGTTCCCTAACGCACAGTCTGTAAATTTTAATTTTGGTTTTAGGCATCAGATCTGGTTTCTATTGGCGCAGCTGATCAGTTGAGTCATTAGGATAAATGCCATGTCCAGTCTTGGGTTTCTTTCATAATTGTTTGTGTTCTGAATAATGAGATTTTGCATTGCTTTTGGGCCAAGAATCATCATTTTGATTGCAAATAAAATAGCATACATTCCTCTCAGATGGAAGAAGTGGTGTAATGGACATTTGTGGATTTCTCCCTTAATGTCAGTCTGGGCCATGGACTGCCCGGAAGGGATTAGACTCCAGGATATAGTTAATCAGAAAAGATACACAAAACATCCCCCAGCTGACTAGACTGCAACATCTCAAAATTGATAGATATAGACAAATTTTTATAATAGCTACTTTATCTTGACTGCTTTCAGTATTTCAGAAAATTTGCATTAAGAATGAGGTACGATTATCTTGACTGAATTAATGAGAAACATGAAACAAATGGGTCAGACTACTGTTTCAAAATAATACAACTAATAAATAATAGATGTAAAATCTGAGCCTCATCTTTCTTCCTTTAAGTCTATTTTACTGCTTACCATAATGAGTACAATTTGTAAATTTTGATGCTTTCTAACAATGTGTTATATGTCTTGCTTTATATTATTTTCTCTGTGTAGGTGTAACTTGTTTAGGAAAAATTGACCCATTCTAAAGGATACCAAAGGACTTAAGTTATATTTGATTCATCTAAGGCAGATCTAGAAATTTTAGACTCCCCTCACACTAAAGCTCTATTTCTTAGGAATGTGCAGAGACATTCCTGTTAGCAGATGGTTTTGATGCCTAACACTGTAAATCTAAATGTCCTAGTTTTCCATTCAAATTCTGTAGCATAATCGAAGGACAGAAATGTTTACCCGCTGAGCTGCTCTTTTCCAGTGTTCTGAAGAAGTCCTGATGT
This sequence comes from Microtus oregoni, assembly GCF_018167655.1. Lineage (NCBI taxonomy): Eukaryota > Metazoa > Chordata > Mammalia > Rodentia > Cricetidae > Microtus > Microtus oregoni. The sequence goes on from NW_024543873.1 coordinate 7,718,594, forward strand.
ATTTGTTATTTTACCAAACTAATGCATAGACTCCTAAGAGAATCTCAGGGCTGAAAAAAACCTTAACAAATGGAAGAAAGCCCAAGAAGCTGTTGCAACTAAGTCTTTAAGGCACATTAATTGTTAATGAGTCTTCAGTATCTCTATCCCTTTAGTAAAAATACATTTCTATGATTTTTATTTAACCATTCTCAAACAAGACAGGATCCAAGAAGTTGTCCAGTGAATTTATTTCCTTATATTTGTGAGGAAACTGAAGCTCAAAGTAAGGGAATAACTTGTGTTAGCTCGTACTTATTGTCAACTTACCCCCTAGAGTGTTTCCTTGCAGTATAGTACCAGGAGAGTAGAGTAAAAGCAAGTTAAAAAATTTTTACTTCTAGACACAAAATCTGAGAGTGTTCACGGTCTCCTGCTAAGGGGAAAATGAGGATAGAGGAATCGACGCTGCTGTGTGTGTGCATGTGTGTGGTGTGCATGTTAGAGACTGCAAAAGTCTAATCACCACTAGTTTTTATAAGGAAATTCCAGAGACTTTTGACTTATATTTCAAAATGACTTTCTGCTGAGAAAGTTTTGGCCCATGGCAAGTGGGAGATAGGATCATTCTTGCTCCAGAGCCGCCAAAAGTGCATAGCTGTATGCTTTATGATCGGGGAAGAAGCTGGAATTCTTTTACATGGACATATCCTGGATTTGCCTAGAAGAAAACACACACTTCCAAATACCTTCCACATCTGGATCCCACACTGTGGGACCTGGCAGTCTTACTGCTTTAAAAACGTTACAGTCTTGTTAGGTAACCTGCCAGAATATGTTGAAATGATATATAGTTTGGAATATTCCACATATGGTTAAGTATGTTAGTCCTTCAATGCTGTCTTTCTTGTCCTTAATCTGTCAGGGATGTGTGTATATTCTAAACACACAATCAAAAATTATAGTAACATAGTGCAGAGCTCACATATTTGTTCATCTTTGTTTTAGTTTTCTTTCCTGGGAAAGTGCCATTTAAAAGGTACATTGTTTAATGTACTGGCCAAGTTGCCTGGAAAATCTTGCACACAGACAGTTCCCTAATTGTAATGCATTTTCTCTACGTGGAACTCTTTACATAATTGCAATTACGTTGTCCATTGGGAATTACTGGGGCCACACTGGAGTGCAGTGTTGAGGATTTTGATGGTTTCATCAGAATGAGTATCTGGAAACTAGTGATTTGGAGTGTTAATGTGAAAAGGAGGGAGTAGTAAAGAATGCCATGTCTTCAACATGCTTAAAATTAATTTATTTCCATTTTCATGCAATCTCTCACATGTCAACCTGACAAATCATTACAATGAGGCTGAAAAACAATCTTTAGAAACTTACTTTCTCTTGCATTTTTCTTCTATCATGGACTGTTACTCCTCGGAGTTTGTTACTGTTGGAAGTTTCTTTCATAGAAGTACTAATTTTTTTGGGAGGCATTTCTGTATGAAGACTTGCAGCGTAATTAATGGATATTCCTTTTAACATCACATGTTATTTTAAACAGTAAAGTTTATGTTATGTGTAGTTTTTGGCAATTTAACAATTAATGTGAGGCCAGTGAGGTAGCTCAGCAAGTAAAGGTGGTTGTGTTCTGCCAGAGCTTGATGACCCCACCTCTGACTGATGATGAAACACCTTTGACTCCCAGCATCCATGTGAAGACTGAGGAAGAAAAAAGTTGTTCTCTGACCTCCACATGCCCACTGTGGCATGTGCTATGACCACATATACTCATTGTTCATCACACCCCCCCACACCATAATAACAAATAAATGAACAAAATAAAATATAAATTATTTTGATATATCTGAACTTTTGAGTTATGCACGTAAATGAGTATGCCGTGATACATGAGTACTGAAATAGTTGGATGACTAGTGACCATATTACTACTTAAAGATATTCTTTGCCCTCTTTCCCTATTTGTTCCTATTTATCTTCTACTCTTTTCCCAAGTTGGTGGTTTTAGCTATTTTGTATAACTGCCATTTTCTCACCTTTCTTAGCATTTTAGTCATTGCTTTTAAAAACAAATAAAAAACAAGAAAATCTTTTTAGAGATTGCTCCAGAATTTGCAAAATACAAGTACTATTTCTCAGGTCCATTTTTATTTTATTTTTATTCTTTCCATACAGTCCAAGTTGGTCTTAAATTCATGATCCACTTACTTCAGACTCCAAAATACTGGAATTACAGGCACACATAATTAATTTGGCTATCTATGTCCAGTTATACTGAACCCATTACCATTTTTGAGTATGGCAGAATTACTGTAATAACAAAACATTCATAATTCCTCTCCCATTGCTGATGTTATTCATTCCTCTTACATGCAAGCATACATAAACAAACACAATCAAATAGGTTTTATTATTTTAGAAAATCTTGAATCTGTTAAGAATAAAAAAGTAACCATTTTGCCTTCATTTAGTCCTGTCCCAAAGCTGGTACTTTCTTTCTGTAGGTATAAGCATCATTTCCCTTCTCTCTGAAACACTTCAATATTACTTGCACAGCAGACTTTCTGCCAGAAAATTCCTTTCACTTTTGTATATATGCAGAAGTGTATATACTGCCTTTGCTTTTGAGAGTATGTGGAGTTGTGCATGTGGAGGATGGAGATTAATGTAGGATGTCTCCCTTAATTGTTCTCCACCTTATTATTTGAGATAGCAGAACTTAGTGAACTTGGAGCTTGCTGATTGGCTAGACAAGCTTGATAGCAAACCATAGGGATACTCTTGCCTCTACCTTCCCAGTGCTGGGATTGTAAGCATGTGTGCCTTTATCTCCAGGTTTTATGAGGATCCTGGGGTTCCACACTCAGATTGCTTCTGTAGCAAATACTTTACCAACAGAGCAATTTCTTCAGCCTTCTCATTTGTTTTTGGCATATGGTTTTGCAGGGTGCAGAATTCTAGACTAACATTTTGTTTTTTTGTCTCCATTCTTCAACTACTTTTGTGATGTTACATGTTTTCTGAGTTGTAGATTACATGCATTTCGTTCATTGAATTTTTTGAAACAGAGTCTCACTAAGGAGCACAGACTATCATGAGAATCACAGTTTTCCTGCTTCTGCTTCTTGAGTGCTGGGATTAAATGATAAGAGTTCTCATCTTAACTCTAATTTGGTTTTGATTGTGTCTTCCAAGAGTTTGCCTTTATTGTTATTTACTCTGTGAAGTTTGTAGAATGTAGCTGTGGTACTGTGTGGAGACATGTATCCTGTTTTAATGCTCTATAAGCATTGTGGATCTAACATTAATTTAGAGAAATTATTGGGTCTTATTGCTTTCTGAATTTCTTATTTTCTTTCTCTTAAAATAGTTATTTTGCTGCTTATTTATATGTATGTTTGTGAGTTCATGCAAGGATGCCACATGCATACAGTGGGCATGGAAGCCAGAAGAAGGGACTGGAATTTCCTGGATCTGGAGCTACAGGTCATTGTGAGACAACTGATGTCCTCAGTGATAGCAGCAAATTCTCTTAGCTCCTGAGCCATTTCATCTCTCCATCCCTCTCTTTCCCTATCCCTTTTTAGTGTTTGCATTTTTGCTCCTTGGCTGTTTGATGGAAACTTATTTTGTGGTACTCTCAAACTCAAAATGTCTTTTCTTGGTTATGTCCAGTCTTTTAATAAACCCATAAGAGGTTCTGGCTCTCTCTGTCTCCATGTCTCTCTGTTTCCCTCTCCCTCCATCACCCTCTCTCTGTCTTTCTGCCTGTCTGTTCTGATGACTTTTGTCTCTCTAATTTTTTTTTTGGGGGTTTCAGAAATTCTTTTGTTTATCCTGTCCATCTGTTATTGCATGTTGTAAGTCCTTACCACCTTAACCATTGTACAAATTCCCAGTTAGATTATGCCAACGTAACTGCCATATCGGAATTTGGTTCTGATGTTTACACCCCTCTTCACTTGATTTTCCACCGCTTATCACTCTTTCTGGTTGTGAAGGATAGGCATAATATAGTGCGGAAAAGAAACTATGCTAATAGACTTTTAATGAGATGCTGACAAAATGTGGAGCTGTTGACATATGATGTGGTTCTATAATCAGTTTTTAATCTTTTATGGAGCATCTGCCCCTGTGTAAACTACATAAGTGCTTCTCAGTTTTATCCATCTTATGATAATGGGGCTGGGTAATTATAGGATGCGGTTGGTTTTTATGGTTCTTTCTAAGTCAGTTAGGCTGTGTGATAAAACCCTAGGTTAGTGTATGAAAATATACTTTTTAATAAGAACAAAATTCTGTGCTATGCTTCAATATTATTTCTTTCCTCCTATCCCTTCCAGAATTCTACTCTCCCTTCCAGAAGTAAACTATATTCTCAAATATTTATTGAGGGACCTTGGTAGAAAAATGAATGGAGTAAAGTGTTATAAAAATCCCTGCTAAAGCTTCTTCTTCTTCTTCTTCTTTTTTTTTTTTTGAGACAGGGCTTCTTTGTGTATCAGTCCCTCCCTCCGGCTGTCCTGGAAATCACTTTGTAGACCAGGCTGGACTCGAACTCACAGAGATCCACCTTTCTCTGTCTCCTGAGGGCTGAGGTAAAAGGTGTGTGCCACCAATGCCCAACAAAACTTCCTTAATAAAACTGATTTCCCTCAACTTACCTTCTCATCATCAATGTCTTTGCTAATTTCCAAATATTCTTCCTGATGAAATATGTTATTAAACTTTTAAAAGAGTGGTGGCTAACAAATGGTATGTCATTATAGTTTTGATTTATTTTTCAATAAATAGTGAATCTGACTATTTTATATTTATTGATGTTTAAAATTTTCCTTTTCATTGAATTTTCTTATCATGTACCCCATTTTTGCTTGAACACTATTTTTAACATTTCTTTCATATTATAACTATTATTGATTTTTAAAAGCTTTTTTGTATTGAGAACTTATTTTTACTAATTGCACTTTCAAATTATTTACTAGTTTTTAAAACATGTTTACAAAGCAAAGATTTCATGTAGCATTCTCATACATAATTTTTCTTAGAGAAAACTAACTTTGTCATATGCATTACTTATATTCATTTCTCAAAGGATTTCTTCCCCTCACCCCTCCTTTCTCTCTCTCTCTCTCTCTCTCTCTCTCTTCTTCTTCTTCTTCTTCTTCTTTTTTTTTGAGACAGGGTCCCTTTATGTAATCCTGGCTGTCCCGGAACTCATTCTGTACCTCAAACAGTGATCCACCTGCCTCTGCCTCCTGAGTGCTGGGATTAAAAGCGAGCTCCAGTATGATCAGTCAGACTACTATTTTTCTTTGACTTATTAACAATATTTTATTGCTATGCAGAATTAAAAAGACTTTTTATTGATAGTAATATTTTTACGTTTATACTTAGCAAGGTATTTGCTTAACATTTTCCTATTAATATTTTAGTTTTGATTTATCTAGAATGTCTCTTGTTACAAATTTTTAATTACTGGTCCAATTTGCTTTACTATTATTATTTGAGAGGTTATTCAGTAGGCTTGAATTTTGTTTATGCTATTTTAATGAAATATTTAAACATTTCTACCAAATCTTAGTTTTTCAGGAGCTCTATTTTATTGAATTTGTAATGTCACATTGAAAACTATTCATTTTCCGGGTTAATTTTTAAATATTTATTTGATATGTATTAGTGTTTTGTCTATGTGCAGGCATGTGTATCACATATGTGCCTGGTGCCACTGAATCAAGAAGAGAGCATTTGATGCCCTAGGAACTAGAGTTACAGCTGGTTGTGGCACTTGGAAATGAATGTGGCTTCTCTGCAAAAACAGAAATTGCTCTCAAGAGCTGAACCATATCTCCAGGCCCAGATTTTTCCAGTTTTTGATGTTATATGTTATGCTACATTGGCTTTCCTCATCTGTTTTCTTTTTTTCTGTTGAAATATGAATCTGAAAACTGGAAAGAAATCTTTATTATAAAATATGATATTATCTGTTTCAATTTACCCCTTTCACTTATTGAAAAGATTAAGGGTTTTATAAGCAAGTAAATCTGGCTTCAAACTCTAGGACTGCTACTCATCATCTATTCCACCTTGGTCTTTCAGCTGAAAAAATCTGCATAATAATACCTGCTGTGTAAATTTTCTTAGATGATTTTACATGTGGTGTCCAAAATGTCTAACTTAATATTGGGGGAAGAGGATCAGAGGAGATGGCTCAGTGGGCAAAATGCTTGCCACATAAGCATGATGTTTACTAGGTGTAAGACCATGACCAACTCAATTGTTATTGAGTTTTAGTTTACACATAAAAATTAAGACATTGCTGTGTACTCTACTTTGTTTTTGTAAGGATTAGGAAAGAAAATGAAAAACATTAATAAGTGTTTGTGCCATTGCTGTTATGATGAAGGAAAGTGGATCCTTAGAACTAATATAACAAGGTGCTGATGCATAAGCCTTGTATCCATTTCCTTAATGTTCTGAATTATAAACTGTTGTCATTGTTTATTGTGGTTTCCTTAGAGAGCTCTCTGATCACCAAAGTGGAGAAAAACAGGTTTATAATTTTGCCATAGAGTATTTCTTAATAAAGAATGTACACACAAAAACACTTTAAGACACAGGAGACACAAGTTTGTCAGTATTTATGGAAAATAATATAATGGGCTAAAGCAGTCTGAGAAGAAATCCGTAATACCGGGATCTTTTCAAGTCAAGATCACAGGAGCCTTTGATGTCTTAAAGCAGAGGAATGGAAAGCACATGGTAATGAATAATTATCACAGCAACGTATCCATGAAGGAGCACGAATACAGTTAAACTGATCCAAGATGATGAAGTATGCACACCAAGAATGCCACTCCTTAAGACAAGCAGATGTGAATCATAATCTTGTCTCTCATTGATCAATTGAGTGATATTGGTCAAATTGCCCCAATTTTCTCTGAAGTGATACTCCTAAATGTCTGCATTTCAAAAGTGTTATAAAGTTTAAATGAGACAATGATGCCTGGGGCATGCCTTTTAGTCTGTAATGGGATGTATCCATAAACTTGTTTCTCTGATGTGGGAGTGTCATATATGAAACTGTTGATTTCATTGGTTAAGCAATAAAGAAACTGCTTGGCCCTGATAGGTTAAAACATAGGTGGGAGGAGTAAACAGAACAGAATGCTGGGAGGAAGAGGAAGTGAGCTCAGAGAGACGCCATGCTCCGCTCTCCCGGGCAGATGCGCATGATGAAGCAAGCCGCCAGGTCAGACATGCTGAATCTTTCCCAGTAAGACCGGAGCTACACAGTTAAATACAGATGGGTTGATCAGGATATCAGAATTAGCCAGTAAGGGCTAGAGCTAATGGGCCAAGCAGAATGGGCCATGCAGTGTTTAAATGAATACAGTTTGTGTGTTGTTATTTCGGGCATAAGCTAGCAGGTGGCTGGGGTGCTGGGGATACAGCCCCGCCGCTCTTATTACAACATTTCTCTTATCAACACAGTGATTGTTAGTGTTACTAATATCTCAAGTAACACAATTGAATTCATGTATTTAATTTTAATAAAGTAGCTATAATGGTTTCCTACAGAAGGGATGGGGGAAAGATAAGAAAGTGTAGTAGGAGAGATGACTGGAATGGGGGGGGCGTTGGGGGTGCAATGTGGAAACCTAGAGCAATGGTAATCCCCTGAATATATGAGGATAACCTTAGTGAAGACATTTATCAATGGAGGATATAGAGTCTGAACCTAACACCTTCTGTAACCAGGAAAGGCTTCCAGTCATGAAATTGGAACACCAACCAAGGCACAAAATCTTTGACCTACAATTTGTCCTACTTAGGAGATTTGCTAGGGTAATGGTGGCACAGAACTTTTGGGAGTGGCCAAACAATGACTGGTTTAGCTTTAGACCCTTGCAGTGAGAGCAAACACAAGTCTGATACCACCACCTTGATGGCCAGGAAGCAGAGGCAGAACAGCTTAGAGATTGACCCAGGATAGAACCAAACATAATTTTAAAAAGTCAACCAAATGATTCCTAATGATATTCTGCTATACTCACAGATTGGTGGCTAGCCCAGTTGTCCTCAGAGAGACTTCATCTAGCAAATGATGGGAGTAAACACAGATGTAATATAAAGAGAGTCCACTTGATGGTTCCCAGCCATTTAGTCTGGAAATAATCACACAGAAACCACATTATTTAAATCACTGCTTGACCCATTAGCTCTTATTGGCTGACTCTTAAATCTTAATTTTATCCATTTGCATTAATCTGTGTTTTGCCATGTGGCAGTGGCTTACTGGGTAAAGTTTCCAGCATCTCTCTCTGGTGGCAGCTCAATGGGTTCTCCGTGACAACATCCTTCTTTCTCCTAGCATTCAATTTAGTCTTCCCTGCCTAACAAAGTTTTGCCCTGCTATAGGTCCAAAGCAGTTTCTTTATTCATTAATGGTAATCAAAGCACTCAGAGAGAAATCCCACATCACCTCCCATTTTCTGTTTAAATAAAAAGGAAGGCTTTAACTTTAACACAGTAAAATTACATATAACAAAACAGGTATCAAGTAAGAATTACAGTTACAATATTTATTTCTACTTTATCTTTTATCATAATTAACTATATCTCCTTTCTATTTTCAACTCCAATAAAGACTCCAGAAGGATATAAAATTACCTAAGTAAACAGGAAGTGAGTGCATTGTAAGCAGCTTTCAAAACTCTAGAAATGACGGAGGCATCTTGCTGCTTGGACAGTCACCCAAATTTCTTCTGTACCATTGGGGCATCTATCTTCAGCCTACAGGTTTATAGCATCCATCAGACTTTTCCATGAAGCAGGAAATTTGAAAATCTGTTCTGCCTTGCAATGGCAAAGTCCATCAGTTGCTTTCTTCCATGTCCTGCAGAATTTCTAGCAGACCCTTTGATGAACCAGGAGCCCTGAAGGATCATCTTACTTTTAAGCAAGTTCAGCAGTCATTTCTCTGAAGGCCCTGCATGTCCAGTTCATCAAGCAGTCCAGGCAAGAGCAGTTTCTTTCCCAATTGGCCAACCAACTTCATAAGGAACCTCTTCAATTACCATATTCCTCTTGAAGCTATTGGTGCTGCCAAGAGCAGATGTGTCTCACTGTCATGAAATGTCCGAATTTCTTAAAGCATTTTAAATGCCATATCCTGTAGTCTTTGAAATATTTGAAGAATACCTATCCATCTGAAATACATACATTTCCATCTAGAAAATCTAACACGACTACAAGCTTGACTATTATAGATGATTATCTATTAACCTACATTTCTTAGTTATAGATTACATTTTTAAATGAGCTGCACAAACACAATACCTTAATCAAGAGCAGAAATATATATATACACAGTATAACAAAATTGACCTTAAATTTGTATCAATAAACTAAGATCCATACCTATGCAAATTTTATTGCATATCTCCCTTTAAATGTAAAAGAACACTTATAGACAATATTTGGGAATATGGGCATAGGTATTCTCCAAACTTCTTCCTGCTGTTTATTGGGGAAAGTAATTTTTTGAGAAGTGTTCACGGCAATCTTTCAGGGGTTTTTAGTCCATAAAACAATATTAGTCTGGAAGCAATCCACAGGTTTTCATCCTCTGTGGAAACAAAAGAATAACGTCTTTTCTGAAGCAACATATTCTTAGACCCAAATTCTGAAGTCAGGATACCTTTATAATATACATGCTGGTTTAGCTTAGCAGTCCATACAATGAAATGTCTCTCTGTACTTAGCTCCTTCACAGTTAAAAAATTCAAATAAGGCACAATAATATACAAAATCTAGATTCACTGTGTATATTCAATCTTAACATGGCTTGTTTTTACTCTATTATTTTTCTACAAGTTTAATATTTATTTTATTATAGTCCTTTAGTCTATGACTGTCTGTACTCTATCTCTTTAAAGACTTTGTTTTTTTAATTACTTCTTTTTATAAATCTCTGTACTCTTTTTCTTCTCTCTCCCAAGCCTACATACATTTATCCAACACTGTGACCCATTTAGAGGTCTTTTATGTCTGAATCTGTCTTATTGTGTATCTGTAATTCTTTACTGTTTTGAAGAGCTTTTAAAATTGTAAGTAGCTTGGTTGCAGTGGCCCTGAAGGCTGGCTCTGTCTCTCCACTTTCAAAATGGTGGAGGTACCATTACTGCCAGCTCTTGGTCTGCCAGGTAGGAGCCCCACTCAGTACTTTAACTCTGAGAATAAGCATGCAGTATATAAACCACTGTTATCTAAGTAATAGCTAGATATGTCATGTAGAACATTGCACGGCCTGGAAATATCTCTTTGTATGGTGGCAGGAATCTGTCATGTTCTCCTGCCTGTGCACTCCTAGCAGTCTTGATCCTACTTCCTGCCCAGGTGGGGGTCACTGAGCAGTGGTCATGGTTTCAACTACTTTCCCAAGTAGGCATACAAGCAGTTGGGCCCACAAACCCCATTCAAGTGCTCCATAGCCGGACTTCCAGAAAGAATCAGAGTTTGTGCTGGCAGCATGGCCCAGAAAGCCAGCATTTCAAAACCACAGCTTTTTTTTTTTTTATCTACTACCGCTGAATCAAAAAACCTCTCTTAAAGGCCATAGCATGCCACCAGGAAAATGCTGGCTACCAAGAAGCCTTGCTTAACTCTATTCTTTTGTGTCTAGGATTCCTTTCCATGCTTTCACCAATTTTATGTGGATTTTAATCCACGACATTGGTGCCAAATTTTTGTAAGGAGGTAGGCGGCTTGTTGGTTCTGGGCTGCTTAGCTCCAAAATAATCACAAAGAAGCCATATTATTTAAATCACTGGTTGGCCCATTAGCTCTATCTTCTTAGTGGCTAACTCTTACATCTTAATTTAACTCATTTCCATTAAGCTGTGTATCACCACATGGCAGTGGCTTACTGGGTAAATCTCCCAGTGTCTGAATCTGGCAGTGGCTCCATGGTTTCTCCTTGACTCCACCCTTCTTTCTCCCAACATTAAGTTTAGTTTTCCCTGCCTAAGTTTTGTCCTGCTATAGGTCCAAAGCAGTTTCTTTATTCATTAATGGTAATCACAGCACACAGAGGGAAATCACATATCATACAGAGACCCACAGCCAAGCATTAGGTGCAGTTTGGGGGTCCCCTCCTTCAGAGGTGGAGGAGCAATTTTAACAACCAGAGCAGTCAGCAACACAACCTGCAGAATCAACTAAGCAGGGCTCATAGGGGTTCACAGAGACTGAAGCAACAATCAGGGAACTTGTATGGATCTGAGCTAACTCCTTTGAATATATGTTATGGTTGTGCAGCTTGGTCTTGTGGGACTCTCAACAGTATGAGTGAGGGCTATCTATGACTCTTTTGCCTGTTCTTGGGTTACTGTTTTCCTCCTACTGGATTGCTTTGTCCAGTCATGATATGAGGGTTTGTGCTTAATTTTTCTGTAACTTGTTATCCAGTGTTCCACTGATATCCCTGGTGGGCCTGCTACTTTCTGGATGGAAATGAAGGAGGAATGGATCTGTGGAAAGAGATAAGGTGGCAGAGATCCTGGGAGTAGAGGAGGAAGGAGAAACTGTGGTTGGGATGTAATATGTGAGAAAAGATTAAATTATTAAAAAACTGAACTCTAGCATGCCGTCTAGTGAGATCAACATATGAGAAGCTCCAGCCCTTCCCCTCACCTCATGAGTTCTTTGTGGGAAGCTTTACCCCCTGGTCTTTCTTTCTGTGAGATAAGCACCTGGGAATGTAGGCCCACTCCTCACCCTTCTTTCACCAAGCCTAAGTTAAACTCAACCACCTCACAGGAAAATGAGTAGGAAACACTCTCTGTGACTGAACCTGACTTAGATGCAGCTCCTGGAATCTTTATGAGATCCCTTAACCACTTAAAGACAAACATGGAATACAGAAACAGGTTATTGTCTTTGCTTGTATGTCTTGGTTCAACTTCATTTAATGTTGTGTCTTTGTGTTTGTTCTTTATCCAAAGGTTCTTTTAAGTTTCTCTTTCTGTTATTTTTAAAAGATCGCAACTTGTAGTTTGTACATTTATTATTAAACTATTAAATTTTAAACTTTACCTCACCAGAATAGCCTTTTGTGACTTTCTCACTTTTCTAAAAATCTTCTCTTCCACATTTCTATTAATAATCTATTACTGATATCTCCACTCACACCTTTAACTTATATCTCTTCATTTGTCATCTATATTATACCTGAACTTTCTACCTTATTATACTAATTCTTCTTTTCATAATTAATACACACTACTCTAAAGTTCAATGTCATTCTTAACTGTATAGTGAGTTAAAAGTCAGCTTGGAATACAAGAGATCCTGTTTCAAAAGATTATTTGCATAGATTGTGTTTTGCAGAACATTGAATAGATTTTCAGCATGAATAGTTAAGAATTGTGGCAAGTAGTTTATAATATACCATCTTATCTCTTTTGTTGGCAGTTCAATAATTACAATCTCATTTTACTATTGTACTTGGGGTATAGTACTCTAAAAATTGAGTAGTTCTAGTAAAGCTGTGTGCTACACAGGTGCCAGGTTTATTTAGTCGATGACAGCTTCAGATTACATTCCATTACATGAGTTCGAAACATTAGTATTTGAGAACTCTGTGATGACATGTTTTCTGTAATAGGTGTCATTATTTTGTACCAAGGCATGGCAATAACAGTGAAACAAAGTCAGAAAACATGAATTCTACATTAGTTTCAGAATGTCCATATTTGGTGTAATTTTGAATGGAGGGTTGTCAAACACTGAAGTATAAGTTGGAATGAGTATCTTCCATTTTGTTCTTTGTTTCAATGGAATAAAAAACACTCCTAATATAAAAGACCAACTTTTGTGTTTAATAATTTTTATTTTCTTGAGAACTTCACATGAACATTGTATCTACATTGCTCCTGTCCTTCACTCCCACTCCAACTCTTTGATACTATCACCTTTGTGGTTATTTTGAATGAAAATGCCCCCCCCCAGCCCTAGGCTCAAAAGGTGACACTGTTATGAGGTGTGTCTCTGGTGTAGTAGGAGTGGCTTTGCTGGAGGAAGTCTGCCCCTTGGGGGTGGACTTTAGAGTCTCAAATCTTCAAGCCAGGCTCAGTGGCTCTCTCTTCCTGCTGCCTGTGAGTCAAGATGTAGGGCTCTTAGCTAACTCTTCAGCACCATGTCTGCCTGCACACCACTATGCTGATAATGGACTAATTCTCTGAACTGTAAGCCACCCCCAAATCATTTTTTTCCTTTATAAGAGTTGTCATGGACATTGTGACTCTTCACAAACAAAATCTTAACTAAGACACCCTCAAATTCATAATCTCTTCTTTATTTTTATTACAAAATACACATACATGCATATTACATATGTATACAGACATATATAATCCTCTGAATCCATTTAGCTTTACTTATATATACATGAACCAATTTTTAGAATGTTGCTCATTTAGCAGATATCTATTACTCTTATTTTTCCTGTTTTTTTTTATTTAAAACTTTTATTCATTTTACAGACCAACCACGGTTTCCCCTCTCCCAACCTCTCCTCAACACACCCCCACCATCCTCAGTAAGCATAAGGCCTCTCATGGGGATCCCATAGAACTTTTCCCTTCTCTTTTGTATTAGATTTAACTCTAGACCACCTATGATGCATTCACATATTAAATAATAAAAACTTTACATTAATAGAGTTTACTCTATTTTATGAAAGAAAGTCAGTAGCTAAAACATGATTATATACCTGTGTGTGTGTGTGTGTGTGTGCGTGCGTGTGTGTGTATAGCCATTCAGCTGTAGAGAAAGAAAAAGTAGAATATTAGTGATATTTTAGCTAGAGATGCATGAAAATGCTCTCTAAAGGATGAAACTTGAGTAGATATCTAAAAGAAATGAGGTTTTAAGTCATACTTATTTGAATAAAGAGTTTTCCATGTGGTGGGCATAGCATTTATAAAAGTCTTGAGGGCAGAAGGAGCTGGGCATATTGGATGCATACCAAAGCATTACTAAATATGTAAGAAAGAGGTGGTTGTAATGGTATGGGGATTGGCCAGCAGAGAAAGTGGTTCTTAGATTACTGATATAATGTAGGATTCTATAAGCTGTGCTAAGAAAGGCACACTCACCAGGAGCTTATAGACATGAGATGTCAAGATCTCACATTATGTATTTATTTATGCTGCCTATTATGTGTATATCACATATATGTGTGGTCTGTGTCTTTCATTTCAACTTAAAAGTTGTCTTCCATCGGGGGAACTATGTAAAGGACCTGAACAGGCTGGGCCGAGACCTGCAGCGGGTGCTCATCTTAGACAACTCCCCCGCCTCCTATGTCTTCCATCCAGACAATGCTGTCCCAGTAGCCTCCTGGTTTGACAACATGAGTGACACTGAGCTACACGATCTCTTACCCTTCTTCGAGCAACTCAGCCGTGTGGACAACGTCTACTCAGTGCTCAGGCAGCCTAGGCCCGGGAGCTAGTGAGGTGTCTTGGGGCCAGGATCTGCCCCTCACTGAGGCCCAAGCCTCTTCCCATCAGACTGTGGGAGCCTGCCTGTGCTGTTAACAAAACCTCATGGGCTATGCAATATCCATGGCCCTGGGAAAGAGGGTGTCTCCCCTGCCAGGCAGCATGGAGGACAGAGAGCCCCTGGCCCCTGTATCAGTGCCTTCAAACTTTTCCCCTCTTCTCAGGGGACCTGGGGGGCCCTGCCTGTTGCCGCCCCTCTGTCTTCTCCATGCTGCCATGTTTCTCTGCTGCCAAATTGGGTGTCATACCCTAGCTCTGCTTTGGGGGTAGGGGCAAGGTTTTTGCGGCCCCATGCCTTGGATTGCCCCCACCCCCAGTCTGGGAACAGTGGACACCAAGTGCCTTGCATAGAACCCTCTTTGCTGGTCAGCTTTTCTCAGACCTAGGCTGACCTTGGAGGAACCAGCCTCTCCCCTTCCCTCCTCCTCCCTGGGATGATGGTGCCCAGCAGTTTCTGCCAGGGAAGAGAGGGAGAAAGTCTATTATCACTTGTAAAAGAGGGGACCCTCCTTAGGGAACACTCCCAGTTCAGCTCGTCCAAGGCTGATGGCTGTACCCTGTATCATTTCAGCTCCCACTCTCCCCAAAGCCTGGGGCTTGGCAGGACTCCCCGTGGTGCCATATAAATATGTATATGTGTATATAGATTCTTAAAGGAAGGAGCGAGGAAGGGGTGGGGATAGACACTCCTCCCTCACCCCTTCCCTGGGCCCAGAAATTGGGGGAGGGAGGGCAAGGATTTGTACAGTTTTAAAACAACTGTTTTCTAAATGGAGCAAGCTGGGCTGTGAGGGGTCACAGGCCTGGTCTTCCCGCTGTCACAGCCTTTTTACTCTGTTCATCCAAAAAACATTTATTGAGCCCCTCCTGTGCCCAGCAGTGAGCTAGTCCGGCCAGCTGAGTGGGAGGGGGTCCGCCTCATCCGTGTCTCACCCCAAAGCCCCAGACTTCACCGGTGTCTTCAGAGTATCTGCGGGAAGTGGAACCTTCTTGTGGGCTTCCGGAAGTCTCCAAGAAAACTTACTAAGCTGCCCCCTCTCCAGTGCCAACTCATCCCCCACCTCACTCCCCGCAGTCTCCTCCATGGTCCCCTACTGACTGGGGGCAGCTCCCAGGTCACTCTGCCAACTGACTTCCATTTCTAAAGCCCCTCCTCACCCCTACTGAGTCTAGAGTTCAAGTCCTTGGGCTCTCTCTCCCCAGAATATGAGGGTTAAGTGGACCCACAAACAAGTGCCAAGGGAGTTGGTGAAGGGAGAGAGGGTATGGTTGGCCTGAATCGGATGACCTTCCCAGTTAAGTGCCTTCTCTCTGACAGCACCTCAGTGTGATAACTAAAGAAAGCTAGACCCCTAAAAAAAAGAAACCATACCAGGTTAAGGACTATAACAGTATCTATAATAAAAACAATGTACATCATTGCACCCATTTACTTAGTACCAGCTCTTAGCACGTTAAAGCATGTATTTTTCCCAAGACACTCATAATTGTCTGTGAGGGCACACTACTATCTTAGTAATTTAAATTTGTTGAACTTAGAATATAGATCCCTTGAGCCCCAGAAAATATTTTATTTATGGTTCCAATATATTGTGAAAAACTATACACTATCTTGGGTTAGAGAGATGGCTTAGTGATTTATACTTGCTGTCTTTGGAACTTTGCCTGTATAGTTTGAAGAAGATGCAATCTAAAGTCCCATATTGGCAACATGTCAAAACACATGGTATAGTTATCCATAGCTTGCAGGGAATGGCTAGAGGGCACAGAAGAATCTCCAAGGACTTTAATTTTTTTATCTTAAGTGATGCATGAAACTATTGTGTGTGTGTGTGTGTGTGTGTGTGTGAGCACGCATGCATCTGTTTGTCTGTATCAGCAGGATGACATATTTACATTGTGTTGTTTAAATCAAGTGGAACACGTAGCCATCACCTCAAAGTTTTATTATTTCTTTATGATGAAAATGTTCAAAGTTTTTGTTTTGCATTTTAAAAAAAATGCACTGTAATTATTGTTATCTGTGTTTACCCCACAGTGTAATAGCCCAGTAGAACTGATTACACAATCTATTTGAAGCTTAGTATCCACTTATCAGTCTTTTTCCACGTTCTCACTCTCCCGGGACTCTGGCATCTACCATTCTACTCTGAACATCTGTGAGATCAACCTTTTTAAATTTTCACATTAATGAGGCCATGTGATCCATGTCTTTCTGCATCTGGTTTATTTCATTATTATAATTATCTTCAGTTCACCCATGTATTTGCAAATGAGACATTTAATCCCTTTTCTAGCTGAAAAAGTATTTCATGGTATATATGTAGCACATTTTGTTTATCCATTTATCAGTTGAGGGGTACTTACTTGGTTTCCATTTTTTTACTATTGTGAATAGCGCTGAATTAATACTCCAGTGCAGAAGACCCTTTGACATTATGAATTTACTTCCTTTGCATTTATGCTCAGTAGTAAAATTACTAGATGTGGTAGTTTTATTTATTATCTTTCAGAAGGACCATCTAGAATTTTCTATAAGAGCTTGTACAAAATTATGTTCCTACCAACATTGTGTGAGTGTTTCCAATTTTCCATATCCATGTTAACACCTCCCCCCTGTTTTCTAATGACCATTCTTACCGAGGTGATGAAGTTCTCTCTCATCTTGTTTTTGCTTTCTCTTTTCCTGATGAATGGTGGTGGTGAGTTGGTGTAGTATGTGTTTCTTTCATTGGTTAAAGAAAGAAACTGCCTTAGCCTTTTGATAGGGTAGAAACTTAGGTAGGTGTAAAAGTCAAAACTGGATGCTGAAAAGAAGAGCAGAGTCAGGCAGACGCCATAAAGCTCCAACCCAAGACAGAGGTAGGTTAGAATCTTTCCCGGTAAACCACGACCTCATGGTGCTACACATATTATTAGAAATGGGTTAGATCAAGATGTAAGAGTTAGCCAATAAGAGGCTAGGGCTAATAGGCCAGACAATGTTTTAATTAATACAATTTCTGTGTCATTTTTTCGTGGGTTAAGCTAGCTGGGCAGTGTGACACAACTTGCTCTTTCTACAACAGTGAGTATTTTTCATATGTCTGTTAACAATTTATGCAAGTCCATGGTAAGTTATAGACAGGTGTGAGCTGCCATGCAGGTTTGGGAATTGAACCTGGGTCCTCTGGAGGAACAGGCAGGTCTCTTGACCACTGAGATGTTTCTCCAGCCCCATAACTTTATTCTTTAGAGTGTGGATATACCATTTTCCAGATGTCATTTTTTGAAAAGACTATTCTTTCTCCAAAGTGTGTGTGCTCTTAACACCTTTGTTGACAAGTCAGTTGGCTGTTGATGCTTGATTTTTTTTGCTAACCTTTGTACTGTGTTCCATTGGCAAGCCTGTAGGGTATGTTATTAAATAGTGATTTATGGGTGATGCCATCTCTGTGCTGGCAGTCCTGGCTTTTATAAGAAAGCAGACTGAGCAAACCATGATGAATAAGCCAGTAACCAGTGTTTCTCTGTGTCCTCTGCTTTTGTTCCTGTCCCCAGGTTACTGTCCAGTTTTAGTTTTTGCCTTGACTTCCCTGAGTGGACTTTGATTCTGGATATGTGAGCCAAATAAACCTCCCTTTCCCAAATTGATTTTGATCATGATGTTTCATCACATCAGTATTAACTATAGGTTAGTCAAGGATTTATGTTTTAAATCACTATGGTGTGTGACTATATAATGCCGGTGAAAGTAGATGATTTCAAGATCTTTTAAGATGACTTTGGTATATTTCAAAACACTATTTATCTTTGACTTGCAAACACATAAGCAGTTGTCTCCATTTGTAATAGCAATAGATTCTAAGTTTCTCCAAGTCTTAATATTCTTGTATTTTTCATTCTTCTTTCTAGGCTATCCTTGTGACAACTGGTCAGATTATTACTTTGATCTATCTGCATGATCCATGTGCTGTTTATCTAATCATTTGAATTGTCTGGTCCTTGGTCCTTGAGACCAATGATGGCCATGGTATACCAGCACTTTGAATCTGTCATATGTAGAAAATGCATTTGTTAGTTCAATCAGTCTTGTATAATCTACAAAAACAGTAACAAAGACAAATATAAAAATGGCTTGTTAAAAGATAAAATAGAGAGAGGGAGATGAAGGACAGACAACAATAGGCAAGTGGGAAAAAGGGAGGGAAGGAGAGAGAGAAAATCTCTATAGTGATAAAGTACATTTTTCGCGCACAGGCCTCTCAATAGCATGCAGTTCACCGTCAATTCAGGACTCTTCTTTTATTCTCCTTTAGTTGTAGAAAGCTCTCCAGAGGAGGGGTGAACCTTGTATTGTTTCTGCTCCATTAACTTTGCTGTCCTAATAACACTCCTAAGACGTTCTCATGTTTACAATGCCAAAGCGAGAAGGAAATTGTTATGAAAATTTTGTCCTTTGAAATAAATCTACCCTCTAAGCTCATGGATATTAAAGGAAAAATTTTTATCTCTACTTTGTCAGCATTTGATTCAAGACCTAGTACGTGGTAGGCCTTGAGAGTACGATTGTTGAAAGAACACATGCTTGAATAAACCTCAGGCTTCAAAGATGTGGATAATGTCAACAGCATCCCAAATGGGCTCGACGAAGGCTTTTCCAGTCATAACCATATTTGGCTCAGATGGCTGGCAAAGTGGGTAATTCCTTCAATGTTTTGGTTTCCATGCTTTTCTATCATGCAGTGGAATGCTTCTCTTAATATAGGATGGTTTGCAGAGAGAGAGAGAGAGAGAGAGAGAGAGAGAGAGAGAGAGAGAGAGAGAGACTCTTTAGTGACTTGACTGCTTGGCTTTTTTGATCTTTAGCTTGAACCCCATTATCTGTCTCTGGGTTTTTATTTTTATTGTTACAGGAGTGTTTTTCTTGCATGGATGTTGGTAAAACACATATGTGCTTGGTGCTGGCAGAGGCCAAAAGAGGGCATCAGAGTCCCTGAAACTGAAATTATAGATGATCTTCGTCTACCATATAGGTTCTGGGAACTCAACCGAGGTCCACTGTAGTAGCTGCAAGTATTCTTAGCTGCTGAACCATATCTTTAGCCCCATAATTTTTAAAGAAAGATTTGGAATACATCTTAAGCATGTATGCATGTAGTATTTATATCAACTCACAGAGGTTCACTTGTCTCTGCCTCCCAAGTGCTGGGACCAAAGACTTGTGCCACCATGCCCAGCTTACATTTGCTTTCAATACACTGAATTTGCAAATTACTCTTTTTTGTTGACACAATCTGATCATACTTTACAATATTCTTTTGTTTGATTTTTATTTATCCTGAGAGTCCCAGAGTGCATATAAAGACCTCTTGCATCAATCAGGGTAATCTATTCTTCTCAATGCCTTGTAATTTACAAGAGGGTTTGAGCCTTCATCCTATAATTTACTGGCTGCTTGACAGTTTCACACACACACACACACACACACACACACACACACATAATAAATTTTAGCCACATTCACATCATCATCTTTCCTCTCTTATCCCCTTTCCTCCTGCTGGAACCCTTCTTGCCAATTAGTCCACCCCTTCATCCATGCACACTTTTTGTGTGTCACGTACTGAGTTTAGAGTTTCTTCTCCTAATATGGTTAGAAGTTATGTATTGGAGCAAGAGCAACTTATGAAAAGGGCACCCATATTTCCTATCACTTGCTAACTACCAATAATCCCTCCACCATCTGTGATGAAATGTTAACAGGCCCAATCTTGTGTGTGGTATGCACATAACCACAGCTTCAGTGAGTTCATAAGTTTAACAATTATGTTATGTCTAGAAGATCTTTTTTGGCTGACCATATTCCCATCCTCTAGATCTTATGTTCTTTTTGTTTTTTCTTCTACAATGTTCACTATGGGAGGTGTGATATAGCTGTCCCTTCTGGGGATGAGCACTCTACCATCACATATTCTTGGCATTTTTGATCAGTTACAGGTGTCTGTGCTAAGCACCCTTGGGTAACTTTTTTTGATATTTATATTTATTACTTTTGTTTCATATCTATGAGTGTTTGCCTGAACTGTCTTGTGTACCATGTGCATGCAGTACTAACAGAGGCCAGAAGATGGCATCCTAGGGTGGAGTTGCAGATGGTTGTGACCTGCCATGTGGGTGCTGGGAATTGAATCCAGGTCTTTTGGGAGAGCAGCCAATGCTCTTAACCACTGAGCTATGTTTCCAGTCCTCAAAAATTAAAAAAAAAAAACTTTTTTCTTTTTTGATCACTTCATTTCTTCTCAACAGAAGAAAGAGATGACAGACATCTCTCAGGATAGCTGCAAAGTGTCTACGATATTGCTCAAGTGTTCAACTTGGTGCTTAATATCCTCTTCTAGATTTTATTCCCATTCTTCAGCATTAGGAAACTCTGAAAATTTCCCTGAGGATGTTATGTTTATGGAAATGAGAGGTGGCCTCTCTTTAGAAAACTCTGGAGAATCTTCAGATGCAGCCAACGCTAGATAAAATTTACTGATATTTACTTTTTGCATTTATGCCAGAGAAACCTGACTGGGAGTTTACTAAATAACAGAAATACATACTATTAGGGGCAATAATATTCACGGTAATAGTAGTAAACATTAAGTGAATGAATAGCTTAGTTTAGTGCAATTTGTGGGGCCACAGACTCATGGCACTGAAAACAGATAAAGGCATGTTGAAAATAGTAACACCACATTGTGCCTAAAGATTGTTTATTTGTATCAATTTGTTTCCTTTTCCATTAAGTAATGAATGCATCTTGGAATTTACAGGTTATAGCTCACTACTTAAAGATTAAAATAAAAAGTATAGTAGAGCAAACGGAGGAAGGAGTAAGAGTAACTGAGAATGGGTATCAACATTCTTTTAGAAGTGATGAAAATCTTCTGGATTATACTGTCATGATAGTTGTACAAGTCTCTGAATTCTAAAGCTCACAAAATTGTGCATTTCAATTCCCTCTCCCATATTTTCAATTAACTCACACACCCATTCCTGGTACTAACATCTTAGCCTTCGCAAGAACCTCACTAATTCAGATGAACTGTCTTCCCCAAGATGGGTGACTTCCACTTGGTTTCAGAACAACTTGCAGAAAAGTTATCAAGAACCTGGAGCAAAGGGACAGGCTGGCTGTTCCTCCTGCGCTCTGAAGTAGAATTTTCTCTAGTTCCTGTCATGTTTGATTCTGACTTGACACTAGCTACTCTGTTTGCCCATGGTGGTAGTTCAGTTTCTGGTGGTGTATTTTTTTACACAACATGTATAATTTTTATCAAGTTCTTTCCCATCTTCTAGATCCTCCCAACTTTTCTACATCTCCCTCTGTCTGTTTCTTTCTCCCTCAAAAAAGAACAAAAAAAAAACTTCTTCTGCAGAACATGGAAAACAAATACAGAGACCCACAGCCAGACAACATGCAGAGAGTGAGAGAGACCTTGAACACTCAGTCCTAAGTAGATGTCTCCATCGAATCCCCCCCTCTTCACTGCTCAGAGAACCCTGCTCAATAAGAGGGGTAAACAGTAAGAGTCAGATGGAATGCAGGACGCCAAGGAAACAAGGCCCTCTAAATCAACTTGAGTAAATCACATATGAACTCACAGAGACTGAGCCGGCAAGCACATGGCCTACATGGGTGTGCACCAGATGGAATCCTAGAACTTAAAGGAGAAGTGGACACATGCCTCCCTCTCTAACCCAGAAGCTATCTCTAATTAAAAACTACTTGCAAATGAAAATTTAGTTTTCTCCAAGGGAGTCGAACTGGGGAAGTGAGTTACTCTTAAGGGCAGGCCATATGCCCAGGAGTAGATGGCCAACAGAAATGGCTTCAATAGCATCTTCAGAGAGTCCATGTCTCACAATGTCATGTCAAGCCTTATTTATATTATACATAAGTATATAATATAACATATATTTATACTTTTACCCCACAGGTTTTGAGTATATATTCTGGCTTCTGGTTTTGTGTTTAATGGGATTCCTGAATGTGAGAATAAGTGTCTCTGGATCTGTGTCTATTTCTTGAGCCTTTCCTTGGGCATATTTCCTTCTGTTTCATTTTTCCTATTCCAATTTGTTTGTTTTTCTTTTATCCCAAAGCTCCCAGAAACACAGCTAGCCTTGTGCTTCAATTAATTCATTAGGAAGTTCTTTAGTAATCTTGACTTCTTCATCTAACTTGAGGCTTTCTGAACTTTCTGTAGAGGCAGAATACTGGGTCAGTTGCTACAGTCTTCCATTGACTTGATGTTCTGGTCTATTTTGTATTTTCAGTGACAGAGTCATAAAGTCTAGGTTCACTCTGATGACTTTTCGGCCCAGAGTCACTCACATTGGCGAGACAACATTGGAATCAGCTACTTTGAAAGTAACCCTTTACCTTTAAGAGAGAACACTAGCACCGGATGACAAGATGGCCATAACATTCTTCCTATAGACCTCACAATCCACCTTCATAAAATGATCGCTGCAAATAGTCTCCAGGAACATAAGCAAATTGCTTTTCTAGAAGAAGCTTATTGCAAAGTTGAATGAGTTCCTCTAGGTCCAGAAAGCCACATCTCATGGTGTCTCAGACTTCCCTGAACCACAAGATGTAGGGGTTTCTGATTTCTGTACTCTGCACCCAAAGGACTTCTTTTGTTCTCTGTGGGCAGTATGAGGATACAGATAGCACACAGAGGTGGGATGCTGAATTGTATGCTTTAATTTGAATTTTTATTGCATTTATTTTTATTGTGTGTGTATTGGTAAGGAAACACACACATGTGGATGTTAGAGAACATGCGGGGCGGGGGGAGGGTAAAGAATTATTGAGTCAGTTCCTTACATCAGCTGCATGGATTCCGAGGATCAAACTCAGGTCATGAATCTTAAAAGCATGTGCCTTTATCCACTGACCAAGATTGCTAGCTGCTCTGAATTATACATTTTAAAAGGTGAATTTATAAAATGTGAGTCAATCTTCAAGTTAAAAGATAAGTAAAATGCAGCTGGGCGGTGGTGTCATACTCCTCTAATCCCAGCACTTGGGAGGCAGAGGCAGGCGGATCTCTGTGAACTCGAGGCCAGCCTGGTCTACAAGAGCTAGTTCCAGGACAGGCACCAAAGGAACACAGAAAAGCCCTGTTTCAAAAAAAAAAAATAAAAAATAAAATAAAATGTGAAGAAAATAATTGAAATTACATAGACAGTATACAATAAAATCAATATAATATAGGAGGTTTTTTAGTATGTAGCAACACCTAACAAGATCATTGTAAGCAGTACCATGGATTTGCAGATATCCAAATATGTACTACTTTA
This sequence comes from Microtus oregoni, assembly GCF_018167655.1. Taxonomy (NCBI): domain Eukaryota; kingdom Metazoa; phylum Chordata; class Mammalia; order Rodentia; family Cricetidae; genus Microtus; species Microtus oregoni. The sequence goes on from NW_024543873.1 coordinate 7,742,497, forward strand.
TCTGTGGATAGGTTGCATATTCTTTGTAATATAAATTATGCTTTTGGTTATAGATTTAACAAATTTTACTGAATCCATATTTCTCTCACATAGATATAATTCCCAGTGATAAGCCTCTTGTTCACATTTCCTTGAAGTAAAAATCTTAGGACCCACCTACAAACTTTTTCCAATTAAGTTATTGTGTTTATTCCCCTAAACAAAACAAGTTCAAAGTGATCTCTTGGATGGCCTAAGGAAAGGTGGGAGCAAATAAACTCCTAAAAGCCAGGAACCACCCTTTGTATTTTGGTAAATAGTTCATGTGACATGCTGGCCTATCTTAGAAAGAGTTATCTTGTTACTTTTCCTTTCTTTGGTGAGGGATTGCTCTTTTCTTTCTCTAAGTCTTCAGGTTTGTCTATTTCATCAGAGGAGAACTTGAATGAATTATAGCTAGCTTAGAGCAGGAACGTAGTCATGTAAATAGACTTTATCAATAAATAACAATACCATGTAAAACATAATGAGTTGAAAGTGGCAAACTGGTTGAGAAAATGCCTTGGGGTGCTCATTATTTTTATTCATTGGATGATGTTTGGTATGAAATTTCCCAGTGCTCATGTGAGATACACACCTGGTTATCAGATTTACTGGAATGAGTTTACAGTCATCAAACCAGATTTTCAAGTTAGCTTCAGCTGTAAACTTAAGTGCAAGAGGGGACCTCAAACTGAAGAATTGTCCAGATCAGATAGATCATCTGTGGCCATAATTGTGGGGTATCATTCAATCGCTAATTGATGTGTCAATGATACCATCTCTAGGCAATTGGGCCCGAGCAGTATATGAAAAGTAACTGAACAAACTTCAGGAAACAATGCAGTGAGCAGTGTTCCTCCATGGTCCCTCTTTTCGTCCTTTTCTCTAGATTCCTGCCTTGATTTCTGTTGATAAAGAACTGTAAAGTGTAAGATGAAATAAAACCCTTTTATCTACAAGTTGGTTTTGGTGATGGTATTCATCACAGTGACAGAAAGCAAACCAGACACAAAATTTCTCTCACTTCTTCATGTCAAGAAAGAGATGGAAAGAGAGCTTCAGAGACCTGCTCCATAGCTCGGACAGGCTTTGAATTCGAGATCTTCCTGCCTCATCCTCCTGCATACTTGGATTATAGGCTTATTCTACCAGGCCTGACTATTTTAATATTTTATTTAGGGGTGTGTGTGTGTGTGTGTGTGTGTGTGTGTGTGTTGAAGTATGGCTTTATTCATCACAGAATAAATAAATGCATTTATCTGTAGGTAGTCAGACCAGATTGCATAGTCTCAGTGTCAAATATGCAAACTATTAAACTCCTGTATTCAATAAAGCACATGCTGGTTCTAAGAATGAGACACGTTTGGAAATGAGACATGATTCATTTACTTATTCTGGGCTAGCAGGCTGACCTTAGGATCACTGGAGAGTGGGATATCTGAATTGTAAAATAAACATCGGTTTTGTGGGACTTTTATTGCTATTGGACAAACCAAGAAACAAGAACACTGAGAAAATTAATTTCTGGGCCTCAGTCCCACGCACCAAACTAAGAGTAATGACGTGTTGATCCACAACACTTTGAGAGATCATATCTGACAAAAATTTAACCATCCCCATTACTTTGACAGTTCTGTCTAAATATTGTCAAAACATCGGGTTGGCTTGAATAACCTAATCAATTGGCCATTTTGGGTACTGTAGTCAAGGTAATCACTTTACTTCTCTTGTAAATGGATTATGGAAAATGTCAACTCAGCTAATGTAAGCAAAGAAGATAGATAGTTTTAATTAATTAGTTTACTTTGCCCCCAGTATAATTATATAGCGCCTGAAATGTCATTTGATGGAAGTAGGGTCCCTTCTGCGAGACCCTGATTGGAATCTAATGCTTGGGCCTGCAGGTGCCTTCTAGGGTAAGATAAATAGAGCGTTCATTTCTGATTTTGACACGAGATTCAGCTGGAAGGGATTGGTCTCAGGGACACATTAAGTCAGTCAGTCAGTCATTCATCTTGCTATGTATTCCACCTTGCTAAGTGCTTTAATGGCCCTTCAGTCAACCCTTGTGTTCGGCCTGGGAAGATAGTTAACTCAGAACAAATAATAACTCATGTTGGTCAGTTTACTCCTATTTTTAGGCTGCTTTATCAAAATGGTCAATTTAACCACTAGTTCTGGATAGAGGGTATTCTGCCTCATTCTAAAAAAGAAATCCCTATTCTTTTTGTACTTGAATTCAAATAAAGACCTAAAGATTATACGCGAGGAAGGACACCCTGCTTATAAGCACTATGTTAAGTCCTTGCCTGCAGGGGTCCTCAGGTCTGGAAAAGGGACAGTTAGAGTAGAGCTTGCCTATGGATATATGAGTTGAATGAAGACTGCTGGGAAGTGTGCTTCTGGGTGCCCATGTACGAGTGAGAGTGTATGTGAAATTTGGGAGTACGAGGGCTATTGGTCTGAACAGGAACTCAGAGATGTCTGGGATAGGGGAGATAGCTCTGAAAAACAATGCGTCTCTAATGCTCACCTCTACGCCAGCGCAACTTTACATTTGTATTTTCATTTTATCTTTGGAAGTATGTTCTGTGTGGGGAGGAGGGTAAAAAGGGGAAACTGATTTTTTCCCGTGTATTTTGTATCCTTCATCATTGGAGGAAAAAAAAACTCTCAAAAATATACACAAACAGACACATACACACACACACACACACACACACACACACACACACACACACAGACACATTCTGGTCCTGGGGCTAGAGGCATGGCTTAACAGTTAAGAACAATTGTTGCTCCTGCAAAAAATCAAGGTTTGATTACGTGGCAACTCATAGGCATCTGTAATTCTCGTTCTATGGGATCTGATGCCCTCTTCTGACCTCTGTAGGCACTGCAGGCACATGGTGCACTCATACATGAAGGCAAAACACTCGTACACATAAAGTAAAAAATCTTAAGACAAAAACCACAAGTCCTTTAAAAAAATACTGTTAAGTAAATCTTTCAGGAACAAACAGGTTCTAAGAAAAAAGTTGATGTAATTTACTATTGTTAAATCTGTTCTGAAGAGCTGCATAATTTATTCAAATGACCCAAAGCTTTTAAACTCAATCTTCAAGTGAAAAAAAAAAATATCCAGTCCCCGGGAGATGGTATTTTTCTTATGCTGTATTGCTTCCCATGACCGACATTTATTGGACTCTCAAGTGTATTTACGTTGTTGGTTTAACTGGGAGTTCATTGCTGAATCTATAATATGCTGTACTTTTTTTCTTTTTGCTTTGAGTGGTGTCAATATTATTGATATTCCTTTTTTATTCTTTCCCTCTTAATTCCTTGCAGTTACACCTTTTTCTTTGACTTGTAAAAATTTATCCTCTAAAATTATTAAGAAACAAAGTAAAGGTGTTTTGAATCTTCTGGGATATATATGACTCTTTAAAGTTCTGCACGACAGAACTTACTATAAGGAAGAATGAAAGCACTAGACAAAGGTCCCCTGCTTTGAGGGAGTGTTCAAGGTTAGTTCTTCTGGAGGCCAGCCTGCAGGTTTTTGTATCTCTCTAAAGTTTATAGCTAACTGCCTGATCATTTCTTTGCAAGGGGGGACAAAGGGGGTGAGGCTCGAACTAGAATAGGGTGGGAATCTGACCCACTGTGACTACTCAGAGGCTCTGGCCTGGAAAATTCCCTGTATGTTGCAAAAACAAACATTTGAAATGAAGGCAGAAACCAGGCTTAAACAAAGAATGAAACTCATTCTCCTTTCAACTCTCCTGCTGATAAACATATGTGCCCAGTCTTTTGTTTCCCAAACATCAAGTTTCCATTATTTGAACAGAGCTTCTACCTGAATCTGTCCAGATCATAAGACAGACATATTTTGAGATTTAACAAATTGGTGTGTGTGTGTGTGTGTGTGTGTGTGTGTGTGTGTGTGTGTGTGCATTTGGCCAATATCCAAACCCCTTAAATCAAAAGAAACACTACAATGGTGCCCTCAAGTCTTTAGAGCTTACTGTATTTTTCAGGCTATGCTAAGCAACCCTTACTGATTCTATATGCTTATGTGTTGTAGGATTTACTTTATTATCAAGGTAGAAACAGAGGTCACAAGCTGTCTGCTACTTCTGGTGACATGTGTAATTTTGTCCTCTCTTACCTATGATCACTTCTCTTGTTCTACTGAACTTCATACCTTTGTGCTATCTTTTAAAGACAATGATATATTCCTTTCCTTGTAACTTGAGAGGCAATAATGCTCACTACTGTACTACCAACGTACTATTGCCTGCTTCTTTGAAGAATAGGATCCACAGGATCATTGGAATCACACAGCTGTTTATAGTGTTGTGGGTTACCTGATTATCTGCAGTAACTATAGAAAATTGCCCAACCACACATTTCTCTTCCCTGGTCTCCATTATGCTAATACTTTGAAGAAGGATACTTTCCTTTGTATAGCAATCCATCAAAATTTCTTCTTTTTTGTGCTTTTGTAATAACTTTTTAACTGTCAGCAATGAGATTGTCTGCTAATGCTGCATGTATCTTTTTTGCTCAGCAAAAGGAGAGATGAAAGGAGCAGCTAGCAGTGTAGAGATTAAAAAACATGATCTCTGACATGAGTTTACTTTTGCCGAAATTCACATGTCCTCATAATAGCTGTGGGACCTCAGAGAATTTATTTAAACTCTGTCACCCTGTGTTTCCTGATTTGTAAAGAGGTAATAATATTAATACTTTATTAGGGCATCTGCTATGTGTTGGGCATCATTTTAAGTACTCTAAGTTAGTTTATTTAATCTTAGTAGCTTTGTGATATGAATAATTAATATCATCCCCATTTCTCAGACAAGCCAGAAGATACTTGAAGAAGGAAAGTAATGTGACTGCCTTCATAGAATTAAGATCTTGCAGAACTTGACTGATGAAGCTGAGTGGATAGACCTCAGAGGCCATTTCTTACAGTGTGCTATGGTGCCTCTCTGTTGAATGATTGGGCATGAAGTACACAGCACAGCTTCAGGCACAAAGAAAGCATTTACTGTCAACTGGCATTATCCTTCTTTTGGACCATATTCATTTTCTCACTCTTGCTGCTGCTGGATTGTGTGAAGGTGATCATCCTTCCACAAAAGGGAAAGAAATCAGAATATCATCATCATCATCATCAGTAGCAGCAGCAACAGCAGCAGTCTACAATAACAGCTAATTATTTTCTTACCTTGTTGTTATCTATACGAGCTACAGTTGTGACCGAGTCACATGAACAGAGGCACTAATTGTTAAAACCTTTTTATTGTCACAGGAAAATTTATCCTTTCTATCCTCTACCTTCAGCAGCAGGACAACCAAAGTGTTTCAAAGCAAGGTAGAAAACTTAAAAGTTGTAGACTTCAAGTAAAAATTGCTACCATTCTTTAATAAACAGGGGTAAAAATTTCAAAATGTACTTAAGGCTCTAAAATATGTTTGTGAACAAAGATTGCTACTAGAGTAAACTCTTTAGCCTCCCTATTCCTTAACTTGTTTTAAAATGCCATGATCAAGAAAACAGAAAAAGAAAATTTTGCTAAAGTTTATATTCTTCTCTTAAAGTAAGCCCCCGAGTTTAAAATTCTCTAGCACATTTGTGGAAACTTCATTTTTTTTTTGTCTGAGATTTATTTGAATGAGCTGTTATGATTGGAGACACGAGAATTTCAGATTAATGTTTTGCAGCCAGAAAAAAAAAACCCTCTGGAAAGCTGGCAAGTGTTCATAAGTCAGCCTCAGAATTATGTAGATTGAAGGCTCCCCAGTGGACAGAGCGAATATATAAGAGGGAAACCAGAGGTCTGGTGCAGTTGCATCTCAGAGTCTAAGGATGGAGGGAGCACAGAACTAAAAGCTTTCTTCAGCCTGAATTTTTAAGGTAAGTCAGAACAATTTATACACGCTTGAGTTGGGAAGGAGAACATACAGCAATAAAAACTGCTTGTGTGCATGGACGAACGGTTTCTTTTTCCTGTATTTTAATACTGCATTTTGCAGAATGCCTTAATTCTTTAACTGCTGTTTCTCTTACAGGAGTGCGTGTGGGAGCTAAGTAAGCTGATTTATGATAACTGCTTTAAACACTGGCAATTAGTAAGTCTTTAGTGGGATTTATTTGTGTTTCTTTCATGTTGATTTGTAAGATCATACAAAAGAATGGGCGTTTGACAGAAATGACAGTTTGCCGTTTCTTAGGAAGTTCTCTGGTGGTTACATTCTAAATTGAGTATTTGCTTGTATGTACTTTGAAACTATCTGGTATTATAGTTTTTCTGTTTGTATGTTTATCTTTAGTTTTTTTTTTTGTTTCAAAATAATATGGCTGGTGTAAAGAAAAAAACCACCAGCCCCCCCCCGACCTGAACACTGTCCTTAATGTTGGAAAGTAATGATTATCTAATTCTGTTAAACTGAAAAGATGGCAAAGAAAAAATGGTGAGACTATATCATAATTAGACACTGATGTTAAATTCTGATTTAATTAAGCAACCAAAGCTATAACTGTTTTGTGGTTTTGTTTTCTTTGTCTTGTAATTAAAGTGAAAATTAATTTGTTTCCTATGAGAGAGATCAGATTTAAATATCCATATTGAAAACCAGCATTAACTATTAAAATTTTGAGGTAAAGGCTTTAAGAAACATACATATCCAAAGTTTCTTCTTGTTATAGTGAGAAAACAAGAGGAATGTAAATAAACAGGTTATTTTCCACTAGCAAAGACCAAACCTGACTCTCTATCCCAATATACTCTTTCCGTATATTCTTTCAGTTCTTTGTACACTTGCCTTTTTTTCCTATAGCTTGTGTTACTCATATTTTCCATGGCTGTAACAATTTGTATTTAACAAGTTAAGCAGTGGGTAGAAGTGAGATTTCTAGAAAGCAAATGGAGAAATAAGCCTCTGTTTTTGAACTTTCAAGTTGACTTTGGACTCCTTCTTATTTGTCTCATAGAATCCCTACCTGACTAATTTTTAAGCTATTAATTTCTCTCTAGATGTTTCAAAGACATGAAAGGAGAGAAAGACAAAAAGTTTTGCTCAGAATTTTCAGTCTAAGACTACTGAGAAAATGTTGATTTTTTTTTTCCCTCAAGAGGTAATAGTCCTATTTTCAGGCATGGTGCTATTTTATAATGTTTGCTACAAACGCTTACCTTATTATGACTTTTAACAAATTTTCAAAATGCTTATGACTCAAATAGGTTTTAGATGTGCATTAAGCGCTCTACTTTTCTCCCCTAGAGAAGACGTGAGAACTAGGAGACGCTGACAATTCAATATGAAGGACAACTTCAGTTTTGCTGCTACCAGCAAAAACATCACCAGCAGCCTCCCTTTTGATAGTCTCAACATATCTGGCACCAATGAGTCCACCTTTAACTGCTCGCACAAGCCATCAGATAAGCATTTGGAAGCAATTCCTGTTCTCTACTACATCGTTTTTGTCATTGGGTTTGCTGTTAATATTGTTGTGGTCTCGCTGTTTTGTTGTCAAAAGGGCCCTAAAAAGGTTTCCAGCATTTACATTTTCAATCTGGCTGTGGCTGATTTACTCCTTTTGGCCACCCTTCCTCTCTGGGCATCTTATTACTCTTACAGAACGACTGGCTCTTTGGACCTGTGATGTGCAAAGTGTTTGGTTCTTTTCTGACCCTGAACATGTTTGCCAGCATTTTTTTCATTACCTGCATGAGTGTTGATAGGTACCAATCGGTTATCTATCCCTTTCTGTCTCCAAGAAGGAATCCCTGGCAAGCATCTTATGGAGTGCCCCTTGTCTGGTGTATGGCCTGTCTGTCCTCACTGCCAACATTTTATTTCCGAGATGTTAGAACCATTGAATATTTAGGCGTGAATGCTTGTATTATGGCTTTCCCACCTGAGAAATATGCCCAGTGGTCTGCTGGGATTGCCTTAATGAAAACTATTCTTGGTTTTATTATTCCTTTAATATTCATAGCAACGTGTTACTTTGGAATCAGAAAACACCTGCTGAAGACCAATAGTTATGGAAAGAACAGAATAACCCGTGACCAAGTCTTGAAGATGGCAGCTGCTGTTGTGTTGGCGTTCATCATTTGCTGGCTTCCCTTCCATGTTCTGACCTTCCTGGATGCTCTGGCCTGGATGGGTATCATTAATAACTGTGGAGTCATAGCAGTCATTGACCTGGCACTTCCTTTTGCCATCCTCCTGGGATTCACCAACAGCTGTGTGAATCCCTTTCTGTACTGCTTTGTTGGAAACCGCTTCCAACAAAAGCTGCACAGTGTGTTCAGGGTTCCGATTACTTGGATCCAAGGCAAGAGAGAGACTATGTGGTGCAGAAAAAGTAGTTCTCTTAGAGAAATGGACACCTTTGTGTCTTAAATTTGTTCATGGGATGCTTGTAACCAGCTTAGCTATTGGTTTGGAAGCCCATACAAATAATCTTTAAATGTCACCAGTATAATGTGTTTCTTTGCCTTGTCTAATCTTTGCTTACTTCCCCAGAATGGAAAACCAAATATAACTGAAAACTTTTATACCCCACCAGTTTTCAGTGATTCTGCCTTGTTTTTCTGGCCCTTTGGCACACCATTGTCATGGGTGAGCTATATCTATAATATAGAAATAATTGGGGGGAATGATCTCAACTGTAATTGATAAAAATTATGAATGGTGATTTGGAGTTTTAGATTTCTCCCTGGAAAATGCTGGCATTTCTTAGTGGAGTTCTATGTCCACCTTCATCAGATTTTTCGTTCTCTTTTAAAAAGGGCCAGTTTTAACTTCTTACATTGCTTTTTGTACAATATCCTATAAAAGGTGGACACTAAGTTTAGCATGATATACTTTCTACATATTCCTTATGTAGGTAGTAGTTGATTCAGTCTCTTAGTGTATGGTTTCTCCTTTTTTAAAAAAATACTGTATGTTGTGTTTCTTTTCCATTTCACTTGAGTATAGCTTTGTACTTGCTATACAGCTACATACTGAGTAGGTCTAAGAATGTAGATTAAATTAGACGCAATTTTTAGCTTAGTCCTGTAGGTTTAGAAAGTACACTACTTAGTAAAAGAGAAATGCAATGAAAAAATATTTTACTACACATTAAACTGAATATATATACTTTGAAAACTTTTAATCCATTTTGACAATTGTTTAAAGCTTTCTATTCTCTTCTGATGATTTTTGAATACAGCACAAAACTCTGTGTATTATTACACTATGTAAAGGTCACTTTTTACATTTTTAACCTTTTGACTGTGGTGCTTTGATATATTCAATGGTGACTTGGGTTTAATTTTTCATGCTTTTGTTCTGGGCTGCGTGCCAAAATATCTCTTTGACCCTGAAAAAAGAGAGGATTTTTTAATTCCTTAACTTCATAATAGACTGAAAACTGGCATAGGAAAAGGTTATGTCAGAATGGAATTTTGATGCCTTCTTAGGGGCAAAGAGAACCAACAAATGGTAAGTTTGGTGTCCTACAAGGAACTTGTCAGAAAAAGGCATTCCCGCCACAAAAATGTTTAAACCCGCGTCTTTGGGCACAATTCCAAAATGTATAATAGTCTGCGAGAGTGATTTAAATCAAACACAGATCCATAGACTTCATTCTCAACATGAGTACATCTCCTACATTAGAGGAATATATTACCTGAAAGTGAGTTACCTGAAGCTTACCCAAACTCGAGAATGAATATTAATTCACAAGTTTCAGATTTCATTCTCTGGCTGCCCCATATTATACCAGGCTACCTAAGACCTTCCTGGACCAATGCTGAACTATGAGGTTGATTTAAAGTTATGGAAACTCAACATTTCTATCAGATTCCAGGCTTTTAGTTTGTAGAATCCTCTCACACCCCTTCCTGGAAAAGCCCTGATTTCATGTAATCATATTCTTTCAGTAAAAACAAATAGTTAAATGTGTAATCAGTTATGACTTTGTGTTTTAAATAATCTTACACAACTTCTTATAAAAATAAAATCATTATTGGGAGACCATGTGTGTTGTTTGTTTTAACTCTCTCTAGGTGTAGACCCTTATCTCCTCTTAGTATCATTCAGACAAATCTCAATTCATACTTCTCAGTTTCAGCTTGCATCATCACTCATTCAGGTCAATACTAGACAGGCATATGGAAAGAGGATGTTAGAAATAAATTCTGATACCTCCTTGGGGTTCAAATGACAAATGTGGTGTCAACCAAGCAAGTTGTCAGGCACGGAAGTGCAAAATAGGCTTTAGCATATAGGTTGTCAACATTCAGCCCATGTTATTTTCTCTACCACAATCCTAACTGCTCTATATCCCTTCCCCTCCATTTCCTGGGACTTTTCTTAATCCTTTTTTTTTGGATTTTTAAAGACTGGTTTCTGGGGCTGGGGAGATGGCTCAGATGTTAAGACCACCAGCTTCTCTTTCAAAGGATCCAGGTTCAAATATCAGTACCCACATGGCAGCTCAGAAGGGTCTGTAACTCCAGTTCCAGGGGATTAACACCCTTTTCTGGCCTCCACAGGCACCAGTCATGCACAAGGTGCACAGACATACAAGCAGGCAGAATACTTACACGAATGAAATAAAATAATAGTAACAACAAAAAACTGATCTCTACTTCCATACGAGGTCAGTAATGAATCCTGCCCCAAAGCATATTTTCCTAGTTTTTCTGCAAGTAAGAAATGTAAACTGAACAGATAATGCAAAAATATATGGATTCTGACTGAAGGTATGTTTCTGCATACAAATATCCACTTTCTTCTTTGAAGTGTAAATTTCAGGTGACCTATTGAGACCACATGAAGAACTTATTTTTCCCATTTTGCTGTTTATCAAGATTTTACCTATGAGCTGAACATTGTGTGGCAGGTGTCATTTTGTCTGCACTATCCCACTTTTATCTTATGACTCAGGTATTCTCATGTTGCAAAGAAACTGCGGCACAGAACATCATCCCTAACTGATATATAAAACAGAACAAATGGGCAACCACAGAGAAGCATTTAGTGTCTTTCATGTCGGTCCCAAGCTATCAAGTATTTTAGAGACACTTGTACGTAGTTTTCCAACTTTTGTCCCAAACGTAACTGATTCAAATGTTTCTAGGCAGGTGATGTACTTTCACTTAAGATGATAACGGAGGAGGTTTCTAGAGAAGGCTTTCTCTCTTATTTTTGAATGTTTCCATCTTGTGCCCTAGGCCTCACAGAGTCACATGGAGTAACTAGTAATATGTTACACACAAAGCAAGTCAGGATTCTGAAACATTTCTTTTGAGGAAGAAATACGTTGATCAGGAGTTTATCTCTGATAAGAGATTACCTTTGGTTATCAAAGATGTTTCTTGCAATTTACAGAAAATATGTTTTTATTGTGAACTAGAAATATGGCCTAAATCAAATAAGCTAAATAGCATCCTTTACAAAAAAGTTCTAATCTGTTTGAACCCTGCTTCCAAATATGAAGGTAAGCCAATTCTAGCCTGTCTCTTTCTGTCACAGGCATCAGAGCCTGGATAATTGTCTGGTGGCCTCACTTCTCAACAAAAGAGAACCTCGGACTCAACAAAATGAATGAACACACAGGGTGACTGGAGCACAAAAGGATTGGAACAAAAAGTAGAATATATTAGTTATTTTGCTGATTTGCAGATGAACGGCATTAGCACTGCTAACTTCCACACCCAACAGAAATTCACTAAGTTGTCACTGCGGCCTCACCCATGCTTCAGAGCTGAATTGAAAAGGTCGCCTGTATATACATACTTAGAAAATTGAGCATCTTTGGAAAGAGACAGTTTTCTCTCCCCCACACCTGGATGAGAGAATTCTTTCTAAGATGAGAACTAATTGACATGTATTCCTTATAAAGTCAGTACTTAATGAAAATTTCAACTATTTAAAATTAGCCATAGGTGATAACCACATTATAAAGTTTATTTTGGATAAGATACAATATGCATGCTCATTTCTTTTTCTTTTAGTTTATTATATACCAAGTATGCCATTCGTCACCCTGTGTAATAGTAATTTAATATTTTAGATATTTTGACACAGTACTTCCATCTGGTTTACTAGTCAATTTTCTTCCCATTTAGTTCTTCTCTTCTATAAAATCCTAAAACCATCAGGACTTTAAGCAATCCATGAGACCACACCTGATTACCATTGCTTAATAATGGAAAGTGTTGGGAAATCCAATTTTATTAGCTGGCTATTATCATAATTTTATATATTATATATTATTTATATGCATTTGTATATTTATACATACATATATTTATGTAATTTTATTTATTGATATATATGAATAATTTTATTAATGTGTTGTTGCTATTCTTCAGCAATAGGTCCACATGAGATTAGATGGCTCTGTATTTTGGTGCAGATCCTTTCCCTTTACCACTTAAGCAGCTTGGAATTAATACATGTATCAGACAACCAAAAAAATTGCAAGAAAATTCTTTTTCTTTCTCCTATAACATAAACACTTATTTACAACTTATGTATGCCATAGTTGATGTGGACTTAAACATTTAATTCTTTAAGCACGTGCATGTAGCCAGTAACAAACATCTGAACTCCAGCAGGAAGGACATACCATATCAAACACTGGTTCTCTCCTTCTTTTAAAAATTCTCTTCTAAGCTACCAGAGTTACATATTAAACTTATTATCAATACGAAAAAGTATCCCATATTAAGTGTAATGTGGTTGATGTTGCCCTCTAAAAATGTGTATTGGGTGTTTTGTCTTCATGATATCTGCACACCACTTGCATGTCTGGTGCCAACAGGACAGAAGACATTTTTGAATCCCATGGAACTAAAATTACAGGAAGTTGTGAGCCACCATGTGATTTTTAGAGATCCAACTCCAGGGCCCTGGAAGAGCAGTCAGTGTTCTTGCCTGTTGATCAGCTCCGTGGTGTGTCTTCTTGATGACAGAAGTAGGGACTGTCTTAACACAGAGACTACACAGTAAGAGCTTGGAGCTTCTTAGAAGGTCTAGCTCTTGATTCCCTTATTTTCAGGAGTCCCACACTCCCCAGAACCCAAGCTCAACATTTTAGTGCATAGAGGATGCATACAGACCTCCCTTTTCTGAAAAGATTAAAACCATTCTAAGTCTTTTCTGAAGTCAAGATTCCTTCCTGTAAAGCTCTGGAGTGATAATTACCACTATAAATACTTTAACAATGATCATTTTTTGATCAATAACAGCTTGAAATGTTTGTAAATAACTACTTTGAAATAATATTTTTACTCCTACTTGGGGATTTGTTATTATGTAGTCTCCCAATCCAAATTCCAGTTGAATCAGTAATATTCAATACAACTGTATTCAGGTATCTGGAAGTAACTAAGGATGAAATAAATCATAATTGGGGGTCCAGAAAAATCTAAGTTTGATAGCGTTATAAGAAAAAAATTTACCTTCTACCCACCACTACCATTTTTCTTCACTTACACAAAGAAAAGGTCATATAAATAAGAGTGAGAAAGCCACCGCCTGTTCTTCAAGCTGGAAAGAGGATCTTCACCAGAACTTCATCATGCTGGCACTCAGATCTTGGAATTCCAGCCTTCAAATCTAAACTATAAGAAAATGATCTTCTGCTATTTAAGTTGTTTTATCTATTTTATTTAAATTAAATATAAACAATAATACATAAATAAATATTTATAAATGTCAATAATAAATGATAATATTTATTATTAAGGCATCTAATACATATTTTGGTACTGAGAATGGTACTTGAGGAAGAGTATTTTAACGATTAGCTTTCTGATTGATTCAGTGGTTTCTTAATCTGACCTTTTGACCTGATTACATTTAAAGATACTAATGACAATTTCCAGAAGTAAAGGGAGATCTAATAGTCCATGATAACCTTTGGATAATCCTCATCAAACTGTTGGTGGAGGCTGCTCCTTCATTCTTGACGACTTAAACCCAAATAATCACACAGAAACTATATATTATTTGCAATACTGTTTGGCCAATAGATTAAGTGTATTTTTAGCTAGCTCTTTTTTGTGTTATTATTATTATTATTAATATTAAAAATTTCCATCTCCTCCCTTCCTCCCATTTCCCTCACCTAGCCCCCACTTCCCCTACCCCTCCCTCTCCAGTTCAAAGAGCAGTCAGGGCTCCCTACACTGTGGGGGAAGTTCAAGGTCCTCCCCCCTCCATCCTGGTCTAGGAAGATGAGCATCCAAACAGACTAGGCTCCAACAAAGCCAATACATGCAGTAGGATCAAAACCCAGTGCCAGTGTCCTTGGCTTCTCCTTCAGCACTCATTGTCCTCCACGTTCAGGGAGTCCGGTTTGATCACATGCTCCATCAGTCCCAGTTAAGCTGGCATTGGTGAGCTCCCATTAGATCAGCTCTTAAATCCTAAACTAACCCATCTCCATTAATCTGTGTATCGCCATGAATTCATGGCCTACCGGCAAAGTTTTAGTGGGCTCTGGTAGAGGCATCTATCTCCTGTGGCAACTGTTTGGCTTGACTCTACCTACTCTCTTTTCCTCTATCTGCTTGGAACTCCTGCCTTGCTCTATTTTGCTGAGCCACTGGCTGAAACAGCTTTATTTATTAACCAATAAAAACAACACATAGACATAAGGACTTTCTACACCATTTTTCATTTTCTGTTCAAATAAAAAGGAAGGTTTTAACTTTAACAAAGTGAAATTACATATAAAAAACAAGTATCAAGTAAGAATTATAGTTACAATATTTATATCTAATTTATCTTTTATCATAACTAAGGAAAATTATAACTATAACTACCTATTCTTTAACTCCATTAAAGACCCCAGAAGGATATAATATTACCTAAGTTAACAGGAAGTGCATTGTAAGCAATTTTCAAAACTCTAGAAATTACAGAGACATCTTGCTGCCTGGACAGGTATCCAAAGTTCTTCTGTAACATTGGGGTACCCATCTTTAGGCTACAGGTCCATAATATCTGGCAGACTTTTTCATGAAGCATAAAATTTTAAAGACAGTTTAACCTATATTGGCAGTTTGCCAATCACTTTTTTCTATGTCTTACAGAATGTCTGGCACTCTTTCATAAAACAGGAACTCTTAAGGACTGTCTCACCTTCTATAGGAAACTTTAGCAGTCACTTTTCTGTGGGCCTTAATGTATAGTTCATACAACATACAATTAAGCAGTACAATTCATACAACATAATGTTATGCAAGAGCATATTTTTGCTCAAATGGTTAGCAAACTCCATAAGGAGCCTCTTTGATGCCCATATTTCTCTTGAAGTAATTTGGTACTGCCAGGAGCAAACATGTCTCATTGTCATGAAAAGTGCTAAGTTCTTAAAACATTTTAAATGCCATATTCTGACAGTCTGTGAAAGATTTTTAAGAATACGTCTAACTGAAATATATTTCTATATATCTAGAAAACCTAACTAACATGACTACAAAGCATGACTACTAAGGTGACTATTAACCTGTTTCTTAAGTATACATTACATTTTTTTACATTTTTTAATGAGATGCACAAACACAATACCTTAATCAAGAGCAGAAATATACATATAACAAAATTGGCCTTAAATTTATATCAATAGCCATACCAGTGAAAAGTATTCATCTCTATAGCATACCCCCTTTAATTGTAAATAAACATTTATAAACAATATTTGAGAATTTAGAGAGGTGATGTGGGAGGTGATGTATGCTGTGGATATGTTTTATTGCCATTGGTTCATAAAGAATTTGCTTTTTGGCAATGGATTAACAGAGTAAAGTCAGGTTGAAAGAGATATATATAGAGAGAGAGGAGGTGGAGTCAATAAGAAGCCAAGGAGCCACTGCAGGAGACAGACACAGGAGACAGAACCTTACCGGTAGGCCACAACACAGGTTAATAGAAATGAGCTAATTTAAAATATAAGAGCTAGCTAACAATAAGTTTAAGCTATTGGTCAGTTTTGCAAATAACATAGTTTCTATGTGATTATTTCAGTTCTGGGCACTCAGGAACGAACAAGCAGCCTCAGGTCAACATCAAATAATTGTAAGTAAGGAGCTCAGTTACTATGCATTCTTTGATCATTTTTGGTAAATTAATAAGTATCGTGAATATAATGAGTATGGCTGGTTGCTTCTAATGTGTGTGAACAAAAAAAAATGGTAAAAAAAAATGTGTTCTTTAGTGATTTGAGTTCCAAGGCCAAATGTGTGAAAATGTCTCCAAATGTCCTGAACAAGTTCCTAGTTTCCTATAGCTTAAGGGCTAAGATTGCCAAAATTCTCACATATCATCTCACATCATGGCATTATAGATAACAATTCAAGTTGAACAAGCATCCCGGTAGTGTAGCTGCTACTAGAGGGGAGAGCACTACTTGGGATATAGTGGAATTTTATTTGCTGAATTGGAGCTATGTGGGAAAGACCATCAAGAAGCACTAAAATTCTAATGAGTCTTCTTTGCTGGTGGATGGATTCTCTACCTTTAGAGAAAATGCCCCCTCAACGCTCAAGGCATAGTAAATCCCTCATCTCTAGTCTCTCTGCTAATCTTTTAGAAAATATACCTTGCATGGATTGATGACACTACAAAAACCATTTTTTCCAGAAGATGCCAAGCAAAACAATTCTTCTTCTCCTCAGGATCCATCCTCCTTTTTGTATTTGTCGTGAGACCTATATGTAACCAGACGTAAGTCTTACCAGTCCCCTTAAGGTTAGGTACACATTGTAATTCCTGAGAAGGTGCACTGCCCCTCAAGACAACTACATAACTTGAGTTTTGTAATTTCTACAAGCAGAAATCTAGAAACAGATGGGAATGCAGATTAAAGGTATAGGATAATGGTAGAAGGAATACATAATTGGATTATGCTAGGCTTAGTGATGTGGCTCACTAACCAGAATCTCTTTATTAATTGCTGCAGCTCAGAGAGTTTATTTTCATTTGAATAACCTTTTGTTTTTCAGATTTGGTAGGATCTATCTTGGACCAAAATCCTGTAGTAAGTAGTTTGTTATGCTGGTGGGCTGAAAGGTGCCCTACAGTGCGTAAGATGGAAAAGCAGGTCAGGGACTTGGGAGAGGAAGGAGTAAAATGTAAGATGTAACCAAACCTACAGATGTGAAGAAGCCATGCAGAAACTCACTACTTTATTAAGTAATTGAAAATGATGAAAAAAACAGAGGTGCCCTGCATAGATGAATGACTTTGTTGCAATGAATCTCAAAAATCATAAATTATTATTTGAAAATCCCAGTATTGCATGTGTGAAATCTCCCTAGGAACTGTTAATAATGAGAGGCTTCCTCAATCAGTATAGGCCATTGCCATTGATCTTGCTTGTTCACCATAACTTGATTGTAATGTTGCATTGCTAAAGACTCCACATACTTTGATCACAGGACATGGAGAAATCAAATTGGAACTGAGCTGGATGTTTCCTTTTTGTCTAGCTTTCTTAGTGCCAAAGGTACTATTCAGGCTGCTGTAGAAGAGAAGAGACAAGTCATCAACAGTCTGACCCAGTCACGAATCCTCCAAACTATAATAATGATTTGTCAGATGAGATTGACCCTCTATTGAAATAGTGACATGACTATTATGGAGATAAACAATAACTTTCTAATTAGATTTGAGTCCTGCTTTATATGAAGGATGTCATGCCTGGTAATGTAAACCTAAGCAAAAGTGTACAGTTATGGAGGTCATAATCTTGAGAGGTGCACTGCTTCCTTTCATTTTGCTAAATGGATATGTAGTCAAACTGCTTCTACTCATGTCTATGTCCACCTACTGATGCTGTTTTCAGCTTTTTTCCAGAAAGCTTCATGTTGCAGTGAGTGGTGTTTTATGTAGAGATTCACTAATGAGCAAGTCCCTAAAAAATAATTGACTATTGGGTATTCAACTCTCAATAGGACAAATCTAAGACTCAGGGAGCACTGAAAGAGGGGCCAAAAAATGTAAGAGTTTTATGAGGGGAAAACCCCCGTGAAATACTGTGTTTGTAGAACTTTGTCATCACTGTTCTAGGCAGTCTAGACCTTGGAGTAGAGACTGAAGTCACTGAGCCAGTTAATCTAAATTCAGTGGAAACAATTGCATCCAAAAAAAGCCCTGACCAAATAGCAGCACTCAAGTGCCAAAAGTAAGGTGAGCACACATGAGTAATTACAATGTAGAGCAGAGTCAAAGCAACAATCAAAGTAACTGGACTCAGGCAATCTATAGCAATGATTGTTGATTTTACCAAATTCTTGCTTTACTGGAAGCACTAAAAACACTCGTAACCCCCAAACAACCTAGAATGGAAACATTTTAGTTCTAATACTTGAATGAATGAAAAGATAGGTCTCTTTCAGGATGGATCTCTGTAGATTGACAAAGCTACATGCTGTTAGTCTTTCCTCCAGTCTTCTCTAAATCAACCTATGGCTTTTTACCAGAGTAACTGCATCTAGGAAAGGGAAATAACCAGATCATTTGGAAACTATTGGATGCTGGCTCTGAACTGAAACTAATTTCATAAGCCCTTAAGTCTCAGTGTAATCTACCATCCAAATTAAAGTTTATGGAGGTCAAGTTCTCACAGTGGACTCGTGAGTTCCTGAACTCATGCTGTGGTTATGGATACAGAACGCATCATTAGAGAAGATATACTCAGCTTCTGGCAGGATATTTGCTCTGGCGCTCTGATCCATGGAATAAAGACTGTTATGATGTAAAGACCATGGGAGCCCCTGCATTCCAATGGTGTTTGCAGAGATTATTACCACCATGGAGAACATGAAGTGTGCAAGGGTGCTGATTCCTGCCACATTCCAATAGAACTGTTTTATTTCAGTGTATGTGCCAAAGACAGAAGGATCTTGGACAATAGTAGTGGGTTATTATAAGTTTAGCCACATGATGACTCTAACTGTGGTACTATACCAGATGTGGTTTCATTGTTTGAGAAAATTATGCACATCATTTGATATGCGGTATAAAGATAATGGTTTTGCAAATGTTTTCCTCTATTACTGTAAGTAAGCCTCACTAGAAGCATTTTGCTTACAGCTGGAAAGGCCAGTAATATACTTTCACTGTCCTCTCTCAGGGGTATAGCAACCCTTTTGCTAAATTTCTTTTTCTGGAGAGCCCTGAATTATGCATTATCTATCTACATGTGTGTTATCTATGGCTATAACCACATCTGTTCATTAATATAATAAACATGCACCATATCTCTATGCTTCATTCAATACACTGTATTATCAACACAAAATAATTATTAAAGACAAAAGGGCCATGAATTTGAGAGGGAGAGACTGGTGACACGGAAGGAGTTGGAGAGACAAGGGTGATATAATTATATTTTATTATAAAAAATTACAAAAACAGGAAAGCATGTATCCACCAAACAATGAATCTACTGGCAGCTTCCCTTGGATTTCTGTAAGAAATAAACGTTGTATTGATTCAACCAAAATTTGAAAAACAGGGTTACATCATTCAAATTAAAATGTTTCTGTACAATAATGAAAACACAACAAAATAATGAGACAACCTACAAAATACGAGAAAGTACTTGGCAATTAGCTATCTAACGGGTGGTGAAGAGTCAAAATATGGACACAAATCGATAATACTTAGTGGGCTGTTAAATAGTTCATGAGATAAAGGTGCTTATAGCATAAGCCTACTGATATGAATTTGATCTCCAAAAACCGAAGCAGAGATGAAAGGAGAGAACTAGTTCCACAAAGTTGTCTTCTGACTTCAATACATGTTCTGTGGCCCATGCATCCTCCATTTTACACACACACACACACACACACACACACACACACACACACACACATATCATAATTAAATGATCATTCAATAACAAAAACTCCAAGTAATCTCATTAACAACTGAACAAATGATGTAAATAAATACTTCTCAAAGACTTACAGTCACTTCTAATGGGAAAGTTACAGAAGATGGGCTAAAGTTCTGGATACATCACCAGAAAAGACATCCAGACAGTTCATTAAAAAAATAAATAAATTGCTCCTTTAAGTGAAAAACTTTCACAAAGACAAGAAGAGCAAAATCCAAAACAATGACATTAGGTACTGGCAAGAATGTGGAGCAAAATGAACTGTCATTCACTCTTTATTGCAATATAAAATTGCCAAGCCAAAAGGATTTTTTTGAGGTGCTATAATGTCTACCAGAAAAGATGTAGAAATGTTCACTTAGATAAAAAATTTAAGAACCAACATCTCACAAATTGAAAGCTTTTCACTCACTTAGATAAAAAAAATTAGGAAACAACATGTTGCAAAAAGCTCACAAATTGACAGCTTTTCAATCAAATATCTATAATCTATGATTTAGCTCACTCTATTTTCTAAATATATTTGCTTTTCAGTCAGCAAGGTCAGAAAATATTCTAAAATGTTGTAGCCACTTTATTATTTGTGTGTGTGTGTGTGTGTGTGTGTGTGTGTGCGTGTGCATGAGCATGTGCATGCATACGTGCAAATGTGCACAAATGTGCCACAGCATGGGTGGGAGATCAGAGAACAGCTTGCAAGATTTGGCTATTTCTTTCCACAATGTGGGTCATGCATATGGAACTTGAACTGGTACTTACACCATCAGCCTTGGTGGCAAGTAACTTTACATACTAAGCAACCTCACCAGTCCTAGACAATTCTTTTTAAAAGATATTCTTCAACAAGCTGTTGCTGATTCCTACAATGGAAAATAAACTTTATTTTTACACTGTTCCTGAGTAAATTATATTTATGTATTTGGTAGAATGATGTCAAAATGTTTCTATTTAGATATAAATCCACCATAAGCCAATGTTTTAAAAAGTATGCTGCCAGGGTTTCAGCATGGGACATTTTCTTTTTTTTAATCTATTTTTTTAAAAAACTATTTTTCTCATTTTACATGCCAAATCCATTTCCCACTCCCTCCCCTCCTGCTGCTCCCTCCACTTTCACTCCTTCCTACTCCCATCCTACTTCAATCCACTCCTCTGAGAGGGTAAGGCTTCTCATGGAGAGTCAACAAAGTCTATCACATTGCTTTGAGGCAGGACCAAGGCCCCTCCTCTGTATCTAGGCTGAGCAAGTTATCCCTCCAGAGAGAATGGGTTCCAAAAAGCCAGAACAAGCAAGCAGTAGGGATAAATCCTGGCCTCACTGCCAGTGGACCCACAGCCTGCCTCAGCCATACAACTGTCACCCACATTCAGAAGGCCTGGTTTGGTCCTATGCTGGTTCCATTGTTTTCAGGTCAGAGTTGGAAAGTTTCCATTACCTCAGGTAAGCTGTTTCAGTGTGTGTCCCCATCATGGTCTTGGCCTCATTGCTTATATTCTTAATCCTCCCTCTCTTCGACTGGACTTTGGGAACTCACAATGGTCTGTTGCTGTTCTCTGCATCTGTTTTCATCAATTGCTGGATGTAGGCTCCATGGTGATATTTATGATAGTCATGAATCTGACTACAAGGCAAGGTCAATTAGGGTACCCTCTCCACTATTGCTTAGGATCTTAGCTAGGTTCATCCTTGTAGTTTCCTGGGAATTTCTCCAGTGCCAGGTTTATTGCTAGCCCTATAATGACACCCTCAACCAAAGTATATCTTTCCTTGTTCTTCATCTCTTTCTCTGCCTACTCTATCTTCCTTTCTCTGCTTTGAATTCCCACCTTGACTTCTTTTGCTCTACAATAGGCTCAAAGCAACTTCTTTATTAACCAATGGTATTCACAGCATTCAGATGGAATTCCCACATCATAGAATGTTCAAGGCCACCCTGGTTAATCAAAATTCCTGTCTCAATAAAAAATTAAAATAACCAAAAAATAGAAAGGATAAATTAGTTTAAGTTGTAACTTCTTCAGTATCCCACAAAGAGAAATTCCAGTTTAAGAACACTACGCTGAGACAGACAACAAAAATGTTTGGGTCTAGATGATTTCTTGAATATATCTATTATGACTTTTCTAACATTATGTGAACATAAATAATGGAAGAAGAATATAAAATCAGTGGAATCTGGCAGTCAAGGAGGCATGATTTGGAAGAAAAGAACAGTGAAGAATGGATGGAACGTATAACATAGGTTGAAATTAATGAATGATGTAATTCCATTGGCATGGTACATCAAGTGATTCTTAAGTGGACAAA
This sequence comes from Microtus oregoni, assembly GCF_018167655.1. Lineage (NCBI taxonomy): Eukaryota > Metazoa > Chordata > Mammalia > Rodentia > Cricetidae > Microtus > Microtus oregoni. The sequence goes on from NW_024543873.1 coordinate 7,764,750, forward strand.
TGTACCTACAAGACATGTTTATCCCCAGAATTCCAAACAATTCCACAGTCAAAAGGAAGTATGGAAAACAGTTCATTAATAATGGGCTAATAATTTAATTTTAGAGTAGTCTACCTTGCCAATCCCTGTTTTTAGAAGAAAATTATTCAGAAATTTTCCTAGAGGTCAATGTCGCAATTATGCACTTTGAAAAAGCATAAGAATAAAAATGTCTAAGAATTCATAGTAATTTTAATTAAATGTTAATGTGGGTAATGTTTGAGTGTCAAATAAAATGGAAGGCCTCAGATAGTAAAAAAACAAAACAAAACAAAACAAAACTCTATATTTAAGCTGTTCCCGGACTCTATAGGCTATTACATTAAAATCCCAGTTCTACATGTTTGCTTCCTTCCTAAATGTTACTGGCCAGAGAATTCCATAATGCTCTCAAAACAATACAGGCAATTGCCTAAGTTGTTAGTCACTTTCCAGGTTAGATGGTAAGCCATATGATGCTATCATACGCTCAATTTGCAGGAATTGGGTTAGAAGCTTTCTTCCTGATGGCTAGCCCTTGCAGTGATTGCAGCTTCTATGCTGGCTGCTGGAAAAGCAGAGTCTCGACGGTAGACTCTGTGGGCACACTACAGGTTGGTCAAGCAAGATATATCCATGAGTCAAATAGAGCAAACCAATGTAGGGTAACCAATTCTGATGGTTGATTTTGATTGACAACTTAGTATGTTATAGAATTATTTGGAAGATAGTTTCATGGAAGGATGATTTAGATTAGGTTGGCCTAAGGGCATGCCTGTGAAGGAGTCCAGAAGAAGGTATTGAATCCCTCTAGAGCTGGAATTTCATGTGGTTCTGTGACTGGGATTTGATCTCAAAATGCCTGCAAGAGTGTATATGTTTTTAATTGCTGAAATATCTCTCCAACCCCTTCTCTAAAGTCTTATAAACTATAGTGCTATTAGTAACAGCTCTATTGCTGTAAAGAAACACCATGACTAAGGCCACACTTAAAAAAGAAAATATTTAATAGGGGACTTGTTTACAGTTTCCGAGGATTAGTCTGTGCTGATATTTTGTTTGTGCTCTAACAAATAAAGCTTGTCTGGAGATCAGAGTGCAGAGCTATTCACTAGTTTACCATAAAGGCCAGACAGTGGTGGCACATACCTTGATTCCCAGCACCTGGGAGGAGGAAACAGGAAATAATATGGCTGGGCAGACAGAGGAAGAGATAATGCAGGTTGGAGACAGAAGCTTGGCCCCTTTGTGGTTGATAAGTTGGTTACGTAAGAGGTGGCTGTGACTTGTTCCTTTGTCTATCTGATCTTTCAGCATTTACCTCTATATCTGACTTTGAATTTTAAATATTAGGAGCAATTAGACTTCATGGTACATTAATCCACAACCATCTTAGCAGGAAGCATGGTGTCAGGCAGGCATCAGGCTGAGAGCTTTACTTCCTGATCTGCAGGCAGCAGTAAGTGAGAGTTGGTCTGGTGTGAGCTTCTGAAACTTTAAAACCCACTCTCAGTGACACACCTCCTCCAACAAGGCTACACCTCCTAATTCTTCCAAAATAGTTGAATGTTTGGGGACCAAGTATTCAAACATAAGAGCCTATTGGGGGCATTTTAATTCACACCACCATTTTAATTCAAATGGAAAAAAATGTTTGCAATCTCTTTATACAAAGTCAACATAATTTTGATATCAAATCCAGAGGAGAAGTAATCCATATACCAATAGGAAAAGTAATCCATACCCTTCACATGCACCAATATTCCTGGTGAGTATTGATCCAAGAGTCCTCAGTCTAAGACTAACAATCTTACTGTATTAACTGACAATTAATTCTAGTTAATACTGCCAGTTAAAATAGCACATTAAAAGAAAAAAGCATGTGGATAGATTTTACCCAATGTTACAATGATTTATATCTCATGGATATAAATCAATGTAGCATAGTAACTACCATAATAAAGGGAAAATACATGAACATCTCAATGGTGCTAAAAAAATCACTTGACAAATATTAACAATGTTTCACCAGAAGAAATACACAAACATAAAAACTCATATGTAAAAATTCTATAGCTTAAAATTGAAGAAAATCTCTTCAAAGATCAGGTACAAGGCACTGATACTTTTTATTGTGTACATTCAATATATTGATGTAAATAATGATAATAATCAGCATAGTTACACAACATAGAAATAAAAATAAAAGCTGTACAAATTGGAAAGTAAGGAATAAAATGTTCTGTCTTGAATTTAACATGCTTTTATATCTTGAAAGCTCTAAAGATTTCATAAAAAACACTATTACTAATAAACAGATCCCTCCAACTTCAAGGATATAAAATCAACATTCTAAATAGTAGTCTTACTTGAGGCTAATAAGGAACAATCTAATTAGGAAATGCAGAAAGCAGCATCTTTATAAGATCATTACAAAGAAAAAATATCTTTAGAAATAAAATGAACCAAAGAAGCAAGTATATCAGCACACTAACAACTAGCTGAAGGGCCGGGCGATGGTGGCGCACGCCTTTAATCCCAGCACTCGGGAGGCAGAGGCAGGCGGATCTCTGTGAGTTCGAGACCAGCCTGGTCTACAGAGCGAGTTCCAGGACAGGCTCCAAAGCCACAGAGAAACCCTGTCTCAAAAAAAAAAAAAAAACCTAGCTGAAGGAATTTAATAAAGATAAATATGCATACACAAAATGGAAATACATCTTTTCATAAAATGCATGTCTTAATATTATAATTTCCATGCAGATTACCCACCACAATCAGCAAATCCAATGCTCTCCCTATAAAATCTCATTGTTGATTTTTCAGAAATAGAAAATATTATACTAAATTAACATGTCTTGTTTACTTTTTTTGGTTATTTTTTGGTCTAAAATTACCATGATCAAGGAAACTTCTAAATGAAAGCATTTAGTTGTAGTTACGGTTTCAGAAGCTTAAAGTTCATTATGGTGGAACAAAGGCATGGCAGCAGGAACAACTGAAAGCTCATGTTTATCCACGAGTAGGAGCCAGAGAGAAAACACTGGGAATGACAGGAATCGTTTTAACTATCAAAATCCATCCTAGTGTCACACTTCCTCCAATAAAGCTACACCATCTAAACTTTCCCAAACAGTTCCACCAACTGGAGATAAACACATGAGCTATGGGGCCACTCTCAATCAAATGGCCACAATATATAATCTGTAAAGTTATAATATCAAAGCACTATGATGCTGTCATAAAAGAGACACGTAGAGCAATGTAATAGAATAAATACCTAAAATAAGCCCACACATAACAGTTGTTCTTCAACAAGAATCCCAAATACATGTAACATAAAGCAGAACGCTTCAACCAACAGTGCATGGGAAGTATATGCACACATACATACATACAAGATATTAAATTGCACTTTTCTTTTACACTACATAAAATTAGTTAAAGGATGATGAGATTGACACCTGCTCTCACACCTCATAGCCTGAGGTTGATCTTTGGAATTGTCATTGAGAATTCCTGGAAAAAAATTTGTCTGCAGGTACTGGTTGTTTAGAACAATAGTGATGTGGAAAGGTTGGAATGTTGCAAATGTTGAGGCTAATTACCTCATCTTAGCTAACTTTAGCCTCCTGAATAGCCATCCATTGCCCACCTCTGTATCAGAACTAGCATCTATTAATTCAACAGACCATGAGCTTCTATCAACCCCAAAGCTAAGAATGCTATCAGTTAACATCAGAAGCCCATAGAATAGCTCACACTTCTTGCTGTATCCTCCTCTCTGAGATACTCACCAATGAATTTTAAACTTGCCTTGATTTATAACTGTCTTTGTTCTGTAAAACTATAAAGATATCATAAAGCTGCTTCCACGTTGTCACATGGAAGTTTTGGTAACTTAAATCTATGATCTTGGGACATGGCCACTCAAATTTGGTTTCCGAATAAATTATCTCCTATTCCTTTTATGATGAGAACTGCATTTTTGTTTTTGGTTTGTTGTGTCTATAGGACTCACATGGTTGAAGCAGAGAAACAATAACCACATATTTTATATGAAAATGGGGACTGTAACAAACCCCAAAGCTTCTTTATAACAAAGGAGAGCAACTATAGAGTAGAGAGATAACTTCTCAGTGGGAGAAATATTTGCAAAGCATATACCTAATGCAGTGTTAATTTTGACAACATTTAAGAAATTCAACAGAGAGGTAAAGAAAAGAAGAAAGTCAATTAAAGTGGAAAAATAAGTGCCTATCAATGTTTGAATGAATGAGTAAAATGTGTATATTTATACAATGTATTATTATTTATAATTAAAACGAATTATCCTTTAATTTGCAGCAATGTGGATTAAGCTGGAGGACACTATGCATAATGAATTAAGGCAGGCATGGGAAGAGAAATATAACATAATCTCTTTTGCATATGGAATTTTTTTTAAAAAGTAGAAAGAACAATGGCTTCCAGGAGCCAGATGTTCTGGGGTTTAGTGAGATGTTTGTCAAATAAGACATATATTATTTAAACATGAGGAATAAGTTCAGGAGATCTATAACACCACGTGGTGACTCTACTTATTGAAATATACTTGAAGATTGCTAAGAGTATAGATTTTAGTGTTCTCACCACAAAATAAACATATGAACTCATGAATGTACTAATGAGCTTTACTTAGCCATTCTACAATGTACAGGTATAGCAAAATATAATGTTATTTGTCATGAAAACATCATTTTATATATTCCAACTAGAATAAGTACAGATAAAAAATTAAAAAGAATATTGTGATAAGTTGAGTCACAGGCTGGGAAAAGAGACAATACTTCTCCCCTTTAAAATGAGTATTTCCTACATTTAGATTTTATATTGGGCTCTGCAATGTAGTTGGCCATGATTGGGTGTTCTGAAGAGATTAGGTAAGGTTTGGACTAATGTCCCAGGGAAATAGAAATCGGAGAAGGTAATAGGATCTCCTAACAGTGTTCAAGAGTGTGGATTGGAATGAATTTACATTGCTGTGTGTCATCTGTCTGTAAATATTCAGCATTAATTTATACATTACTGGTGTTTTCAGAACAAATGTGAAAGAAATACATTACTGAAATCAAAAAAGCAGTCTTTATGCACTTAATGAACCTTTTCAATAAAAGTAAGCAATGAATCTTCGAAATCATTGAAATCAAAAGAGTTTTCAAATTTCTTCAGCATGCTTCAGAAATTTCTATAGCCAGTAGCCTTTAAGTTACCTGCCCACTTGGGCATGGCCTCGTATACTATATATGTTGATATAAAGCATGTGTCCAGCCTTTCTTCCAGCTGTGGGATCTGTGTTCGATCTGTAATCTGTGAGTATATCCCCTGAATAAATTACCTTCCATTATACTCAATTCTCAGCTATTTTGGGATTTCTTTTAAGTGTCTGTCGTCATCTGGTGCTCCACGTAGATCCAAACTCCACACCTACTAGGCGGACCGGCTTAGAGGCCTAACTGTTCCACAACTCAGAAAGTTCCCTACCCCCAGCCCGTGTTTCTTGCTTTTACCTACTAAGCGTTTTATTTATTTATTTATTTATTTTTGTAAAACCCCAACCACAGTGAAGCTAACTACGTGTGGCAACTTGGAAATTTTCCAAGCTCGCACACAACCCCCCCACTGCTGTGTTCCCTGCCTTGTGGCAACTTGCACAGCTTCCATTTTGTACTTCCGGCTCCTGAGTTCTGGGCATCTTGCTTTGTGTACAGAATTGATATAATTGCTTTTAATATGTCAAACAAAGCATATTTCTCAGAATTTAACCAGCACCAAGGCAGGGAAAACAAAGTTTCTCAGGACTGTTCACAGCACCAGGTGGCACCACTAGTCAAGACTCTGCAACCACAACACCTGCTAGACAATAAAGATTATTACACCTGAAACAATTTACTGGACCTCTACCAGGTAAATATCTTATTAATTAATACATCAATAAACTTGAAAGTTATGTAATTGCAGACAATATTACCATAGAGAATTTTAGTAACTTTTTTGCTAATACTATGGAATGTATTCTACAAGGCTTATATGGTTATTGTGATACATCCACTAATAGGATATAGGGACTCAGTTTTTTTTTCTTTATAGTATATCCTTAAGAAAATGGTTTGATAACAGAGCAAAGAATGAGGCAATTTTAGAAATGATGCAGTCTTTAAAGACTAATAATAAAAAGCTAGCTGGCAGGATTAATACCATCAAAAATCAAGTTACCAGAAAAAATTAATATTATTGAAAAGGGTAACATTAATTTGACAAGCAAAACTGAGTACATGTCAAAAGGTACTGAGAAATTATCTGAAAGAATTCATACTGTTGAATTTGACAATTGAAATTTGTTAAAAATTTATGATAGTTTAGCAGATAGAGTGTTGATGTGGGAGTCCCCACTGTGTGTTGCTTGTATTGGTTAATGAATAAAGAAACTGCCTTGGACTGATAGGGCAGAACTTAGGTAGGTAGAAAAGACAGAACTGAATTCTGGGAAGAAAGCAGAGTCAGAGAGAGCCATCATAGGATAGAGCCACCAGAGACAAATGCTGGGAATTTTACCTGGTAAGCCACTGTAATGTGGTGATATACAAATTAATAGAAATGAGTTAAATTAAGGTGTAAAAATTAGCCAAAAAGAAGATAGAGCTAATGGGCCAATCAGTGATTTAATTAATACAGTTTCTGTGTGATTATTTCAGGGCTAAGCCAGCAGGGCAGCTTGGATGAACAAGTAGGCCCTCCTTGCAACAGAGTATCTCTCCAGGAAACAATCTGAATGCTATCCAAATAATGTCCAAGGAAGAAGTGTTACCTTTAAAGGAAAAATGTCAGACCTTGGAATTGCATGTTTGGAATAAGGACCAGAGGCTAGATGCCTCAATGAAATCACTAGAAATATATACAGGTCAAGAGATTGAGGCTTTACAAAAGACAGTAGTAAAAAGATTAGAAATGATTGAGAAAATTATTGAAGCTGATGAGCAGGGAAAGAAGATACAAGGACAGGATTCAACATTGCCAGTAGCTGTCAGAGATGACTTACCCTGGAATTTAGCTTCCTACCCTGTAATCTACTCTGACAAAGCATCAATTTCTAAAAGCCCAAAAGGATCCAAAGAAGGTAGATGGATACCTATATGAATGAATGATCTAAAAAAAAATTAAACAAGCAGTAGTAACTTATGGCATGCATTCTACATTTGTTAGGTAGATGGTAAAGATGTGGACTTTAGCAATAAAGCCATGCCACACAACTGGCTTTAGTTCATTTCAGCATTCCTGGATGATGGGCCTCAACTGATGTTTAAATGTTATTTCAGGGAAGAGGCTAAAATTTTAGAACAACAGGGAAAAGCAAACAAACTTGAGACTTCCCAAGATCAAATTCTTGTTGAGGGCACTTATGTTGACCCACAGGCTCAAGCTCTTTACAATGAACAAATCCTGTCCCTGTGCAACAAAGTAGCCTTAAATGCTTAGGACAGGATTCAATATACAAGAAAACAAATTGAATCATATACCAGGATTAAACAGGGCCAGAGAGAACCCTTTACTGGTGTTTTACAAAGATTAACTAAAGCTGTACATATAGGAGTAACAGACACTATATATAACAGATGTTAGATGAGTACTTATTGAATCTCTGGCTTTTGAAAATAGCAACTTAGAATGCAAAAAGATACTTGGCCCTTAGAAGGTTAGATCAGCACCAATGGATGAATGGATCATTCATACAATGAACATTGAGACATTTGACTATAATACTGAATCTTGGTAGGAGAAGCAATTTCCAAAGGAATGAGTAGGCATAAAAATGCCAAATGTTTTAATTGTGATAGAATAGGATATCTGAGAAGGGATTGTAGACAAGGAATTCCTGGGAATAATATCTCCTCTAGCAATGGCAAGAATAGGATGGCTCACCCTTCAGGTATATGTAAAAGGTGTGGCAAAGGCTGACATTGGTTCAATGAATGCAGATCAACAAAAGACTGACAAAGCAACCCAATAGCATCAGGGAAATTCCTTGAGGGGCCTCTTGCAGGCCCCCAAGCCAAAAGTGGCCAGTCATTCCCAATCATTGTGGAGGACATGTCTCACCAGGAAAATTAAAAAAAATCCAGAGCCTTTTGTAAAAGACCATACTGTTCTAGATGATGGCATAAACATGGAGGATAAGTCAAATATTCTAATACAGAATAAGAAATGTATATTCTGGTAGGCTTCTATAAATGATCAAAGACCAAAGCTAAGAGTGTGTATTAATGGTATTATAATTGTTGGTTTGATAGACATATGTGTAGATGTGAGTATCATTACTCCAAAATCTTGCCATGCAAATTGGCCTCTTCAAGAGGCAGATGTTCAATTACTAGGAATTGAAACCTTATCTCAAGTGAAACAAAGCATGAGATGGGTTGAATGCATAGGGATAGAAGGACAGAGAGGAAGGCTGAGACCATATGTGGCTAATATTGCAGTGAATTTATGGGGTCACAACCTGTTGCACCAATGGAATATGCAGATTAACATTCCTGAAACCTCAGAAACTCATAATTCTGGGAAGGATATTATAAGGTACTGTACACAAAAGTCACCAGCTACTCAGACTGTACAAGAACACAAAGCAACTAGCAAACTTTTAGAAGTACTAACAGCTCTACCTTTAAAATGGTTAACTGACAAACAAATATGGGTTAAACAGTGGCTGTTAACAGAAATAAAACTGCAGGCTTTAGTACAGCTGGTACAGGAGCAACTAGATGCTCACCATATTGAAGAATCAACCAGCCCATGGAACTATCCTGTATTTGTTGTTAAAAAAGAAATCTGGTAAATGGAGAATGGTGGCAGATCTAAGAGCTGTCAACAAGGTAATTCAACCTATGGGACCTCTACAATCTGGAATTCCTCTGCCGTCTCTATTACCAAAACAATGCCCTCTAATAGTTATTGATTTAAAAGATTGCTTGTTCACTAGAACTTTACCAGAAAAGGACAGAGAAAAATTTGCCTTCACGGTGCCTACTTATTATAATTCTCATCCTACTAAGAGATACCAGTGGACTGTTTTTCCACAGGGAATCCTCAATAGTCACACCCTATGCCAATACTTTGTAAGTCAGCCATTGGAAATAATACATAAAAATTTCCTAAATCTATAATTTACCATTACATGGATGACATTTTGTTATCTGATTCAAACATAGATACTTTAGAAATAATGTTTGAAGAAATAAAGTTTTGCTAAAATGGGGATTAGAAATTGCTTCTGAAAAATACAGAGAAGAGATTGTGCCAATTACCTAGGTTATAAAATAGGTTTACACAAAATTAGAACACAAAAGGCACAAATTAGGAGAGACTGATTACACACTCTGAATTACTTTCAAAGATTGGTTGGAGACATTTCCAGTCTACAATCAGATGTTGGGACAAAACCTGACCTAATAGTTCATTTAAACAAAACTTTAGATAGTAACAGAGACTTAAATAGTACCAGAGAATTAACAGCTGAAGTGGAAAAGGAATTGATTGTTGTTGAAGAAAAATTATAGGAGGCACATGTGGATAGGGTAAATCCAAATCTTAGTTGAATTTTAGTCATATTGACTTCCAGAATTTCCCCTACAGGAATTTTAATGCAAAGGGAAGATACTATCTTAGAATGAATCTTTTTACCACATAAACCGAGTAAGAAATTAAAAACTTATTTGGAAAAATTATCTGAATTAATTATAAAAGGAAAATTGAGATTTTTCTCAACTAGCAGGTATAGACCCAGCAGAGATTATAGTGCCTTTTACTACTGATTAAATTAAAAAAAAATATGGGAAGACAACGAACCTTGGCAAAGAACATGTGCTAATTTTTAGGAGAGATTAATAACAATTATCCCAAAAGTGATAGACTTAACCTTATAAATAGAACTACTTTGATCCTTCCCTGCATTAAACAGGACACACCAATAACTGTAGCCCATGCATTTTATACTGATGCAAATAAATCTGGAAAGGCAGAGTGCAATCAGGAAATTTAAGTAAGGTGGAAGAAAGCCCTTATAATTCTTTCCAAAAGTCAGAATTATATGTTATTTTTAGGGTGCAAAGGGATTTTAAAGAAACTCTTAATATAGTTACTGATTCACAATATACAGAAAGAATTGTCTTTCATATTGAAACTGCTGAATTTATACAAGCTGATACAAAATTGATCTCATTATTCATACAATTTTAAGATATAATCAGGAATAGGCTTTGTCCTATATACATAGTATACATCTGATCCCATGTGGGTCTGCCTGGTCCTCTAGCACAAGGTAATGCAGATTTTAAAAAAAATGCTTGGGGGAGTGGGAGGGTGGAGATGGAGGAAGGACAGATATAGGAGCAGGGAAGAAGATATCTACATTAAGGAAGCCAGTTTAAGGTTGGCAAGAGACTTGGCTCTAGAGGGGATACCAGGTGCCCACAGGGAGGTTCCCAGCTATGTCCTTGGGCAGCAGAGTAGAGGGTGCCTGAACTGGCCTTGCCCCACTATCACACTGATGATTATCTCAAATATCACTATAGAGTCTTTGCCCAACAATGAATGGGGATAGAGACAAAGTCCCTCATCAGAGCAATGGACTGAGCACCCAAGGTCCAGTTGAAGAGGAGAAGGAGGGAGAAGATGAGCAAGGAAGTCTGGACCGCAAGGAGTTGGTCCTCCCACTGAAACAGTGTGCCTGTTCTAATGGGAGCTCCAAATTCAGCTGGACCAGGACTGAATGAGCATGCGATCAAATCAGACTCTCTGAATGTGGCTGACAATGGGGGCTGACTAAGAAGCCATTGATAAAGGCAATGGGACTTGTTTCTACCGCATGTACTGGCTTTTTGAGACCGTAGTCTATTTGGATGCAAAGCTTTCTAGGCCTGGATGTATGTGGGCGGGGGTTGGACTTCCCACAGGGAAGGGTTCCCTGCCCTCTCTTAAGGAGGGGGGAGGGAAGAGGGTGAGGGAGGGAGCGGGAGGGGAATGGGAGGAGGGGAAGAAGTGTAAATTTTTGAATGGAAAAATAAATAAATAAATAGATAGATAGATAAATAGACTAATTAATTAATTAATTAATTTTTGTTTTGCGAGACAGGGTTTCTCTGAGGTTTTGGAGCCTGTCCTGGAACTAGCTCTTGTAGACCAGGCTGGTCTCGAACTCACAGAGATCCGCCTGCCTCTGCCTCCTGAGTGCTGGGATTAAAGGCGTGCGCCACCACCACCTGGCTTATTTATTTATTTTGTATACAACATTCTGTCTCCATGTATGCCCACATGCCAGAAGAGCATGACAGATCTCATTACAGATGATTGTGAGCCACCATGTGGTTGCTGGGAACTGAACCCAGGACTTCTGGAAAAGCAGCCAGTGCTCTTAACCACTGACCCTTCTCTCCAGCCCTGTTAATGCAGAAATTGATTAGTTACTGATCAGAAGTATGTTGAAAGCCTCAGAATTCCATCAGAAGTGTCATGCCAATAGTAAAGGTTTAAAGAAAGAGCTTTCTATTACATGGTAGCAAGCAAAGAGATTATAAAGAGATGCCATACTTGCTCTTTCTATAACCAAACACTGCTACCTACAGGGATTAACTCAAAGGGTACTCAAAGAAATAAAATCTGGCAGATGGCTGTGTTCCGTTTTGCAGAATTTGGAAAATTAAAATATGTACACAACACCACTGACACTTATTTAGGTTTTCAGTGGGTAACTGCTTTAAGTGCAGCAAAGACTTATTCAGTAATCACATTTATTTATTAGAAGTTATGGCCATCATGGGTATACCTGTACAAGTAAAGACAGACAATGGTCCATCATATATCTCTAAGGAAATGAAACACTTTTTTGCTTATTATCGTATAAAGAAAATTACAGTTGTCCCACACAATCCCACAGGTTAGGCAGTTATAGAAATATCAAATTAAACTATAAAGGGTATGTTAAACAAACAGAAAGGGATGGAAAATACCCCCAGAAATAAATTACATAACACTTTATTAACCTTGAATTTTCATAATGATAATGAGAAAAGGAAAACAGCAGCAGAGAGACGTTTGATAATAGAAAAGTCTTCTGAATTATATCAGCCACTGTATTTCAAGGATGAGAAAGCCAGAAGATGTGCTATGTTGGGCAAGTGTTTTTGCTCTTGTTTCAACAGGAGGAGAAAAGCTATGGATACTATCAAAATAATTAAAGATTCAGTTTAAAAAAAATTCTAGAGACAGAGAAATGACAGCACACCCACAGAGATGGCAACTAATCAGGTGTTAAGGAAACCTCATAAGGGTTGGGGCAGTGTTCTGTTCTTTCTTTGCAGGAAAATCCTCATCTTCAAAAAATCAAGAGATCTCTGACATCTAGATGCCTAAAGAGGAAAAGATAATTATCCAGATAGGATCACCAAGCAAACAGAATTATCAGTTGTGAGGACATATCATCTGAAGGTAAGAATCTCTAAATACAAAATAGAATTGTACTCATGATTTACTTAAAATATCCAAGCTGGCTTTGGAGTTGGACAGTGGCTCTGTCCTTCTCTAAATTCAAGCATGTTGTTAAAATAAAATTCCAGAGTTTCTGTCTCATGTCAGGAGCCACCTAGAATGGGACAGAAACAAGAAAGAATTTAGAAAAAAGTTTACCTTTCTTCATACCTATTTTTGTCTCTATCTTACCTTTCATTGAATATATGTCTGTATAAATAATGTTTAAGTTTTCCACAATGAGCAATGAATTTCCCTGCAGTAATCTTTGAAGTTTCCATGAAGAAGATGGGGCCCAACAACAACAAGTCTGCCTGTTTGATAGGATGCTATGATGCTGATAGCACTACCATAAGACCTGTTTTGGGTACAAGATGCTCAAGATGGTTCCAAATTGTTTAGGTGAAATGATGTACTATCTTACATCATTCTGGCCAGAACTTCAAATACAAACCTCAGAAAAACCCTGCTGTATACTCAGAGACTATTTGCAATTATATCAGACAGTAATCTTGGAACTTAAATGTCATTTTACTTGCACAGGTTCCCATAGAAAGAACATCGCCCCCATGACAGCTGGAAGTAATTCTAGAAGACAATGTCCCCTTTCCCAACAGAGTCTGTCCTCAGGGTTATGGACATCATTTAGGGGTTGATTATAATTGTGATAGGGTTGGGAGTTGGGGGGGAGAATATGTAAGCTCAGGGATCTATTTGATCAAAATGAGAAATTGGATGGTATAAAAGATTAGTGTGAGCTTACATTAATAACAATAGTGAGTAATGGAGTTAATACTTGTAAACTGTTGTTTATAGACAACTTACATTGGTATAGATTCTTGTATATTGACACAAACTTAGATTATATTGAGTATGTTCTTATTTTTGTTTACAGTATCTGTATACCTAGGCAAAGGTATTTTGTCATATTGTATGCATACATGCTTCTACCTCTGCTTAAGACATTTTGTATATTGATACAATTTTAGTTTATATTTATCATATTGAAATATACATTTCTATCTCTGATCAAGATACTTATCCATTGGTTATATTTTGAGGTCATTGTTCTCATTTTTTGCACAGTTGTTTACAGATTGTTTAATATAATATGAAGTCTTAGTCTTTAAGTTATATAGATATTAAGAATTATAGGCCAATAGTCATCCATTAGTCATTCTTATAGTTAGACTAATCAGGTTCTATAGATACATAGAGATTGTATTCTTCATAGATAGGTAGTCTTCAATCATTTCAAAGAACTGTAAGTGAAGTGAAGACCTGGATATTAATCCACACACCTTCAAACACCTAATTTTTGACAAAGAAACAAAAAATATAAAATTTCAAAGAGAAAACTTATTTAACAATTCGTGCGGGCATAACTGGATATCAACATGTAGAAGAATGAAAATAGACACATATCTATAATCATGCACAAAAATCAATTCCAAATGGATTAGAGACCTCAACATAAAGCCAGCCATAGCCAGTTATGCCATACCGACATCCAAAGGGGGTATACCAGCTTGTACCAGCAATGCAGGAGTGTTCTCTTTACCCACAACCTCTCCAGCATAAATTTTCATCAGTGTTTTTGATGCTGGCGATTTTTACAGGTATAAGATGGAGTCTCAGAGTTGTTTTTATTTGCATTTCTCTGATGACCAAGGATGTTGAACATTTCCTTAAGCATCTTTCAGCCATTTTAGAATGCTCTGTTGAGAAGTCTCTGTTTATGTCTGTACTCCATTTATTATTGGGATATTTGTTCTTTTAATGACCAATTTCTTGAGTTTTTTGTATATTTTGGAGATCAGACCTCTGTCTGATGTGGGGTTAGTGAAGATCTTTTCCCATTCTGTAGGTTGTCATGTTGTCTTTTGACGGTGTCATTTGCTTTACAGAAGCATTTGACTTTCAGAAAGTCCCATTTATTAATTGTTTCTCTCAGTGTCTCTGCTGTTGGGTGTAGTATGACGAGTGGCGGGCTGCATCCCGCCACCCAGCTAGTTTAACCCCAAAATAATTACACAGAAACTGTGTTCATTTAAACACTGCCTGGCTCATTAGCTCTAGCCTCTTATTGGACAACTCTCACATCTTGCTTTGACCCATATCTAATAATCCGTATCAAGTGGCTTACCGGGAGAGATTCAGCATGTCTGACTTGGCGGCTGGCTCCATGGAGGGTCTCCCTGCCTTCCTTCTTCCCAGCATCCTGTTCTGTCTACTCTCACTCTCCCCACCTAATTTTGTGCCCTATCAAAAGGCCAAGGCAGTCTCTTTATTTAACCAATGAAAGGAACACAGATACAGAAGACCCTCCTTCACTAGGAAGGGATATATTTAGGAAGTAGTCTCCTGTGCCAATGTGTTCAAGTGTACTTCCCACTTTCTCTTCTATAAGGTTCAGTGTGGCTGGCTTTATGTTAAGGCCTTTGATCCATTTGGACTTGAGTTTTGTGCATGGTGATAAATATGGTTCTATTTTCATTCTTCTGTATGTTGATATCCAATTATGTCAGCACCATTTGTTAAATATGCCTTCTTTTTTCCATTTGATTTTTTTTTTGCTTCTTTGTCAAAAATCAGGTGTTTGAAGGTGTGTGGATTAATATCTGGGTCTTTGATTCAGTTCCATTGGTCCTGCTGTCTGTTCTTATGCCAATACCAGGCTAGTTTCAGTACTGTAGCTCTTTAGTAGAGTTTGAAGTCAGGGATTGTGATGCCTCCAGAAGTTCTTTTATTGTACAGTATTGTTTTGGCTATCCTGGGATTTTTGCTTTCCCATATCAAGTTAAGTACCATTCTTTCAATGTCTGGGAAGAATTTTGCTGGGATTTGCTGGTCATTGCATTGAATCTGTAGATTGCTTTTGGTAAGATTGCCTTATTACTAAGTTAATTCTGCCTCCCCAAAAGCATGGGAGATCTTTCTACTTTGTGGTGTCTTCTTCAATTTCTTTCTTTAAAGGTTTAAAGTTCTTGTCATACAAGTCTTCCACTTGTTTGGTTAGAGTTATTCCAAGATATTTTATGCTATTTGTGGCTATTGTGAAGGATGATGCTTCTCTGATTTCTTTCCAGCCCTTTTATCATCTGTACACAGGAGGGCTACTGATTTTTTTGGGTTATCTTGTATCCTGCTACACTACCGAAAGGGTTTATGAGTTGTAGAAGTTCCTTGGTAGAACTATAATATCATCAGCAAACAGTGAGGGTTTGATTTCTTCTTTTCCAATTTGTATCCATTTGATCTCCTTTTGGTGTCTTATTGCTCTAGCTAGGACCTCAAGAACTATATTGAATAGATACGGAGAGAATGGACAACCTTGTCTTGCTCCTGATTTCAGTAGGATCACTGGGAGTTTCTCTCCATTTAGTTTACGTTGGCTGTTGCCTTGTTGTATATTGCCTTTACTATGTTTAGGTATGATCCTTTTATCCCTGTTCTCTCCAAAACCTTTATCATGAAGGGATGTTTTATTTTGTCAAAAGCTCTTTTGGCATCTAATGAGATGATAAAGTGGTTTTTATTTTTCAATTTGTTTATATGATGGATTATGTTGACAGATTTTCATATGTTGAACCACCCCCACATTGCTGGGATGAAGCCAATTTAATCATGGTGGATGATGGCCCTGATGTGTTTTTGGATTTGATTTGTCAGTATTTTATTAAGTATTTTTGCATCAATGTTCATGAGTGAGATTGGTAATTCTCTTTCTTAATAATATCTTTCTGTGGTTAGGGTATCAGGGTAATTGTAGCCTCATCAAAAGAGTTTGGCAATGTTCTTTCTGTTTTTATTGTGTAGAATAATTTGAGGAGTATTGGTATTAGTTCTTCTTTGACAATCTTGTAGAATTCTGAGCTGGAACCATCTGGTCCTGGGCTTTTTTTTTTTTTTTTGGTTGGGAGACTTTTGATGACTGTTTCTATTTCTTTAGCAGTTATAGGTCTGTTTACTTTGCTTATTTGGTCTTGATTTAATGTTGCCAAGTGATATTTATGCAGAAAGTTTTCCATTTCCTTTAAGTTTTCCAATTGTGTGGAGTACAGGTTTTTGAAATAGGACCTGTTGATTCTCTGTGTTTCCTCCATGTCTGTTATTATGTCCCCTTTTTCATTTCTGATTTTGTTAATTTGGATATTTCCTCTCTGCCTTTTGGTTAGTTTGAATAAAAGTTTGTCTATTGTGTTGATTTTCTCAAAGAACCAAATCTTTGTCCCATTGATTCTTTGTATTGTTTTCTTTGTTTCTATTTTGTTGATTTCAGGTCTCAATTTGATTATTTCCTGCCATCTATTTCTCTTAGGTTAGTTTGCTACTTTTTTTCTAAAGTTTTTAAATGTTCTGTTCATTCATTTGTGTGGGATGCTCAGCTTCATTATGTAGGTATTTAGTCCTATGAACTTTCCTCTTAACACAGCTTTCATTGTGTCCCATAAATTTGATATGCTGTGTGGTCATTTTCGTTGAATTTTAGGAAGTCTTTAATTTCCTCCTTTATTTCTTCCTTGACCCATTGATGATTCTGGTGAACATTGTTTAATTTCCATGTATTTCTGGGTTTTCTGAAATAAGTATTGCTGTTGATTTCTAGTTTTAAACCATAGTGATCTTTCTTGGGTTGGAGTATTTTGTGTAGAGATGGGTTTTTGCTATGTATTGATTAAATCTGGTTTTTTCATGGAATATTTTGTTTTGTCCTTCTATGGTGAATGGAAGTTTTGCTGGGCATAGTAGTCTGGGCTGCATCGGTGGTCTCTTAATGTCTGCTTAATTCTTGACCATGAACATCCGGCTTTCATCATTTTCAATAAAAAGTCAGGTGTAATTCTGATAGGTCTGCCTTTATGTGTTACTTGGTCTTTTCCTTTGCAGCCCTTAATATTCTTTTGTTACTCCCTATGTTTAGTGTTTTGATTATTATATGGATCGGTTCCTACAGAGGTCACTGGCTTGGGGTTGGTCCTGTAAATGACTCTGGCTCCAGTCTACTACCCCAGCATCCCCAGACTTGGGTGCACCCAGTCCCACAGAGGACCTGGCTCAAATTTACTCCCCCAGAGGTCCCAGACTCATTCTTGTACCAACAGAGGTTTCAGTTTCCTGCCTATTCCCTTTTATGTCCCAGACCAACTCCCTGACCCACAGAGGTCCTGGCTCCGCCCTATTCCCTCTGAGGTCCCAGACTCATGTCTGGACCTGCAGAGATCTTTGGTTCCTGCCTACTCCATTGGAGGTCGCAGATTCATGCCTAGACCCACAGAGGCTTAGTTCCTCAGAGGCCCTAGACTCATACCCAGATCTACAAGGGTCCTGTCTTAGGTCTAGTCCATTGAAGGTCTCAGATTCACATCTAGACCCACCGTGGTCTTTGTCTCTTGCTTACTCATTCAGTGGCTTTCCTCCTGTACCTGTTTCTGTGGAGTTTGCTGTCTCAGGTCTGGTCTGGCCCAGGTTGCTGGCTCAGTCCTGGTCTGCCAATGTCCCTGGACTTGATCCACTTCCACTCCCATGGAGCTTGCTTTCTCAGGCCCACTCTGACCTAGATATCTGGTTCAGTCCCACTCAGGTTTCTGTAAATCCTGGTTTGGATCTGCTCCTGCAGAGGTCCCTGGCTTGGAGTTGTTCCTGTTCTTGTGGAAATTTGCTTTCTCAGGTCTGCTCTGGCCCAGGTTGCTGGCTCAGTCCTGGTCTGCCAATGTCTCTGGACTGGATCTGCTCCTGCAACCTAGGAGCTTTCTTTCTCAGGCCCACTCCAGCCTAGGTTGGAAATTTCTTATTTAAACAAAAGGGGGAGGTGCCTCAGGAATTCCTACAGCCTTCAAGTTACCTGCCTGCTTGTGCATGGCCTCTTATAGTATATATGCTGATATAAAGTGCATTCCCAACCGTTCTTCTGGCTGTGGTATTTGGTTGCTGTTCCTGGTTTGAGCAGAGGACTGTAATCTGTGAGTCTACCCCTAAATAAACAACCCTCCATTATGCTCAGTTCTGAGCTGGTGTGGTATTTCCTTTAAGGGTCATCTTCAGCAGTAATCATGAAGGAAACATTTACCATTCAGCTTTTCAAGCCTACTTTGTAGCCTAGTTGTGCTTTCATTTTCTCTGTGCCAAATGGTTCCAATTGATGGGAAATAGAGGATTCCACTGGTATATGCATTCTCTCACTCTTTCTCTATTTTATATATTTAAGTGATATTGGATTATGTATAATAAAAAACAAAATCAACATTTTACTTTAAATTTCAGTATTTTCTCCAAAGATTAAGGGAAGCATTATATTCTCCTAAAACAGAATTATTTCCCTTGGTTCAAAAACTCAGTGACTCATATATTTTAAACATACATTTGTCTTTTAATCCTAAATTGTAAAGCTCCAATATTACTAGGACAAGCATTCCTTGCTTGACTTAGGAATCAGAGCTTTTAGAGGAGGTAAATATAAACATTAATTTGTGTCTTTGAAAGGTAACATCTGTCTTTGCTTTTAGTTTGGGGCTATATATTGGAATTAGTATGCTCATAGTCTCTTTAGTTGGGGAAAATAGGAACATAAAAATGCAATTTCTCAGTGATGTTACTCTGAACTATTTTATTATACAGTTAACAGTTTGGCCAGCAATGTGCTCAGTGACCTGCTCGAATCCCTGTGCATACAAGTCTTTTTCTTGCTTTTCTATAGAGGCATTAGTTTCCATGACTGGAGACCAAAGACATTATCAAATGGGAAATGTTTAGTGCCTGTGAGAAGTGATTTTCTGGTCTCACTTGAGTTGTTAGAAAACAGGCCTACATCTAAAACATCTGACCTTTCCCAAGGAGAACAGCCATCAGAAAGACAGATCAGACAATAACTCGATGTGTTAAGCTCCTCTCTTCATCAAGTATGCAATCCATGGGTAACTTCATATTTGAAATATTTGCTTTCCATTTCTATCAACTGAAGTTTCACACATTTATTCTGATTCGGGACAAGTGAGTGGCACTGCCACACAAGATACAGGGATTTAATAAAAATGATATTTGATTCTAGTTTTTGTCCTTCCTACTTATTACCATGCTCATGTAACTGGGTCTCTAAATTGTCTGCAAACTTACTCTGAATGCTGAGGCAGGTTGAATATCAATTTTCTGAGAAACTGCCATACTGATTTCCAAAGTGATAATACAAGTTTACATACCCTCAGGATCCAGCACTACCACTCTTGGGCATATAGCCAAAAAAATGCTCAATCATACTACAAAGACATTTGTTCAAGAAAAACCAGATTGAGAGTCAGAGATGAATGTAGGGTGAAGCCATTTTGCAAGTTTAGTGGTAGAAGGATTAAGTCATTTGAGAAAATTTGCTCAGTTGGAGAACAACAGAAAACAAAATTTGGTTAAAACAGATGGAGAGAATATTTGTGAACTTTTTGTGAATAGTAATCTTATGGAACTCAAGGGTGTGAATACAATTCTTATATATGAAGGATGCTAGCCTTCATTAATGATTTCTTTTCTTCGAAGATTAAGTTTCAATTTTAAAAATCATTATGATTTCAGTAACATATTAAATGTACAGATTAAGTGGATCCATTGTGATATTTTCATATACACATATAGTCTGTATTTCCTGAGTAGACTATTAACACGCATCATTTGAATATATAGAACTATAACAACAAATCCCAATTATTTATTTGACATGTTAATATTTTAGGCAAAAGTTCATTATGAATAGAAATGTCATTGAGATCAAGGGTATGTACACAGCTTTTATTGGAGAAGGACCACTGTCATTTCATACTTGTCTTTTAATTTAAAATTTTTAATTTTAAAACCCAGAGAAAAATGGTTTCAATGCAGAATTCTAACAGACTTTCAAGGAAGTGTTAATCTCAATATTTCTCAAATTATTCCACTAAATAGAAATGGAAGAAAGATTGCTGATTCATTTTATAAGTTTTCAGTTTACCCTGATACTCAATCCACATAAAGACCTAACAGAGAAAGAGAATAATAGACCAACTTTCCTTATGAACATAGATGTAAAAATACTGGATAAAATGCTTACAAACAGAATCCAAGAACACAAGACAAAGTTCATCCACCATGTTCAAGTAGACTTCATCTCAGAAATGCAGAGCTGGTTCAGCATACATAAACAGATAAATGTAATCCTCCATATAAACAAATTAAAAAACAAGACTACATGATCACCTCATTGGATGCCTAAAAAACTTTTGACAAAATCTAACATCACTTTATGATAAAAGTCCTGGAGAGATTAGGAATACAAGAAATATACCTAAAAATGAGGAAGCTCACACAAAACATCAACTTTAATAAAAGAAACTCAAACAGTCACTATCAAAACCAGTGTGGCAGTTCACCAGGAAGATGGAAATTAATCTATCTCAAGATTCAGCTATACTACTTTTGGGCATATACCCAAAGGATGCTCCATTCTGCCACAAAAAAAAAACTTATTCAACCATTTTCATTGCTGCTCTATTTTCATAATTGTCAGAAATTGGAAACAATATAACTGTCCCTCAACAGAAAAATGGATAAAGAAATGTGGCACTCACAAAATCAGCAGTTAAAAAACTACATCCTCAAATTTGCAGGCAAATGGATGATCTCGGAAAAATCATTTTGAGTGCATGGTATCCCGTACCCAGAAAGACGAATATGCTATGTATGCACTTTTATGTGGATATCAGTTGTTAAGTCAATGATAACCATAGTGTGTGGGTATAGAGTAAAGGACTTGAGAGTACAGGTAGATTTCATTTGGAAAAGGCAATAGAATTAAAAATTATGGATGGGTGGGGGTATAGAACGGGAGAATCAAGTGGAGAATGGGAAGAGAGGCTGTTTAGAGAAGAAATATAATGGAAGACTGCTAAAATGAAGGGAAATCTGAGAGGTAGTATGGGAAAAATCTAGCAGAAACTATATATATGAAATCTAAATGAAATTGCCAAATAATGAGTGCAGTGGAGTCCCAACTGGCAGTCATTTGTCACTAAAAGCACCTTCTAATATCCAGATAAGTTTACATCTAATTGGGTTGTTAATCAAAGGGGTCCCATGAGAAACCCCAAATAACCCATGCTCTTGCCAAGATAATAGTTTGCTCTCCACAAACTGACCGCAAGACTGCCTTGCTGAAGACAACATCTACAACTCATTAAACATGGAGATGTCAAGCTTGTGCCTATACACAGCCTTCACCCCTATATTCTAGTGTCTTTGATATAGGAAGGTACTCTGATATTACCAAAAGAGAAAAGTAATATCAACGATGCCATAAGTCCTTTGATCTATAATGATGTCCTTTCTGAAAGCTATGCTAGGCCAATGATGGCACAAAGCTTGTGGGGATAACCAACCCATAACTGATATTACTTAAAGTCCCATGCTACAAGATGAAGCCTATAATAAACACTGCTAAGGTGACCAAGAATCAGAGACCAGATAACCCAGGGACTTAGGTCAACAGCAAAATCTACTGGTCTAAAAAATACATAGTGATAAAATAACTCCTATACTTATAGATCAGCACCTTGTTCAGCCATCATCAGAGAAGCTTCCTCCTACAGCAGATGGGAACCAATACAGACACCCACAGCCAGACATTATGCAGAGCACAAGACCTTAGAACATTCAGCCCTAAATCAAATACCTCCTTAAATCAAATATCTCCCCTCAGAGCTCAGGGAACCTTAAGGAAGAGAAGGTGGGAAGAGTTCATGAGCCAGAAGTGATGGAGGACACCAGGAGAACAAGGCCCTCTAAATCAAAATGAGCAAAGCTCATATGAACTCACAGAGACTAAAGCAGCATGCCTTCACATGTCATCAGGTCCTTCATTTGTGTAGTATGGTCTCCAGCTTATTGTCTTTAATGGGTTTCTGAGTGTGTGAATGAATCAGTCTCTGTTTTTTTTTGTTGTTGTTGTTTTATGTAATCCTGTGTGTCCTGGAATTCACTCTATAGTGAACAGGCTACCCTAGAACTCAGAAATCTGCCTATTTCTGCATCCAAATTGCTGGGACTAAAGTCACGTGCCACCATGCCCAGCCTATGATCTCTGATTATTGTGTTTTCTCTTGGGCTCTTTTCTTTCTCTTAAATTGTTTTTATTAAATATACAATAATTTATTATCTAAAGACTTGAGAAATTATGAGTAAATCTATGTCAGAAAAATTCAGATTATTAATTCAAAACATCCAATACAAAATGTCAGTGTGTTTTACCTTGCTGTGGGTTAAGCATTAATGGTGGTATTTCCCTTTTAAGCATTAATTTACTTAATTTTTGAATTTTAATAGACCTGAATAAATGACAGCAAGCTAAACTTAATAGATAAATAGCTTTCTACTAACAAGGACCTTGATCAAAACAAATGACTAAATCTTGCCATGGATCTAATGTCTTATACTGTTTGATAAATTTTCATCAGAAATAACACTCAATCACGCACTTTACTGTTTCCCATATTTTTTGCTTATTACTGTATGAGAGGATATTTTCTTCAAATGTATATACCATGATACTAAAGTATTTGTCAAAAGTGTTTCAGGTGTGTAATTAGAGTATAAATAGAAAAATTCAATTGACTGGAAATCACAGTTTATTAGTCAGGGTTCTTTAGAGTCACAGAACTTATGAACTAAATCTCTTTCTCCATCTATCTATCTGTCTGTCTGTCAATGTGTGTATGTGCATATAGGGATTATGTCTGTAATGCAGCAGATCCTTTAGGGCATCTCTATCTGATATTGTACCTTGTGATTAAAGTTAATGGGAAAAAACAACAATCAGATACATAAGTACGACAAAGGTCACATATCCATCAGGAATGAAGGTATAGGTCACTTATCTAGGAAAAGATCCAAGGCCATATGAAGTGCTTGCAGAAGGTGAAAGAAATAAAGAATATATATTAGAGGATGGCAGTTCTAAATACCTTCTAAGGCCACATGACCATTGCAGAAATGAGAATTTTAACTGGCACGAGTGCTTCTGTTGTATTTTGTTGATAATGCATTTGTACAATTAATTATATGTCCTTTTAATTTTCTTATCATATGTTGCATTATCAATTGAGAGTATATCTGTGGTTATTAGAAATAATTTTGAAATAATAGAAAGATATCCTCCAAGGGTTATTCCCACTATCTAAATATACAATGCATTTTCAATTGTATTTGGTATACTTATATTATGTTTAGTCATGATTCCAACATGGTTATTGATTTTTATTTGGAAATTAATAAGATGATATAATTGTATGCCAAGTTGAGAAGTGATCGATTATGATAGCTGTTCTTGATTGTTAACTTTGCTATATCTAGAATGAACTATAATTCAGAAATGGAGAACACAGTTATGATCTGGACCTTAAGGCAAGAAAATAACATGCTAAGATACTGAGGATGAATGACTCCTGCCTTTAAATGGGACCTTTAGGCTGGAAGGAAGATATTTAATCTGGAACAAACCTTCTGCTGGAAGGAATTTGGGGAGTTATTTCTCTGTTTTCAGTCACCACGTCAGGATATGTACTTTATTGTCACTGATGTCTACTTCTTTGGGATTCCAGCATATACATTAAACAGTTGAGACACCAATCTTGTGGGACTGAGAAACTACTAGATCTTGGATTTTCCAATCAGTGACAGCAATTGCTGTTTATTTATACAATAAATCCCTATGTGCACACCCACATTGGCAGACAGCTAAGTCATTTTGAAAAGGAAAGGATGCACCACCAGGACCAACCTATTCTATTTCGTTTTCCTGTAGTCTATATCATTGTGTACTGACCATGCCCTTTACCACTGAGCCAGCTCCCCAATCCATAAGTGGAGCAAATGAATTGAGGATCATCTACAGAATGCTTTTTTTTTGGAAGTGACAATCATCAATTATTTTAGTTATTGTTTTTTCTTTGTTTTCTTTCTGTTGTTATTCTCTGAAATAAGTCCAGAAGTTAAATAAGTGGCATGGAAAAAAAGAAAAGAAGAAAAGGAGAGGATTATTAATTATTGAGAGTCAAACACGAGACCTTACAGAGAAAAAAGAGTAACAAATAAGTCATGTTAGTCATTTTTAAGCACCACCAAAAAATTCCTGTTTACTCATTACTTAGAATCCTCAAGAACCCTACAAGGTATATGTTTCTATGTTATTCATTTTCAGTTTGTAGGAGATATGTCATGAAAATCTTAAGTGGCTATTGAAGTCCTAACACCTGGTAAATAGGAAAAAAAACAGTATTAGAGATATGGACCTATGTAGTCAAAATACACACGTAGCACACTTATAGCAAATGCCTTCATTGGTTGCACAACAACACAGGCAAACAGACCTTATTTTCAAAGGGAAATTCCCCTTTATATATATTTTCCTTTCAGAGTTACTCTGCAAGCCTCAATACGAGTCATAATCTTAAGTTTGAAGTAAGTAAACATACCCAAGGGAAAGTGGAAGCGCATGACAAATAAGAGACAAGAAGTTCTGTAGACAGATAGGGAAGGTTCCAACGTGAATTTTACCAACTTTAGCATGAATGATTGAACTCATGGGGAGAAATGTGACCACAGGCTTCATTTTTTAGTCTTTAATTTGTGCACTTCGAGAAGGAAGTATACAGTGTCAAGATTATTGCTGAAGAAAATCACACTGAATCATTTCTTCATAGTTTGCCTCAAAATAGGGTAACATTAAATTCTCACATTAATAAACATTCACCTAATCCATGAAAAACATACAGAACCATCCTTCAAGAGGAAGATAAAATGAAAATCTTGAATCATGGTGAAATGTTGAATCCTTCCTTTCTTTTCTTTTTTTAAACAGTGTGTGTCATTTGCCACAAGATGGCAGCTAAGCAATTGGCATTTCAGTATGGCAAAGGTGCTGTTTAGAAACCTTATCTTTCTTTAATGAACTGGAAATTGAAATTCAAAAACTGCTTCAAATAATATAGAAATTCATAACTCATGGTACATGACCTTGCTACCAAATATACACATTGACAAGATATTTGAATGTTTCTAGAACTTGGGTAATCTTGGGAGGATTGTATTGATTATGAGCCGAGAAAAGTTCTAGGTAAGGTTTATTAAAGTAGAGTTAAACAATTAAAGTATGAGGTACACAAGAACATGGCAGTATCTTGAAGAAAAATGAAAATGCATAGTTTGGACGGGGTAAGCATACTATAATATAACTAATTAATCATCCCAGCAATGATGCTCAATCCAACTGTGAGATCAGTGGTTCAGGAAACCACATCAATTATTAAGAGAGCCATATCAGAGGAGAACCATTTTTGAAATATCAGGCACAAAAATTTTAGGTCCAGGTTCTTATGAGAAGTCCTTTCTGTACTAAATTCCTGTTGAATATAGTGCCCAAACCACGACTTTCAGGAGATTTAGTCATGCCTGAACCTATGGTGTAATTTTTTGTCATTTATTTTAAAAATTAATGCATATGATTTAAAACTATATTTTACCTAATTTCTTTCTTCCTTTCTTCTCTTTTTCTTTCTCCTCCAATTTCCCCTCCATCTTCTTCTGGCCCTATCCCTTTTTTCTCTCACTGTTAACCATGCAGCTTTCATAGCATAGTGTTGATACAGCATGTGTGTAATAACATAGATGATATATGATATTAGTTTAGGGTGGGTACAGTAGTCACTCAATGTTGGTTTATATCACATCTCTCTTACCTGATAAAGATTTTGAAAACCCTTTTTGCGCCATAATTTCCTGAAATATGATGACAAATATTTAGTGTAAGGAAGCACTCGAAACAGTATCTGGTGTGAGTTAGAGCCTTATGAGTCTTGGTTTATGAGTGACTCATGAGTTAGAAGAATCCCTAATACCAGGGACCTAGACAAGTTCCTGCACTATCTTCTGAGCTTCCTCTTGGTAGAATGAATTCACCAAGTACCGAGAAGTCAACTTTATTAGTAAGCCTTGCAGCCACAGTTTGAATAAATGCTATTTGTTAAGTGTAAAAAATAGTTTAGTTATAAGTTCCTGAAAATCCTATAGCCTGTTCTACAAGGAGCAGTTTCTGTTGTCATACTTTTTGGCAGAGATTTATTTTTCATTCTAGGATTTATAAATTTGGTGTCCTATTGAGTCTTGGTATTGATAACCTGGCTGTTTAAGGGTGAGGTGTGATGTGATATACTCAGTTCTTCTGGCTATTGGCACTGCTATGTCTTATTCCAGCTATTTTATAGGAATGGGGAGAAGATGTGGTAGTGAAGGAGTTAAGAGCATGATGCATCTCACGATATGTCAAATCAGTATGTTGTTTATTTCAAACAGAATCACTCAAGGAAGTGCAAGTTCAGGAAAAACTATTTGGCAATTCGTGATTTCTAACATGCAGAATGCCATAAAGATTCTCTTGGGAGGGATGTCCTTCACATACCAAGGCCAGAAAATAGCCTTGGCTCACCAGATACTGGTAATTGGACCAGCAATAAACCTGAATAAACAAACTCTGAAATAGCTCTTATCTACTGGAGGTTTTTACATCCAGCCCCATATAATGTCTCTTAGTAATATCCCTAGAATTACTGCCCTAGTTCACATATCCATTTGTCCCGCCATTCCCTCACAAATGTATTATTTGCCTAAAACTCTTGGTGTTTTATGCTTTAATGGTTTTTACTTTCAATAAGTGCATTTTGCTTTCAATAAATATTCCTGTGTACATGTATATTCAATGTTTTCTCCTTTTCTCATGTTAACCAGCTCATTTGTAAGGTGGACTTCTAGATCTAGGCAAAAAATCCAGATACAAAGAGGATTATTCCACCCCTTAAGTGGCATTAGAAATGATTAACACTCATTGAAATTTACTGTGGGTTAAGATTTATGGAAGGTAATTTTATGTACAGCATCATACATAATCATCATGATTATTAATTAAATGTGATTACTAAGGAATCTAGGATTTAAGAGGTATATATCTTTCTTAAAAGTGTAGGCTTATTGTTTGATCATATCATTTCATAATATATAGTATGATAGTGGAATAGGATTTTAACTCAAATCTTTCAAAAAGCCACATAATTCTTCTCAATAACCTGTATTAGTAAGGTTTCTGTTGTAATAAGCACCTGAAAGAAATCTACTTACATCAGGAAGGGTTTACTTTTTGGTTGTTATTTCAATCCGTAGTCACCTGGCCTTATTGCTTTGGATTTGTGGAGGCACAGTGCATCATGGAGGGAGTAATCAGCAGGCGCCTATTCACATTATGGTGGCTGGGAAACAAGGAGAGACAAGAAAGGGCTGGGTTTGCAATGCCTTCCTCGGGGATACTTCTCCAGTTACTAATTTTCTCCTACTAGGCCCCGTGTCTTAAATGTTCTACTGCCTCCCATTAACAATAAAAATGTTGATCAGGGTTTTGATGCATCAGACTTTTGGGGACATTATAGATCCAAACAAATAGCAATACCTTATATATTAACAAAGATGAATGGTTCTACCCTGCTCTGGTAAATGATGCCCCCAATCTGATTTTTACTTAACAACAATGCACGTATTAACAAAATTCTTCTTGGAGGCTAAGCTTGCCAGTTTGTGACAAATTTGTCCTCATCACTACTGCTACAAATGTAAACACAATAGTAAGGTATGTTTATCTGTTCTTAGGTGTCTATCTTTTTGATTTTTTTTTTTAATTTCTGGAACTATTTTAGTGGCCTCTTAGCTACACCAATTTTCTTTCTGGAGTTCTTGTCTTAGTGTCCCTACACTGGTATACACATTACATGTGGTTTATCTTTAACCCTCTCAATGACTCTCCTCCACTCCTGTGGTCCTACTTGTAAGTAAGTAAATAAATTGCCACCCACAAACAGCTCATAGTAACTTGCTACTACTTTCTTACTCTTCTCTTTGCATTTTTCTATGTTTATAGCTAAGTAATTAGATATGCAAATCTGAGGATTGCCACATAAAGCAAATAAAAATACACTTATGCCCCAAATCTTCCACAGCAACTCACTCACGCAAGTGTCCATTACTCATCTAAAATTCATATTTAAATGGGGATCTTGTTTTTTATAGCCATCCTAAAATTTAAAATTCACAATGTGTTTTTCTGCTTTTGTTTTCCTGATTTTCTTCCATTGTAGTCTCCACTTAAACTTGACATCCTCAGTGACTAATACCTAGATAATGTTGAAAGGAAAGAAATAATTTATGTGTTGCAGTCCCATTTTCCCTGTCTCAAGAGGAGATCAAACTAACTGAAATATGAAATATGAAAGAAATTCCCAAGGGAATTTATTTTTCATTTGCTTTGCCATGAAATTCCAACTGTGGCAAATAATTTGAGTTAAATTAATGAAAATAATTAATATTTATATTAATCTAAGTTGTTCTGAATTGGCCTTTTCCTAAATCATTATGGCTGCTGCTAGAATTATTTCTGTTTTAGAAATATTTTTTTTTGCTTAAAAATAAAAAGTAACTTTCGACACAGAAATTTTCTTTTTACCTTCAAAATTGTAATTATACATAAGGAACTCCAACCAATAATTATGAAATCAATTTATACTTCCATTGACCTAAAGTATGTTAAATAGACATTGCCTTCACTAGATGCCCTGCTAAGGACCTAGACATGGGTTTCTCTGTGATGCTACACTGAGTTTTGCTCAAGACAAAAAATAGCTAATCTGTACAGCATTTTGAGGTAATGAAACTCTTTTTATTTAATTTTTTCCATTCAAAAATTTACATTTCCTTTCCTCCTCCCATTCCCCTTCCCCTCCCCCACTCCCCCTTCTCCCTCCTCCTCTCTCCTTAAGAGAGGGCAGGAAACGCTGCCCTGTGGGAAGTCCAAGCCCCCCCCCCTCCATCCAGGCCTAGGAAGATGTGCATCCAAAAAGACTAGAGTCCCAAAAAGCCAGTACATGCAGTCGAAACAGGTTCCAGTGCCATTATCAATGGCTTCTCAGTCTGCCTCCATTGGCAGATACATTCAGAGAATCCAGTTTGATCACTATGTCATGAAACTCAACAAAACTAATAACTCTGGTTTAAAACTACTAATATAATAGCCATGCTTCAGAGTAGAATAAGAAAACTCACTTAAACACCTTGGAAGTTATAATTACAATGTTATTGTTTTGATATTTATAGAAGCATGCTTCCCCCATTACCAATTGGAGAAAACTTCAAAGAAAATGTAGCTATTATAAAGGAAATGATTCTATCTGCAATACACTTGTGATTTTTTTTTCTTTTCACAGATAAATTTTAGTCTGCCCCAGAGGATATAAGTAACTATAACACAAAGAAGCAAGAGACAGTTTCCATAATACTAGTGCCCGCACACGTGTGGAAGAAGGATGAATCAAATATTGATTGGTGAGTTCCCAGTAGAACATCCCCATTGTCTCAGTGTGTGGGTGCACCCCTCATGGTCCTGAGTTCCTTGCTCGTGCTCTCTCTCCTTCTGCTCCTGATTTGGACCTTGAGAATTCAGTCCTGTGCTCCAATGTGGGTCTCTGTCTCTGTCTCCTTTCATCGCTTGCTGAAGGTTAATATTCAGGAGGATACCTATATGTTTTTCTTTGGGTTCTCCTTATTTAGCTTCTCTAGGATCACTAATTATAGGCTCAATGTCCTTGGTTTATGGCTAGAAACCAAATATGAGTGAGTACATCCCATGTTCCTCTTTTTGTGTCTGGCTTACCTATAGCGGACAATGAGGACTACTGAGAACTCAAGAACAATGGCAATGGGTTTCTGATCCTACTGCACGTACTGGCTTTGTGGGAGCCTAGGCACTTTGGATGCTCAACTTACTAGACCTGGATGGAGGTGGGGGGTTCCTTGGACTTCCCACAGGACAGGGAACCCTGATTGCTTTTCGGGCTGGGGGGGGGGGACTTAATTGGGGGAGGGGGAGGGAAATGGGAGGCGGTGGCTGGGAAGAGACAGAAATCTTTAATAAATAAATAAATTAAAAAAAACAAATATTGATTGGTCAACTAATTTCTGTACAATACACTATTGGGTATATGAATGATGTATTTGATTGTAACTTCAGTAGTTCACATGTATATTGGAGACATACAGCATATGATACCATGATAAATGCACAGTGTGGACAGAATAGACACAAACTGGTCATAATCTTCAATGATATTTGTTAACATGCTGTGTTTGTGATATGCATTACAATTACTTAATAATATTTTACATAATTATGAGTATTGCACATAAAATGTAATTTTGTTTCTACTGCTGCCTCTGCCACTTGCAATTATTTATGTTTCTTGGAGAGAGAAGGAAGATTTAACTGTGTACAGCTGAATATTGCACATAGTGGGTTTTTTCACATTGTAACTTTTACGCTTTTTAAAATTAATTTATTTATTATTTCCCATCTGAATTACAACTTTCCCTCCCTCTATCCTCTTCTCCTTGTCACTCCCTCAACCTGCCCCATCTACTTTTACTCCTTTTTCTTCAGAAAAGAGCAAGTCTCCCAAGGATATCAACCAAACATGGCAAATCAAATTGCAGTGAGTCTAAGTACCTCTTCTCCTATTAAGCCTGGATGAAGCAACCCAATAGGATGAAAGGATCCAAAAACAGACAGCAGAGTCAGGGACTGCCTCTGTTCCCACTTTTAGGACACCCACAAGAAAACCAAGCTACAAAACTGCAACATATGCACACAGTGGCTTTGTACCCACCATGCAGATAGAATTTCTGGATTCTTTGTTCAGGTGTTGCATTAATGTAAATATTCAAGGCATTAGGAAAAGAGAAACAGAGTAAGGGGACAAAACCAGGAGGGTCTAGATATCTCCTGGCTATATCATTGTGAAAATGTTTGTTTCTCCAGGGATTATATTTGCATATTTTCATTTGTCTTTCTTGGATCCATGTTTTCCAGGTAAGCAAGTAAAAAGCTTTCAATTATTTCTCAGTTTCTTTCAGACAACACTCAGCCATGGTATGAACACAGAATGACTAATAAAAGACAGTAAATAAATAGAGAGTTCCAGAATCAAACTTGAGCATATTGTAGTTTGTGTATGTAGACACTATTTCCATATTTTCTTTTTTTTTTAGTTTTTTTTCTTTTTTTTCCGGTTATTTATTTATTAAAGATTTCTGTCTCTTCCCCGCCACCGCCTCCCATTTCCCTCCCCCTCCCCCAATCAAGTTCCCCTCCCTTGTCAGCCCACAGAGCTATCAGGGTTCCCTGCCCTGTGGGAAGTCCAAGGACCACCCACCTCCATCCAGGTCTAGTAAGGTGAGTATTCAAACTGCCTAGGCTCCCACAAAGCCAGTAAGCATCACCTTCCATATTTTCTGTCTGTCTGTCTGTCTGTCTCTCTCGCACGCACGCTCTCTCTCTGTACCTATCTCCATGTGCATATCTGAGTGTGTGTAGGTAGTGGGAGAAGAAATTGAAGAGCTAGATCAGAAATAACTTTTCTTCTCTTTTATTATTCCAGAAAGAGTTGGGAGCACAAATTCATAGGGTCCAAAAAGGACAGAAGCACCATGCATTTCTATTTGCAGTGTTTACACAGAGAACCATAGCTTACTCTTTTGTCAGTAAATGTGAGGAGAGACTTATATTTTTGCATTTTAGATTAAGACTTAAGGAATAAATTTTTTTCCTCAACCACGCATCTAGTAGAATATAGCTCCTCAATGTCTTGTGTTCTGCACGGAATTCAGCAGTGGAACACACTGTCATCCATCTACCACTGCTGCTTTGCTATACCTCCTAGTCCTCTTTCTTTTAATTGAATTGAAATTTAAAATGTATGCCATGGCAATGCTAGTGCATGCCTGGACAGCCTGTAGTGATTCTGTGGAACTTGTCCATATGGGGCTTCTTGGTCTAAGTTGATGAGGACGACTGACCAGGTCTCTTCCTCAAGAGTGCACCAGATCTCATTATAGATGGTTGTGAGCCACCATGTGGTTTCTAGAAATTGAACTCAGGACCTTTGGAAGAGGAAGCCTTTAAGCGCTGAGCTATCTCTCTAGCCCTTCTTTTAACTGAGCACACCTGCAATTTATAGTGCTAGTATAGGCAAGCATCCAAGCCTAGGGTAAGGTGAACAATGGAGTCCCTGTGTACTCAGAGGTCTTTTTGTTTATGGTATTAGGGAGACACATTCCTAGATTTGTCCTGGATACAAGTAAAGCATGTGCTTGAGACAACTAATCTGTCCACCTTTTCCTTTCCTTGTCTGATTGTAGCAGAAGACAGTAGTAGAGACTTCTTCACCTTCCCCAAACACCACGTTATGCCAACTTCCTGATCACAGTCATTGGGTGGTATTTTCTTCACTTCAGTCTGGTTCTGTCATGCAGTTCACACAAAAGAAGAAGTTGCAGCAGATGCTCACAGATTTTAATTTAGAAGGTGTCTTCCCTTTTGATCTGAGGGACAGTCTACCTAGAAGTCCCTGGTGGAGATGGCATTAACCTTATTTGTTTATTGACTAGGATATCAGACACTTGACATTATGACATTTTCCAACATTTGTTTTATTGTTTTTCTTACCACTCTCTCTTCTCTCCATTCTTCCCCGCACCTTCTTACATTCAGTCCCCTTCTTTTTGCTGTCATGTTGCTTATGTCCCTTTGCCCTCCCCTGCTTCCCTAACATTTCTTGTTCTCTTTCTGTGCTCTCCTATGCATTTTCATGACCTATTCAGACTTTTACCTGTCCATGCTATTTACATAATATAAACATTAATTGCAAGAATCCACATGTGCCTTATACAACTTCCATTATTCTCACCCTAACAGCTCATAAAAGTGGTCAAGAAAGTCTTGCTTTGCATGAAATTTCCCTTGGATTTAGAGCATCTGGTACAACTGAAATTCTAAAGCTAGTTCTGTTCTCTTCATGCTTACCTTTGGGAAAGCTGATTTTTAAAAAAGATCCAAAGATTCAACTTTAATATCTCTGTGAAATTCTACCTTGTTCCATCTACTGTATTTTAGCATATTACATATGTGTACATAGTTTAATCTCAATACCTGTTTGTGAACAGTTTTGTTTCAAGGTGCTGATAGTGATTTTCAGCACCCAAGGAAGAGTATCTATTACCGAAAGGGGGGGGGGTAAGAGAATATGTTTGACCCCATCTATATTCCCCTCTACACATGTACACACACACACACACACACACACACACACACACACACACACAGCATTGAATTGACTTGTGCTTTCCCCCCGTTAATAAACACCATTACAATATTACATCTCATTTTCTCTATCATACTAGAAAATCCATCCCATCTTAAGTAACTGTACAATCTTAAGACACGCCAGGTGGATTTTGATCCAGGACTCTGGCTCTGTGTCTCTTTATATTGAGATAGAACAACCCAAATGCAGTATATCAAAAAACAAGGGCAGATGAAAGTATGTGTATGCTATCTATATTCAATGAGAACATCATCTTCTCAAGAAATTTGATACCCTCTTCCTACTGGACATAGAGGGACCAATCTTTGCCATGCCAATGTTCTGAATAAGATTGTAACAAAAACCACACAGTGGGAGTATTTTGAGATTAGAGGTCACTTTTTAGGAAACTGAGTCTTGAAGTTGAGTGAAAAGAGTAAAGGCTTAGGTCCTAGCTTTTTTTTTTTTTTTTCGTGTGCTATGGCAATCATTTACAACAATACACTTTGTTGGTTGGAACAGCATGTTGATATTGGTAGCATACTCTCCTTTGTTCCTAATTGTTAGGGAAAATTGTCACAAAACTATTAAGTAGCAGCAAGTCCATTTGTAACTAGCTGCATACAAACTATACACAAACATGGGGAAAAAAGAAGGCAATAATTCATTCCATTCATTCCCCATAGTCCCAAGGCCTAGTGGGCCATGGTAAGGAACTGTATTAATTGGGTTGATGTGTGGTTCTTGGAGATACAATAGGATCTTTCTAATTTAGGAGCAAATCTATATCTATTAAAGACAATTGTAGGCTCAAGTTTTCTTTTTTTTCCTACAAATTATAAAACATGTCACTTCTAAAGAGCTGTTAAATAAATAGAACTGTTTACTGAACAATGAAGCAAATCTGGACGAATTGCTGTGTTTCTGATGAACTTATTTCATGACAGAGCTGACAGAGGAAATTCATGACTAGGAAGAAAGAGGCGCTGAGCTGTGTTTGCATACATGACACTACTTGCTGTGGGAGCTCCTTCCACGCCTTCAGCCAATAGCCTTTAGGATACCAGCCCACTTGGGCATCTTCTCTTTTGCTTTAAAAAGCTGCAGTAGCCCTGCTCTCTCTCTCTTGCTTCAGACTCTGCTTCTGTCTACTAGTCTCCTTTCCTGGTCGTGCAGAGGGCTGTTGTCTAAGATGGTGATCTGTAAGTTTTCCCTTTAAATAAATAACCCTTTTATTAATCATAATTCTAAACTGGTGTGGGATTGTTTTGGGACTTAAGCCTTCAGCTACCAACTAAACAATTGTTTTAAGAGGACAAGGATAGCCAGTACTTTCTTTTGTTTGCGTTTTGTGATACAGGGGCTTATTGTGAATCTCTGGCTGTTTGGAACTCAGTATAGAAGCCAGTCTGGATTTGTTCTTGTCTATGCCTCCTGAGTGCTGGGATTACAGGTGTATGCCACCATACCACGTGGTGCCATTTAAATAAGACTGATGTTTGTTTTAAATATGAGGTGTACTTCATTGACATATATTTAATAAGTATGAAGGAACTACTTCATTTAGTATCATTACAATAGGTCTATTTTTGCATGTGACTTATTAAAATAGACATTTTCAGAATATTTCTGCTTGACCTTCACTAGGAAAGAAATCCTTGTAAAAATAAAACACAAACCATGCTCACTTTAACATAAGTGAAAGTAACATTGTGGTGGAATCATGATGAAGGAGGGTTCATTCTCTTCCCTTCTCTTTGCCACTGAGATTTGAACTGAGAACTTTGAATATTCTAGGTAAGTGTTTGACCACTACTGAGTTTTATCTAAAGGCTGTTTTCTTCTTTTTTGAAAGTTAAAATAAATTAACAGGACCCTACTAAATTTCCTCGGGTATCCTCAAACTCACTCTGTACCTATGTATATATTAAGCTTTTGTTCTTCTGCCTCATCCTCCAGAATAGCTGGGGTTGCAGGTTTGTGCCACCATAACTGGTTTTTATATTCTTTTAAGTACATATTTTGTGCTTAAATTTCAGTGTGCTATATCTGAACTTTATCTAAGTAAAACCACATGCATATAGTTATCAAGACAGAGAAAGCAATACTGTGCCAATAAATGTAGTGATTGGCAGCATCTTTGAAATATGACATGCCTTAACTCACTTTTTACCTCTGCTATTTATTAATTATATGGCCTAGGGCAAATTGCCTAACCTCAATCATAAAATGAAGATAATAGGACCTACTGTGAAGATGGCTAGAGATTAGGATAATGTTGATGTAGTGTTTAGCATAGTTCTGAGAACAGAAATTCGTCTACTTAATGTTACCTACTATTTATATTAATGTTCTTTGCATAGTACTTTAGTGCTT
Source organism: Microtus oregoni (assembly GCF_018167655.1). Lineage (NCBI taxonomy): Eukaryota > Metazoa > Chordata > Mammalia > Rodentia > Cricetidae > Microtus > Microtus oregoni. The sequence continues at coordinate 7,800,938 of NW_024543873.1, forward strand.
TTTAAGCTCTTTCAAATGTCACTTTATTCAAATGTGCTAATTTTACTTAAAAAATAAGACTAAAAGGAGGGATGACACTTTACCTAATGGAATTATTGCTATTGTCGAAATGCACTCCTACTTGGATGCCTGTTCTTTATATTTCCGATTTCACTCAAAGAACCCTTGACCTTTCTGTTTATTAGTTCTTAAGTTGAAATACACCATTTCCAAATGACAATTATTGAACTTATTTGTTTGTTCTCTAGGGCAGACTATACATGCTACATTGAGGTGTCTTGAATTTTCTGAAGAAAATAAAGATCATTTAGAAATGAAGATGCTTTAGACACCCATGAAAGCAGCACTCATATTTGGTGTGATTACAAGAAGTTTAGGGGTTCATAGGGAAGAAGCAGGCATATGGATCATTTTCAATTATGTCTATAGCAAAATATGTTTAACTCAGCTCTAACAAACCAAGCAAAAATATCCTCTGATGATATTAAGTAAAACAAGTTTTAGGACCTGAAACATAGGTCAGTGTTAGAGTGCTGATCTACCATGTACAAAGATCCTGGTTCAACTACCAGCAATGCAACAACAAACACTGAACAAACAAATAAAAAATTTAAATAACTAATCTAAACAAATGAAACAAGCCTTCAAAGAGGCAGTTGCCATCTTTCTGTTTTTGGAGATTTTTTTTGAATTAAATTTTATGTGTTTACTCTTATTCAATGTGGGCCATCAAGATATTATTCCAGTAAATCCTTCCTATAGATCTTACTTACAGAGAGTATTTGTATTAGAGCAATGGTTCTCTAAGCACTAATAACTTCTCATGGTATACTCTGCTTCAAACTCAAGGACTACAATGGAAAAATCCCTTAATTAAAGACTGCAAATTTTTATTCAGAGATGATTAAAGTTCATTATTTATTAACCTATAATGTATGTGTGCGTGTGTGTGCGTGTGTGTGTGTGTGTGTGTTATGTGACTCAAGACACATCAGGTTAATCCCACAGTAGTGTCAAGCCTTTGCTTTCACTTTTATTTGTTTTTTTTTGGGGGGGGGTGTTGTTGTTGTTGTTTTCTGTTTTTTTGTGGTTTTTATTTTTCCTGTTTTTTTTTTGCTTCACTTTTATCTGAACAACTTGGCTAGACTCTGAAGCATATCTACAACTTCATCTTAGAATATTAAGGAATTGAAAGAAAACTGAACTTTGTAATCTAATCTTCATAAATGCCTCAATAAACACCCCAGTAAAGATTCCTAGGGAATGTAACTGTTAGAGATGGAACTGGAGAACATGCTTGAAGATATTCAGGTTATATATTTCTGATTTGTAGAATCCTCTGTCAAATACATATGATTCATAAGATGCTGTCAAGGCCCAAGTCAACAAAATGAATGATCAGTAACAGTAATCTGATGAGCTGAACGTCAGGAGGGTGTTCACATATACATTAATGCATTTCCAATTGTGGCTTATGATCAGCATCCCACCAGATTATTGTTGATAGATGTCATGAAAACTAATAAAATATTAATTTGAAATGTTACTGAAATTATTTTGAATTTTTTATATGTTCTTTTCATTTAATAACCTAGACCCTTCCTCAAACATTATGATGTGAAAAAGGAGTCAGTATATTAAAAGTTTAAAAGGTTACCAATATTTTGCCCAGTTTTTAACTTTACAGACAAGAAAAAAAGATACCTAAAATTGAACAGAATTATTTAAGCCCAAGAATTAAGATGACCTTTTGAAGGTTTCTTGTCATTGAGCATATGTATCTATCCATCAACACATAAATATTGACTGGAGTTTTAAGTATCTGGAATAAAACTAGCACTGAGGTAAGCATTCAAGGAGGGGGTAGAAAGAGAAGTGGTTCCTGCATGTAAGGAAGTCACCATTCTAGCTTGGGAGTGAGACTCTTTTTAACATTACAGGTATGGGAAGAATAATGAGAACTGATATATTTAGGAAAGACATTGAAGACAAACATCTTGAATGACCTTGACTAGCATATATATAGAAAAAACGCCATGGCTAGTAGCATCATCACAACAAATAAATGAATCAAATAAATAAAGTTCTAATCCCTAATGATGGGGAAGAGTCTTCTGTTTTGTGTTAATTTCATTGGTTAAATAAAGAGACTGCCTTAGCCCTAATAGGACAGGAAATTAGGTCGGCGGAGTAGACAGAACAGAATTCTGGGAGAAAGAAGCCGAGTCAGAGAGTCGCCATGATTCTCCCACCCGACACAGACGCAGGTTAAGATCTTTCCTAGTAAACCACCTCGTGGGCTATACAGATTATTAGAAATGGGTTAGATCAATATGTAAGAGCTAGCCAATAAGAGGCTGGACCTAATGGGCCAGGCAGTGTTTAAAAGAATACAGTTTCCGTGTAATTATTTCAGGTATAAAGCTAGCTGTGTGGGCGGCTGCGTGTCAGGAATGTAGCCACTCTTATTACAACAATCCTTGTCACTCAATAATGAAAAAATATACAGGAATACATATTAATGTTTTTGTATAATGTTCATGGGTTTATAATAACTAACATACAATTTCTTAACAATTTTGAATTATCTTTAGTACTGAAATGATGAAACCACTCAAATATATCACTGAAATGAATCTACTGCAGTTTCTAACTTCTCATACCTTAATCATGGCACATTGGATAAAATAGTATCCATATTTACTAAGTATTGATGATGTCTGTTTCATATACTTCTTGCATGGACCATTTGGGTAAAGTTAAAGCTCTTTGCTTTAATAATAATAATTACTGAGTCCCTGCAATATGTTGAACACTATTGTATAAATCTTACATTCATCATCTCTCAAATATTCAGAAACATCTTATTCCATAGGATACTGAGGTCCATTAAAACAAAACCAAAGTTTATTATGTTCACTGTTTTGTATGTATCTTTTAGTACCTAATAAGTCTTTGATAAATATTTATTGGGTTGATGATAAATATTTGTTGGACGAATGATGATTTTCTTTTTCTTTATGAGGAAATTGAGGCTCAGAGACTAGCTTGAGGGAAGTTCTAGATTTTCACATGCAAGCTACAGTGGAGCACTATAGTGCCTATCACTTCCTAACTGTGGAACCTTGAAAAATTGGACTCAATTTCTGTTCTTCAGTTTCATCATCAGCAAAATTGTGCCAATATAGTAATTAGTTCGTGATAGCATAATAATGTCTTCCTCATTTGATTATTATGTTATCTAGATTAGTTAGCATATGTAAAATATTTAGAAAATTGTATAGCACATAAAGTGCTGTGACAGAGTATATTAAATAAACCGATTAAGCTGGCACAGTGGCACACATCTGTAATCCAAGAATTTGGGAGGTAGAGTCAGGAGTATCAGGATTTTAAGACCAGCCTTTGTTACATAGCAAGTTTTAAGTAAGTGAGGGTAGAATGAGACCCTCCTACAAACAAATAAACCAAGAATATAAAAATCTCAGGTTAAGTGGACAAAAAAATTCAATGATCCTAAATTTTTCTTCACAGTCACTACTGAAGGCTGAACAGTAAAAAAAGAATTTAATAGTAGCAGATGTTGTGAATGGATATGTAGAAGTCAGGTTATGCAGCTATTATCGGTAACCAGGAAGTTATTGCTTTTATTGTTAGCAGCATGAGACTTTAATATTTTGTGGCTGATGGCTTGAATCCACCTTGTTAATTTTACATGTTTGGATATTTAATATAAGTATTAGATAGTATTGTATTTGGAAAATTTGACCATCACAAATATTCCATTTTTAGTTCTCTCCACCATGGAAAACTATATACAAACTTTAACTTTTCTTTAGTAAAACAGTATTTTAAGGATGACATAACCATTTACTCCTGAATGGTTGCAATCATGTTTCTGGTATTTCTTTAATTTGCTTACTGTCTTCTTTGACACTTGTTTGTTTTTTCCCACAGAACAGCACAATTGAAAAGCTTACATATCTTAACTGGAATTTCTTCTCCCAGGCAATGCCAGCTGTTGTATTGTCTTTTTCTCTAGGGATCTGGAAACTGTCCATTAAGAAAATGCACATTATCCCCTCAACTAAGGAGCTCCTTAGGGAAACTTGAAGATGTCCTGACAGAAGAAACTTCAGCATTTTTGTTTGAAAAACTCTTTAGTAATGCTGCAATTCTGGAGTTTAAAAATAGATTAGTAGGAGCACAAAATGACAACTTCCTCTTGGTTCCATGTTTACGGAGTACCTGAGTCCTCAAATTCCAAGTGACAAAAAGGAGAATGGCGGTGAGAACACGAGAAGCTGTTGAATAGGTATAGCATTTCTGTCTTGCAAGGTAAGAAATTCTGGAGAGTGTGGTCAGCTACAGAACAATGCTAGTGTATCTAATAATGTTGATTTGCCAATGTATAAATTTGAGATTGTAGATTATATGTATTTCTTGAAAATAAAAACAAATTCATGGAATGAATTAACTAGAGTATGGAAATTAATTAGCAATATAATATTGCTATAGGAGGGTGAAGTTGGAATATGTATAAGACCGTGTGCTTTTGCCCAATTCTCTTTCTATCCATTAAGTAGGCATTTGTGTTCTGTTACATACATGATAGAAGGTTGGATACCAGGGATAAAGAAAGGAATAAGGTATAGATTTTGTCTTAGAGCTTCATAAGGGATAAAAACTTGTGAACAGTCACAGCAAAGTAGAATGTTGTTAATGTTAGGTTACAGTTATGACCAAAGAATTTTGGAACTCTACGACATTAGGTAGGATATAAAGAAAGCTAAACTAGAATTTAAAGGTTAAGTTTTCATGCTGAACTAGGGGAAGAAGAGCATTTCAACCATAGGATGCCAGAGATTGTGTAATTTTTAAAGGATTCTCTAACGCAGAAAGTTGTATTGATGGAAAGGATAGATGACCTTGAGAAAGATTTGTGACTTAGCGATTGCATCTCATCAGTTGAGATGAAGTCAAGGAAAACACTGAGTAGATGACATCTTATAGCTTTGCTTAATTCTTTCATGCCAGGGTTAGAACCCAGAGATCTTAGGTCTAGGTCAATGTTTAGACATCATAAGTATTTATCTGTGTGGATTAACTTGAGGAAAGCCAGAGAAGGGTTCATTTACAAGTTATTTAATCTTTAGGAGCCTGAAATATTGAGGGCATATATGAAAGAGGAAGGTACAAGCAAACTATAAAGGCTAGAAATTTTACAGATGGTGGATGTTCTTTCATATAGAGCAACTGAGGCACCATGTCCGTCTAACAGTTTATGGCTATGATCTCATGTTAACAGTGTGAAGTAGGAGGCAGCAAGAGTAGGCTGTACACTACAGCCATCCTTTTGGCATCCCGTCTTGTTTCCTCATTTCGCCTAGCTATTTGACATCCAGGCTTGGTTGCTGCATCTCCTAGAAGTTTTTCATTTTAAAACCAACCAACAAACTATCTAATTTAAAATTAATTTATTACTAGTTTTTAATTATATCACCAATTTCTAGTTAATTATTTGTTTATTATTTGATTGATATTTATAATTAGTTTATTAGTGCATATATGTGTGTAATGTGTGTGAGTAAGCATGGGTGGATGTGTGCACTCTGGAGGTTAGAGGAGAACATTGAGGGGTTGATTCTCTCCTTCCACATTAATGTAACAAATAGCATATCTGGAATATATAAAGTATTCTTACAAATAAAGAAGAAAAGTGTTCAACAAAAACACACAGACAAGAGTTAACAGCCTAAAACACAGTTAAAAGCTTATATAAATGAGTACAAAACTTTTCAGTGCTCAACATCATCAACCATTAGGGAAATACAGAATGGAAGGATAAACCAATATCACTACATTAATTATTATGGTTAAAATTAAGTGGGCAAGTGCTATCAAGTTCTCATAAGAATATGAAACAATAGAAAATGTCATATATGAGAGATGAAATGTGAGTAAGTGCAACTACTTTTGAAAAGTGTTTGGTAGAATTTTTAGAGAAACTCTATTCACGGTAAAATATAAATACATATATACAACATATATATATATATATACACACACACATATATATATAAGTGTATACACACACACACACACATATATATATATAATTGCAATAATTTTGAAGCATATAGCTCAGTGGTATCAAGTATAATCATATCATTCTAAAATCTTAGTCATCTAGTCACAGATTTCTTCATTTTACATAATTCTGTTTATTCCTAGAAACTACTATTATATATTGTGTTTCAATGAATCTAACTACTATAGATACTGGCTACAGTGGAACAATACCGTGTTCTGATTTGTGACTGAATTAGTTTACTTTGTTTAATTTTCTTTAGGTTCATCACGTTGAAGCATGTGTCACAATGTTCTTTCATTTTAGGGTTCGTCAATGTTCCATTGTTTGTACATACTATAATTTTCTTTTTTGCTTTCATCTCTCAGTTACTTTTATCATTTGGCTTTTGTAAGAAATCTTTCTATGATCATATGTGCGTACATATCTTTCAAAATCCTGATTTAATTTTTTTGAGTTACATACATTTTTAAAAATCTAAATACAAACTAGGAAAATGGCTCAGTGGTTAAAGGTTCATATCCTCCTGCAGAAAACCTGAGTGTAGCTCTAGCACCTCTGGCCTATATAGGCTCATGCCTTTGTGTACTCACATGTGTATGCTATATATTACACACACACACACACACACACACACTTTAGAAATAATAAAATGAATCTATAAAAGATAAGCATGATTTTATATAACAAACAATTCAACTTCTCAAAACTTGTGTAAGTGTAGTGTGTGTATAAAATACATATGCGTGCAGGTGCATGTGCTTATGTGTACCCAAGTATACAGAGGCCAGAGGAGAACTCAAGACATTTATTATTAAAACTATTTAGCATTAAACTAGTACTAAAGAATTTAAAACAGTTTCATACTATTGTCTTTATCTTACCAATAATTAAAACTTAGAGACTGAAGAGATGCCTCAACGATTAAGAGCTTTTGCTCTTACAGAGTTCTGGGGTTCAATTCCCAGCACCCACATGGAAGCCTACAAACATCCATAACTCCACTTACATGGGAAATGGTCCCCTCTTTTGAACTCCTCCTGTACCAGGCATGCACGTGGTGTCCATACATTCATGCTACAAAACACTCATGCACATGAATGAGGTAAATAAATCTAAAGAAATAAAGTAAAATGAAGAGTGCTGCTTTTCACTCTCCTTAGGGTTCGAAGGTGACCATCTGAATTCTATTTAGCATTGTATTTGTGTTTGGTTCTGTTTCAAAATGTTCTTTTAATCATGAAAGAGAGAATTCTTTTTGGACGCCAAATCTTGTGTGCCATTCCAGTCCATTTCCAAATTGTGAACATTAATTTTTCTTGTATATCAACCTTTCCTCAGCTGTTTCATTGATTTGGCTTTCCTCCCAATTCCCTAGAAAAAAATTTGGCACCATTCATTGTGAAGAGCATTCCAGTATCAAATGCTAATATCCTACTAATAAATGTGAAGATGACCCTTAGTTGCAACGTTGCAACATATGCTAAAGAAAAAAAAATAAAGACATGACTATGGTACTTCAGATCGACCTCTCTCTTGTGTGTTTTAAATTTATATTTAAGGAAGAAACCATTCTTCTTCCTTGTTGTACTCCCCAGAAGAAGAAAGGAAAGGTACCAAATAAATGTACCTCTCTTCTATCCTAGGGCTTGAGACTATACAAGACACAAATCTTGGTACCTAGATATCAACATTATTGACAGTAGCATCTAGTTTGAGGATTTGACTGTAGATCTACTAAACTCTAGAGCCTGCTAACTCGTCTCCAGAATTAGGTAAATGTACTCACCCAGGCTTAGATGGATTAGATTGGGACCGCCCTTTTCTTTCACCTATAAACCCTCGTCTAACCTCTGTCATTAAGGAACGCAAGATAAGCCATGCTCTTCTGTGGGCAGGCTTATTTTCAAGAGATAAAAATGACAGAACCAAGATAATAATACAGCTACATTTTAAAGCCAAGTTTACCAGTCAGTTGTGTTCTACTTTATCTGTGGATAGTAAAGGGAAAGGATGCAGATGAGGCCTGGCGGTGCATGCCTGTAATCTTAGCACATGGGGGGTAGAGGTAGTGTGACCAGAGGTTCAAGTTCAAGTTCATGGTCAGCTAGAGTTCAAGGTCAGCCTGGCCTATTTTAGACCCCACCTCAACCCTTTACTCCTCACAAAAGATCCACAAAATGCCTATAAGTTTATGGTGTGAAAAGATGCATCAAAAATAAATTATTTTTGTTTTTTTCAAACATGACAAAGTGGAATGCAATAAGACAAGGAAAAAGCCCTCATACTGAACAAGGCAACCCAATAGAAGGAAAAAAATCCTAAGAGCAGACAAGAAATTCAGTGACACACCTGCTCCCACTGTAAGGAGTCTCACAAAATCATCAAGCTAACAGTCATAACATATACAAAAATGATTGACCTGGTCTGCACCATGTCTCTTTGATTTCTGTAGGCCCATGTGAGCTCTGCTTATTTGATTCAATGAGCCATGTTCTGCTGGTGTACTCCAGTTCCCTCTCGCTCCTGAAATCTTTTTTCCTTCTCTTCCATGGGGCTCCTCATCTACAAGGGGAGAGACTCAATGGAGACCTCCAATTAGACTGTCAGCACAATGTCTGAATGTGGGTCTCTGCTGGTGCTCTAGTGTGCTGTTGGAAGAAGCCTCTCTTATGATGACTGTACAAGACACCAATCTGTGAGTATAGCAGAATATCATTAGAAAGAATTTCATTGATTTTTTTTGACAAATCATGTTTGGTTCTACCCTAGGTCTCTGGGCTATCCAATCTTTGATTTTTGATGATCCAGGCAGTGTAGAGCTTAGGTTCCCTCTTCTGGCATAAACCTCAAATTAAAACAGACATTGATTGGTTACTCCCATGTGTTTTGTACCACCATTGACCCAGCATATCTTGCAGATAGTACATATTGTAGGTGAAGGGTTTTGAGGATTAATTGGTATCCAGGTTCTCTTTCCGCACCAAAGAGACTAGAATGTAGAAGGCTGAAGACTCCATGTAGGCACCAGCTCAACCTCTAGGTTCAATGAGCTGTGTGACTGTTATCCTTGGCAATGGGTCCTCGCTGTTAGTTTTCAGAGAGCAACCCTCTATCTTAGCATCAGCCTTGGTTGTTTAAAGATTTCCATGGGATGCCCTAGGCCAACAATGCAAGCAAGTGCAACCCAGTCCCACAACTAGAAAATTTGCCTGGCTACAAAAAAAAGCTAGTTGAGACTCTGTATCCCTTTACTAGGAGTCCTCACTAGGATTACCTTCATAGATTCCAGAAGTTTCCATTGCACTAGGTTTCCACACTGCTCTCAAAAGTTCTCTCTCAAGTACCTGAGAATTACAAGCATGCACCATGTCATTATGTCTGACCTAATTTACATATCTTTTAAAGTTGAATATATAAGCTTCCAAATTGCTAAAGAAACATGTAAATAAAATATAAAGCATAATAAAAATTTTAAACATCTTGAACAACAGTAGTTTTGATTTTAAAAAATGTTTCTAAGAGAATGAACTGCATTTATTTCAAAGAGAGTGAACTACATATTCAAGGAGAATAGCACAAAGTAAATTATCCCACAGAAAAACCAGCATTCCTCATATTTATTTTTAAGCAGCTTACAAACTTGAAATGTGAAACAGTAATGATAAGTTGAAAACCAACCTAGAGATATCTTCAAGCTATTTTACTGTTCATTGCAAAGTATAGTACCTAGAAAACATGAGGAAACTATAACTTCAGTTTATGTGACATAAACTGACATTTCCCCAAACTTTTTTGTGAAAATTCCATAGATGTATATGATGTGTTTTGATCCAATGCAGGCACCCTTCTTTCTTGCATAATTTTCCTTACCTCCTAAAGAATTCTCTCTCCCAAATTAAAACCCACAGAGTTCAGTTAGTGCTGCCAGCATGTGCATGGGTGGAGGTCTGTCTGCTGAAACATGGGGCTGCATCTCAGAAGAAAACAACATCTCCCTCCACAGAAGCTCCCTTTTTTTTCCATGAAGATTTCAACAACATCTTCCTTATTATATGTCGGTGGACCACGTTCATATTCTGTTACTCAACACTTTGGGCTATTCCTTAATAACATACTGCCAGAAGCAATAAAAACAGTTTTAAATCATAGATTTTTTGAAACTTGTCTTTTCAATAGTCTATTAGCTATTATAAAAGATAAAGGTCCCTAATTTTTAGAATTTTTAGAATGTAAAATAATGTGAATTCAATTCTATATAAAATAGAAATACATTTCCAAGAACACTTGATTTGAAAGCAAAAATAATAAATTGTTCTCCAATCACAACTGGTGTTTAATGAAATGAAATAGATTGCTAAATTATTTCAAATATGATCAAAGCAATAATATTCGTATTCAAAGAGCTCATTCCCTAAGACAAATAGCATTCCATGTATTTTCATAAGTTATTTAATTTAGCATAAAAGCACATAAAGGAAGTGCCATGATTCCACATGGTCAATGCCTTTTGTCTTTTTTAATGACTCTAGTGTGCAGGTAAATATTCATGTGGGATTGAGCCTATGTGCCTGGTGTGTGTGTGTGTGTGTGTGTGTGTGTGTGTGTGTGAGAGAGAGAGAGAGAGAGAGAGAGAGAGAGAGAGAGTTTGTAGTATGGAAGCCAGAGGTTAACATTGGGGTGTCTTTTTTTTTTAAAAAAAATATTTATTTAATGTGCCCTGGTGTTTTGCCTGTATATATTCTGTTTGAAGTTGTCAAATTCCTTGAAACTGGAGTTACGGACAATTGCAAACTGTCAGGTGGGTGCTGAGAATTGAACCTGGGTCCCTTGGAAGAGCAGCCTATGCTCTTAAGTACATGCTCATCTCCCCAGTCCCAGGAGTATCTCCTTTAATTGCTCACCATCTTATATTTTTGAGATGGGTCTGGGATATCTCCCTGTATCTGGTGTTTACTGATTCAACTAGGCTTGTTGGGCCCTGAGCACCAAGGATCTGCCTATCTCTGCTTCCCTAGTGTTGATGTTACAGGTACGTATTATTTCATCTAACTTTTACATGGTTGCTGAGGATCTGAATTCAGGTCTTCTTGTTTACATGGCAGTCGCCTTACTGACTGAACTATCCCCCCAGTCCCCATGGTCTCTCTCGTGTTAAAAATTCTATAGATGGTAATAATATTGCAAATAGTTTGACAAGTCAGAAGAAAGGATAGTCAATCCTTTCACCATAATGAAATGATCAGTATTTCAAGAGACAGAAATGTTTAAACTGATTTGAATAATGCACAATGTACACATATCATCAAAATATCATATGGTACCACCTAAATGCATACAATTTTATATGTTCATTTGTCAGTTAAGAAATAAGCTAAGGAAAGTGGAATGTGAGATAAAACACACCATCTTTACATAGTTCAGATAAAATGTGAAATTTATGACTTCATTGGCTGCAATTTTAGCTTGTTATATGTTGTGTAATTTTTTGGCCCTTTAATGAAAATAAAGATGCAGTCTTCTAAATACTACTGACATAGTATTCTTGGCCCAGATTAGATCATGTCAGATCAATGTGAAATTCACAAACTCTACTCCAATGCTCTAAGCAATTATAAAACAGTTCTGATGTGATTATACCAGACAGGAGTATTAATGCTATGCCACACAAATCTCTCAACTTCCTATTTCTAGTCCAGTGCTTTTAACAATACCTGAATGTATTTCTCAGGAGCTCCATAATACTGTTTTTGGATCCTAGGGTTTTCGCCTCTCTTCCGCTTTTCATAATTACATCAAAATATACTGGAATTCATGTCCTTAAGGGAAGTCATGACTCATTTGGACTGGCAAAACACATGGAAGCTTAGCTGCTCTTGTACTTTTGGATGCGGCTTCACTCATGTGAATATGATCACATGAACTGAAATTCTCAGTTAAATACTAAAGAATCTGTCTCTGTCCTGATTTAAATGAAAAGGAAACATACAGAATGGTCAGGAAGACATGAACTTAAGCTAATGTATTATAAATGGAAACTAATTTAAGGATATCAGAAGGAGATCAATGATGGTTGAGCTGGAGGAATGATTGATCCCAAGTAGAATGTGTTGTATTTTATGGAAGAGGTTGAGCTTGAACCGAGGAATGACTCTGCCGTATCATGTTTCTGACCTGTGATCTGTCTTGAGGGTTACATTGTAGTTTCTGTGGGATTTTCTATTTTACCACTATGTAATGACCTTCTCCATGTACATTTAAGAAGATTCAACAAGTATTTATCAAATACTTGCTAAAGTCCTTCCTCCACACCCATAGGTTCTATATCTTCACACTCATTTAAGTGTGAAAAGAAAATACTGGCAAAAAAAAAATCAAATTTTGTATATTGATACACAAACTTTTCAAATATATATCATAACAAGTATTGACATATAATTTACATTATATTATTTTTTAATTTAATTTTTTTGTTGTTTTGAAGAATCTCATATGTACACACTCTATTTACAGCATTCATACATCCTTCTCCCCTTCAACTCCTCTCATCTGGCCCTGGTTTATATTTTTTTTTGGGGGGGGGAGAGAGAATTTTGATTACTGCTTTTATTTCCTTAGGGATTATAGGCCTATTTAAATTGTTTATCTGCTCTTGATTAAATTTTGGTATGTGGTACCTATATGGAAAATTGTCCATGTCCTTTTAATTTTTCAATTTTTTGAAGTAAAGGGTTTTGAAGTATGACCCAATGATTCTCTGGATTTCTTCAGTGTCTGTTGTTATGTCCCCTCTTTTCAATTTTGATTTTGTTAATTTGTGTGCTCTCTCTCTTTGCCTTTTGGTTAGTTTGCATAAGGGTTTTTTTTATCTTGTTGATTTTCTCAAAGAACCAACTCTTTGTCTCATTGATTCTTTGTGTTGCTCTCTTTGTTTCCTTTTTATTGATTTCAGCCCTCAGTTTGATTATTTCTGGTCATCTACTCCTTCTGAGTGAATTTGCTTCTTTTTTTATCTAGAGCTATAATGTGTGCCGTTAAGCTGTTAGTGTGAAATTTCTCCAAGTTCTTTATGTAGCCGCTTAGTGTTATGAACTTTCCTCTTAACAATGCTTTTAAAGTGTCCCATAAGTTTGGGTATGTTTATATTCATTTTCATTGAATTTTAGGAAATCTTCAATTTTTTTTTATATATTTCTTTCTTGACCCAAGGATGATTCAGTTGAGCATTGTTCAATTTCCATGAGTTTGTAGGCTTTCTGCAATTAGTGTTGTTGTTGAATTATAACTTTAAGCCATGGTGATCCAAAAAGATACAGGGAATTATTCCTTTTTTTTTGTATCTGTTGCAGTTTGCTTTGTTACCGAGTATGTGGTCAATTTTATAGAAGGTTTCGTGAGGTTCTGGGAAGAAGGTATATTCTTTTGTGTTTGGGTGAAATGTTCTATAGATATCTGTTAAACCCATTTGAATTGTAGCTTCTGTTTGTTCCTCTATTTCTCTGTTAAGTTTCTGTCTAGTATTCCTGTCCAATAGTGAGAATGGGATGATAAAGTCTCCCACCATTAGTATGTGGGGTTTGATGTGTGATTTATGCTGTAGTGATGTTTCTTTAACAAATATGGGTGCCATTATATTTGGGCATAGATGTTCAGAATTGAGATATCATTTTTATGGATTTTTTCTTGTGATGAATAAAAAATGTTCTCCTCCATTTTTTTTAGTAATTTTATTTTGAAGTCTATTTTGTTAGCTATTAGGATAGCTACACCAGCTTGTTTCTTGGGTCATTTGATTGGAAAATCTTTTCTCAACATTTTACTTTTAGGTAATGTCTGCTTTTAAAGTTGTGGTTTGTTTCTTGTATGCAACAGAAGGATAAATCTTGTTTTCATATCCATTTTGCTAACCTGTATTTTTATATTGGTTGTATTTAATTGAGATCGTAGATATTAAAAGATATTAATAACTAGTGATGGTTGGTACCTCTTATTTTTTGTTTTATTGTTATTGGTGATATTATATATGTATTTTCCTTCTTTGGGTGTTGCTGGTGTGGGATTATCTATTGCCTGTGGGTATAGTTAGCTTCCTTTGTTTGGAGGTTTCCTTCTAGTACTTTCTGTAGAGCTGGATTTGTTGGTATAGTAGCCTGGGCTTTTATCTGTGGTCTCTTAGTGTCTGCAGAATGTCTGTCCGGGACCTTCTCACTTTTACTGTTTCCACTAAGAAGTTGAGTCTAATTCTGATAGGTCTGTCTTTACATGATATTAGTTCTTTTTTCTTTACAGCTTTTAATATTCTTTATTCTGTATTATTAGTGTTTTGATTATCATGTGGCTAGGAGACTTTAGCTTGGTCCAGTTTATTTGGTGTTCTTTAAGCTTATTTTACTTTCATAGGCATGTTCTTCTTTAGGTTGAGAAAGTTTTCTTCTATGATTTTGTTGTATATATATTTTCTGTGACTTTGAGCTGGAGTTCTTCTTCTTCTATTCCTAGTATTCTCAGGTTTGATCTTTTCATGGTGTCCCGGATTTTCTGGATGTTTTGTGTTAAGTGTTTGTTGAATTTAACATTTTATTTGACAGATGAATCAATTTTTACTGCCATATCTTCAATAACTGAGATTCTCTTTTCAATCTGTTGTGTTCTGTTGTTTATGCTCACATCTGTAGTTCTTGATTATTTACTCAAATTTTCCATTTCCAGAATTCTCTCAGTTTGAGTTTCCTTTATTGCCTTTATTTTAGCTTTCAAGTCTTGAACTTTGAAACATTTTTCTGTTGGTTAACAAATAGTAGGAGTGATATTCCTGAGATACAGTATGCTATTGCAATGCCTAGACGTGATGTATAGTGATCAAAACAGTTAGTAGTATTTCTGTTGTCTCAACCATCTATATTCCTCTCTGCTGGAAATATACAAAATTCTTTCTCTTAGCAGTTTTTCCTCTACCATAAATTATTTTTAGTAATTCATACTCTACTGTGGTTTAGATTGATAGAGTCTTTTTTTCTCATCTTATTTCATACTTGTACTTAGTTATCTCTCTTCCTACTCTATTTACTCTAGCCTCTGGTACCAATATTTCTGCTCCTTACTGTAGAAGATGAACAAGTATTTCCTTGTTTATAACTTTTTTTATTGCTATAACCCCCAGTATGTATGTCTTAGGTACACTCCCCATCATTACTACTGTCTGGTAAAACTTCCTTTTCTTCTCTAGTAATTCAAATTTTATGCATACTTCAAATTCCTTCTCCAAAGTCATCAGCCCATCTTGAGCTCAATCTTTAGACTTTTATGACACTTTTAGTTCATGCCCTACTTTATTACTTCTTGTTTTGTGATTATAGGGTGTTTATTATCTGGGCCTTTTTAACTGGAATATGAACATCCTGAGAGCAAGGGGTATATCTTATGCCTCACACCCTTTTCTACCTATTCTTCCAAACTAATGCATAGAGCACCTATGAAGAACTCAGGCCATAGTGTCTTAAATTCTTTTGCATTCTTTATTCTTAATGGTGTTAGCAAATCAATGAAAAGAAAGGCTTAAGGAAAGGATGTGAAATTCTGCGTTTCTTAAGCCTTCAGCCATATTAAAAGGAGAGGAGTCAAATGAAAACTAATGCTCCTTCATAATCTTCTCCTCCTTCTCCACTTCTTCTTCTCCTTCCTCCTTGTCCCCTTCTTCTTCTCCTTTTCTTCTTGGTCTTTGTCTTCTTCTGCTTCTTCTTTACCATTCTTTTGCATAAAGTGTGCACACTTTCATAAAAAAAAACTATACAATTAATCATGTTTAAGAAACAACAATATTCTGGGTTTTGAGGTGAATGCTACCAATAATAATCTTGGAAGATAGAAGCACTTGGGAGATAGAAGCAAGTGGGCCTCTGTGAATTCAAGGCTAACATGGTCTATATAGTGAACTTCAGGCTAGCCAAGACTATATAGTGGGATTCCATCTTAAAACAATCAGATCAACTAATCAGCCAACCACCCAAAATCCCATACATGGGTCTTTGAAGACCTGTTTTATATAGTCAGTATAGGCTATGGGAATGGACTTGCTATGGGATTTCCATTCCCTTGTGAAGGTTTTGAGACTTTGCTCCTGCATTTCCTGAAAATTACTTCCCTAATGCCTTTCTGTCTTACCAATAAGATAAAAAGTCTTTGCACATGGAGTGTGTGATATCATTTTCTATGTGCCCGTTGCTGATAACTTCATCCAGTTTGTCATCATCTCACAAATTATTGCAATGTCTTTCTGACTGGTCTGCCTGGGTCAGCCTTTTTCTTTTGACAATTTATTCTTTATACTATAAGTAGTGATCCTTGTAAAACACTAATCTGATTATGCCACACCTTTGTTTAAAACTTCAATGGCTTATCGTGATGTCCTACTCCTTTATTACATCTTAAAACTCCTCTGAAGGGAAATGGAGGAACAGTGGATCTGAGAGACAGTGGAGGTGGGGAGGATTGGGAGGAGGGATAGCTATGGATGTTTTATATGAGAAAGAAAAATTAAATAAAACAAAATTGAAATTTTCTCATTGTTTAGATCTTACTAAGCTCTTTAGTTTTATGTACTACTTTCTTGAATATAGGAATAGTGCTTTATTTTTTCATCTACCTTCTTGTCTTAGCACTACACAGAAAGTACATGTATAGGCATGCTATTTAAATAAATAATTTCCTAACTTAATAGCCTCAACTAACTTAGCTGGATCTTGGAATTGTATTCAAAGAAATAGTTGTTCAGTTACACTTTGGCTCTTGGCCTGTGTTAACAAAATGATGAATTTAAATGTGTTGTCTATTTTCCTGCTAAATTCAAGGCTCTAGAAAGAACTACCAGAGTAAAATAATACCTGTATCAATGACTAAATGCAGAAATACTTTCTTTGCTCCACACTTCTGAAGTATTTCTAAGTATATTATATCTTTCAGGCATTGTCTTATTTTAAGCAAGAATAGATTTCTGGATTATGATGGACTCCCAGGTGTATCTAAGTTCCAGAAGGACAATACATTTTCCCACGTATATAAAATACACACATGATTTTATTTAATATTTGTAAATACTCTAAAGAATTATCTTTGTTTCATTGATAAAAAACATTATACCTCACATAAGTTAAGTTCCTTGTTCAAAACTGTATGACAATTAACTAAAAAAACAACACATTAATTACACCAGACAAAAAATAATTCTATCCTGAAAGGGGTGATGGAGGGAAATGAAGCCATGTTTTTTTTTTTTTAACTGTGTCAGCTTTCAAAATATTCACAACAGATTGCCATGTCAGACAGTGTAAAATAAAACGAAGGACACTAGATATGGATCAGATATACCTGTGTTTCTTTTCCATATTTACATCTAACTAGTAATGTCAACTTTAGGAGGTGACTGAACCACTCTGAGAGTACATTTTCTCATGGAAATAAAAACAGGATCTTCCTTGTATGATTGTGTGCCAGTAGCTTTCTGTTGTTATAACAAATACCTGAGATAATCAACTTGAAAAAGGCAATGTTTACTTTGTCTCACAGTGCTGGAGCTTTGTGTCCACACTTGGTCAGCTGCTTTCCAGTCCCCGATGGGGAAAGCTTTAGGAAAATCATGGCAGGAACATGTGACAAAACTGTTCAGCTCATGATCAAATTGGGAAAGAGAAAGAGGAAGGAAACCAGGGGACTATTCCCAAGAACAGACTCTCAATGACCTCCAACCTGTCACTAAGTCCCATCTCTTAGAATTTTTTTTCCACAACCTCCGAAAAGAACCAAAATGGCCACTAGTCTTTAAGACATAAAACTTTGGAGCAACATTGTAGATATAAACTAGAAAAGGTGTTCTTATGGGTAAATGACTTAAATCCCATTCTGTTCACATTTGATATTACTTCAATCATGCAAAGTCTCTAATTTGGCAGCCTTTCTATTAATACCAGTCTTTCTTCCTCAACCAGAATGTGCCAGCCCCCATACTTCATAATTTAACCTCACCAAGAGTATTAGCACTAGGACTGTTCTAAGAAAATAATCCCTTAAGTTAACGTAAGCAGAGACGTTTCATAGTGGCTGTGGCAGTAGTTCTAATTATGATAGAAACTATCTGGGTACAGATGGAGTGGCTGGACTCAGCCACTTTAATATGAAAGATGAAAATGTCTCTCTTAGGATAGTCAGACACACAGAGGCTTGAAATGTACGGATAAAAGAAAATAAACTTCCTTATTTGAACTTCAAAGTGACTGAGAAAACAGAGAAGAGTGAGAAAATATGACTTTTTATATTTTACTATGACCACCATATTTTCTGTGCTCAAAACTTCCCAAATTTGGTTGACCCGTTGTTAACTGTAGTTTCCACATTGGAAGCGTCAGAGACAGTGGAAGTTGAGGAGAGTCAAGAATAAATTAGAATTATATATGCAATTATATATGTACATATCTTTCTATAGTCTTTTAAAAACTTTAAAAATGTGAGATAGCTCAATGGTTCAGAGTACTGACTATGTAATCAGGAAAATCAACATCTACACCCCACTTAAGAAGCTGGTTGTTTTAAGGGGTCTGACTTGCTCTTTTGGACTCTGAGCACACCACATATTCTCCAGCATCCTCACATCTCTTTTTTTACACACACCCCCACACACATAATTTCAATATTTATTTATTTATTTAGTACTGAGGATAGAACCCAGAGTTTTCCTTATGGTATGCAAGTGCCTAACCACTGAGCTACACACAGGGCCAAGAGTTTTATTTTTAATTGACACATATTGTACAAATTTATGGGAGTTAATATAATCTTTTCTGATATATGTTTACATTGTGTAATTGAATGGAACAAATCCACATTTAACTATTTTGTTGGTTGGTGTCCATGTGAGGATCATTACTAATACTCAGTACCCAGGGTTAATAAAACAAACTGTGATTCCATTTTGGATTTAAGTTAGGAGCTAGAAAACATAATTTTGAGTGAGGTAACCCAGACGCTGAAAGACAATTATCACATATACTCTCCTCATACGTGGTTTTTAAACATAAAGCAAAGAAAATCAGCTCACAAACCACAATTCCAGAGAACCTAGACAACAATGAGGTCCCTAAGAGGAACATACATAGATCTAATCTACATGGGAAGTAGAAAAAGCCAAGATCTTCT
Organism: Microtus oregoni; assembly: GCF_018167655.1. Lineage (NCBI taxonomy): Eukaryota > Metazoa > Chordata > Mammalia > Rodentia > Cricetidae > Microtus > Microtus oregoni. The sequence continues at coordinate 7,820,214 of NW_024543873.1, forward strand.
GAGTAAATTGGGAGCATAGGGACCTTGGGAGAGGGTTGAAGGGGAAGGGAAAGGGAGGGAGGGAAGCAGAGAAAAATGTAGAGCTCAATAAATATCAATAAAAAACAAAGAAAACTTCACAAAAACAAACAAATGAAAGAAAATAGTATCCTTCTTATTAACTATGGTAGAAATAATGAACTGTATTTATAGGTATAAGGCAATATTTTTTTTGCTGAACCAAATAAAAATGTAAAATTTGGGGCATGTCAGAGGAAAGTTAATAATAACAAAAAAACTCAGTTTTAATTGCAAACATTTTCTCATATCCAAGTGATTAGATAAGGGCTAAAAATCAGATGTGTCCTTGTTTAGCAACATATTCAGAGATTCCTCTCTCCTGCAGATGTAAAGAATAATAATAAAAATGCTATGTTAGCATATGGTGTTGATTTGTTCAGCTGTATAACTAACTGAGCTGGAACCATCATAATCCCTCTATAAATTCTAACCCTCCTGCATTTTCTTCTTTCAAAATATGTTCTCTTCGATTTCAAGATGAAAATCAAGTCAGAATTGCTCTGAAATATACCACACAGAGGGCAGAGAGACACATCACTGGCAGCAGTTTTGACAGTGGATTATAACCAATCTGTCTGACTTAAAAATCATGAACCCTCATATTAAAGTCCAACATAAATAGTTTGCATTTGCAAGTTCCCTTAAGCTAGGAAAATTAAGACTTCCTGTTCTTTAGGGAGGAAAAGGGCTTAAAACCTTGAGAAGTTAGAAAATGTCTTGAAGCTCTTCATAATTGGGCATTAGTGCGTCCAAACCATATGGATTGCATTTCCTCTTCTAATTTGAACACTGAGGGAAAAAACATGTTTGGCAAAAGGAGTTGTTCATTTTTGCAAATCCAAATAAGTTACTTTCACCCCTGATTCTCCTTCCCAGGCCATACCACATGCCAGGAATATTCCCAGTACTTTTCAGTCTTGAAGTCTTGGGATCTTGAGAGGCCTACCTTCTTCGAGAATCCATCCCTGCATGACTAGAAGAGACATCCCAAATGTCTTCTATGCTTCCTTGGGTAACATATAGCTTTCTAGACTCCTTTGCATTCAGCTTTTTCCTTATGTATGCTCTTACTTGTGTTTGCTAAAGGCTTATTGTTATCATACATAAAAGCTTATGTAATATATTCTACACTGAACAAACATTTCTCATTTAATGAGTCCAAAGTTTTTTGCCTAGGTTAGGAAATTCCTATGTGTACTCAATGATACAACCACATATGGGGAAGTAAAAGTAACCCCAGCTAATAATCATCGAATGAGACTCAAACACCAAGAAGGAATCAACACAGAAGGATTCTTCTTGAAGATAAGGGTTGATGGCTTCCAATAAGTCTTTCTTAAAAGGATTTGAGTCAATTTGCTAAGCTAATAAATCTATTTAAAGACACAACAAGCTCCCCAAATGTACTACAACATGTTTTTTTTTCTTTTTTTAAATCAAACTGCTGCCTTTTCATCAGTGCCTTAAGTTTTGCACATAAAAGGACATATATGTTTCAAGAGAGAAGATAAAGGAATGAAAACAATTTGGGTGTTCATAAAGGATAGATTTTCATGTTAAGCTATGTAAATATCACTTAGTATTTGAGTGAGTTGTGGCATGAAAAGGGAAGAGGGGCCGGGCGGTGGTCTACAAGAGCTAGTTCCAGGACAGGCTCCAAAACTACAGAGAAACCCTGTCTCGACAAACCAAAAAAAAAAAAAAAAAAAAAAAGAAGAGGGAGTGAAAAAATAAATAAAGATAATTAAGAATTGAGATAAAAAGGAGTGGAAGTAAACTTTAGTTAGAATTTTATTCATTTCCCGTTCCTGGGGCCCTCCATATTTGTCACTGTTAGGGTTCTCCTTTTTATCTGATGGAAGCAGATGCAGTGATCCACAGCCAAGCAAAGGGCTGAACTCCTGGAGTTCAGTTGAAGAGTGAGAGGAGGGATCACATGAGCAAGGGGGATCAAGATCATAGTGGGGAAAATCACAGAGATAACTGACCAGAGCTAGTGGGAACTCAGGGACTCTAGACTCAAAGATGGGGAACCTGCATGGGACTGAACTAACCCCTCTGAATATGGGTGACAGTTCTGTGGCTTGATCTGTTGGGGGTTGGCAGAGGGACTAGGACTTATCTCAGGTACATAAACTGTTTTTTTTTTTGAGCCCATTCCCTATAATACAATACCTTGCTCAGCTTTGATGGGGGTGGTGATCCTGCCTCAACTTGGTATGCCAGACTTTGTTGGCTCCCCAAGGAAGACCTTACTTTCTCTGAGGCGTGGATGGGGGTAGAATGGGAGGGGCAGGAGAAAGGGAGGGAGTTCGAACTGAGGTTAGTATGTAAAATGAAAAAAAATTTAAATAAAAAAATTATACATATTTTGAACTTTAAACAAAAGTCCATAGAAGCATAACTCAAGGTCATAATGCTTGCCATAATACATATAAGTTTCTTTATATTTGCTTTATTCCTATCCCCAGTAAAGCCTTGGGTGGATTTTGGAGACTGGACACTTGTCTACACCTTTCCCCTTTAATACTTATGCTATTTCCACACTCTCATCTCAAGAAGTAGCCAAACATTAGTCCTAAAGGATCATCCAGCTCTTTTCTGATGGATTATAAGGGCTATAAAAACTTTTCCTGCACATAGAAAATGTCTTCAGAACTGTGTTAGCCATTATGGAAGACGTGCAACCCTGAAAGAGAAGACACGGCTATGACTGCTCTGTCCAGAAAATCAAAGGGCGATGGTGGAAAACTGAGATTCTGGATGCCAAATGGTGGAAGTCCAGAGAATGCTAGATTTCTACACAAAAACCCAGGACCCTATGAAATGCAAGCATATGATTATGACTCAATGAAGTTTCAAAGAAAATAAGAAATATAATTCCTTGTATGATGAAATTTGAACCTAGAAAATTTGTTGCCTTGAAGTAATACTATACAGGTCAAAAGTAACTGTATAAAGTCTTTTCCTTCCTTCCTTCCTTCCTTCCTTCCTTCCTTCCTTCCTTCCTGCTTCCTTCCTTCCTTCCTTCCTGCTTCCTTCCTTCCTTCTTCCTTCCTTCCTTCCTTTCTTTCTTCCTTCCTCTCTCCCTCCCTTTTTCCCTCCTTTCCTTCCTTTCTTCCCTCCTTCCTTCCTTTCTCTCTTCCTCTCTCCATTCCTTCTCTTCTTTTTTATTTCTTTATTCATTTTATTTTTATTTATTTATATTTTGGTGTTTCAAGACAGGGTTTCTCCGTGTAGCCCTAGCTGTCCTAGAACTCTCTCTGTACAGACCAGGCTGGCCTTGAACTCAGAGATATCTACCTGGCTGTTTATCTCAAGTGCTTGGATTAAAGGCTTGTGTCACCAGTGCCTGGCTAAAGCATTTCATAATTGTCCCCATTTCTGTATTTTTCAGAGACTTTCTCATTCTATCTCCTCCTCTGCCCAGCTCTGGGTTTTGTTCTTAGAATTTGTCTTTTAAGACCTTAAGAGGTAGGAATATATAGATTAATTAATTGGTTCATATAATTGATTTGAAAAAGAGGCTATTTTATAAGTTAAAAATATAAAATATTACATAACCTCTCCCTTTCACACTCATGGCCAAAGGAGAGATTGTTCAGATAAACTAGAAGGAGGTTAATCATTTAGGATACAGCACCAGGATCTCATGTTTGACAACTACCAGCACAGCTGCACATAGAAAACTTAGGTAGAAATCATGTTCAGTGTTGGTTTGCTTATTTACCCTTCTTTCAGACATGAAAGACACAGTCTGTCTGACAAGGAGGAGCTTCTTTTTCAGACCATTCAGTGAGAAAAGTGAGACTTGATGACACATTTGAATTCTTTATCCAGGAAGAGGAAGTGAAACCAAGTTGAAATAAAGATCAGAGAGAGGTGTGCACAACCCAAGTGAGATCATGATGAGTGTAATTCTTATTTTGCTTTGATTGACATTAACAGGAATATAGCAGCCACTGTGGTAAGCATGTCACAAACATCACCTGATGCAATGAACAAGACTTATGAAGTATGTATTATTTTTACAACTTGTTTACCAAAGAGGCGACCCATGTTTCCACAATAAGTGATTTTGTCAAAGTCATCTGGCTAGTCTGCAGAAGTAAATACAAATTCAGCCCTGCCCAGCCCTATATAAGTACTATATGGTACTTCTACCTTCAATAGACTCATCTCTTCTTGGCCCCAGGTGTTTATAAGGGAGAAGACTAAATGACCACATTGATTATATTGCAATCAGCTTACTTAAGTTACAGTATTAACTTGTCAACAGGAGTTACTGAGACTATAGTGACAGATTCTTATTTGTGTATTTAAGTTTTCTTTTCTAGGTGTTTGCTCTGGTACTGTGACTATGCTTGAAGAGGAAGATGGAAGAATATGGATCAGGTGGAACATATTGCAGAACCTGCGGCTTAATGCTGAAATGACTTATTGCTGTATCTTTATAGATACAGAAGAAGAAACACAGCTTGCTAGTTAGAAAAGAAAAGTCCATAGACATGTGATAGCTGTCTTCAAATATTTGGTGGATTATAACGTGAAAGTAGCATGGAATTTGCTCCATCTACCTGCCCAAAGTAAAAATAGGAACAATGGGAAGATAGTAGAGGAAGATAGATTTTATGTCAATAGAAAATAACTTCAAAAATATAATGTAACATTTCATAATATTGACTTGTGCCTTGGAATCTTTTTTAAAAGATCATAAGAGAACTTCTATTGCTTTAAATGAATGAAATAAAGTTTATAAGATCTCATAGAAAAGGATTTACACTGAATTGTCACTAAAATCTTTAAAAACTTTAATAAGCTTGAAATGGCATGAAACATGTGTGTTCTTATGATAATGCAACGGAGGTTTCTTACCTACATTTATAGTGGAAGCAATGCTAAGCTATAATTAGACATCAGAGAACATGCCAATATATTATTTTCCCATCAAATTTTGTGAAACCCAATATATATATATCTTACAAAGTTATGGTTTCTCTATCCTGAAAGTAGTAATTTTTAAATTTTTTTTAGTTGTTGCAAAAAAAAAAATCTTTCCGCCTCCTCCCCGTTTCCCAATTCCCTCCCCCTCCTCGCACACATCGCCCCTTCCCCCACTCCCCTCCCCCTCTCCCCCTCCCCCCCCATTCCATTCTCCCTCCCTCTCAAGAATGAAGAGCTGTCCAGATTCCGTGCCCTGCGGGAAGTCCAAGGTCCTCCCACTTCTATCCAGGACCAGGAAGGTGAGCATCCAAACAGGCTAGGTTTCCACAAAGCCAGTTCATATATTAGGATCGAGACCTAGTGCCATTGTCCTTTGCTTCTATTCAGACTTCATTGTCCACCACGTTCAGAAAGTCCGGTTTCATCCCATGCTTATTCAGTCCCAGTCCCGCTGGCTTTGGTGAGCTCCCAATAGATCAGTTCCACTGTCACAGTGGGTGGGTTCACCCCTCGTGGTCCTGACTTCCTTGCTCATGTTTTCCCTCCTTCTGCTCCTCATTTGGATCCTAAGAGCTCAGTCCAGTGCTCCAATTTGGGTCTCTGTCTCTATCTCGATGCATTGCCAGATGAAGATTCTAAGGTGATATCCAAGATATTCATCAGTATGGCTATGGGATAGGGTCATTTCAGGTTCCCTCTCCTCAGTTGCTCAAGGTACTAGCTGGGAACATCTCCCTGGACACCTGCGAGCCACTCTAGAGTCAAGTCTCTTGCCACCCCTAAGATGGCTCCCTTAATTAGGATATATATTTCTCTGCTCCCATGTCCACCCTTCCTTTATCCCAACCATCCCATTCCCCCAAGCTCCCCCAATTCTCCCCTTCTCACGTTTCTCACCCCATTTCCCCTTAGCCCCATGCTACCTCACCCCCAAGTTCCCAGGTTTTGCCCTGCAATCTTGTCTACTTCCCATATCCAGGCGGATGACTATATGTTTTTCTTTGGGTTCACCTTCTTATTTAGCTTCTCTACGATCACAAATTATATGCTCAATGTCCTTTATTTATAGCTAGAAACCAATTATGAGTGAGTACATCCCATGTTCATCTGTTTTGGGCCTGGAATACCTCACTCAGGATAGTGTTTTCTATTTCCAACCATTTGCATGCAAAATTCACGAAGTCATTGTTTTTTACCGCTGAGTAGTACTCTAATATGTATATATTCCACACTTTCTTCATCCATTCTTCCATTGAAGGGCATCTAGGTTGTTTCCAGGTTCTGGCTATTACAAATAATGCTGCTACGAACATAGTTGAACAAGTGCTTTTGTCATATAATAGGGCATCTCTTGGGTATATTCCTAAGAGTGGTATTACTGGATCTTGGTGTAGGTTGATCCCGAATTTCCTGAGAAATCGCCACACTGCTTTCCAAAGTGGTTGCACAAGTTTGCATTCCCACCAGCAATGGATGAGTATGCCCCTTCCTCCACAACCACTCCAGCAAAGGCTATCATTGGTGTTTTTGATTTTAGCCATTCTGAAAGGTGTAACATGGTATCTCAAAGTTGTTTTGATTTGTATTTTCCTGATCACCAAGGAGGATGAGCATGATCTTAAGTGTCTTTTGGTCGTTTGAATTTCTTCTGTTGAGAATTCTCTGTTCAGTTCAGTGTCCCATTTTTTTAACTGGGTTAATTAGCATTTTAAAGTCTAGTTTCTTGAGTTCTTTATAAATTTTGGAGATCAGACCTTTGTCTGTTGCGGGATTGGTGAAGATCTTCTCCCAGTCAGTGGGTTGCCTTTTTGTCTTAGTGACAGTGTCCTTTGCTTTACAGAAGCTTCTCAGTTTCAGGAGGTCCCATTTATTCAATGTTGTCCTTAATGACTGTGCTGCTGGGGATATGCGTAGGAAGTGATCTCCTGAGAGAGAAAATGGTTTGCAATGTACTGCAGGCTTGTCTTGAACTCACCATCTTCCTGGATCAGTCTCTAAATGCTGGAGCAATAGATGAATGACACCCACACTGAAACCAAAAGAATGGTTTAAGGAAAGAGAATATTTAAATTGGATTTCTAATTTAGTTGTATACTAAATGAGATTTAAGTTCTAGGATCCTGATACTCTTTGCTCAAAGCTCTTGAGTGTTTTTTGTTTAAAATTATCCTTTGCAAATAACTTGTTTTATTTTCTAAATAGAAGACTTTCTTTTACAGTTCCTTACACAGTCCTCCAACAGAACAAACATGAAGAAAAAAAAAAAAGGTGATGCATCTGGTTGAACTGGAAACGACAACCCTAGTTCCTGGCCTGCTCAGTGCACCCCTCCAACTAATCTACATTTCTCCTTCCCAATCTCGACAGTAAAGCCTCAGGGTTTTGTGAAAGAGCCACAGAATTCAATAAAAATCCCTTAGATTTGCCTCCAAGTTTTTTCTAGAACTTTACCTCTCAGAGGTTGTTCATCAGTGCCGTCATTATTTCTAAACAACCTACAGACATTTCTGGCACCACGCCTCTGTGCACACTGCTCCCCAGTCTGGAATGCCTTACACACCCTACTCGTATTTGCTGTTTCACTAAACTATAGTTTCCCTTAAGATCTTATTAAGTTCCACTTCCTTGGAAAAGTATTCTCTAATGACTCACCCTTGGTGATTGTTTTTGCTTGCTGATCTACTTGAATAATGCTCTCTGGTTGACATAAGTGATGCAGCTTTCCTTTTGTTGCTGTGTCCAATTCTGTCTTCTCACCAAGAGAGCAGGCAACTGGAGCTCTTAGACTACTCTGCATCTCTGGGGTCCAGTAACTTATGCTGCATACAGCAGATGTGGAATTTGTTCTTATCTATGAAACATATTTTTCACATTTATACTATTTCTCTAAAAATTCATAAGGGAATTCAACATGCATTTCATCTGCCACAACTTCTTGAGCACCTAACAGGATTCAGGCTCTTTTGGATTCCTCTGGTCTGCATATGGCACAGTTTGGACAGAGAGGACATATGTAAAGGTCACCTAGAAGGGAGGAAACCATGATTTGGATAGATGGAATTGTGTCTGTTCTTTTGAAAGGAGGTAAGGTGCAAAAAAATGAATAGAAAGCAGGCATGCTTGAAGATAAAGAAGCAGGTTGAAACATGATTAGGAAAGACAAAGAACAAGAAAGAACAAAAGGAAGGTGACTCACATCCTGGGATCTACAAGGATTAATGTGAAAACTAGATAAATGCGTGGTTCTAAACAAATACCAGGGATAGGACCCTTTTCTTTCCTGGTTTCCACCGACAGTCAGAGTTTTGTGCTACCAGCTCAAAGTATACTTTTGGGCTTAAATTCTTGGTTAAGACTCTGGGCTCTTTTGCAAAGTCTCATTTGAAAAGAAAACACAGCAAGAGGAGGTGCTCCTGAGTTACTGACATCATAATGTCTGTTTTGTACATCTTTCGAAATCCACTTTAATTCGAAGAGCAACTAGTTGAAGACTCTCTGTTGTAAGGAACAGTAATAAATGCCTTAGTTGAGGGAAGGAAGCCTGCAATTTCAAGAGCAAACATAACTAGGATAAAGTAGAATCCTGTGATAAAGTTCTTACAAGCAGTTAAGAAGAGTGAGAACTTAAAAATAACTAAGCTTACGAAGCCATGTGTTTTACCCTGTGACAGGCACTGTTTCACGCATTTGACGAGTGTTATCTTATACACAAGAAACCTTTGGGTTAAACATCATTATCATTCTCATACTAGTGATAGCAAAATTGAAGTAACATATTTTAGGTCAGGCAACCTGTGTAGACGGCAGATTGACAGCACTGGAATTCGAACCTGTTAGCAGTGCTCTTTTTTGTGGCTTATGAATGTCCAAGTCCATTGTTGTACTGTCAAACATTGTTCCTACTTGATTAGCAAGAAAGAAAACAAAATAGAAGTCAGTCTGTGCTTTGAATGAAATTGCTAAGGGAAATAGGCACCAGGGAACTTGATATTGATAGCAAGCCAGAAAAATCCCCACTTCTCACTAGATTCAGCTGTTTAATTCTCTTTTCGCTATCCTGTTTCAACACCCCTCTCAAGATTTGTGGAGATACTAAAAGTAATAACTCATAGAGGCCAATCTGACTTTTACTTCTTTTCTTCCCTTTCTTTTCATGCAGGTGTTGTGAACATAGAACTTGTCCAGCAGCCCAACAAAGATACTAGAAGAAAGAGGGTCATGTGTAAAATAGTGTAAATCATCTGGACTGATTCAAGGCTGTCTGGCTCTTTGTTTGTTTAGGCTAGGGATGCTCCAACTGGGAGTTTTATGAATTACACCACAGAAGCCTGTGGTCATGAGGGAAAATAACTTTTGAATTTTCTGTTTCTGAACATTGTGTTCTTCTTATTTAAAGCCAGAAATATCTAACAGTGGGGTTCACCTGAAGCTCTGAGTCAGTAAAGTTATCAAATGCAACTCAAGGTAATACAAGACAAGGAAGTCTTACACTTCATGAATGTATTTAAAAGTCATCTACAAATCCGATTGGCCTCAAGGTAATTTATTGAGTATAGTCTTAGGGTGATGGCTATTCATGACAAAGGTTTTTCATTAAGGCAAGCCACTTCATTTGATCTTTTTCTAGGAACCCAGACCCCTAGATTATCTTCTTAATAGAACGTGTCCCAGCATGCCTCTTTTTAGGACCTTGCTAAATCTTCCCTCCACTACCCTGCTGCTTTCTTACATACACCTTCACCCCCTCCTCATCCACCTTGTGCTTCCTTAACATCCTTTGCTCCTTTCCTGACACACATTCAGCCAACCCATCAAAAACCTTGAGGGTATACAACTTCCTTTTTGGCATCAATGTAGAAAATGACATTTGTTTATAAATAATGCTATCACTTTTCAGCTGGAAAATGAGCTCATGCTACTCTAGAGAGGAGTGAGGAGAGTACACATTGCTCAAGCTAAGAAGGTTCTACTTACATTTTTAAATAATTTTATAGACATCAAGTTTACATTTAAGATGCTTAATACTAGGAGAACCTGACCCACTGAATCAACTAAGCAGGGCTCGTGAGGGATCACGGAAACAATCATGGAGCATGTATGGGTTTGAGCTAAGTTCACTGTTTATATGTTATGGTTGTACAGCTTGATGTTCTTGTGGGATTCCTAAAGGAGTGGGGGTATCTCTGTTTCTCTGTGCTTGGTGACATTTTTATAATACAAGTTTCCCTTGTTCAGCCTTGATATGAGAAATTGTCTTATTGTATCTTGTTATGCTGTGGTTGAATGATATCCCTGGGAGACCTGCTCTGGGGAATGAAGGGGGGGGAGGGCTGGGAGTACTGAAGAGAGGAGAAATTGCAGTCAGGAAGTATTGAAAACAAAAAATAATAAAATAAAGTAAAATAAAAAACAAAGATAAAATAAAATGCATCATATCAAAGTGTTTAGTAGTTAGTCCTAGTAAGCATGCATTCATGTAACATTTGTTCATATCAAGCTATGAAACATAGCCTGATTCCAGAAAACACAATCTTACCCTTGTATTTAGAACAGTCATTAAGATATTTGTTGTTACCAAATAGCATGTTTTGGGACTTCATATATAGAAAGTCATATAGTATTTACATTCGATATAAATAGAGAGCCTAAAGATTTATCTCTGGTATTGTGCAGACTGATAATTTACACATTTTAAATTTTTGGGTCATTTAAATTAATTGTTTCTTAGATGTGTGTGTGTGTTTGTGTGAGTGTGTGAGTGTGTGTGAATGTGTGTGTATGTGTGTGTTTACAGAATGTACCACAATTTATTCTACACATTTGATTATTTGAATCAGTTCGAAGTTTTAGTGGCTATAAAACTTGTACAGTCTGTTTTATGTGACTTTCTTAGTCTGTTTCTGTTGCTGTAACAGAATATTTAATTTTTTAGATTATTTTACGTGTAGGGGTATGTTGCCTGTATGTATGACTAGACTATGTGCACATATCATGGAGACCAGAAGAGGGTATCAGATTGCTTGGAACTGGAGTTACCTATGCCACTTTTTGGTGCCAGGAATAGAACCCAGGTTCTCTGAAAGACCAAAAAGTCTTCTAAATGACTTAGCCACCACCCCATCCTTTGTAATAGAATATTTAAGACTAGGTACTTATAAAGGAGTTTCTCTCATGAATTTAGAGGCTGCGCCATTCAAGAGCATGATGCTTTCCAAAAGGGTTTTGTTATTATGACAAAGCATAGTCCCAACTTAGGGAAACAAGATAAAACTGAAGATATGGCCTCATTTTATATTAAAGTTTTCTCATGATAACTAATACAGTCCTGTGAAAAATACCTCAGTTCCTATCAGTTACATGTCCAGTTTGGAAATTCCTACCTGCCAACCCTCCACAAACCTCAATACAGGCCCTGGAGACGACAAACAATACCTAGCTCGGTACAGTGGTTATATGCAAAATATGTTGTTATGGATTAATTGGGCTCATAGTTAAGATGCATATTTGACTTAATAAGAAAGTATGAAACATTTTTACTCTGGGTTTTGTCTCATTTTTTCTTTATTTATTGATTTTTATTGAGCTCTACATTTTTTTTCTGCTCCACTCTCTGCCACTCCCCCCCCCTTCAACCCTCTCCCAAGGTCTCCATGCTCACATTACTCAGGAGATCTTGGCTATTTCTACTTCCCATGTAGATTAGATCTATGTATGTCTCTCTTAGTGTCCTCATTTTTGTCTAAGTTCTCTGGGGTTGTGATTTGTTGGCTGGTTTTCTTTGCTTTATGTTTAAAAACCACTTATGAGTGAGTACATGTGATACTTGTCTTTCAGGGTCTGGGTTACCTCACTCAAAATGATGCTTTCTAGATCCATACATTTTCCTGCATAATTCAAGATGTTATTTTTTTCTGCTGTGTAGTACTCCGTTGTGTAAATGTACCACATTTTCCTTATCCATTCTTCGGTCGAGGGGCATTTACATTGTTTCCAGGTTCTGGCTATGACAAACATTTTTTATTCTCCTATCTACAGGGTGTAAGTATTCCAATTGTTTCAAATCCATGCCAAAACATAAGTGATATCATTGTTTTTAATTTTAGCCATTCTAATAACTATAAATTTTGATATTTTATTTCAATTTATATATTCATCAAGGCTAAAAATATTTATTACATAATTTTAACTTAATTTTTTATTCTATGTGTATGGGAGATTTCGCTGCATGTATGCCTGGACAGAATTTAGATGCAGTGCCTAAAGAGGTCAAATGGGGGCACTAGAGCCTTTGGCACTGAAGTTACAGATAGTTGTGAGCTGCCTTGTGGTTGCTGTGAATTGAATTCCTGTCCTCTGGAAGGTCAGCCAGTGCTCTTAACTAATGAGTCGCTTTTCCCAGCACATTGCTTATCATCTTATGTGCTTCTAGATATAACTTCTTTCATAAAGTCTTTAAAACATCTTTCCACCCTTCTCTTTTATTGATTGATGCTTTTTATTGAGTTGTGAGATTTCTTTAGATGTTTTTATGTCAGTATTTACATTCTTAGGATTACAAACTTCTTCAAAATAAAATAAAGTAATAGATTAGAAGAAAACATTAATCTAGGATTTGCATTTTTATTTTTGTCTGGGTGTACTTTGAAGACCTTAAATTTTTCATTTTATAAAATGTACTTTAGGACTTTCCCTAGTATAAAGACACATTTGTTCTAAGGAGTCTAAGACATTGTCTAGTAAAAAATACTCATTTGTTCTAAGGAATTGAGGTTTCAAAGGTTTTCTTCTATAAATTTTACAAATTTAGTTTTTTAAAGCATTCTATCCATTTCAATTTAACTAATATGAATGAGATGACAATTCCTTCTTTCACCATTTAGCTATTCAGTTATTCCAAATCCTATTTTTTAGATAACTACAAAATCCATCTTGAATTTCTTAGACATTTGTTGAGACTCATTTGAACATACAATAATTACATACTTCTCGATTATATTTTATTGATCATAAACAACTTTTCACGTATACCTTATTGTCTTGATAACTGCAGTTTTATAGTCTTATTAGTCATAAGTTGTATCAACATACATTAATTGTACAAAATGATGAGTTTCAATTTTACAGTTATATATGAGTATATTTTACACTTTGATCTTATTAATTTCCTACTACTCTCTTCTGCATCTTCTCCCCACTTCCCATGGTTCATTTCTTTTTGTTTGAACAGTCCCTTTGGTAGTAAGTATTGATATAAATGAATCTTTTAACTTTGTTCTTCTTGTTAGATATGGTGTCACACCGCTGTAATCCTAGCATGTGGTATATGGAGGCAGGAGGATCAGATATTGAATGTCATCCGTAGCTATACAGCAAGGCCAGACTGGGCAATGTGAAATTGTGTCAAACAAACAGCAGCTTTATATATAAAGAGAAAAAGTTAAGGTTACTGTGATTATTTTTAGGTTATTCGCTGCTCACTGTTAATATAAAAATGAGCTTAATTTCTATAAAGAATATTGCTTAGCTGTTGACTGGGCCCTTAAATCAATGGGGAACAATTGTAAGTTTCACAAATTGAAATTTCCAATTATGGTCAGGGCATATCTCACTATTCATTTAGATATTTTGTGATTTCTTTCAGGACTATTTCTTTTTTTGGTTTTTCGAAACAGGGTTACTCTTCATAGCTTTGGAGACTGTCCTGGAACTCACTCTGTAGACAAGGCTGGCCTCGAACTCACAGAGATTCAACTACCTCTGCCTCTGACTGAGGACCGTTTATTTTTTTGTCTCTTCCAGTATACTGATATACTGCATAACATACTATGTATTTTGGAAAAAAAATGTATTTCTATGCATATTAAATTGAATTACAAAGATTCATTTTCTAATGATATATTGCTAGCATATAATAGCTAATTGGCAACACACCTTTGCATATAATTTATCATTTTCCGTGGTTCTTAAGAATTGTTGAGAGGAATGGAGCAGAGGGCTGCATTCCTGCTGCTTTGGCTCACGGCCGCCTGGCTAGCTTAGTCCCAGAAACAATTACACGGAAACTGTATTCTTTTAAACACTTCTTCGCCCATTAGTTCCAGCCTCTTATTGGCTAGCTCTTACATATTGATCTAACCCATTTCTAATAATCTGTGTAGCCCACAAGGTGGTTTACCAGGGAAGATCTTAACCTGAGGCTGTGTCGGGTGGGAGAATCATGGCGACTCCTGACTCAGCTTCTTTCTCCCAGCATTCTGTTCTGTTTACTCCGCCTATCTAAATTCTATCCTATCAGAGGGCCAAGCAGTTTCTTTATTAATTAACCAATGAAAGCAACAGATAAGATACAAGACCCACCTCCATCAAATAATAATTTCTATCTTTAGCTATTTGACTGTGATCTGCTTACACATGGTTGTTTCCCTTCTTTTTGGGTGTTAACATGCCTTTTAAGTTAACATAGCAGTACATATTCATGGAATGTGGCTTGATCATCTAAGACATTTATATAAAGTATAAAGATCAAATCAAAGTAATTATAACAGGATTCCTTCTACCCTATCAGTTCTTTGTGTTTGGAGCTTTTGCGTGAATCTCTCTTTTCTAGATCTTTATAAAATACATAGTAAGTAGGTCATTGTGAACTATTATCACTGTATTGTTATTGAACACTTACTAGAACAGATTGCATGTAAGTTTTTTTTGATACTTTTCATCCAACCTCATTTTCTAGCTTATAGTAATTATCATCTGTTCTCTTTTGTATTTTGAGATAAAATTTTCTTTTCATCTTTGTGTTTTTCTTTATAGTTCACTAGCTATGGCTTGCTGAAGTCTTGAAAGTTTATTTTAAAGTATATTGTTTTCCCACTACACTTCAGAAAATTGGAATCTAGGTGTGGTGGTGCACACCTTTAATCCCAGGTCTTGGGAGACAGAGATAAGCACATCTCTGTGAGATTGAGGCCAGCCTGGTTTACAAAGTGAGTTTCAAGTAAGCCAGCACAACAAGGTAAAACCAAGTTTAAAATATTTTTTGAGCTTTTTTTCCCCAAACATCTTTTTCTTATTGCCTCTAATGGCCCAACTTTTTCAGAAACTCAGAGATTTGTATTGTCTCACAAGTCAGTAAGTCTTTTTGTTACTTTCCAATATTATTCTTCTTGTTTTTAGATTATAGATTTGAACTTCATTATTCCATTATTTTTCTAATAATATGTTGTTTGCATTTTTGCTAAGGTTTCTTCCATCTGTTTTGTTACTTAACTATATTCTTCTTTATGTCTTTGGATATATTTTTAAATGGCTACTTTGGAAATCTTATAAGATCTTGGCATATATGGTTGCTTTTAGATGGATTGATTTATTTCAGACTTAGATTGATTGATTGATATTTAGTTCTTTGTTTAAAATAATCAAGTGTAGACCTATATAAAATTTGGATTATAATATAAGAAACTAATTTCACATATTGGCTTTATTTAAATAATTTGTTAGGGTGATAGTCACCTACTTTATGGGCAATTCTTGCCTTCATGGAGACTTGAATAAAGGCTTTGCTAGGTGGGACTAGTGTAGCTACAACCCTAATGCAGCCCTTAATGCAAGTCTTTTATGATCCCACAACTAAATTATGGGAATTTTATTGAGCTTTTCCCACTCTGGTTGTGATGAAATTTCATTTTTTAAACACTGTGCCATCTTAAGCCTGTTCCACTCAGTCCTACTCTACCTCTTGCTGCTAGGACTTGCAAAACCTTATTCTGTACTTGTACAGACCAACTCTTGGCTAATGACTCATGGGAAACCCCAACAAAGGTATCTGTGAATCCTGCTGTACAGCTTCCTTTTTTTTCTTGTATCTTTCTCTACATGTCAGTATCTTCTCAAATCAGTAGGACTGCCATGGTCAGCTGGGATTACACTTCTTATGTCTTACACTGAAAGTTATACTAAGACAGAGTACTGACCAGAAGAATATAAGATTCTCATTTTTGTTTTTCTTTTCTGGATTACCAGAGATCTGCACTAGCTATTGTCTGACACTTTAAAACAGTTGATTTGTGGGACTAGAGGTAGGACTCAGAGAAGATCATTGGTTGTTTCTCTAGAGGACCTGGGTTCGACTGCCAGCACCTACATGGAGGCATACCATCACCAATAGCTAGTTCCAGGGGATATAATGTCCTCTCTTTTTTTTACTTTCATGGATACCAGACATACATGTGGTGCACAAACATGCATGCAAACAAAGTATCTATACAGATAAAATAAAAATTATAAAAACATTATTTTACACTACATCCAGGTTTATAACTTCTTTACATAACAAGTTAATGTCTACTTTTAGATAATCCCTCAGAAACAGAACAGATGCTTTTCTGCTTTCTAGTGTTTTTGTATCTCTGTTTCTTAAGTATTGCTATTATTATTCAGATGTGTATATATACATACATACACAGTATATATATATGATTTATGATTATGCTTCATATATATATATATATATATATCTTTACATTACACAGTACTCAGGATTAAACATTTATCCTCTTGTATGCCAGGCAAGCACTTTGACACTGAACTATTCACAACCCTTTCCCTATTAAAATTTTTATTAAAATTTTCCTTATTAAAAGTTTTATTGACTGGCCTTAAACTTTCAATCCCCCTGACCTTCCTTTCCTCCTATGTAACTTGGATCATAGTCCTGGGTTATTAGGCCGAAGTTCATATGTGTGTGTGCAAAGATAAATTGAGCATAATTGGAGTTACCCTACATAGAGGATTATGCTCATCCAAGAAGCCATATGCCACCAACTAAAATGGCCAGTGCCAGGTGTAGGGTGACCCAGAGATCCACAGAACAATATAGACTTGCCATTGATATTGGTTTTCTACAAGAACTTAATGATAAGACCCCATTGCTAAATTGTTCACACAGAGGCCATGGAGAAATCAAATTGACACTGACAAAAAAAACTTTTTTCCTGCTGGCTAGTTCTCGTGGTATTGAGAGGTGCTGGCCAGTAGCTTTCCAAATTAGAGGGAGTTCATCAACAGCCTTGTCCAATGGCAAATCCTGTGAACTGCAGTAATGACCAGCTCAAGGACCATCTCAGAATAGAGTGGCAAGAAGACTGTAAAAGCCAGAGGTTGGGGAGGACCAAAAGGAAACAGCATGCTCTGGACATGTCAGCATTTCTGAACTCAGGAATTCACAGCATTTCTGGCTACCTGCAGAAGACCTCTACAAGATTAAACTAGTCAACTTCTAGCATCCACTGTGAAGGGCCTCATGAGCTCCCATTCTTAATGATAGAATCATGGATGGTTAAAGGCTTTAGGAGGAGGGATAGTCAGTTTTCTTTAAGGTTATGGCTCTTGGTAGGTGGTCTGCACTCCAGCAGATGGTTCTACCCTCATGAGTATATTGAACAGCACAATATGGATCAGTTGGGGTATTAAAACAAATAAAAGAAAAGGACAAGAAGTTGGAAGTTAGGAACATAAGAGTGGATTGGGAGGAGTCAAATAATTAATAAAAACAACAACAAAAAAACACTACCAATCTAAAGCTGAAAACCAACAACTATTCATAAGTGTAGTTACAAATCATTTTGTAGCAGTCATTTTATACAGACTACAAGGACCTTAGTATTTGTTTATAAGCACTCTTTTCTTAGGAAAAAAAGTCATTCAGAAAATAAAACAAATTATCTGATCAAGAATTAAGTAAACAGAATAACAAATAACGCATTCTTGAAACAAATTTCTTTCTAGTCTGCTTACCATCTAGACTCAGATATCTCAACAGTTGCTTCAAGTAATATATTTGAAAGATGAAACCCAGGGGAACGTATAACATTTCAGTGATAATTACTCAATGTATCTGAAAAGTCACTGATGCCATCAATAAAATGTGGTCATCCCAAAATCTGGCTACTTTATAGAAAGTTCCTGTTTCATGTTGAGGAAGACTAGCTGGGTCTGAGCAAGGGACTTTGTCATTTGTACAAGAATGTTTGACATGAGCCATACCTCTCTCTTTCCAAGAAGCAATTTCTACTCAATATAGTGATGACACAGTAGTGGTTCTAGGTTGATATTTGCAATTATTCATTGGATTTTAAAGTGAGACACAACCGCCCTTTCTCACATCCCAATTACAATAACCACTGTGGGTGTTATTTCAAAGCCTTTCTGAGTATCTGGCAAAATTATTTTTGTGAACTGTCATCATTGTCCATTTCTCAAATGGACTCAAATCTCAGTCATTCAGATATTAAAATTTAGATAGGTGAATGCACTGTGGTAGTTCTCTATTCTAATGTTAGCCATTTCCCATTGTTTTAAAGATATCTCGAACCTTGCTGTAATCTCTCTGTCTTAATTTTTTCTTATTTTTTCTATCTTTTAGTAAGAGATAGAGTAACTAAAATTTAACCCATTTGTTTGTCACTGATAATCAGACAAAGTTGCTTTAGTCCTCCTTAATTTTCTGGAAAGCTGACTAACAGAAATTGGACACTCTAACCAAGTGCCTGCTTGAACATCAAATCCAAAAAGAGTTGAATTTACTTCCTAGTTCGATCTTTCATAATGAGGAGACATTGGATTCATACAAGCTTGAGAACTGTGAGGAAACTGTGTTCCACTTTCTAGAGCAAGTTAATACACATGGATTATTGAGACTCTAGTGGATATAACTTGGTTTAGCATAAAGTTATGTAGGTTTTAATACTTAAAATTCCTTTTCACCTAAAACTACTTTCAGGATCCTGAGAAAATATGCCTATAAAATAAATATTTAAGCAAAGCATTTACTAGTAACAAATCAGAAATATTTATTTTAAAACAATTCTTTGGTTTATATGTATAATTTTATCATTTAAAATAAAAGCAAATCTGTGTACTAATGAGGATACATTTATCTTTTGCTTAAAGAATTAAGCTTTGCCTGAATATTTGATATTACAGAATACAGGACATTCTCCGGGTTCTCTAGAGTTGATTGACATTTTGATTTTATGGTTGTCAATATTGAAAATGCCATTTTGCATGAATATATAGCACAAAATGGCAGAAGTTTGTTTAGGGCTCATTCATCATTGATTTGACAAGAAAGGTGGCATATACGAGGAGTTGAAAGGGGAGGGAATGGCAGGAATGATGTAGATCCAGTGCTTATGTATTAAGTTCTCAAAATAAAATAATTTACATTTCAAAAAGAAATAACTGACATGGGAAATACACTTGAATGCATTGACATAGCAGATCACTTCCTAAATATAACCTCAGTAGCACAGAGACTGAGAGAAACAATTAAAAAATGGGACCTCCTGAAACTAAGAAGCTTCTGTAAAGCAAAGGACACAGTCAACAACACAAAATGGCAGCCTATATAATAGGAAAATATCTTCTCCAACCCCACATCAGACAGAAGGCTGATTGAGCTCCAAAACATACAAAGAACTCAAGAAATTGGGCATCAAAAGAACAAATAATCCAATAAAAAATGGGGTACAGAACATAAACAGAGAACTCTTAACAAAGGAATAATAAATGGCTGAAAGACACTTAAGGAAATACTCAAATTCCTTAGCCATTAAAGAAAGGCAAATCAAAACAACTCTGAGATTCCATCTTACACTCATAAGTGGCTTTTAGACATAAAGCAAAACAACATCAACAACAACAACAACAAAACCAGCCACAATTAACAATCCCAGAGAATATTGACAACAAAGAGGAACTGAAGAGAGACATACATGGATCTAACCTACATGAGAAGTAGAAAAAGACTAGATCTCCTGAGTAAATTGGGATCATGGGAACCATGGGGCAGGGCAGAAGGGGAGAGCAGAAGAAGGGAGGGGAGCGGAGAAAAATTTATAGCACAATAAAAACAATAAGAAAATTTAAAAAGAAAGAACTATTAGCAATTCTATTCCTAGACCACATCAAAATTATTTTAATGAATATTTTCTAAAATATGAGTCAACAATAAAAATGTCAATAATATTATTTTCATTTTTGTGTGTGTTTGTGTTTTATGTATGAGCATGTGCGCACATAATACAACATATGTGTGGAATTTGTTAGAGTCAATTCTCTCCCTCTATTATGTGTATTCTGAGTATCAAATTCAGGTCTTCAAGCTTGGTGGCAATGCCTTTACCCACTAAGCAACCTTTTCAGTCTCCAAAGAATTTTTAAAAAATAAAATATGCTAACAAAATACAATCCAAAGACATAAAAACCGAATACTTGCAAGTGGAGAAAAACAGTTCGAAAATATTCAATTATTTTCCACTATTAAACCATGATGTTTCTGTAATAGCAGAAAACTTTGACTCTAAAGTAAAATCTCTACAGTGTCATAACCTACAGCAATCTGGATTCTGAGCCTAAGTGTTCCAGGTAGCATCCATTGGTGCTGCATGCTTTAATTTTATGTGTAGTGCCAATTGCACATGTTGGCTACAGTAAAGTTGAAGCATGCAACATAGGCAAGTACTGCCAGGAACACTTTGGATTCATTATGCATTTGGTTTTGATTTTTTTTTTTTTAGTGATAGCACATTTGAGCCTGTTGTCAACTTTTTTGTGACATCCACATTCACAAATTCACAGTTTAAGAAGCTGATATTAGCCTGAGGGATGTCTACTTACAACTCTGTAATTCCACAAACTTAAAGTAGAGAAAAATAGCAATGTGAAGTAGCCAAAGAACTGAAGTGAAGTTATCAGCTATAAAGGTATGAACAGTAATGCTTTTGCTTACACTTTCCTCCTACTACGTTGTCTCACCTAGCCTTGATATAAGGGTATGTGCCTAGTCTTCTTGAATCGTGTTATGCTGTGTTCGGTTGATATCCCTGGGAGGCCTGTCTCTTTTCTAAAGGGAAACAGAGGGGCAGTGGATCAGGGAGAGAGAGAAAGTGTGAAGAGGGACTGGGAGAAGTGGAGGGAGGGGAGGCCACTGTTGGGATGTACTGTATGAAAAAAGAATAAAGAAAAAATTACAGTAACAAAAGCTCACTTTTATTATGTCTACTATGCACAAATCTTTGCCCAGAAACCATTATTTTACCCCTTATATTAATCCAGTGATACAAGTACAATTTTTTTTTCGTTTTACAGGCAAAAGAACCCAGCTGCAATTTGCATGAGGTTATGGGGTCAAGCCCTGAGAGGACCTGGATTCACCTGTAGAAAGTGCTTATAACCATTAAGAACGAATGGTACATCTCAGTTGGCTTGCATTATAGATCAAAATGCATATGAGAACTTAAAATCACTCGACTTTGAAACACATTATGGGATCATGACGTTTTAGACTGGAGATGTTTCTTTGCACTTAGTTTAAATTTAAGAGTGATGCAGCAATTATTAGGTATCTAGGTAGCTAAGTATTTTCTTCAGTTTTGCAATGACCTCACCATATATCTAATCATGTTACAAGTTTGTTCATTCACTTGCAAATGCCATATAAAATTGCCACTTTAGTATATGCCATGTACTGTACTTGGTGCTAGATAAACTGCTTAACAAGATAGACACATAATGCAAGTCAATAAGCCAAAGTAAGCCATCACTAAGTTCCATTGTGCACTCCAGTACCAGTACTCTGCTTATTAAATAGCCACTCAATGAACTAGAAAACAAAATGTTTCAAGTCTGGACTCAAAACTGACCAGATCTAAAGTTATGTGTGTCCACAAGATTCCACACACGAGCTCTCCGTTCCTAATGTAAATAACTGTGTCCACCTGCCCATTGCGGGTTCTGAAAGAGAAAGAAAGGAGGAGGGGGAGGAGGAAGAGAACAGGGTAAATAAGCTTAATGGTGGGTTGTCTTTCTATTTTCTACCTTATGAGGTTTTCTCTTCATTCTTCTTTAGAAGGATAGGTACCTTTAAAGAATAGAGGTAATTGGGTCTGAAAGGAGTCATCAACTAAGCTAAAAATTGTGGTGAATGGGCAAACTTTGATGAAGTTGAGGATCCCGTCTTCCCTGACCCCACTTTTATTCCAGATAAGACACTCATGTCGATCATCTATTTTTGTTGGGTCCTTCAAGTGAAAAGTTTTAGGGAAACTTCCTTCTGTGAATTGTCTCTTCTGTGATATAGTTAAAAGTATATGCCTAAAAGGCAGTCTGAACTAGTCTGAGATGGAGCTGAAGATGCAGGTCAGGGCCAGACCATACTCAATAATGTTCTTTTACAGGATATATACTTAAAAGAGTGGAGTTCTAGTTTTCCCGAAAGAAGAGTCAGAATGACATTTTTCTATTTGACATATATATTCACACAATGACCCCATCTGTTAACCATTTCATTTTTACAAATGAAACCAAGACCTTAAAAAAATAGGAGTTGAAGAGATTGCTTGATGTGAGACTCCCCTCTGTTTGCTACGAATGCCATTGGTTAATAAAGAATCTGCTTGGGCCTATTGCAGTGAAGAATAGGGTGAGGTAGGGATTCCAAGCAGATAGAGGATGAGAGAGTAGGCAGAGTCAGGGAGATGCCACGTAGCTGCCAGAATAGAAAGACACCACACACCGGTACCAGTAAACCACAAGTCTCGTGCTAAAATATAAAATAATAAAAATTGATTGATTTAAGATATAAGAGCTAGATAGCAATATGCTTATGTGATTGGCCAAGCATTATTGTAATTAATACAGTTTCGATGTGATTATTTCAGGTCTGGGCCGCCAGGAACGAATGAGCAGCCTCTGCCAACAATCACTTAATTGGTAAAGTGTGCCTACACTGCAGGCATGGGCACCTGAATTCCAATCCTTAGCATGCCTTTAAAAAGCTGAGTGTGGCCTGTGTGTGTAACCCTGGTAGTGTGGGAGAAGAGACAGAGGTGGATCCCCGAGGCTTGCTGGCCAGCCAGTATTGCCAGTCTGAGAGCTCTAGATTCAGTAAGAGACCCTGTCTCAAAAATTATGGTGGAGAGTCACTGAAGAAAACACCACCTGTTGACCTGTGGCCTCTACCCACATGCACAGGCATGCATATTCACACAAAACACACACACACACAACACTTACACACACATACACAAATACACACATGCATTCACACAGAGAAATGTGTTTCCAAGATAACTAGATAAGCTATCTTGGACACAAGATAATAAGATAGAAAAAACCTAATTTGTCCATGATAACTCTCTGTTTGAGAGAGAGCTGGAGGCGCAGGGTATGCTGTTCCCCAAAAACACATGAGTCTAATTCTGGGAATATAAAATCTAATCTCAGGCTAAGCTCAATTATTGCTTTGCTTTTCTCAATTTGGTGAGAAAATGTCTATTTTATCTATGTTGCAGCATCACACTTTGATAGGGGGGAGTAACAGAAAAGATTGAGAGATTCTAAAATTTGGTGTGGTCCCTGAAAGTAACTCTTGCACATGGTAAAACACTACAATGTTCTGCACAGAATGAGAATTGATGTGTTTCATGTCCTAGATCCTGATTTATGCTTTATGACAAAATGTTCCAGCATAAGCCTGTGTCACATTCATGGATATGGAACCTACCAGGCAATCTTTAGAGGACCAACTTCTTTCCTCAGAATTAAGCAATGAACAATATCACATGCTGATCAGTTGAACCCAGCACAATGAAATGAAGCTTCTGTAAGAAAAGCAAGGGTCCCTGTCGCACCAGCCTTAGGAAGGGATTTGGGACATGCCACTGAATATAAGCAATACTTAGTCATTCTTGGGAAAAACACTTCAGGTAATGCGGATGACCTATTTGAATCCAAAAGCTTTTTTTTTTTCTAATTCATTGAATGAACCTGAATTATATTCCCCTTTAATAAGACTGGTATATTTTTGGAAACATTTATTCTGATTATAAAGAAGAGAACTATCTTTACCACATCACTTTACTTTCTAGGCCTTAGTTTCTTTTTTGTTAGAAATAAATGTATATGAATAGATTATACCACTCTAGTATTATAATTGCATTTAGATATACACACATCTACATAAGAATGCCAAATAGTTTTCGGTCAGTCTGGCATTTTCATCTTTGGTTTTCTCTTTTATCTCTCTCCATTTTAAATTTGGACTAGAACTCTGTTCCTCTTTCAGTTTCATCATACTGAAAATATAAAACTGGCTGAATTTCCTGGCTCCTCATCAGTGATGTTCAACAGATACATATGACTTCAGGATGCCCCAATAATATTTTATGTATGATGTGTGTGTGCACATGTATGAATTTTCATCTGTGTTTAAGTTCATGTGTGTGTGTGTGTATGTGTTGTGCAGGTTCATAAGTATGTCTCTGTGCATATGTGTGGGGGTCTGAAGCTAACACTGGATATTTTCATGTATTGGTCTTCACCTTACTCATTAGGCAGAGTCTCTTATTTGAGGTCAGAGCTTTCTTTTGCTTCTATTATGGCTAGCCAGCTTGTTCCCAAGATCCCCACTCTCCGCCTTTTGAGTACTGGAATTATAATTGTGCTTCTAAGCACACTAGGCATTTATGTGGATACTAGGATGTAAACTCTAGTCCCCAATTTGTGTAGTAAGTGTTTTATATACTCAGCCATCACCACAGCCCTATTCTAAGGATTGCTGAGGCAATTTATAATATACCATTTTTGTCCTATTCAGACTATATACTACTATATACTCTTTTGTCCTTTTTCCCTGTTTCATTTTTTCTTTATTCATTATCTATAATTCTTTTTGCATTTGTTCAAAAATATTTCATCTTCTGTTTTTTTCAAGCCACTCCAAATAAAGCTAGGAACCTTTCTTTATGCTCCCACTATTTTCTCATGTTATCAAATGCAGCCACCTTCCTTTAAAGACATCCTTCATTCTTTTTTATTTTGAGAATTTCATGTATGAATACCATATCACTTTTCTTAATTTAATTGCTCAAGCTGACAGTTTTCTTCCTCCAAGGTTTCAACAAGAATATATTAAAGGTAATTTCTATGTTATGCATTAAAGAGCTCAGTTCTGAAAAGACCAATTTAACCGTATGTAACAGACTGAACTGTGCTAGTTTTCTCTTGCCTGGGTTTCTTTTAGAGTCTTTTCATGAGATGCCAACCTCCTCAACAGGGCCTTAAGATTTGAATTAACCTTATTCACAGACCTTGAAGATAAGATAGAACACTGTAAGCAAGCAGCTGAAGGCAATTTCCTTCAATGACTCTGGTTCCATTCAATTTACTTACTTTGGAGTTAAGGAGCACTAACTGAAGAGCACTACTGTGCACAGGACTTCAGTACAGCTTCTTCCTCTTCTTTCCCGAGACTGTGAGCAGCAGTTTAGCAGCTTTGCTTTAGCTTTAGCAGAAACAGATTTTGATTGGCCATAATCAGAAAAGCAGACAACTGAGACACCATCTGTATGCTTTGCACAACAGCTCCCAAATCGAGATGGTGGCTGCAAATTGGATCACTGTCAGAGAGCTGTCTAAAATGTTAAGAAGTCAAGTCTGTGATAGTCTACATATCTTTCCTTGGAATGCTCTAACCGGAGGCATGTTTTCTGTTAAAACATATGGCTCCTTAATAAAACTCAAGAGTATTATTAGTGTATTAATTAAAGCATTAATAGTGGTAACAAATGTGGCTCCAGTATCACAGGACATTGAGGCATTTGTGCCATGAAGGCATGTAATACACACACACACACACACACACACACACACAGGAGCACACTAATACTTTAAAAGGTAATTTTTTTTTGAAATACCAAAGGGGATTTTTATTTATTGTCATTCAAATTTTTGAAATAGTTGGTAAGCAATGCCCCAAATAGGATTTTATAATTATGGGCCTGAAAAGATTACTCAGTGGGTAAAAAACACTTGTCACAGAAGCGCGATGACATGCACTCAACTCCTAGGACCTAGTTAGAAGAAAGAACTCACTCCTGAAGATGGCCTTCTGGCTTCCATGAGAGCCTGTGGACACACACGTGGACAAGTGTACACGTGCATAAGTATATGCTAACACAACAGATAAGGTTGGTTACAAAAACCCATTTGCTAAGTAAAACTCCCAGAATATTAATTTTTATAATTCAACATGCATAACCCACATGCTGTCCACAGATGCATGCATGCATTTCACTAACACTTAGGAATAGGCTGAGAGATCGTCTCCAGAGAGCAGTCACCTCACGAGAGGAGTTGTTCTGAGAAAAGGTCATAAGGCATTTTCAGACAAGGTAAAATGCAAAACACGGTCAACTCTTTGGGTGCTGGCAGTCAGGTGGAGGGGACATTGAGAGAAGGAAGGCCCCACAGCTGTGGCTCAGTGGAAAGTCTATGCTCCAACAGGATGGAGAATGATCTAAATGAGAGCTCTTGCCACTTAGTGTCGGGATTTTGCTTCCTTTTATATGAAGCATCGCACTGGGGCAGACCGAGTACCACACCGAGCAGGCAAAAAAAAGTAGAAGACATCTCCTAAAAGTGCTGCAGTTGGAATTTAGGTGGCACACGCCTTTAATCCCAGCACTCGGGAGGCAGAGGCAGGCAAATCTCTGTGAGTCCGAGGCCAGCCTGGTCTACAAAAGCTAGTTCCAGGACAGGAACCAAAAGCTACGGAGAAACCCTGTCTCGAAAATCCAAAACAAAAAACAAAAACAAAAAAAAGTATGTTTGGTGGCTCCACTTGGTAAAGCGCTTCACTCTGGTGGCAGAGAGACGTCCCCAATGGCACCATAGGCAGAGGGTGGCGTCTAGATGTGCTTTGTTCTCACTGACGCTGAGGTCGCTGAATGGGTCGTGGGATGGGTTCCCAAGTGAGCCGCCCCCATAGCCCGCCTTCTTCCGCAGCATGCACTATCTGGATGTTGATACTCTCTGCATGTTTCCAGGCACGAAAGGATGCATACCAGAAGACCCTATCCAGTGGAGGATGCTGACAGACACTGCCTCGAGGACGACTTGGTCAATCTCGAGGTCCTGGATGAGGTACCGAATACTTAGTAGACTACTCTCCTGGATGGTTTGTGTTTCACACAGGGGGCCTGCCCCTTCTCTGGACAGCTTTCTAAAGTCATTCAAAAACTGTTTGGTTAACCATGCAGTGACGCTTAAGGAACATTCCATTCGGTGACTATGATTCTCTGTGTGCTTGTATATAAGTTTTGGAATGATGAAGAAAAAAAATTTCCAGTAAAGCCCCCTCTGTCATAGGCATGACCAATGAAGCTCACCAACCTAAATTTATTTTCTATTTAATTCAAAAAAAAGATATTGCACTTTACCCTGAACAAAGTTGTTTGTTCTTCATAAGGAGATGTTTCCTTCACAGAGACGGTGGCGTTATTATAGTTCACGTTTGGAATCTGAAAACTAAGATAATTCCTCATTCAGAGTACTTTAAAAGGTAAATTCTTGAACTCAATTTTTGTGTCAGCTTTCCTGACTATAAGAATCAGGACTATAGTAACAACTATGTCCAAGATCTCACTTTCCTCCCATTTTTGAGAATTATATGTATATAATCACTATATTCACATCATTTTCACCCCACCTTTCCCCCATCCATTCTTCCTGTTTCCCTAATTTCCTCTAAAATTCATGACCTCTTCTTTAATTTTCAATATTACACACATACATATAGGTATGTGCTTATAAATATAACCCACTAGTCCCAGTAGTGTTGCTCATATGTGTACTTTTATTTAAGGTTGACCACTTGGGAATTATATGTGGAAGAGACTAGTTTTTCCTCTCTTCACAGGCATAAATTTACAGGAGCTCTTCATTTAGAGTTGGAGCCTTCTGGGATTTTCCCCATACATGTTGGCATGTCAACTGCAGTTGTCATTGTGCAGGTCTTGTTTAAGTGACCATTTTCTTAAGATTTCATGAATGCAAAGTTCCTTATCATATATAGAAGATGGTGTTTCACATCGGATGTCTTGGACCTCTGGTTCATCATCCTCTAGTCCATGCTTCCATGATGTTTCCTAAGCTTTTAGTATAGGGATTTCATTGTAGATGTATCAATTGAGAATGTTTATTCTCTGCCTTTTGAACAGTAGTGTATATCTCTGATGGTCTCCATCTAGTGCACAATAGGCTTTTTAAAAGGGAGTGAGAGCTACACTATCTATGAGTAGAAGGATATATATTTGCAATGTAATCAGAAATTGTACTGGTTTAGGAAAGTGGCGGTAGTAGTTTCTTTTCTAGGATCTATGACCTCACTAGCCATAGGTAGCTGACTAACTTCACAACGTCAGGCATTAATTCCATCCTATTGATTGGTCCTGAGATCCAGCTGTTGGTTACTCCCAAAACATAGCTGCTACCATTGCACCACTGGGAATATCTTGGCAGGTTGGTCATTGTTGTCCTCATTGCTGGGTAGGACTATTCTTTCCTTTTTTACACTAGGCAGCTTATACAGCACCTTCAGATACTATGAGAGCTATTCCACAATGCGCACTGTCTTTAACAACAGATTCTTAAATTTGAGTTACAGTAGCTAACTAAAAGCAAATGGCAATAACCTCTATCATATTAGGAGTTTCTTGGATTCCTGTGACCAACAGCTTGAAGGCAAGTTTTCCATGTTTGGCATGGGGTTATTTGTTAGATAATCTATAGCTTAGAGGACAGAGTATTATTACCTCAAGTGGTGTGGTGTAACTTCACTTAAACATATATTTAGATATATTAAAGTTGTATTTTGAGTAAATATAGCATGTTTCTCTGTGGCTTTACAAACATCTTGAGTGTTATTTATCGCCCTACTTCCCTTTCTGTCTTACTCTCCTTTTCCCTCCTCAGTTAATGTTGCATCCTGCTTTTTCCATTTCCCCTTCCTAGAACCTGTGTCTTTCTCTACTCCTTTCTAGATCTCCTTCCCTTCCATCCATAGTCTGTTTGTACTTTCCTAGTTTGTATTTTTACTCCAGGATATATACTCACATATAAGGATTCAGGGGAGCCAAAGGAAAAGAGAACATGTAGCGTTTGTCTTTCTGGCATTTGTCACTTCATTTTGTGTAAATCTAGTTCCATGAATTTGCCTGAAAATTTCATGCTTTCATTTTTCTTTACAGATTAATAATTCTGAAGTATATATGAAACACATATTTATCATTTGTTAGTTAGTTGGAGAACAATTTGGTTGTTTCTATTTCCTAACTACTGTGAATATAGAGCAATGATCTTGATTGGGCAAGTATTGGTGGAGAAATTTTCTTGAGTTCTTTGGGTATATAAGTGGGTTCTATAGTGGATTTATTTTTAGCTGTTTGAGAAGTCTCCATACTGAGTTTTAGAGCAGCTGCACCAGTTTGCAATCTCACCAGAGGTGAATGATGCTCTTTATCCCGTGTATTCACCAGAAGACAATAATTACAGTCAACTAACTATGCTATAGAACACCAGAATTTATTCCCCTATGTAACTATATAGTACTAGTCGCTTAACCTAACTCTATTTCTCCCTCCTCTCCCAGCATTTTCTAATCTCTAGAAATACTATTCTGTTCTCTATTTCTAGAAATTGACTTTTAGCTTCCATACATGATCAAGAATCTGTGTTTATGATCATGAACCTGTGTTATTTGTACAATAGAAAATTATTCAACCACGAGTTATTGAAAAAGAATGAAATTATATAACTTGAGGCAATATGTATAGGACTGGATGGAACACATTATGTTATATGAGATTGCTGTACTGTTTGCTGCACCAAGAGGGTGAAGAATATGTCAGATAAAATAGCTACACACAGAAAGATATATATTTCTCATTCCTTTTTAATGGTATTTTAATGATTTTATAATAGTTCATTTCTCTATTTGTATTATATATTAAGCTTTTCAACCCACCCTTCACTTTTATGGAAAACATAACAAGCATTACTGTGGACAGATTTTTTTTATTTAATTCTTTTGCTTTGATATAAATTCATAGATGTAATATTGTTATTGAGGAAAGGCATGATTGTTTATAGTATAAAATTTTATTCTGTGCTCTTATGGGGTCAAAATTTACTCCAAAGTCTGTTTTCTACATAAGTGTTGGGCGTTGCTCTCAGGTAAGTTCTCAGTTCTTTGGTATTTTTCATAAATTTGTCAGGAAGTGTCAGCTTTTGCATCTTAAATACAAGAAATTATTCATAAACAGCATATGTCATATGTAACAGCAACTTTTACCAGCCATGTAAAATGCATTCAGGAGTATGCTTAAAACTTAACACTGATTATTGAATTCAATGTTATTGCAAAGTTTTTTAATTATAATGAATGCTTTGAATTATCACCAAACAAATAAACTATAAAAAACAAACAAAAAATGAAACAAACTGAACTATCAGGTCCTGGAAGATATTTTTATGGCTCTTCTTCACTTACCACTAGAAAATGGGTAAAATGTTGACAAAAATGGGATTGTTACGTGATAGTAAAGAGATGGAATGTTGCTATGATTATATGGAATGTTTACAAAGCTGTGTAATTCACATTAATAGCATTTATAGCATTTTATTTTAATAAGAAATGTGCTTATGTGTTTGTTATGCTGCACTGAATGTCTTTGGAAATTTAAACGAATCAACATAATTGACTCCCAGGCTTGAGAAGATGGTGGCTTTATTTTCCAAATGGATTGTTAAAATTTGAATGGAAAGAGAAATGTACTTTTAAATTCTACCTTGCTGTTTCTGATAAGGAAAAATAGGCGGGTGCAAACCTGGAGAATCAAGAGACTTCAAATTATTGTCCTAGCTATTATATAGGAGTTAATTTGACAGCATTTAAGGCTTATTATGATCCTTTGAGATGCCACTTTACTTTTCATTTGATTTTCTTTCTCTTTTCTTCAAACAAGAATTTAAGATATCCCAAACTCTCAGGATTGTGTTAAAGTTATGTTAATTATGAAAGACAGATTTCAACTACCCATGTCATTTCCACAGAATTTCTTTCACTTGCCATCTTGCTTGGGTTTTGTTTCTGGTTCCTCTTCTCACCTTTTGGGCAAACTTCTGTTTACCCTTTAATGCTTAGGTACTTCAGGATGTCTTCAGTGACCTGCAGAGAGGTAATCACTTCCAGTTCTGTGTTTCCATAATATTTCATCCACACCTTTATTAAAGCTTTTATCACACTGCTATAGTTATACACTTCCTGACTGATTCTCCCACTACCATGTAAGCTGTATAAAAAAAAACTACATTCTAGTCTTCTTTGACAATTTATAAAAGAGTAAATGTAAATATTTATTACATACATGTCAAATGAGTGGGTTGTTATTTTGCCGACATCTGAAATGGAAGAGTTCCAGGGCATCACTGAAAGCTGTGTTGTCTTATGCCAGAAGAGGGTAGTAGAATGGTTTCCTAAGTGGGGCTCATTGTAATTTTGGATAGAAACAGAAGCTAAAATTGGAGTTTTCAAATCTGGCTGAAGATTAGACTTTTCTAGGAAGC
Source organism: Microtus oregoni (assembly GCF_018167655.1). Classification (NCBI taxonomy): domain Eukaryota; kingdom Metazoa; phylum Chordata; class Mammalia; order Rodentia; family Cricetidae; genus Microtus; species Microtus oregoni. The sequence continues at coordinate 7,851,681 of NW_024543873.1, forward strand.
CCTGCAAACTGACTATGCCTATACCTCCCTCTACTTTGGGCCACTTAAAAGAGCGTATTGGGTATTGACAAATATTTCAGTCTTTTCTCAGTAATTCCAATGTGCTTGTAAAGTTAAATATTGCTGGGCTTGAAGTGAAGAAATTCACTTTTCTCAGACAGTGTCCATTGTAAAATGAACAGGAGAGGAGATAAGATTCAAGATAAAGTATGGCTATAGGATATGGTCATTTCAGGTTCCCTATCCTCAGCTGCCCAAGGAGCTAACTTGGGACATCCCCCTGTTCACCTAGGAGACCCTCTAGGTTCAAGTCTCTTGCCTACTCTAAGATGGCTCCCTTAATGAAGTTATGTGATTCCCTGCTCCTCTATCCAACCTCCCTTTCTCCCAATCATCCCATTTCCTCAAGTTCCCCCCATTCTCCCCTTCTTACTTTTCTCTCCCCATCTCCCCTTACCCCTATCCCATCCCACCCCCAAGTTCCCAATTTTTTGCCCGGCAATCTTGTCTACTTCCCATACTCAGGATAACAACTATATGTTTTTCTTTGGGTTCACCTTCTTATAGCCATACTGATGAATATCTTGCATATCACCATAGAACCTTCATCTGGCGATGGATGGAGATAGAGACAGAGACCCACACTGGAGCATCGGACTGAGCTCCCATGGTCCCAATGAAGAGCAGAAGGAGGGAGAACATGAGCAAAGAAGTCGGGACCACGAGGGGTGTACCCACCCACTGAGACAGTGGGGCTGATCTATTGGGAGCTCACCAAGGCCAGGTGGACTGTGACTGAAAAAGCATGGGATATAACCGGACTCTCTGAACATGGTGGACACTGAGGGCTGATGAGAAGCCAAGGACAATGGCACTGGGTTTTGATCCTACTTCATGTTCTGGCTTTGTGGGAGCCTAGCCAGTTTGGATGTTCACCTTCCTAGACCTGGATGGAGGGGAGAGGACCTTGGACTTTCCACAGGGCAGGGAACCCTGACTGCTCTTCATACTGGAGAGGGAGGGGGAGAGGAGTGGGGAGAGGAGGAGATGAGTGGCAGGAGGGGAAGGGAAATGGGAGGCTGGGAGGAGACGAGAATTTCTTTTTTTTTTCTTTCTTTCAATAAAAAAAAGATTCAAGATAAAGTTAACTTGAATCCAGGAATAACATCAAAGCTGTTATAAATACATAAAGCAGGGAGGGGTTCCAGTCATTACACAAGTGATAGCACATCCTCAGCATAACTAGCAAGATTCAGAAATCAGATATGCCTAGAGTGTAGAAGGTGAGACAGCAATTTCTAATTGTAACAGTTGGGTACATAAGGTCATAAATTCCTTAGGAACATTTATGAACCACGGTTTGAGCCTGCTAGCTTGACAGTTTTATAGGTCTCCACCTCTGTAGCAAAAGAGCTCCAGAATATTTTTTTAAAAAGACATTTTATTTCTAATTATTTATTTTTTGTGTGTATATGTTTTAGTGTATAGATGCTAGTGCTGGTGCATATATGGGCACGTATATGGAAGACAGAAATCAACATTTAATATCTTCTTTCACCCTATTTTAATATTACTGTTATTATTACTGTTTTTTCTATTATTGTTATGATTATGATTATTTGTTTTCCTCATTTTTATCAGATCTTTGTGAAATTTTTACGTGTTTTGATTATATTCATCTTGCTCCTTCAACTCATCCAATACTCAATTCTGCCTCCCTGCATACACAATTTTGTGTATTTTTTGTTTCTTTGTTTATTTTAAAATCCACTGAATCCAACTAGTGCTGTTTATGTATATTGTTGGATGTGTGATCTTCTAAAAATTTGTTGGCCAAACTACTTGGGGCTAGATGCTTAGAGAAAATTAATTCTCCATCTCCTAGCAGTTTTCAATTGCCAATAGAGGTGGGATTTCATGTCCACCTTTCCTCTATGTGCTGGGGATTTTGTCTGGTTTAATTTTGTGTATACTGCTTCAACAATTTTGAATTCACACGTCCAACTTCCCTGATGTGCCCAGAAAACACTGTTCCTTTATAGTCTTCAACCACTTGTGACTCTTACAATCTTTTCACCCGCTCTTTCACAGTGATCCCCGAGTCTTTTGGGAATACCATCATCTTACTTTTTTCAGACAGTGTCACTCACTAAGCCTAAAGATCACCAATTCAGACATACTGATAGGCCACCAAATTTCAGAGAGTCGCTGTCTCCTACCCCCAACCAATGATGGAGTTATGCTGTGTTTCAGCCAAATCCAGTTTTTACTTGGGTTCTAGAGATCCAAATTGAGGTTCTCGTACTAATGTAACAGGCACTTTACCCACTAAGCCATTTACTTAGCTCCCAGAGCAGAAATTTTGACTTTTATCATTATTTCTTTCATTACCGTTGTAATATTTTAAAAAGAAACATCAGAAAACAAAACTACCCACAGAATTCCTTCCTTCTTAATCTCTTTCTTCCTCTTTTCCTCCTTCTTACTCTCTTCTTACCTCACTCTCCGGCAATCACGAGTCCCAGCGTAATGTAAGAACTTTGGAAACACAGACACCTTGCCTCTAATAGGTTACAAATTTAATAAGAGTGAGTCATGGTGCCTTGTCGTGAGAGCCCACTTGTTGGTTTCTGGCTGTTCAGCCCTGAACTAATCACATAGAAACTCTATTAATTAAATCCCTGCTTGGTCAATTTGCTAACTCTTACATCTAAATTTATCCCATCTCCTTTAATCTGTGCATCACCAAATGCTGTGGCCTACCAGTAAAGTTTCAGGGAATCTGTATCTGGCAACACCATGGCTTCTTTCCTCACTCTGCCTCCTTTCTCCTAGCATTCAGTTTTGTTTTTCCCACCTACCTAAGTTCTGCCCTATCAAGAGGCTGAGGCAATTTCTTTATTTACCAATGGTTTTCACAGCATACAGAAGGGAATCCCATATCACCTCCAGTTTTCTGTTTAAAATTGCATATAACTAGACAGTTATAAAATAAGAATTAGAGTTACAATATTTATTTCCCCTTTATCTTTTATCATAATTAACAAAAACTATATCTACTTTCTATTCTTCAACTCCATCAGACTCCAGAAGGATATAATATTACTTAAGTTAAAAGGAAGTGTATTGTAGGCAACTTCCAAATCTCTAGAAGTGACAGAGACATCTTGCTGCCTAGATAGTCACCAAAAGTTCTTCTGTACCATTGGGGCATCCATCTTCTGCCTACAGGTCCATAGTATCAGGCAGACTTTTCCATGATGCAGGAAATTTCAAAGACAGTTCAGCCTATATTGGAAGTTTGTTAGTCACTTTCTTCTGTGTCCTGCAGAATGTCTGGCAGACTCTTTGATAAAGCAGGAACCCTGAAGGACGATCTCATTTTTAGGCAATTTCAACAGTCATTTCTCTATGGGTCCTGCATGTCCAGTTGATCAAGCAGTCCAGGCTATAACAATTTCTTTCCCAAATAGCTAACCAACTCCATAAGGAGCCTCTTTGATGTCCATCATTCTCTTGATGTAGATTGTAGATTGATGCTGCCAGGAGCAGATGTGTCTTGTTGTCATAAGAAGTCCTAATTTATTAAAATATTTTTAAATGCCATATTCTGTAGTCTTTGAAAGCTTCAAAGAATACATATCTATCTGAAATATATCTCTCTATATATAGAAAACCTAACATGACTAAAAGTTTGACAATTATAGATGATTAATGTTAACTTATATTTCTTAATTATACATTACAGTTTTAAATGAGCTGGGCAAACACAAAACCTTAATCAAGATCAGAAATATATATACACAGTATAATAAAATTGACCTTAAATTTGTATCAATAAACTAAGATCCAAACCAATGCAAATCTCTACAGCATATTCCCCTTTAAATGTTAATAAACATTTATAAGCAACATTTGGGAATATGGGTGTATTTTTCTCCAAACTGCTTCTTGCTTTTTGTTGGGTGAAGTTGGTCCATCAAACAACATTAGCCTGGAATGAATCCACATGTTCTCATCTTCTGTGGAAACAAAAAAAAAAAAAGAACCTCTTTACTAAAGCAACAAATCCTTAGACCCAAATTCTGAAGACATGATATCTTTAAAATATATATGTTGGTTACTTAGCTACTTTACAGTCAAAAATTTCAAAGAAAACACAATAATATACATAATTCAGACTCTCTGTGTATAGTCCATATTTACATGGTTTTTTTGCTTTTATTCTATTACTTTTTAATATTTATTTTATTATCTTTACTCCTTTAATCCATGACAGTCTCTTGGCCTGTTAATAGAGCACTGTCTATTTAAAGACTTTGTTTCATTTTTTATAAAACATTTATTTCTTTTTATAACTCTCCATAATCTTTTTCTTCTCTTTCCCAAGCCTATGCATATTTTTTATACACATTGTCTCATTTAGAGGACTTTTATGTCAGAATCTGTCCTATTGTGTATCTGTAATTCTTTACTGTCCAGGAGTGCTTTTTAAAATGCTAAGCACTTCTTAAAATCATAAGGTACAACATTGCTAGGACAAATATGGCACTGTTTGTTTGCTCCACCCAGTCCAGCATGGCAGATCTGTTTGCTGCCTCTGAGAGCCATGTTCACAGCCCCATTTTTAGGCACACAACCAGTGTATGTTGCCATTAAATACTCCATAGCCGGACCTCCAGAAAGAGTCAGAGTTCACAGTGGCAACATGGCCCAGAAAGCTATCATTTCAAAATGGCATGGCTTTTTGTCTGCTACCACTGAATCAAAAAAAAAAAAATTACCTCTCTTAAAGGAACTGTAACATGCTGCCAGCAAGCAAAGCCCATTAGGGAAAAATAAATGCAGTTAAACTTTGTTTTTCAGAGTCTAGCATTCCTTTGCAAGCCCTCTCAGGATTTAAGTGGATTTTAGTTGGACACGTGGGCACCAATTTGTTGTAATGAGGCTGCCTGCTCATTTCCCAACTGCCCAGACTCCCAAAATAGTCACAAAGAACTATATTAATTAAATCACTGATTGACCAATTATCTCTTGCTTTGTATTTGCTGACTCTTACAACTTAATTTAACCCATCTCCATTGATCTGTGCATCACTATGAGGTTGTGGCCTACCAGCAAAGTTTCAGCACATCTGTCTCTGGTGGCTCCATGGCTACTCTCTTCATTCTGCTTCCTTTCACCCAGAATTAAGTTTAGTTTTCTCTACCTACCTAAGTTCAGCTCTATTAATAGGCCGAGTCAGTTTCCTTATTTATCAACGCATTCAGAGCATACAGAGGGGAATTGCACATCAGTACCTCATGCCTATGCTAACTTGAAAGGATAAAGCAAAGTCTAGGTTGTTTGAAATACAGGTTCCTTGATGCAAGATGGTGCCCTTGCTTGTTTTGTTTCTTTATAGTATTATGGCAATTTAAAATATTATGGGGTATTACAAGGATTTAGGGATAATGAAGTCACTGGTCATACACCATAAGATACTTATAAGAATTGGAATCATAGTTAGATTACAAGGTGCTTTGAAGAAATTAGATGAAAGAAAAGCAAGTGATAGGCACTGAGCTTGGATTTTGACAACTTAACAATGAGAGTTTTGGCAAGAAAAAAGATGCAGGTTTCTGTGGCAGCTGGAGAAAGGAGAACAACAAAAACCAAATACAATGGAGTATTTTTCAGCTAAGGGGAAAATCAGAAAAAAATGATAGATTGAAATGAATACCAATAGAGACTAATAATTAGCCACAGGAACTGATGATTGCATCTCCATACCTGTTTTCTCTTTTCTCAGTAATAGAAACCTCAGTCTTTGTGTAGGCTTATGCAAATGAGATTGTCCAATTCCCTTTGCAGTTGCACCAATGCTGTGGTTCATGTTATGTGAGTAGACATAATATGGGCAGTTCTGGAAAATATTCTTAAAAGGAAAACATACACCTCCTATCCTTTTTTCTGTTTCTTATGAACTACAGCATGGGCCTAATAGCTAGAACTATACTTCTTGGTGTACAAAATAGATTTTGAAGTATATACAATTAGTTGTGAAAAGATAAATAGATTTTGAACATTATAGTTAGGGAGTTAACACAAGTCCTGGAAAACCTATGATATTTTTTTTGTGGGGGGGGCTTTCTTTTCTGTTCCAATTACTGATATCTGGTGGCATCTATATCCTGTGGTAAAACTTTATCATACCTAATATAATGTGCAATTGTTACTGGTATGTATTGGAAGGTATTTTTGAAGGATTTGGTGCTACAGTGAGATGAGTTTTCCTTTCTCAGGGAAAAGAATATGTTCTTTACCTGAGACAGGAAAGAAGGAACAGGGAATGATAAGGATTATTAAATGTTTTTGATGCTGAACCATATGAAATGGCAAGATGACAATTTTGATGATAAATACTTATCTAAGAACTGTAAGATAAACAAGACTCCCATGAATTACAGGGTTTCTCTCTGGCTAAGCTGTCAACCATGTTTTCAATTTTCAATTTCTACTCCAAACTCATGCAAATCAAGAGAACAATCTGAGTTGAAATAATTTTCTAAATTGCAATACTTTGATCTATTGGTGCTAACCTTGACCTTGGTGAAGACTTAGATCCTGGATTGTTTACATTGAACTTCAAGATCTATATATTTCATCTATATAAAACATCATGTGAAACAAAACCATGAAACTCTAGGTTCAGCCACTTTTTAATCTTTTTTCCCTTGGTTTTGCTAAAACAAGCAATACTAATATCTATTTATTTGTGATCATAATCAGCTTTCTGTCTTAAGTGTTTTTGCATATAGGAATTATACTGTTATATAAGTACTAAGATGCTCATTGGGACACCATTTTCCTTTATAACATTTAAAATGAATCCTTTGCTTTAGCCAAATGCACTTAAATTAAAATATATACATCACAGGAAACATATAATGACTTCAAGTTTCTAGATGTGGTACTAATGGTCTCCCCATATCAATAAAGTATTGCTCTTCAACAAGGACTAATCTGTGACATGTTTATTGGCCATTGAACCACAGAAAAATAGTTTGAAGAGGATTGAGTGGGGTCAACAGTGTTACAGTCTCTTATAAATCTTTGTTCTAGCATTATTTTTGTTTCTGGTAGATTGTCGAATGATGATGGTGAAACATTTCATATGTTGCACTTCAAATGGAAATATTTTAGTAATTAGTTTCTAACAGAAAAAAATGAGCAAAAACATTTTCAACCCTAAATAACAACTAGAATTCATGTATTCAGAGAGATGAAAATAACAGTACTTACTACTGAATGTTACTTTGCCCAATATAGGACTGCAAGCTACATAAATTATTTCTTTTAAGCCTTATAGTAATTATGAATTTTGTGCAGTTATCTGTTTACTTGTTTGTTTGTTGATTTTTTTTCTGTGCTAGGGATGGAACTGTGTTCTACCAAGAAGCTGCATGTGCAGTCTAGGTAGATGTTGTTATTATTCCAACTTAAAGCAGAGGGTATTAAGTCTCATAGAGATTCTACTTGTTTATTTGAAAACCTTTGGTATGAATCTTCCTTTTTTTCTATTCGCATTTATTTTATTAATTTCTGCTTTACTAAATTGTAAAGTTAGCAAACATATCGTGAATATGTTGAGTAGCCATGGGTGTATCTGTATCTTAGATTTTACTGTTTTATTTCATATTCTTATATCTATCATTAAATCAAATAAATGCATTGCTAATTCACAAATTCACAGAGTAGACAGATACTTGAATATATTGAAAATATTGGCCTATTACTTCAGTGAGCATAGTAAATTAGATCATTTGTGAAAAGAAGCAGCCTGAGGCTTCACAGTTATTTTAATGAAAACTTCTAATGGTCCTTGTAGTAGTTTGAATGAAATGGCCTCCATAGGCCCATAGAGAGTGGAACTATTAGGAGGTGTGGTCTTACTGGAGTGGGTGTGGCCATGTTGGAGGAAGTTTGTCACTGTGGCTGGGCTTTGAGGTTTGAGAAGCTCAAGCCAGGCTCAGTGTCACTCACTCTTCCTGCTGTTTGCCAATCCAGATATAGAACTCTCAACTACCTTGCCAGCTACATGTCTGCCTACATGTTGTCATGCTCCCCACCATGATGACAATGAAATAAACCTCTAAACCGTAGACCAGCTCAAATGAAATGTTTTCCTTAAAAGAGCTGCTGTGATCATGGTGTCTCTTTACACCAGCAGGAACCCGAACATAATTTTGTAGTTTTTTTATTATTAAATAAATCATGATTAATATTTTGATCATGTTCTTTCCTCTTCCTAAACCTCTCCTAGATTATTTTAACCAACCATCCCACAGCTTTTGACTGATGAAAATACCATTGTGACTGATTGGACTTTTCTTTGGGAATTAAGTAGGGCTGTGGGGGAAACACATCAATGAGAGCACTTCAGATAGATTCTAGCACAACATTTTTTTTTCTGAGAACAAACAATCTTATTTTCAGATTTTTATACATGGGGATGTACTTTGAAATACAAATTTGGACAAATGTTTGTACTAAATTGTTTAGTGCTTGCTGTGTTTGCCTTAAAATCTTTTAAAAATTCTTTTTATGTGTATATGTGTTTTGCATGAATGTATGTATGTATGCATGTCTACAGCTGTTACCTGCAGACGTCAGAAGAAGGTGTCAAAGCCCCTGGAAATGGAATTAGAGATGCTTGTAAGTCACCATGTGGTTGCCGGAAAATGAACCAAGGTCCCTTGAAAGAGCCTCAAGAGCTCTTACCTACTGAGCTCTCTCTCCAGTTTCTGTGTAGGGTTTCTCATAATCCATTGTTATTTAATATTGATTATCAGCTTGACAGCATTTAGAATCACCTAGGAGATGATCCAGAGGATATGCCTCCTAGGGAGTTTCCTGGTTAGATTAATTGTAGTGGCAAGATCAATCTTAAAGGCACTTTCTGATATTAGCCCAGGTGTAAGAAGCTACACGGAAAAAGTTTTTTTGCTTTTGCTTGCTTGCCTTCCTGTCTTGCTGATATTTTCATTCTACCCTTTAGCTACTGCCATTACTATCTTTATTTGCCACCAGAATGAAGTACTTCTGCATTCTAATATGGTCCAATGGCTCTCCAGGAGTCTTTTGAACTTTTGCTTCCAGATTGAAAGTGATGAGGCAATCAGTTTCTTGAGCTTAGTAGCTATGGGTTCTCAGCCTCTCCTGGTTGAAGATGGCCATTATTGAACCACCCAGATGGCATCATGTAAACCAACAGAATAAATACCACTTTAATAGGTATTCATTCTGTCAGTTCTATTTCTCTAGGAACTGTAACTGATACAACTTGCATTGAATTGTGTACTCATTTGTCGATTCAATTTTTTTTTAGAATATATTCACAAAAAGGGAGGAAGCATCACTGTGCATTTTGTTAGTGGTTTCTTGGGAGCTGCCTTAGTGTCTTGAAATGTATAATTATTTAATATTTTTTAAAAATAAGTGAGATAGTAATGACATATTTCTTTCTGAGTTCAGAGTGTTTTGGGGGTTTGCTGATGTAGCACATTTGGAAGTGTTCTTGCTTAGCATGAACAAAGACCTGGGTTCAGTCCTCAGAGCCATATAAAAAAACCATCTGAGTTGACGTGACATGCCTATCTCTTGGGAGATAGAGGCACGAAGACCAGAAATTCAAGGTCATTTTGACTACATAGTGATCCTGATTAGGCTTCATGAGTTTCTGTATAAATAAATAAATAAGTAAAGTGTGCTTTTTATCTGGAGTTGTCAACTGAAGTATAGAAAAACAGTTTCATGAGCAGATACATGATCTTGATGTATCTTTGAATGACTTGAGATGCTCTTCAAAATTTATATTTATTTTTAGATATAGTCCAGTCTTGCCTCAGGTTTGGCATAATCTTGCCTCTGTCTCTTCAGGATTTCTTACCAGCATGTGTTTTTCTAAGTCTAGGTCCTGCAAGACAAAATGAAATAACAGGATTAACAGAAACAATGCATCAGGATGAAGTCTCAATCCTGAATATCTATGCCCCTAATATAAAAGCACTAATATGTAAAGAAACAATATTAGAAATCAAAGCACACACCAAACTCCATACATTAATATTAGGAGATTTCAACACTCCTCTCTCACAATGGACAAGTCAACCAGACAGAAACTTAACGGAGAAATAAGAGAACTAACAGATGTAATGAATCAAATGGACTTAACAGACATCTGTAGAACATTCCACCGAAATAGAAAAGAATATACCTTCTTCTCAGCATCTCACGGAACCTTCTCAAAAATTGATCACATACTCAGTAACAAATCAAACATCCACAGATACAAAAAATATGTAGTAACCACCTGTGTACTATTGGATCACTATGGAATAAAATTAGAATTCAACAATTCTACCACGAGAAAGCCTACAAACTCATGGAAACTTAACAGTCAACTACTGAACCATCCCTGGGGCAAGGAAGAATTAAAGAAAGAAATTAAAGTTTTCCTTCAATTCAACAAAAATAAAGACACAGCATAACCCAAATCTATTGGACATTATGAAAGCAAAGGCAGTAATAAGAGGAAAGTTCATAACTCTAAGTGCCCACATTAAAAAAGCAGAAAGGCTACAATAGAATCTTAACAGCACACCTGAAATCTCTAGAAAAAAGATGCAGACTCACCCAGGAGGAGAAGAAGACTGGAAATAACCAAACTGAGGGCTGAAATCAACAAAATAGAAACACAGAAAACAATCCAAAGAATCAATGGAACAAAGAGTTGGTTCTATGAGAAAATCAACAAGATTGACAAGCCCCTATCCAAACTAATCAAAAGGCAGAGAGAGAACAGGAAAATTAACAAGATCAGAAATAAAAGGGAGACAGAACAACAGACACTGAGGAAATTCAGAGAATCATTAGGTCTGACTACAAAAGCCTGTATGCCACAAAATTAGATGGACATTTTTAAGATAAGTACCATATACCAAAATTAAATCAAGACTAGGCGAACAATTTAAATAGACTTATAAGTCATGAGGAAATAGAAGCTGACATCAAAAACCTCCAAACCACAAAAAAAAAAAAGCCCAGGACCAGATGGTTTTAATGCAGACTTCTACCAGATCGTCCAAGAAGAGCTAATATCTATACTCCTCAATGTGTTTCACATAATATAAACAGAAGAGTCATTGCAAAACTCTTTTTATGAAGCTACAGTTACCCTGATACAAAAACCACACATAGATTTAAGAAAGAAAGAGAATTACAGATCAATCTCACTCATGAACATTAATGCAAAAATTCTCAATAAAATACTTGCAAACCGAATCCAAGAACACATCAAAAAAATTATCCATTATGATCAAGTAGGCTTCATCTCAGAGATGCAGGGCTGGTTCAACATGTGAAAATCTATCAATGTAATCCATCACATAAATAAACTGAAAGAAAAAAGCATATGATCATTTCATTAGATGCTGAAAAAACATTTGACAAAATTCAACACCCCTATATGATAAAGGTCTTGGAGAGGTTAGGGATACAAGGTTCATACATAAGTACAATAAAAGCAACATACAGCAAGCCAACAGCTAACATCAAATTAAATGGAGAGAAACATAAAGCCATCCCACTAAAATCAGGAACAAGACAAGGCTGTTCACTCTCTCCATACCTCTTCAATATAGTGCTTGAAGTTCTAGCAATAGCAATAAGACAACATAAGGAGATCAAGGGGATTCAAATTGGAAAGGAAGAAATAAAATTTTCTTTATTTGCAGATGATATGATAGTATACATAAGTGACCCCAAAAACTCTACCAAAGAACTCCTACAGCTGATAAATACTTTCAGTAATGTGAGAGGATACAAGATCAACTAAAAAAATTCAGTATCCTTCCTACACACAAAGAAGAAAGAAGTGGAGAGGGGAATCAGAGAAACATCACCTTTCATTATAGCCACAAATAGCATAAAGTATATTTGGGTAACACTAACTAAGGAAGTGAAAAATCTATTTGACAAGAACTTTAAGGCTTTGAAGAAAGAAATTAAAGAGGATATCAGAAAATGGAAGGATCTCTCATCCTCTTGGATTGGTAAGATCAACATAGTAAAAATGTCAATTCTACCAAAGGCAATATATAGATTTAATGCAATCCCCATCAAAATCCCCCTGAAAAATTTTGCACAGACTTTGAGAGAACAGTAATCAACTTTATATGGACAAACAAAAAAAACTCATGATAGTCCAAACAATCCTATATAATAAAGGTACTTCCGGAGGCATTACCATCCCTGACTTCAAACGTTATTACAGAGCTACAGTATTGAAAACATCATGGTACTGGCACAAAAACAGAGGCATTCACCAAATGGAATCAAATCAAAGACCCAGATATCAATCCACAAACCTATAAACACCTGATTTTTGACAAAGGAGATAAAATTATACAATGGAAGAAAGAAAGCATCTTTAAAAAATGGAGCTAGCATAGCTGGATGTCAACCTGTAGAAGAATGAAAATAGATTCATATCTATCACCATGCACAAAACTCAAATCCAAATGGATTAAAGACCCCAATATGAATCTGACCACACTGAACCTGATAGAAGAGAAAGTGGGAAGTAGTCTGCAACACATGGGCACAGGAGACCACTTTCTACTTTAACCCCAGTAGCACAGACAATGAGAGCAACAATGAATAAATGGGACCTCCTGATACTGAGAAGCTTCTGTAAAGCAAAGGATACTGTCATTAAGACAAAAAGGCAACCTACTGAATGGGAGAAGATCTTCACCAACCCTGCATCAGACAAAGGGCAGATCTCCAAAATACATAAAGAACTCAAGAAACTAGACATTAAAATTCTAAATAACCCAATCAAAAATGGGGTACTGAACTAAACAGCGAATTCTCAACAGAAGAAGTTCAAATGGCCAAAAGATACTTAAGGTCGTGTTCAACTTCTTTGAAATCAGGGAAATGCAAATCAAAACAACTTTGAGATACCATCTTACACCTTTCAGAATTGCTAAAATCAAAAACACCAATGATAACCTATGCTGGAGAAGCTGTGGAATAAGGGGAACACTCATCAATTTCTGGTGGGAATGGAAACTTGTTAAACTACTTTGGAAATCAGTGTCTCGGTTTCTCAGGGAATTGGGAGTCAACTTACCTCGAGATCCTGAGATAGCACTCATGGGAATACACCCAAGAGATGCTCAATCATACTACAAAAGCATTTGTTCAACTATGTTCATAGCAGCATTATTTGTAATAGGCAGAACCTGGAAACAACCTAAATGCCCCTCAATGGAAGAATGGATAAAGTAAGTGTGGCACATATACACATTAGAGTACTACTCAGTGGTAAAAAAACAATGACATCTTGAATTTTGCATGCAAATGGACAGAAATATAAAACACTATCCTGAGTGAGATAACACAGACCCAAAAAGATGAATATGGTATGTTCTCACTCATTAGTGGATTCTAGCCATAAACATAGTTCATTGAACCTATAGTTCTCAATCCTAGAGAACCTAAATAATAAGGTGAACCCAAAGAAAAATGTATATAGATCCTTCTGGAAATTGGAAGCAGACAAGATCTCCAGGCAAAAGTTGGGAGCATAGGGTGGGGTGGGGGAAGTGGAGATGGGGAGGGAGAAGGGAGAAAGGGAGGATTGGGGAGATCTTGGGTGAGTGGGATGATTCAGATGCAGGAAGGGCGGATATGGGAGCAAGGAAGAAGATAATCTTAATTAAGGAAGCCATTTTAGGGTTGGCAAGAGACTTGGCTCTAGAGGTGTTCCCAGTTGTCTACGGGAATGTCCCCAGCTAGGTCCTTGGGCAGTAGAGGAGAGGGTGACTGAACGGGCCTTGTCCCATAGACAAATTGATGAATATCTTGAATGTCACCATAGAACCTTCGTCTGGTGATAGATGGAGATAGAAACGGAGACCCACATGAAAACACTGGACTGAGGTTCCAAGGTCCAGTTGAAGAGCAGAAGGAGGGGAAGATGAGCAAGGAAGTCAGGACCACGATCTTCCCACTGAGACAGTGTGCCCAAACTAATGGGAGCTCACCAAACCCAGCTGGACTCAGTCTGAAGTAGCATGTGATCTATCTGGACTCTCTGAATGTTGCTGACAATGGGGGATGACTGGAAAATCAATGATTATGGCACTGGGATTTGATTCTACTGCATGTACTAGCTTTTTGGGATCCTAGTCTGTTTGGATGCACACCTTCCTAGGCCTGGATGGATCGAGGAGGGCCTTGGACTTCCCACAAGGCAGGGTACCCTTCCCTCTCTTAGGACTGGAGGGGGTGGTGGCGAGCGTGTGGGGGGGAGGGGGGCTAAAATGGAAGGAGGGAAGTAGGTAGAAATTTTGAATGGTATTTATAAAGCAATAAAAAAATTTAAAAAGAAAAGAAATAGCCACAATATAAATAACCCAAGACTTAGATAGACTTCTATAGTGTCAAGGGATATATTTTGAGTTAGAAAAATGATCTGTGTGAATAATCACTTACTATGTGTTAGACACAGGGCAAATGTATCATGCATTGTCTCCTATCTAAGAAAGAGAGATGGAGGTCACCTTTAACAGACAGTGTTTGTATTATACAGAAAGTTCACTGGGTCCTTTATTGAAATCTTTTAATCTCTTATTTTCTATTCCTTTTTTATTGTTAGCCTGATCCACTGTGTAGCTCTTCTATTCAATAAAAGTATGTGCTTTTTATTCATAATAAATATTTGAGGGCAGTATAGAAGAAAATGACTATTTAGATATTGTCATTTATTGAGATTTGGCAAACATAGGCAAAGTCAGAGGCAAGGGATCTGCTTAGATGTTTTAATGTCTTAGTTAGTATTTGCTATAATATTGGAATGTAGTTGCTCCAATGCTGTTATTATTAAAGAAAATTTACTATTCAGGAAAGAACAGAAGAAAAGTAGGAATGAATAACTCTTTTCTCTGGACTTGTTTTTGAGATTTGATATCACTAAATTGCCAGGGCTTGTCATGAATTTGCTTTGTAGCCCAGGGAGGCCTTAACCTATGATCTTCCTGTATTAACCTCCATTGTATCTAGGATTAGAGGCTTGCACCAGCAAGACAAACTTTGTTTTTCTTGCATTCGATTTGTTATTATTTGTTTAGAATAATGATTAATACAAGACCGGCTTGGTGGCACATGACTTTAATTCAAGCACCAGGGAGTCAGAGGTAGCTACATCTCTGAGGAGTCACCCTGGCCTACAAAGCAAGTCCCAGGACTTCCAGGGCTACATAGTGAGGTTCTGTTCCCATAAAAAGCAAAACAACACCCAAAAAGGAACATTGCCTTCACACTTCATGCTTTCCTTCATTTGTTAATCTCTGCAGCACTGGATGTCACAGCAAGAGGAAAAAAAAATCCCGTATCACAAGGCACCGCTCTAAAATAAAAGTGTTCAATGTCTTCTAAGATTACTACTTGCATCTTTGTGGAGATTTTTTGAATTTTGATTTTCTGTTCAAGACAACTACATATTGGATCACTTACTTGTATTCTCCCTGTGTTTTGTCTGGATACTTTTGTAGGTATGCATCCACATGTATATGGTTCATCTCATCTCTAGGATACATTCCAACTACAAGCAACTACAAGTGCTTCTTTTTGTTTGTTTGTTTTTTTTTGTTTTTGTTTTTTTTTTTGAGACAGCTTCTCTGTGTAGCTTTGGTGCTTGTTCTGGAACTTGCTCTGTAGACCAGCTGGCCCTGAACTCACAGGTATTCACCTGCCTCTGTCTCCTGAGTGCTGGGATTAAAGGCGTGCGCCACCACTGAGATTTTATATAACTTTGTAGGAATGTTTATGAATTAGCTAGACCTATTTAGTTTAAACATATAATCTCCAGATATAAAATTGCTCCCTTGCCACCCATACTTGGGAGACATAAAAGGGAATGAAGTTGAAGTGGTTGGAGGGGGCAGCAAGACTAGACAAATATTGGGATCTATTTTCTTTTTCTGATCTCCACTTATCTAATATTGTATATGACATGGGAAATAGGAGAGATGGTTCATTTCTTCTTTTGCAATTAGTCGTATGCTATTGGTAAAAAGACCTCCATGATTTTGATCTGGCTCTAAGTGTTTGCATCATCTGTCGGTACTGTAAATGGGCACAGTGGTCTACACAAATGGTTGGTGTCATTTTTTGGGGGAGTAAAATTCAGCATTGACCTAGTTTAATGAGGATCTTCTTTAGAAGGTCTTTCTTATTGTGCACACTTTCAAGTTCTTGTTTTGCCATGCTATTGAATCTCCTGTCTGTGGGTCTTCTCCCTAATCTGTTTCCCTCATGATAGCCCATGGAAATACTGACATGCTCATCTTTGTGCTCTCAGAAGGAGGTGGGGGATAGTCTCTTTTTTGGAAGGCTACAACTTGATATTTTATTAGTCCTTTGTGGCCAGCTGCTTATGAAAACTATCCTCTTAAGAAATCTTTAGATTTTAGGCAGACATCTGTGTGTTCATAACATCACGTAATAATTCAATTCATAGAACAATGCATTAAATTCTTCCAAGAATTATCTCACTAAAGTCGTTTTCAATCTAAACAATATGCAGAGATAGGCATGTTGTTCAACTTCCCAGCTAAGAAATGAAGCAGAAAGCTCACTATTTTTGCAGGCAGGCCATAATCTATTTGTTTCTGGCCTTTCCTTCCACTGGACTTTAGGAGGAAGTGGCCCACATCCTTTCCCACATGGAAAGGGAAAGGGAAGGGGAAAAAGTCTTTTAATGTGAATTGGTAATTTTGACAACTACAACAATCGACCCCCCTTTCCAGTTTGCCTTATCTTTGACAGTTTGTGGGCTTTGGGACAGTGATTGGTATATACATGGTAAGTTCTTATAGTTTGAGTAAGCTTTTGTGAACTCAAATGATGGGTCGCCCAAGAATGTCTAAGACTTTAGATATTGTTCTCTTCATCGTTAAAGATTTATCACCAGTTCTAGTATAATATGAAAAGTTCTACAAGTACACAGACACACATACACACATATACTTAAAGTTTGTGAAGTGTAATCCTCATTTAATGATTCAGCTCCTCATGTATATAAAATATATAAACTTATGTGATTAACCTTCAAAACTGCCCAGTTCTCGGTGGAACAAACCATAGCAGTAGCCTGCATACATACATTTAGTTCAAACAGATTTCCTCATTCTCTGAAATGTGTTGCACTTACACTCTAAAACAGACATGTTCCCACACATATCTCATCTGATTGATGAATTAACTTGCAAGACAAAATTCCAGAGACTTGAGAATATGAAAAGTTTCTAGTCAGCTAGCAAAATCTTCTGCTCTTTTGTCTCCACAAGAATTCATATTAAACTTCAAGGAGTAAGTAATATTAATACTTCAATTCCCTTAAGATCACTTTTATTTATAGGATTATTTCTAAATATTTATGTTTTATTAGTGTTAAGCTTTTTGATATACCTTACAGTTGATTATAACACTTTTAGAACACTTAATCTAACTCAAAGCCTATAGTATTTTATATTCTGTCTTTTTGAATCTCAAGAAAATTATAGGATCACTTAAGGCAGAGATTATAATTGGTATGCTCATGTTGCTAAATAAGTAATATTTTTGAAATCATATTTTATTTATTCTTTGAATGTTCCATAGATGCATTTAATATATTTTATAATAACTACATCCCTTTGCTCTGTCTCCCATGTAGTTCCTCATATACCTACCAATATAAACGCTTTCTCATTTTATGTCCTTTTTTTTATAACCCACTGAGTCTAGTACCTGCTATCCATAAGCTTGTAGGGATGGAACCATTCACTGGAGAACAGGCAACCTACCAGGGACTACCACCTTGAAAAGAAAATGACTCTCCATCTCTCAGAAGCCATCAACTGTTCAAAGGTCCTCAGTTGAGGGTGTGGTATCATGAACCCCTCCACATCCACATTGGAATGTTGACTGACTTGATTTTGTCTGGGTCTTGTGTGAGTAAACAAAGCTACTGTGAATTCATGAGAGTAATGACCCTGTTCTGTCCAGAAGAAATTATTTTGAGGAAGCCTTTGAAATCTCTTGCTTTTGCAAACTTTTTACCATCTCTTCTGCTGTATAACTTGAGTTAGCCTCGGGGGTAGAATAATATAGAAGCCTTTTTAGGATTAGCATTCCATAGTCATTTATTGTCTGTAGTTCTGATCATTTGCAAATACATTTACTAACCAAGGGTTATACTTTTATGGAGATAGATAAATGCATAGTTAGATAGATAGAGATTACCTCCAACACGTGCAAGGAAGTACTACTCAGCACTTTTACAGAACTGTAGATTACAATCCTAAACTTCGAGTGAGTAGAGAACAAAGCATTTCATTTTTATAGCCATGAAAAAACATTTTAAATTGAATATGCTGTTTGTTTTTATATCGTTTTTAAAAAAGAAGGAAATGGTGTATAATTGGGGAGATGGGGAGGTGTGAATAATGCGGGAGGAGTTGACAGTAGGGAAAGCATTATTAGAATATATTGTATGCAAATTTTTTCAGTTGACAAAAGGATAAGGGTTTGTTATTAGTTTGACCTTCCTTGAATCTTCTGCATTACTGCTTTAGCATTGATTTTATTATATACTTTATCCACATTCATTGACTACTTATTAAGTGATAGTCATAGTTGAGTTGCACAGGCCCCGTGAGTCATAAATGGGCCCTACCATGGTTGGTTTTACATCTCTTAGATAAAGGGGCATAATGCTAAGGAGTCAATTGTGTTGTGCTATACAGTCCCTTAGAGAAGGACAAGCAAATAAGGAAATGTGGCAGAGGAGCCAAGCCCCGACTTAATGAGGAGAGCTATGGAAAACTTGCTGAGAAAAAATTTTGGCATTAAATATACCTAAGTGGGAACAGTATGGAATGGTTCTATAAAAAGCAGTAGAAAAATGCAGGATCTTAGAGGCATTTTATAGTATGTCGCTTTTAAGGAACCAAATTAAGTTTAATAGAACCTGGGGTTTTAAATGAAGGGTGACAAAAAATTTAAATCATATAAAACTTTATATGCTAAAAGAAGAAATTTAAGAGTATGTAATGTAAATTGAAGGATTTAACTAGGGTTTTGGAATGATAAGGTTAGAAGAGAGATGAAGAATTAAGAGGTCAGTAACCCAGATATTAATGACAGAGACTAGCAATTTCCCATAGGGTTTTCTAGCTTTTATTTATTTATTTTTTCTGCCTCAAGCCAGCTGTAGTTTAGATTCTCACATAGCATAATGTTCCACAGCTGGCACTCCAATTCCACGCTTATCAAAATGAAATGAGTAGAGGTTCGTTGTTCACTCATGTTTCCTATTAAGCTTCTTTTAAAATCTGGCACATTTTCTTCCCAAACATAATTTGGCGTATGATTATTGTTTCCTTGTATTGATTGTCTTCATTACATTTAAATGTCTTAATGCTTTGTTGGGTGGGTTCTTCCAAAAGTAAACTCTGAAATAAAGATAAGCATTCAGGACATTTATTTGGCAGCCCTTTAAGTATTAGCAACTGTTGAAAAGAAAGAAAACTAAGGAAAAAATAAAACCAAGAAGAAAATAGGAATGGGTAGAAAAGCTGAAGTCTAGAAAAGTCCCAAGGTAGGGCAAAGCCAACCTTATAAGTATTAAAAGCGGGAAATCCACTGGGAGTTGTCTCATATTGTGGTGGGTGGTCAAGGCTTTATATTTCAGTCTTTAGCCATTCTGAATGTTGACTGTCCCTGAAAAATGATTACACACTTGAAAAAGGTAACTCTTTCCAGCTAATTTTACTCTTTGGAAGGGGATAGCAGCTGAAGATCATCAAGTAGAAGTATTCTCATAAGATGTGGGAATGAGCCTTGCAGTCCTTACGGGGAAATCACAGTAATGTTTCACAACTTCCATTCTGACTGTATTTCTTGGAATAATTTTTTTATGACATACTAATTGGTGTTTAAAGGGAAAAATGAGTTCTGCAGTCAGATAAGCTTAGCAAAGAGTAGGCTAAGTAGGCTTCCTTCCTTTCGGAAACTTAAACATGTGCTGGTTTTGTAGTGAGTTGCTTCAAGTGGGTAGAAGCTATAGAAGACTCCCATCAAGTATCCATGTTACTGTTTTGGACTTAGATTCTTTTGAACCCTACTAGTTGTGATCAGAGATGCAAGAAATTCTATTTGGGCATACCAATGATTAAGGTAGTATCCTAGTTAGGGTTGATATTGCTGCGATGAAACACTACAACATAAAACAAGATGGGAAGGAAAGGGCTTATTTAGTTTACACTTCAACATCATAGTCTATCACTGAAGGAAGTTGGGGAAGTGTAGTGATGAGGTGAACAGGCCTGCTTTTCATCCCACTCGGCTCCTGCATGGCTAGCTTAGCCCCAGAAATAACAACACACAAACTGTATTCTTTTAAACACTGCCTGGCCCATTAGCTCTAGCTTCTTACTGGCTAACTCATATCTTGCTTTAACCCCTATCTAGTAATCTGTGTAGCACCACAAGGTGGTGGCTTACCAGGAAGATTCTAGCCTACGTGAATCTTGGGCCGAAACTTCATCATGTCTTCCTCACTTCCCTTCTTCCCAGCATTCTGTTCTGTCTACTCCACCTAC
The DNA here is from genome assembly GCF_018167655.1 of Microtus oregoni. Taxonomy (NCBI): domain Eukaryota; kingdom Metazoa; phylum Chordata; class Mammalia; order Rodentia; family Cricetidae; genus Microtus; species Microtus oregoni. The sequence goes on from NW_024543873.1 coordinate 7,872,380, forward strand.
CTAATTTTCTGTCCTATCACAGGGCCAAGGCAGTCTCTTTATTAACTAATTAAATAACACATAGACAAATGACCCACCTACATCATTTCCCCCTTTTTTCTGTTTAAACAAAAAGGGAAGCTTTAACTTTAACATAGCAAAATTACATATAACAAAACAGTTATCAAGCAATAATTACAGTTACAACATTTATATCTATTTTATCTTTATCATAACAATGGAAAACTATAACTGTCTATCCATTCTTCAACTCCATCAAAGATTCCAGAAAGATATAATATTACCTAATTAAACAAGAAATAAGCAACTTTAAAACTCTAGAAATGACAGAGACATTTCACTGCCTGGAGAATCACCTGAAGTTCCTCTGTACCGTTGGGGCATCCATATTCAGCCTACAGGCCCATAGTATCCAGAGACATTTCCTTGAAGCAGGAAATTTCAAAGGCAGTTCAGTCACTATCTGTTGTGTCCTGCAGAATGCCTCACAGACTCTTTCATGAATCAGGAACCCTGAAAGACCATCTCACCTTTAGGCAAGTTCAGCAGTCCTTTCTGTGGGTTCTCTGGGTCCAGTTTATGCAACAGTCCAGGCAAGAACAGTTTCTTGCCCAAATGGCTATCAAACTCCATAAGGAGCCTCTTCGATACCGAACTTCCTCTTGAAGTAGATTGGTGCTGCCAGGAGCAGACATGTCTCATTGTCATGAAAAGCCCTAAATTATTAAAACATTTAAAATGTCATATTCTGCAGTCTTTGAAAGATATGAAGGATGCCTATTAAACTGAAATATATTTCTACATATCTAGAAAATCTAACTAACATGACTACAAGCTTTACTATTATCAATGATTATCCATTAACAACTTATATTTCCTAATTATACATTACATTTTTAAATGAGCTATACAATCACAATACCGTAATCAAGGTCAGAAATGCATATACATATAACAAAATTGACCTTAAAATACATACCAAGGTAAATGATATCTATATCATATCCCCCTTTAAATGTAAAAAACATTTATGAACAATATTTGGGAATATGGGCTCAGTTATTTCTCTCCAAACTGCTTCCTGCTGTATGGGGGCACTGTTATTTAAGTCTTTCATGGTATAACCTGTGTGTCAGGTTCATCTCAGTAGGCAGTTGAGTGAAGGAATTTTCTGAAGTTGTTCACGATGACCTTTCAGGAGGGCATGGTCTATCATACCATATTGGGATAGAAGCAATCCACAGGGTCTCATTCTCTGTGAAAACAAAAGAAGACACTCTCCAAAGCATCATATCCTCAAACCCAAATTCTGAAGTCATAATACCCTTATGTTATCCATTCTGGTTCTGCTTGGCAGACCATATAATGAAATGTCTCTCTATACTTAGTTCCTTTACAGTCAAAAGATTCAAAGAAAACACAATAATACAAAGAATCCAGACTCTTTGTGAATTTTCCATTTTTATGTGGCTTATTTTCCTTTATTTCTTTTTTAATCTATAACTATCTGTACTCTGTCTCTTTAAAGACTTACCCTTTTTTAAGGCATTAACTTTATTCTCTCTATTCTTTTTATTCTCTCTCCCAAGCCTATGTATGTCTAACACTATGACCCATTTAAAGGTCTTTTATGTCTGAATCTGTCCTATTGTGAATCTGTAATTTTTTATTATCCAGGAGCATTTCTTAAAATATTAAGCACTTCTGAAAAACTTAAGTTGCGCCATGTAGAGGTAATATGGTACCGCCTGTTTACTGCCAGTCTAAATCTTCATTGCGCTGTTATTATGGTAATTACAATAGTTCCTGCCTGAGTTCAACACAGTTCAGCATGGCAGAGCTGAGCTGCTCCTGCCTCAGAGCCATTTGGTGCCCCTGAGCCATGTACAGGTCCAGGCACACAGCAGTCCACATTGCCATCAAGAAAGCCGTAGCACTTTACTCCAAATGCTCCATTCAAAAGCTCTGTCTTCTGCAGAAGCCAGACAGAGATTGCGCTGGCGGCATAGCCCAGGAAGTGGCATTTTAAAATCACAACTTTTTTTCCTGCTGAGTCAGGGAAATTTCTCTACAGTACACCCTAGCAAACAGCAAAAAGCTGTGTTAAACTCTGGTTTTTTTTTTTTGGAATGAAAATTAAGCTCTCTCAGGTTTTTAAGTGGAAGTGGAAAGTGGATTTAATTGGCCATGTTGGGTGCCACTCTGTAGAAGGAGCTGAGGGCCTGCTTTTCAACTTAAAAAAGGCAGGAATCTGGAGACAAGAGCTGATACAAAGCCATGGAGGAGTGCTGCTTATTGGATTGCTCAGTCTACTTTCTTGTAGAAACTTGGACCACCAGCCCATGGATGGCACCGCTCACAATTTACTGGGCCCTTCCCGATTAATAAACGATTAGGAATTAAGAAAATGACTTATAGCTGGATATTAGAAAGGCATTTTCTCAATCAAGATTCCCCTCTTTCAGATGACTTTAGCTTATGTTAAGTTGACATAAAACTAGCTGGGATAGCTTTCAGTGCCAGAGAACCTTGTAAGTTTGTGCTATGTAGTTGTGGGATGACTTTTTTCTCCTCTTACAATTTTTCATATTGAGGTTTTCCTATTTTCTGTGTCTTTTAGTAGTTTAAATGTTTTTAAATGATCAAGTCTAACAAGATTTTATTTGCATGTTACATTACAGGCTCATATTATAATAGAGAAACTGGTTCTTATCTTCAAACATCAATACTTGCTGGCTGTGGTGGTGTATGCTTATAATCTCAGTAGTGGGGAGCCAGAAGAAGGATCAGGGGTTCAAGTCCATACTCATATAGAAATAGAAAGATCTTTTGAAACTTTGTCTCAAAAAAAAAGAATAAAAATATCAGCAACACTTAATGCAAATTACACTTACACAAACATACTCCTTAAAATCTTAAAAGTCCATATACCTCAGAGAACTTCTATACAACTAGAATATTTATTTTAAAGCTATAAAGGTTCACATTTGCCTGATCAATTTTCATTCATGACTCTTTATTTGTAAATTTTTAATGATAAAGTTCACATGAATTTAAAAAAAAATCTTTATAATGTTGTAATGTAGGTCCATAAAAGTTAAAATTCAGTAAATTAAAGTTTTTTTCTATTTGTTTTTAATTCTAGCTTCCATTTTCTTGGTTCCATAGAGGACCTGAATCTCAGGTTCAGGGAACATTGAACAAGAGGGGACAGGAAGGCTGTAAGAGCTGAAGGACTAAGAAATCTGATATGAGATAGTGTGTTTCTATGTATAACAGGGAAGCTGCCCCCATAAAATCTCAAAATATGGTCATTTAAGCAGTACCAGTTGACATGACAACATGAATAGGGGAAATCTCACAGGGCCCAACCCCTAAATGGAGAGTTATAAGCAGTTAATAGCTGCTGAGAAAATAAGAGTCAATTGAATCAAAACATTAATAGTTTTCTACTTAGTCATGCAATACCAGTCAGCCAATCAGTCCTAAATATGTATGAACAGCATCAAATGGACTCAGCAGGATGTATATGTATGTATGTACCTGTGTATACTTAAAGCAATAGCAATTAAAGAGGAGGTCACAAATTTGAGAGGGAGTGGCATGGGAGCACAAGAAGACTTGGTGTATGTGAGAGAGGAGTGGTAATGATGGAAATACATTATTAATATATGAAACTATCAATAAATACAAACCAAATTAATAAAAATAATTATGCATGTTGAAATCATCATTATAGTTATGAGAGTAAATATAGTGCCTAAACTCATAATAGTGGTGTAAGAGGGCACAGAACTAATAATACGATCATGGTATTCACAGAAGAATCAAAAATGGTGATAGATTGTGAAGAACTATGCAAGATGGTTTAATCAAATGTCATACAATTTGACATGACGAAGTCTGTTGAACTCAGTGTTGTTTGTCAATTTACATTCAATGTTTTGCTTCTATGGAGGTGAATATTGGTAAACATCTAGTTTCTCTTGCCCTATTTGCCATAATAATAACAAGCTGTGTGTGTGTGTTTGGGTATGTAACTGTATTGATTGCTACTTGATTGATTGCACGATTTAAAGTTTTCTGTCAAATCAAATATCACCTATCCACAAAAGTTTGCACAGAATAAATTTAGTAAATAAGAAATCTGACAAATAACTGTTGCCAGCACTTAAGTAGAAGTGGCAAGAGGATTATTACAAATTTAAAACTAGCCTGATCTATAAAACATTGCACATTCATTACATGGTACTGCATTAATAGGTACCATGCTTATGATTTTATGTTTTAATTAAAAACAAGAAAAGCATAACTCAGTGGTAGAGCATGTACTTTATACACACAAAACCCTAGATTTGACCCTTGGCAACAGAAAGAGGGAAAGAAAGAAAAAGAGTAAAGCAATCATATAACACATGCTGTTTTAAAAGTTTGTATAAAAATCAGAATGCTTTCGCTATAAATAATTGCTGAGTATGTATATTTACCATCCATCCTATTTAAGCATTCCATAATGTGCATCTGTTAAAATATCATGATATACCAGTAAATGATCAATTTCTTAATATTTATCAGTTTAAAGTAAACATTAAATGAAGACCAAACATTGTTTATTATTGTTAAAAATGAGCAACATGTCATATATGGTGACTCACACCTTTAATCTTAGTAACTGGGGATCAAAAGCAGATGTTTCTCTATGATTTCTAAGCCATCCCTTTGGTTCCCCTCAAGACCTTGATGGTAAGACCACATTTTCTTGTTATAGCAGATACCATACACATCGGTTGTAGGGCAGGGAGAAACCCAGTTGTTATTGACAAGGAAGCTTTGTCCCTGATACCTACCTCTCACAGTACTGGTAAGAGCTATTCAATTTCTGGAGGAGGATTCATCAACCGCCTTATCCAACTGTGAACCCTGTGAACTGCACTAATGATCTGGGAGTCAAGAGATGCCCATTGTTGAAACAGTGGCACAAATGTTACAGAGATAACGAACTCCTTATTGATTTTTTGTTTTTGGTTTGGAACCTATCTTGAAGCTTGTTCTGTAGACCAGGCTAGCCTAGCACCCAAAGAGATCCATCTGCCTCTGCCTACCAAGTGCTGGGATAAAAGGTGTGCACCACCACTGTCAGCTTCTGATTAGATTTTATGGCCACTCCATAGAAGGAAATGCATGCCTGTTTGGGGAGCTCACAGGGCCCATAGGATAAACTACTATTGTTCTGCTAACTAGACATTGGACCAAACTGCTCTCTGAATTCTTATCTGTCTGTCCTTAGATTAGTGCATCTATGGGACTGGAAGGAGAGGAGGGAGAAGTAACTATAGCCAGGATATTAAATAAATAAACTAATTAATTAATTAAAAAAGAAAAAGTTTCTTTGTATAGTGTGAAGTAAAAACAGAATCTCATAGCTGTTCAAAGTGAAGAAAATCAGTATTTGTATTGCTCAGCCACTGTTAGGGCATTTTATCACTCCCCCTCCCTAGATGTTCAGAGACTGTCACAGAATTGATGGCAGAAAGATTGTGAAAGGCAGAATAAATTAGGTGTGGACTGGTGTAAACAATTGTCTTCTGGACATGACAGAACTACTGCACTCAGGAACTCAACAATACCTACAAAGATTGATTAAGTTACTTAACATTCTAGCTTGGAGGCGGAAAAGGCCCATGGGCCCCAATGCCTTGCTGACGGCCAAACATCCTCCAGTAGATGAACCCATACTACCTAGGAGTATGTAGGTAGCAAAAATTGGACCTAATAGGCTAGTGAAAGAGTTGGAGGATAAGGGAAGTGAAGATGGATCTTGAAAAAATTAAGGTCCAGTTGAAGAGCAGAAGGAAAAAGTGGGCATGAATAGGATTAAAATATGCAGTATGAAATTTGCAAAGAATGAAAATAAGTTTGAAAAATACTTTTATTGCAAAATATAACAATTTCATAAATTCCTTGACTACAATGTACACACACACACACATAATGTTGGGTAATTAAAACAGTCTAATTAGTAAAAATCTCATCTTTCATAAATATTACATATTTTACAGCTTGATACTTACTTCTCTATGCATATTTAAAATTTAAAATTATTTTTGTGATTATATATATATATATATGTGTGTGTGTGTGTGTGTGTGTGTTTGTGTGTGTGTGTGTGCATGTGTGTATTTTAATTTGGACTTGAGGATTAGATTTATTTTCTCAAGGCTAGTAAATTGTTCTAAGACATTTGTCACTCACATTTTTTTGTCGATTGTTAACTGAGTTCCATTACTGTCTCTCCTCATTCTCAGCATGGAAATGATTTCACTACTGTAGCTCTGCAGTTTCAGAAAAATTACATTTTGATGATACATGGTAAGTCTGACCTAAATCTTTGTACATATTATCTTGGGAATTTTCCTGGTTATCCTTATATGCTTTTTAATTGTTTGATATTTAGTGTTAGCTAATATAGCACCAAAAAAATCGATGTAGTATTTTTATTGAGATTACATAAACATAAATCATTTTACAGATTCACTTCTATGTAAAAGCAAAATGTATCTCCAAATTCATTTGTGATTGTTATGTTTTCAATCCCACAATAACTCTTCACTCACTTGATTTTCACTGAAAGCTTTATATTTTATTTAAATGTTTCCATAAACATATTTACATTCTAAATTAGTTTTTGTATATTTCATATTTCTATTGTTTATATTTGATATTTTGTACTAGAGAGTTGGATATATTTTTTGAAAATTTTCACAGAATTACTTATCTGGGTAGTTATTGTAGTAATTTCTCTTTTTCTGTTGATTTCCTGAGTTTGACTAGGAGCAAAATGTTTTCATTCTTCTCATTAAATAGGAAGAATCTTTCTGGCTATAAATGTTTGTGAATGCGATCAACGGGATAATCTGTGGTTTAAATATGTAATTTAAATCATAATATTTTAGTACAATTAGTTATTAGTTTTCAAAGTAATTAGTAAATATACCATGACACATCTTCTTCTGTAAGAAATGTTATTTAGAAATGAATTATTGTCGTAATCCCATTTTCTTATTTTCGTGGCTTTTTTTTTCTATTTTTGAGACATAGTCTCATACAGTTGAGGCTGACTTTTCTCACATTTTTCCTTTACTGGCACTGAAGTTTGAAAAGTTAATTGGTGTACTTGTTTTTTGGGGAAAACAATCATAATCTCATTGTTTATTAGGAAGTTATAGCTTTATTGCATAAGAACACTTTTCAATATTAAAGTAACAAATCATTATTATGATTTAATTACTATTTTAATATTCATTCTTATTTCTTGTTTATACGACAGACAAGATTCAGAAATCTGCTCCTACTATGTACTGATTTTCCACGCACACATTGCATGACCCTTGTGTGCTTCATTGTTCCAGTGAGATCAGCTTTTCATACTTGAAAGGACATGTCGTTTACCAGGCACAAAGTGTTTTTCACACTGTTTAAAGCATGACAAGTGCTTTATCCAGTAATTACTTACTACTGTTTACTTCTGTCTTTTTATTTTAACTCCATATGAAAAAATTTACCAATTTATATCTTTCAGTATTATTAGTTTAGTGTTTATTGGCTTCCTTTGTTCATTTGACTTTTGAATTTTTTCTGAAGTTCATTTTCTTTTTTTATTGCCACCTCTCTCTCTCTCTCTCCATACACGCATACACACACACATATAAATACATGTATATATATACATATATATGTATATGTCTTCCAATGAAATTTTATTTCATGACATAGATTTTAAAATTTTTATATAATTCTCACATGTCATTAATTTATTTTATTAAAAGTTTAAAAAGCCTTTTGTAGTTTGTGGTCCTTATAAAAAGTTGTGTCATTTTTGCTGACAGGCTATAGCATTCTTCACAGTCATACTGCATTTCTGAATCTTCCTTATTTATCTTCCTTCAACCTATGAAAATTATTTCCTGAGTCAACAAATACACTTCTTATTGTAGGGGTTGTTTCTATGCCACTGCAACAAATCACAATTTAGCAGCATGAAACAACATAGTTATTATCTCACAGTTCTGTGCCTTGGGAGTGTAGGTTGGCTTGACTGGTTTTTCTGCTCTCGTTTCCTCGGGGCTGAAATCACAATACTAGCTGGCCAAGTTCCTATAAAGTGACTCGGAAAACTTACTTCTACTAGCATTCATGTATACAAACTTTCGTTCACTATAGTTGTAGGGATAAATTGAAGTTTACATTTGGAATAGCCCCAAATATTTGGACCCCTGGAGCCCTGACAGGGCTGTTTGGAGACTGGGAAAACTTTAGGAGGTGGAGCCAACGTACTTGGAAGAAGTATGTCATTGGGAAGGTTTGCTGCTGTCTTTCTTTTGGCTTCCCAGCCACTGTGACGTAAACAGCATTGTTCTGACTTGTTCTTCACCTTGTTGCAATGCCTTCCAAGGTTCACAAAGCAACAGGATCAAGCAACCATGGACAAATACCTCTGAAACAGTTAGTTCACATAAAACTTCTCTGGTATGTTGATTTCTGTCAGATATTTTGTAAGAAGAGCTGACTAGTAAAAGGTTTTCATTTCTTTATTGACTGCTATCTCCTACCTCTGCTGCAGTCCTGCTTTAAGCATTATAAAAGGTACAACTGCATCAAAACATCATGTTGTTGGAAGGAGGCCACTTGTTGGTTCACAGCTGCTCAACTTGAAACAATCACACAGAAGCTGTATTATTTAATTTATTTAATTAATTTAATTATCACTGCTTGACCTATTATCTCTAGCTTTTTATTAGCTAACGCTTACATATTAATTTAACCCATCTCCATTCATCTGTATATCGCCTTGTGGCTGTGGCTTACCAGATAAAGTTTTATTGGCTTCTATCTCTGGCATGGCTATATGGCTTTTCTCTGACCCTGCCTCCTTTCTCCCAGCATTCAGTTTAGTTTTATCTGCCTACTTCTATTCCCTGAGCAGGCCCAAGACAGTTTCCTTATTAACTAATGGTATTCACAGCATACAGAGGAGAAACCCACATTACCTCCACTTTTCTGTTTAAATAAAAAGTAACATTTTAAATTTAATGTAGTAAAATTACATAAAACAGTTATCAAGCAAAAATTACAGTTACAATATTTATATCTATTTTATTATAACCGAGGAAAACTATATTATTACTATCTATTCTTCAACTCCCATCAAAGTCTCCAGAAGGATATCATATTACCTAAGCAAACAGGAAGTGTATTGCAAGCAACTTCCAAATCTCTAGAAATGACAGAGACATCTTGATGCCTGTCACTCAAATTCTTCTGTACCATTGGGGCATCCATCTTCAGCCTATAGGCCCATAGTATACAGCAGTCTTTTCCATGATGCAGGAAATTTAAAAGACAGTTTTGCCTATATTGGCAGTTTGTCAGTAACTTTTTTCTGTGTCCTGTAGAATGTCTAGCAGACTCTTTCATGCAGCAGGAACCCTGAAGGATTGTCTCACCTTTAGGCAAGTTTAGCAATCATTTCTCTGTGGGTCTTGCATGTCGAGTTCATCAAGCAGTCCAGTTAAGAGTAGTTTCTTTCCCAAATGTCTAACCAACTCCATAAGTAGCCTCTTTGATGCCCATATTCCTCTTGAAAAAATAGATTGATTCTGCCAGGAGCAGATGTGTCTTGTTGTCATGAAATGTACTAAGCTCTTAAAATACTTTAAATGCCATATTTTGTAGTCTTTGAAAGATCTGAAGAATCCCTATCCATCTGAAATACATCTCTGTACATCTAGTCTGGACAGCGAGGGGTTGGTCCACCCACTGAGACAGTGTGCCTGTTCTAATGGGAGCTCACAAAATCCAGCTGGACCAGGACTGATTGAGCATGCAATCAAACCAGACTCTCTGAATGTGGCTGAAAATGGAGGCTGACTGAGAAGCCATTGCTAAAGGCACTGGGACTTGTTTCTACTGCATGTACTGGCTTTTTGGGACCCTAGTCTATTTGGATGCATACCTTCCTAGGCCTGGATGTAGGAGGGGGGGGCTTGAACTTCCCACAGGGCAGGATTCCCTGCCCTCTCTTAAGGAAGGAGGGGGAGGGATGAAAGTGAGTAGGGGAGTGGGAGGGGAATGGGAGGAGGGGAGAAAGCGTAAATTTTTGAATGGAAAAATAAAATATAAAAAAAACAAAAACAAAAAAAAAGAAAAATCTAACTAACATGACTACAAGCTTGACTATAATAGATGATTCTTTATTTACCTATATTTCTTAATTATACATTACACTTTGTTGCAGCGGGCTGCTTGTTTGTCCCGACTGCCCAGAACCGAAATAACCACACGGAAACTATATTCATTAAATCACTGATTGTTACTCCACTTTTGAGTCTCTATTCTGCCTGCCCCTTTTTATTTCTTTGTTTCTAGGGGTGTATGTGATTACTTCACACTCATAGGAATAATCTGGGATAATACTACTATTTTGTCTTTTTTAAGATTATAATTTAATTGCAACATTTCTCCCTACTATTTCCTCCCTCTGAGCCCTCCCATAAACCCCTCCTCCCTCTCCTTCAAGTTCATGGACTCTTTCTGCACTAATTGCTGATATATATATATATATATATATATATATATATTTATATTTATATTTTTATATATACATATATATTCTTAAACATTTTTTTGTTTTAACATAATTCTTTATTGATTCTGTGGGAATTTCACATCATGTACCCTATCCCTCTCAGATATCAAACTAGACCCTGACTGTGGTAGGGTCACAGACCCAGACATGGCCCTCAGCTGTATCCTGGGCCTGCATGACTTGTGGCAGTGAAGGCTGTTGTGGGAACCTGCTTTGTTTGTTCTAGCCATTCAGCAGCTTAGACATGAAATAATCACACAGAAACTCTATTATTTAAATCATTGTTTGGCCCATTAGCTCTAGCTTCTTATTGGCTAACCCTTGCATCTTAATTTAACCTATCTCAATTAATCTCTGCATCACCAGGATGTTGTGGCCTACCAGCAAAGTTTCAGTGCATCTGTCTCTGGCTGGGCTACATGGCTTCTCTCTGACTCCACTCCTCTTTCTCCCAACATTCACTTCAGGTTTCCCCACCTACCTAAGTTCTGCCCTATCAACAGGCCAAGGATGTTTTTTTATTCACCAAAAGTATGCACAGCATACAGAGGGGAATTCCACATCAGAAGGCCACTCAGATCTGTATGGCCCCGGCTGCAGTATGACCCTGAGATGTCCATCTGGCCTCAAGTAATGGCCCAGACCCGGGGTATTTGCATGACCTTTGGTGGTATCAGGAACCAGGGATGGTGTAGGAGTTCCTTCTGTTTGTGTGTTGCTTTTATTTGGGTAATGAATAAAGAAATTGCCTTGGCCTAGTTGATAGGGCAGAACTTAGGTAGGCAGAGAAGACAGAACTGAATGCTGGGAGAAAGAAACAGAGGGAGAGAACCGCTATGGAGCTACCAGAATCAGACATGCTGAATATTTCCTGGTAAGCCATGACCTCATGGTGATATACAGATTAATAGAAATGGTTTAAATCAAGATGTGAGAGTTAGTCAATAAGAGGTTAGAGATAACTGGCCAGGCAGTGATTTAATTAATACAATTTCTCTGTGGTTATTTCTGGTGTAAGCTAGCCAGGTGACCGGGACAAACAAAGGGTCACCCTCCTCGTGCAACACAATGATATCAACCTAGATCCTATAGTAGGGCCATAGACATAGACATGGCCTTATGCCACAGCCCAGGCTTGTTTGTCACCATGGCCCCAGGTGGCAACATAAGCCATCCAGATTAGCATGGCCCCTTTTCAGCATGTCCCTTGGACACCAATGTGAACTCAGTTGTCTGACCAGACTCTGGCTGCTGTAGGGTCACAGACATAGAGATGTCCCCAAGCAGTGGCCCAGTACAGATGTCATCATGTTCTACTGTGACAGGAAAGGTCACTTAGATAAAAATTGGCCTGGTGGTGGCACAGCCCTGGGACACAAAAATAGCAACAATTAGAGGTCCAGACCACAAACATCCCCATGGCCTTGATGTTAACATTGGTAACAGATGTTACACAAACCCCAGCAAACGTAGGACCATGGACTCAAACATGGCCCTAGGCAGCAGGACAGGTACAGACACTACCCTTGCCCAAGCAACAAGTAGGCCACCAACATCACTGCACTCACTTCATCAGCACATGAACCATTCTGCCTCTCTTTCTCTCCCACTTCTCCACTATCTACTTGCTCATCATAATGACACCCACCTACCCAGTGCCACAAGGTGCCAGTTTGGCCTGTGGATGCTTCAGGCAGGCCAGGCCATCATAACTACTTTTTGAGACAGGGTTTCTCTGCGTAGCTTTGGAGCCTGCCTTGGCACTAACTCTACAGACCAGGCTGACAGAGAATTCACAGAGATCTGCTTGCCTCTACCTCCTAAGTGCTGAGATTAAAGGTGTGTGCCACCACTGCCTGGCCATCATAATTATTTTTAAAGTGAGTTCTATGCTCTGGATTTTGATCAATAGTGGCTCTCTAAAAATAGCTTCTGTCTACTGAAAAATGAAACATTTTGGATGAATGCTAAGAGCTACTCTTATCTGTGAATATAAGGGAATTATTTAGAGTACAGTTAGGACCTGTATCATAAATGTATATGTGTGCTTGTATGTGTGTGTGTGAGTGTGTGTGTGTGTGTATGTATGTGTGTATGTATTTTGTACACCTTATCTTTTGAGACAGGGCCTCTCCATACACCTGGAGCTAGACTACACATGGTCAACATGTCCCAAGGATCCATCTGTGTGTGATACATCACGTGTTGCCATGTTCAACTTTTTCTGTGGGTGGGGGCTGAGAATCTGAACTGAGACCCTCACATTTGCATAGTAAGCACGTTACCTTCCAGGCTCCAGGATTATATTAATTGTACAAAGTATGACATTCTTTTTATTATTAATTATATTTGTGTATTCTATATCCTGACAGAATTTCCCCTCCCTCCTCTCCTTTCATTCCATCCTCCCACTCTAATCTCCCACCCTAATCCACTCCTCCTCCATTTCTGTTCAGAAAGGGGCAGGCCTCCCATAGACATTAACAAAATATGGCATATCAAGTTGCTGTAGGACTGAGCACCTTGCCTTGTATTCAGGCTGGGCAAGGCAACCCAGGCTAAGGAATAGGTTACAAAAACAGTCAAAGTGTTAGGGACAGTTCCTGCTCTCATTGTTAGGAGTCCCACAAGTACACCAAGCTACATAACTATAATATATATGTAGAAGTTCTAGGTTGGTCCTATGTAAGTTTTCTGATTGTCAGTTCAGTCCTTGCGAGCCCTGATGAACCCAGGTTAATTAATTCTGTGGGTTTTCTTGTTGTGTCCTTGAGCTCTCTGGCTCCTACAATCCATCATCCCTCTCTTCAGGATTCCCTGAACTGTTCCTAATATTTGGCTGTGAGTCTCTGCATAAATATAGTTTTGTTTTGTTTTGTTTTGAGACAGGGTTTCTCTGTCTAACATTCCTGGCTGTCCTGGAACTTGCTTTGTAGATCAGGCTGACCTTGAATTTACAGAGTTTCACCTGCCTCTGCTTCTTGAGTGCTGGGATTAAAGGCGTGTACCAACAACATCTTGCAAGTTTGGTGTTCTTAATGTTATTGAGTACTTTAAATTCTATGACATGCTTGAATTTTCTGTTCTTCAGACATTGATTGCTACCTGTACAGAAGAAAAAAGCCAGGCTCTGCAATTAAGAAATAGATAATTTTCAGCTTGGTAGGTATATTCCCTGAATATGTTTATTAACTCTCAAATATGATTATCTCCTATGTTTGTTATGAACTCATATGTACAGCACAAATCAGTTTTGTCTGTAAATTCTGTGCACTTCTGATCTCTGTCTGTTTAATTCTAATCAGGTTCTTTCCTTATGTCTATATAACACATTGACAAGGGCCAAGTGGTGGTGGCACATGCCTTTAATCCCAACACTTGTGGGCAGATTTCTGTGAGTTTGAGGATAGCTTGGTGTAAAGAGCTAGGACATCCAAGACTACATAGAGAAACCCTGTCTTAGAAAATAAAACAAAACAACAGCAAAAAGAGTTCATATTGTTCTTGTAGAGCAACTGTGTTTTGTTTCTAGCACCCACATCCAACATCTCATTAGCACTGGTAGTTACAACTCCATGGGACTGGACACTCTCTTCTGGTTTCTGCAGCCACATACATATAGATGACATATACACACAGACCTGTATATACACATACACATGAATAGTTTAAGAAAATATTTTTTAAGAAGTCAGATTTGAACGATTTTCAAGAAAAATCAAAAAAAGTCAGACTTGATTTCAAGTTTATTGATATAAATAAATACAGACCACGAAAAAAGCTTTTTGGCATCCTCAATAATTTTCAATCTAGAGAGACATTGAAGCATTCAGTCATAAATTGGATGTCTTCATCAAACCATTCCCCTTAAGACTTAGATTATAAGAGTCAGAGATGGTAGATGACTCCAAGGGAACAGTGTTTTCCACACACAACAGAACTGATATACGTAAGAATCAAGTGATTTTGTCAGTATGCACAAAATCTACACAGGTTCAAAACCCCAGCACTGCACAGAGGAAGCAGAAACAGAGTCACATCCCTAATCAGGCAGTTCTCTGCAATTGATACCTGCTGTAAAGGGGAAAGTCAGTTTTCCCCAACAGAGTATCACTGCAGCCACACTCCAGGGCAGGCACTCTGTCCAGCACAAAAGATAAGTTATTCACTGCTACTATTTTGAAATGATATGCCCTCCATGATCTATGTGTAGATGGTCATGGCAAAGAAATCACCTTTTTATCCCTTTCACACAGTATCCAGAGTAACAGAACAAGCATTTCATTTTTTACATGTTTTCAAGTTTCAATGTGGGCTTCAGCTCTGAGAAAATCATCAGTCTGGAGCTTTTTAGGTAGAAGCAATTCAGCTTGTTCAAATCTGAAATTGGGGAGTAGAGAGATTAAGTAGTTTGCCTAAGACAAAAAAGGTAGCTTGTATAAGATCAGGAAAGAGAGTCCCAGACATAGATTTTTTTTCCAATGACCACACTGTTCTCTTTTATCTTAAAGTATTTACTGTGAAGGAGACACGAATATTACATGTAATCTACTGCCTTGGCAGGACAAAAACATGAAATTAAAAATCCATTCACGATGAGATCATGTCTCTGAGTGGTTCAGAATAATACTTGCAGTCATGCAGATGAGAAGCTTATGCCCAAAGTAAAGACAATGAGAAGCAAAACTCAGCCTTGTTCTATGGATTTGGATAATTGAAGGAGAAAAGGTAAGGCAAGAGTCATTACTCCAAAGGGATGCAGAACTAAACTAACTGGAAGTAACACCATCTTTCTGTGCTTATAACTAGAGAACTAACTCAAATGTGTACTCTGCTGAAGACTCTAAACTACAGGCTTCTTAAATATAAAAAGTAACTCAACTATATCATAGGTTTCTTGCAAAGGCAAACCTAGGGTTTAGTGCCTTTTAGGCAAGTATTTACTATACCAAGTGAGTTACATTTCCATTCCCTTTCAATATACACTTCTGTAGTAATTTCTGATGAATGAATAACAATAACAAATGTCTCTGTCTCAAGATACTTTAATGGTCTGAATAACTATTTACTGAGTCCTTTTACTTTCTATTTTGTTCTTTAAATATGTGATGACCACTTGCTATGTACTTCATATAGGACCCATGTTACCAATTAAGATGTACAAACCTCAGCCTTCAGGGAATTTGCAGCCTAATGGGAGAGACAGATTTGATCAAGGAAGCATAAGAAATACACTTACGTTCTCTACAGCTAAGGAGTATTTTAGTGTCCTGAGAAAATGGAGGAGTGAAACCCAATTTAATGTGAAATCTCTTTGCGTAAGTGACATTTGTCTTAAGATCCAAAGGCTAAGTGTTAAATAGCTAAAAGAACAGGAGTCTGTCCATGTAGCAGGGACATCTTGTGCAAACCTGAAACAGAATGAGTGAAAGCATATCTGAAGAGCAGAGAACAAGGCCAGTGTACTTGGAGTGCTGAGATCAGGAAGAAATGTTCGATGAAAATAGGCTGGAGAGATGAGCACACATTGAGCTACACAGACCCTTTTAAATCATAGGAAAAAAGCTAAATTTTCTTTCCCAAGAGGGTATCAACTCAAGAGTTTTAAATGGCTAAATGGGTATAGGAATGCACATCTGGAACTCAAGCACTCAGGAGGCAGAGAATTTTGTTTCAGGATAACTTGGGCTAGCCAGTAAGACCCTGACTCAAACAAAACAAAACAAAACAAGCTTCAATTTCAATTTCAATCAAACTATTATATGCTCTCTTATTTAAGAATATAATTTTATGACTTGTGGAGGGCAAAATGTTTCAGCTTTTGCCACCAAACCTGAAGATCGAGTTTGATCCCTGGGACCCACATGGTGGAAGGAGAGAAACAACTCTTGCGAGCTGTCATTCTCATGTAACAAAACATTAATAAAAATATATAATTTTGCATAATGAGTAGAGAATGATTTGTGTATAAATGTGCAAAGATAGCTACTTCAATATTGGCAGGATGGGTGCGGGAATATCCTCTTAATTTATGCAAGTAATAATAGGGGCTTCAATTAGAGAGATAGTAATGAAGGGGCACTCCAGAGATAGATTTAAGAAAATTGATAACTCTATCCCACACTGACAAGTTCTTTTCCCTGCAAAATACTATCAGAATACTATTTGTGAGGGTCTAGGTTCAATTTCCAACTCTGCAAGAAAAAAAATGCTACCCTTGATTGTTTTCTTAAGAATTCTCTAGTAAGTGATTCTTCTTACCACCAAGTGGGTGTCTCCTACTTCCCAATATTACTGTTGATTGTGTTATGTTGACGCTCTGTTTTTCCCCTTCACATAGCCAATAGATTTTTTTCTTATTTTTAAAAATTTATGGAAAATTCAATTACACCTTTTCCAACCTTTCCTCCTACCTTTCCCATTTTTCCTCCCTCCCAAATTCAATCTTTTGTTCCTTAACCATTGTTGTTATAGATACATATAAATGAATATATGTATACATGTACGTACACACACACACACACACACACACACACACACACACACATATATATATATATATATATATATATATATATATATATAATGCTGAGCCCATTCAGTGTTTCCTGCATGTGTATATTTCTATGGTTGCACACAATCATTCAGGGGACTCATCCCTGGGGAAGACTAACTTTCCCTTCCTTTCTCAGCACTGTTAATTGAGTGGAGCACTTTCTAATGGGACCCTGTGAAACTTTATGACATAGAAGTGACACCTGCAGTACCTGAAAAACCATCATTTCCTGAATGATACCTGAGCAATGACAACAACCAGTTAGTCTTAGACAGTTTTTAATATTAAATTCAAAGGCAATAGGTTTTTGATCCTACTGCACGTACTGGCTTTGTGAGAGCCTAGGCAGTTTGGATTCTCACCTTACTAGACCTGGATGGAGGTGGGTGGTCCTTGGACTTACCACAGGGCAGGGAACCCTGATTGGTCTTTGGGCTGACGAGGGAGGGGGACTTGATTGGGGGAGGGGGAGGGAAATGGGAGGCAGTGGCAGGGAAGAGACAGAAATCTTTAATAAATAAATAAATTAAAAATAAAAGAATGGGACTTTAAATCACTACCAAAAAAAAAAATCCCTTACGGTTGGGTTCTGATTGCTTTATTGACTCAATTTAAGACATATTTACCTTTAATTTTTTCATTTTTTATTCTTTGATATCTTTATAACTCATATATTGAATTTTATTTGTTTTTACCCTCGCTTCCTTCTCTAACCTACCTTTCTCTCTTCCTAAAAACTTTCATCTTCCCAATTAGGCCCCATCCTTCTTAAATCTTAGTTACCATTTCCCTTCCCTTTCCTCCATCCAAACCCTCCCACACTTCTCTCCTTGTTTTTATTCAAATTTGTGGCCTCTTTTTTATTAATTTTTCATATAAATATATATTATACATATATGTTGTATTGTATATATTATATACATATATGTATATAGATCTATATTCCTAAATATAAGTTGATCAGTCTATACAATGTTACTTTAATGCATGTTTTCAGTGATAAGTAGAAAGTTCTCTAAAGAAGAAAAAATGACTAAGAAATATGTCAAAAAGTGTTCACCATCCTTAGCAATTAGAGAAGTAAAAATTTAAACAAGTTTCAAAATTCATCTTATCATGGTCAGGATGGCAAAGTTCAATAAACATCTGACCACCCATGCTGGAGAGGATGTGGGGAAAAGGGTACCATCATTTCTGCTGGTGGTATTGCAGATTGATTCAACCACGATAAAAATCAGTACAAAGGTTCATCAACCCCATCCCCATGCCTCCAAAAAAATTGAAAAACCAATCTATCATATGATCCAGCTCTACCACTCCTTATCATATGCCCCAAGGACTTGACATCTTAGTTCACACATACTTGCTGGACCACACTCATTTCTGCTTTATTCACAATAGCTAGGAAATGGAAAGAATTAAATGTCTTTCAACTAATGAATGGATAATGAATATGTGATATATATATATATATATATATATATACATTATGGAATGCTATAGAGATATAAAGAAAAAATGAAATGAGCTTTGCATTGAATTTTGAAAACATATTTTAAAATTTAACCATGTGTGTTGTGTGATAAGACTCATAAAGTTGCCCTGATATATACTCTATTAATTTTATTTTTAGGTAAAATCAGATCTGATACCTGATGGATTTTAAAGATGGCAGTAGATAAAGAAATATATTGAAACTCTCACTAATTTCCCATTTATTTGAGTTGAAAGAAAAACACCAATCTACAAATGAGATCCCCAGGTGCTGACTTGAAAAATATTTACAGCTTTATGTAGTAACCAGGGGCAGTTCAGATAGCATCTTGAGTTCAGTGTTTAGGCAAATATACCATGATGTATTTGAATAATACACCTGGCTTCTTAAGTGTTGTGTTGATGAAGAACAGAAAAATGAATTGAGAATGACTTGAGCTGGTAACATTTATATTTATTTAGACATTTGATACCTGTAATATAATAATGAATATTGCAAGGTTGGAGCTTTGTGGCATTAGAATTTCATAAACACAGAGAATGAACACAATAGAGGCAGGTTCCTTAAATTCTGTATTATTTGGGAGATGTGGTTTATGCCCATAACCCTGGTTCTTGAGAGGCTGAGATAGGAAGATTGTTAGGAGTTTCAGGTCAGCATGGGCTGGATAAATTAGATCCACTGAACTACAGAGTGAAATCCTCTTTTTAATAATGTTAAAATGGGAAAGAAGCAAATTTTTTATGGCTTGCTAATGAACGAGGTGACTTTCACGAATCAATTGATGGTGTGCCTAAAGTAACAGGTTCTTAAAATATAGTTTACATTAAAACATACAATAGTGACATACCACAAGTTCTTGTTTGATGTAGGTGGGTCTTGTATCTATCTGTTGTTTCATTGGTTAATTAATAAAGAAAACTGCTTGGCCTGATAGGTAAGAACATAGGTTGGTGGGAAAGACAGAACAGAATGCTGGGTGGAAGAAGGCAGTGAGCCAGATGCTATAGCTCTCCCCTCCAAGATGGACACAGGTTAAAATCCTTCCCAGTAAGCCACCACCCCGTGGTCCTACACACATTATTAGAAATGGGTTAATCAAGATGTGAGAGTTAGCCAATAAGAAGCTAGAGCTAATGGGCCAAGCAGTGTTTAAAAGAATACAGTTTCCGTGTAATTATTTCAGGGTATAAGCAGCTAAGAGCCGGGCGGCGGGAACGCAGCCCGCTGCTCCTTTCAACACTTGTTAGTATGTTGACACTCTAAAAAAAGAAGGGGTAAGTGAAGATGTAAAATAGAGCCAAGAGTGAGGTTAAGCAAAGTAACAAGTGCCTCAGAGTACTCACACATTGATTCAGAGCTTTCTGGGTATTTTTGCAAAGAAACCTGGTTAATACATTAGTGAACTTAACAATGAACACTAGAATTACCCAAGGATATAAAAAGTGTTCATTCTGGGGCCAGAGATTTGGCTCAGCCAGAGTGAAGGCAGATATTCTGGGTTTGGTTCCCAGTACACACACGCTGGTTCATAACCACCTGTAACTCTAGTTCAAGGGGGTTCTGATACCTTTTCTGGCCTCTGTGGACACTGCATCACATGGCGCACAAACATACAAAACACTCACAGATGTTTTTCAAATCTAAAGAAGTGTTTTGAAATTGTGTTCATTCCTATACACAATAGACACATCTTAGTCTTTGGAGTTTGGGCCTAAACATTCATGTGTATATGCATGTAATTAAAAATTTTTAAATCTCATCCTAAAAGCAATCAAAATCTAATCTTCCCTGGAGAAACATGACACTTTTTGATGGCAAATACTAGGGGAAAATGCCTCTAGAAAATCCTTAAAAGGACACTAAAAAATTAACAAAATAAAAGGACACTGCCTAATGTTTAAACCAAAACAACAAAAATGTCATTCCAAAAATCCATATAAACCTCTATTGCTGTATTTTTCCCCCTCTGAGCTTTTAATAGAGATTGCGTGGTAACTGTTCCAAATTACCAATTAAGTAGATCTTTAAATGACAATTTAATGTTGGCACTCTGTTGTGAAATTTGGCAGTCTAAAGAGCATGTGCTCAACAAGAAAGCCCTTATCAAGACCTGGCCTTAATTGTTGTGTTTTTCCCCTTGGGTGGTGATGGTTTTGCTCTGGGCCACCCACATTCAGATCCTGCTAATGTTACATATTTGTAAAACAGCTCACCCTGGGATATGCTTATAATTTGTGAATCAAAGAAAAAACTCTATATATAATAGTTAAAATTATGGGCTTTGAAGTCAAGCAAACCAGTCCTCAAAGCCTGTCTCTTATTTACCCATTGACGTGAGGCAACAACTTGAACTTGACACAGCTTTAATTTTTCATTTCCTCATGTCTAAAACACTATTAAATAGGGCTGGTGAGATTGCTCAATAGGTAAAAGCACTTGCTGTTAATCCTGATAACCTGAGTTTGATTCCTAGACTTCACATGATAAAGGGCAAGTAAGTTGAGAACGTTGCCCTCTGACCTCCATGCTTCAGTTGTTGCCCAAGTACATCTCCTTTATGTACACAATCAGTCAATAAATAAAAGTAATAAAACAGTATTAAATGATAGTCTGTACTTCATGGAGATATATCATTTTCCTTTCATACAGTGTGCATTGAATATCAAGAACTTTAGAAAATCAGTTATTCTTTAAAGAATCAACTCTGATATAAATAAAACTTTATAACTAGTTATGCTAACCATATGGCTAAATGTGTGTCCTGGTGTAGTCCTTTACATGACTTAGAATGGAAACTTATCTGAAGACATTCACCCAAATCCTGCTTCTTCAAATCAGCAAATCTGATTATAGTTTGTTTAATCAATTAAAGTCCATTCTTTATTTGTTCATGACTTTTTCCTGTTTTTCCTGGTTGTGAATACTTGACATTTCCCCAAGTTCTCAGTACTTTGAACTCAATCTTATGGCTCTGATTCAGTGTCTTGGCTCTTGAAGAGCCCTGGCTCCTATTTAGTCTATCTTTTCTTTTTCTCTGTTGGCTATCTCAAGGAAGACACTCTGACATTACTTCAGCCTTTTATGACTGAAGTCTTAAACAGTCATTCCAGCAGACCCATCCCAGATGACCCCCTCTAACTTCTCTCGAGAGAGAGGATTCAAACTGCAGCAAGGCCAGATGTTCCAATATATGAATACATAAATCTTAAATGTGTTTCATAATAGAAAATGTTTCCATTCTATTGCTTCACTAAGTGTGTTTTCTAATAGTGTATTATATGAACAGTTCTGATATGAATTCTTTTGGATTGAACTTCAAGCAAATCTGTGTGGTTACAGCATCAGTTCATCTCAGATATTTAAAGTCTTACCTTTGTCTGAGGGAGGATTTTTTTTTTAATTTTCATTATTGATTTCTGAATGTGATCACCCTCTAATGATCAGAGATACCTCAGCAAAGGCTGTTTAACTAGAAACGATGATAAAAATCCAAGTAATTATAAATAAAACAGTTAATTATTCTCACCTAGTTCTGTTTCTAAAGGTTTTCTAAATTGCTACCACTTCCTGAGATTCCCACGTCCTGGTGGCTGCTGTTCACAGCACTTGGCAGATTCAGCTAAATCTTCACCACAAGTTTATCAGGCAGATACTATTATCACTGCCCTTGCTCAAATGGGAGATGGTGTGGCTCTGAGCAGTCTCATGCATTTTCCAGGATCAGAAACAGAAGTATCTACAGGCACACAACACTGCCTTGTTCATCACTGGCCTGCATTGTTTTGCAATGCAGAAGAATACCTTGAACAAGGGATACCACATCACGTAAGTGGCCACTTTCCAGCTGGGATGAGGGTCTATGTGGGACTTGTTAGCATGAATTTATAACAGACTTTATTTCAAGCAGTGACCTTGTCTCATTTCTGAGTTACCACTGTTATGAAAACTTAGATGAGAACCTTAGGAAAAAAGCACTTAGTCTCAGACTTTGTACACTAAATTTTAAATTAGTCTTAGAGACACCAACTTGTAGCATAGCAGATAAAACTGGCTAACTAAAATTTCTTCAGCAAATGGAAGTGCATAATGACTTCTTGATTATCCTACCATTTATTTGTGTCATGTTCAGACGCACTCTTAGCTCAGAGATCATATAACATATGTATTAATCAGTCATATATAATACATAAGATATGTATTAATCAGTCATAAATTGTTGGGGACAATATATTTAAATGATCACCATTACTACAAGGAAGAAAAAAACTACGAGTATTTAGTGAATATTTTCTGAGAATGCCAGATCTACAGAATTCTTAGTTAGCTGTATGTATGTTTTCATAAAAGTATATCCTCTACATGCTTCTAATGTCATTTATTCCAAATGAAATTTCATAGTGTTTTATCATGTTTAATAACTTATACTTCTACATTAGTAACTTACAAAATTGTTGGTGGACAAAGAAAAGACATGCAAGTATAATCAATATACATATATATAAATATATATATATATATATATATATTCAAATTCAGAAAAACTGAAAAAGAAATACGTCCTAAAAGCTAGACATTCAGGCTATTTCTAAAATATATATTTTAAAAATACATGTAAAATAAACACAGAATGACATAAGTCTTAAAAAGATAAATTTTAAAGTGTTCTTATCTAATGCTTCTAATTTATTTTCACTAAGAATGCCATCTCTTGAAAACACACGGGAAACTGAGGGAGGCTTTTCCAATCAGTGTGAACCAAGCCCTGCTAACACAAGGTAGACACGCTCAATGACTGAGTTTATTCTTTGGTGACTTTATTCTTTCAGGATATTCTGTATTGCTATCATTTTTCCAGACTAGTACAAGGAATAGCTTTGAGAAATTTGCTCTGCTTACTTATTACAAACTATATTTGAACATCTGAGGCTTGGGAATGATTTATGTAACTGCTTTATAAAGTGTTCAAGATTGTTTCTTTAATAACATCCCTTCCCTCTTTCGTATTTTTATTATAGTAATAAAAGTATAACATAAAATCTGTCATCTTAACCATTTGTAAGGGTACAGTGAACTTCTGCTAATTATACAAAGACTGTTATGCAACAGATATTCAGAAATCCATCTTGGAAAACCAAAGCTCTTCTTGTCTCCTGTGCTCGAGGGAACCACCATTCTTTTTTCTATTTCTTAGAGGTTAATTACTTTAAAAGCTCCTCAAAGTAGAATAATGAAGCATCTATTGTTCTGTGACTGGTTTATTTAACTTATACTAATGTCTTCAAGTTTATTCATATTGTAGCATGATTTGGCTGGGTATGGGGGCACATGCACTTGTAATCTCAGCCGTTGAAAGACTGGAGATTTGTCATGAATTTTAAGCCAGCTGGAGCTACACAATATGTTGTTCCAGGCTAGCTTGAGCTACAGAGTGAGAGATCCTGTCTCAGTAAAAAAATTAAAAAAAAATCAACTCTCATTTCAAATTTCCCTCCTTATAAGATCCCGAATATTCTCTTGTCTGTTTGTGTATATACAACTTTTGTAATCCATTCATTGATGGGCAGGCATTTGAGTTACTTCTACGTCTTGGCTCTAGCCAATAGTGCTGCAATCTCTTCAAGATCTTGTTCTCAGTTTTAGTAGGATATATACATCCAGGCGTATGATGGCAGAACCACATGTGGGTACTGTGTTCAATTTTGTAAGATACTTAAGGTTTTGATAGTGATTGTACTAATTTACATTCATACCAAAGGTCTGCAAGAATTTAAATTTTTCTATGGTCTTGCTGATATTCAAAGCAACATTTTTTGTTGCTTTGATAGTGGTTAACCTAATGAGTGTAAAGTTAAATTTCATGATGTAGGGTCGGCAATATAGCCAAGTAATAAAATATTTGCTTTGCATATACAAAGCCTCAGATTTGATCCCCAGCACCACAAAAACAAGAAAATTGTATCATAATTTATACTTCCATTTTCATTTTTATTTGTTGGTTAATTGCATAACTTCTTTGAGAAATGTCCATTTAAAGTTTGTGTCTAACTTTAAGTTAGATTATATTGTTTTATTATGATCAAGTAATTACTATACTTTGTATATTCTGTATATTAACTTTCTCTCATATATTCCAAATACTTTTTCTTCTTCTATAGATTGTTGTCTTTTTGTTTTCTTCATCTGTATGATGTAGGATGTACTTTTATATGTGTGTTGCTTTTATTGGTTAATGAATTAATCTGCTTTGGCCTATGACAGACAGAATAGAGCAAGGTGAGAATTCCTAGTAGATAGAGGAGAAAAGAAGGTAGAATTAGAGAGATGCCATGTGGCTGCCAAAGGAGACAGATGTCCCGAAATCTTACCAGTAAACAATGAACATTATGGTAAAATACAAATACTAGTAATGGGCTAATTTAAGATATGAGTTAGTTAATAAGAAACTTGTGATTTAGCAGTGTTTTAATAAATATAGTTTTTGTGTGATTATTTTGGGTCTGGGTGACAGGGAACAAACAAGCAGCCCATGGACTAACTACATCCACATAAAACCTGAGAGATCTTGGGAAAGATTTCTAAGCACAAAATAACAGAGTTAAACAGGGCCTATTGGTAGCAGCATTTTCTCTGGTGCACTCTGTTTGCTAGAGGCAAGCATAGGCATGAGTCCTTAAAGAGAAGGATCCTGAATGAGCAATAGCAACAGAAACCATGAGACTTCTTTAAGAGAAAGCTTCCTGGTTCGTGCTAGCAGCACAAAATCTGCCTCTTTTGAAAAGTTCTGCCATTAAATGGGGTTTGTGGACAGTGTCTTACAAGTTACTTGGTGGCAGCATGGGCCAACTGATTCTCAGAGTTGAAGTGGTGAACATGGCTTCCACCCAACAGTCCTAGAGTGGGCAGTAAACATGCCTCCATCATGTTAAAAGGCCAAAAGAGGCAGAGCCAGTATCTAGGGGGCTGCAGCGCCCACACTTCTTATCATTTAAAAATGTTCTTTATCCGAAAAATAATTCAGATACACAATAAGACAGATTCAGACATAAAAGACCTCTAAACAAGACACAGTGTGTTTGACAAATGTATGCAGGCTTGGGAGAGAGAATAAAAAGAGTATAGAAAATTATAAAAAGAAGTAAATTGTTTTAAAAAGTAAAACAAGTCTTTAAAGAGACAGAAAAAGTAATATAAAAGAGAACACATAGTCATAGATTAAAGGAGTAAAGAAAAATAAGCCACATAAAGATAGAATATACACTGAGCATCTGTATTATGCATATTATTGTGTATTTTGTAAATTTTTTGACTACAGAGAGGCATTGATTCTGGGGATTGCTACATTAAACCAACATATATATTTTAAAGGTATCTTAACTTCAAAATTTTAGTCTATGGATATGTTACTTTGGAAAAGAAGTTCTGCTTTTCTTTCTACAGAGGATGGGAACCTATGGATTTTTTCCAGGATAATGTGGTTTGATGGAACAAGACCTCCTGAAAGGTCTCTGTGAACTCCTAAAAATTCTTTGCCAGAAAACAGCAAAAAGCAATTTGGAGAAAAGTACACCCAAATTCCCAAATGTTTGGTTATAAATGTTTGTTTTCATTTAAATGGAGATATGATAAAGATTAACGCTTTGCATTAGTACAGATCTTGGTCTACTGATACAAGCTTAAGGTTGATTTTGTTACACTATGTATTTCTGCTCTTGTTTAAGGCAGTATGTTTGTGCAGCTCATTTTAAAATGTAGTGTATTTTGAAGAAATACAGATTTAGTTATGATTTCTAGATATATAGAAATATATTTCAATTAGATATATAATCTTCAATACTCCAAAGACCTACAGAGTATGGCATTTTAAAGGTTTTAAGAACTTAAACTTTTCTCAACAGTGAGACATGTCTGCTTCTAACAGCACCAATTACTTTAGAGAGGCTAATGGGCATTGATGAAACTCGTTATTCAATTTGCCTTCAATGTGGCAAGGCTAGCATATTTTGGCAAGAAACTGCTCTTGCCTGGTCTGCTTGAATGTGTTCTGTATAAACTGGACATTCAGGACCCACAGAAAAATGCCTGCTAAACTTACCTAAAAACAGTGGAGATAGTCCTTTAGGGTTCCTGCTTCAAGAAAGAAACTTCTAAACATTAAGCAGAAGATGGAAGAAAGCAACTAATGAACTTTGCCATTACAAGGCAAAACAGATCTTCAATTTTTTTTGCTTCATGGAAATGTTTGCCAAATAATATGGGCTTGTAGGCTGAAGATGGATGTCCCAACATTACAGAAAAAACTTGGGTAACTGTCCAAGCAGTGAGATGTCTCTGTCAATTCTAGAATTTTGGAAGTTGCTTACAATACACTTCCTCTTTACTTAGGCAATATTATATGCTTCTGGGGTCTTTAAAAAGTTAAAGACAAATAGTTATAGTTTTCCTTAGTTAAGAAAAAAGATAAATTAGATAGAAGACTTTAGACTCACAAAGATAGGACAGATGATAGAGTATTTTCCTTAATTTGTCAAATGTAAATGAACTAAATATTGTAACTATAATTCTTGCTTAATAACTGTTTTGTATATGTAATTTTACTATGTTAAAGTTTAAAACTTCCCTTTTATTTGGACAGAAAAAGGGAAATTATGTGGGAAATCCTCCTGTATATGTGTTGCTTTTATTGGTTAATGAATAAAGCTGCTTTGGCCTACAATAGGGCAGAATAGAGAAAAGAAAGACTTCCAAGCAGATAGAGGAGAAACAAAAAGGCAGAGTGAGAGAGATGCCATGTAGCTGTCAAAGGAGAAGGATGCCTACCAGCAGCCCACATATTTGTAGTAATACATAGATTAATACAAATGAGTTAATTTAAGATGTAAGAGTTAGTTAAAATGAAACCTAAGCTAATAGGCCAAGCAGTTTTTTAATTAATATAGTTTCTGTGTGTTAATTCTGGTCTGGGTGGCCGGGAATGAACAAGCAGCCTCTGTCTACATCTGTCTTATGTTATACCTTTTCAAGAAAATAAGAAAGATGTAGACTTACATTTAGGAAACTTGGTGTTGCACAAGTGTTAAGTGTATTCTGCTAGATAAGTGAATGGAATCTGCTAGTTTACAGTACTGGGACACTACGCATACTCAAAAGATTTGAAAACAATAATGCAATATTGAGAGGCAAAGTGGTAGAGATGTCAGAATGTAGGTGAATTTGATAAAAAATATTGTATTTATACATGAAATTCTTTAAAATATTTTTTAAAGAAACATTCAGTCTAGAGACATGACCCCATGACATTTTCCCCCTTCCATGTTCACATATCCTTTGATTTTGCCATCGTTCTGGTTTTGTTTATTCAAGGAAAGACTTTCACAACAGGCTTCTAGGTATTCTGGCTTTTATAATCCTTTCCCCTCTTCTTCTTGTTTTTCTTCTTTTTGTTCTTATTCTTCTTCTTGTTCTTGTTCTTCTTCTTCTCCTCCTCCTCCTTTGCCTCCTCCTTCTTCTATATTCTCTAAGCCATAGATGAAGAAGCTGCTGCACATTAATTTATTGGGGGTGGGCTTTCCAATACCTGTTGTTCTATGCATCATATCTAGTTGTGGTTTCCTGAGATAATATCTGTCTGTTGCAATAAAAGTTTCTTTGTTGGGAATGGTAGTTACACTTATTTATGGGTATAAGAAGAAGATTTAGAATGTAGTAAAGAGTTATTCTGACCTAGCAAAAAGGTAGCAGTAGTCTATTTCCTAAAGTCTATAAATTCAATAAGCCCACAAATCTGGCTAGGTTTCCACTACCAGCCACGATTTTCCTCTTGATGAGTGGGCCTTAAATTCAATTAAGACAACTATTAGTTGCCAACAATATGTGAGTGTCATTTTTTGTAACTTTATGAACTCTTTGCCATGCTGGGAATTGTCATGGTTCATAGGTGTTTCTGCTGAGTGGAACTGTTTAACAAACACCCACCCTCACCCCTAGCAGCATGCGTAGTATTTTTGGAACCATGAAAGTTAGACCATAGGAAAGAGGCTTTAAGGACAGATCTAGCTTGAAACATCTTTTCTGTGCCCCAAGTGTATGTTGTCTTCGGAAATAGAAGCCCACCCTCAATTCGTGAGAGACAACAAAGGTTATATTGATAATATATATTATTTGGGGAGTCACTTGAGTTACCCTGATAAATCATTCCAAATGAAGTTTCTCCTACGTGGTACTGGAGGCTTTGTTAGTCTGTGGTTCTTGTAGGGAACATTCTCAACACAAGTGGCTCAACTTCTGTTATGATCTATATATGTACACTTTTATGTATTGTGGATAAGTTTAGGCAAAAATAAAATAATAATAAGCCTTGAGGCTTTATCCAACAACCTTGGTGTTATTTATCCCTCATCCCTCCTGCTCCTTCTGTATTGACTTCCCTTTCTTCAGCTGAATGCCCCTTGCCATTATTCTGTTTTCCACTTAATTTTGCCTACTCCCTTCTAAAGGCCTCCTGTCCACATATGTTCCCTTCATAGTTTTCTGGTGTCTGCTGGGAGACAGAGGATTAGCCTCTCTCAGGGAGCAGTGCTGTTCAATGTAGATTAGTCAGTTTTGAACCCATATACATACAAATGACAAAAACAGACTCATCAAGATGTATGTATGTATGTATGTATGTATATGTATATATAGTACAATACATACTTACACACAGTATATCTATATAGCAACAACAATAACAAAGAGAGTGTGGATTATGAAAGGGGTTTGAGGGATGGAGGGAAGAAATAGAAGGGCAAATTTATGTAATTCTATTTAATCCTAAATGTATTAAAACGAATAAAAA
The DNA here is from genome assembly GCF_018167655.1 of Microtus oregoni. Classification (NCBI taxonomy): domain Eukaryota; kingdom Metazoa; phylum Chordata; class Mammalia; order Rodentia; family Cricetidae; genus Microtus; species Microtus oregoni. The sequence goes on from NW_024543873.1 coordinate 7,901,913, forward strand.
TAAAGCGGAAATCAAAAAACAATAATAAAGAGAAGTATTGACTTACTTACAACCAAGCTCCTAATAAACACTTAGTTTTGGTTTGTTTTAAAAAAAATGTTGAAAAAAAAATAAAGATGAAGCAATAGACACTGTTCTTTTTAGCATTGTATTTTTGCTTTTGTGTGAATTTAGGATGCTTAGTTCAAGCCCAGTCTGAATTACAGAGTGAGAATTTGTCTCAAGATAAAATTCGAGTGTTTGCAAGCAAAAGAGAGAGGGTTCTTTGGAAGAACTAATTTACGCAGGTAAGGTTTGTAAAGGAATCGAGAACAGAGTAAAAACATTTGGCAGAATGATTAATAGCTTGCAGCATTAAACTGGTTCTTCCATCATTTCTGTGGGAACAGGATTGAAAAAAGGACCCAGACATTTTAAAGGGCCAAGTCATTTGAGTATTCTAGATCAGGCTATTGTGGACAGTGCTAGAGATCGTTGATTTCTTTTTCTGGATTCGTATTATCTGTCTACTGTGTGTGTGTGTTTGTGTGTGTGTGTGTGTGTGTGTGTGTGTGTGTGTGTGTGTGTGTGTACGCACAGGCATACTCATGCAGAGGTCAGAGGAGAACCTCTCCCCGACCCTCCTCCCCCGCGCCAGTGTCTTATCTCCACATTCTACCTTGTTTGAGACAAGATTTCTGTTGTTCCCTGCTGCTTATGCTCAGCCAACTTCTTGGGAGTCTGTCTCCATCCTCCTCTTTGCCAATAGAAGCACTCAGGTTACAGACATGTGACTTACCTGGGCTGGGAGGACTCAAATTAAATGGGAGGCCCTACCCACTGAACCATCATTTTCCCAGTTTCAACATAGTTTTTCTTATTGCATGTTAGAAACTTAGTTCAGTGAGGGGTGGATACTGATTGACCCATGATGACAGTCTTTGAGGAATAAATCAGTTCAATAGCCTGTGTTCAAAAGTAAACATATATTTGAGACCTAGCCCTCTGCTTTTCCCCACACTTCCTTCAGGAAATGTGTTGCCTTTTGTCACTCACTACGTTTGTTTTCAAGGTCTTTGGATATGTTTAGTGTTCTTAGCCTAGGGAGAAGAATTACAGTACTGTTTTCCTAAGGCTTTTTACTAGTAACAGCTCTATGAAAAACTTCCTCATTGTATGTGTGTTTGTCTGTCTGTGTGTTGTGCATGGGGTTCTCATTCCTGTCTTTTCTCTGCTACAGTTTCAGCGGATTCTTTTCTCATTGCTGAAACTTTCTGAATGAATGGGCTCCTTTGTTTGATGCTGACATCAGTTTCTAGTCACATTCCAGTGACGATTCTCAATCAGCTTCTCTATGTGATATATGGTCGTGCACTGTATGTTTTTTTTTAATCTCTGAATATTTTAGCAAGAAGTACTGAATTTTCATCTGCTTCTGGACTCTAAACTCAGTTCCCCCAGGCTTTCTTCTTTTACAGCTCTGGATTTGTGTGGCAGAAACTAAGGAATGACAATGTTTACCTTATGTCACATCAAGAAACTCTCTCATGAATCTATTACTTATGGCTTTCTATTTTACTTTGTTTTTCTTTGTGCATTCTCTTGAAATAATAGACTTGATATGCACCATTCATTTTATGTAAATAACTAATTATTTGATTTGGGAGGAGTTAGGGAGAGGAGTTGGGGTACTTATGATCAAAATACATTGAATTAAATTCTCAAAGAATCATTTCAAACATTTTTTTAAAGAAGTATGTTTTGACCTTAAAACCGTCATGTTCAGCCTACTACAAAAAGGTAGTGATAAGGTGGTAATATGTAATAACATCAAATTCTATTAGTCTCCATTTACATTGACTTCATATTATCACCACTCATGTCTTGTGTTGCCGTAATCACCAGTGATGCCTAAGCCACAAAGGGATTTTTTCTGTTCCCATAAATAATTTTACTCCAACGATCCCTAAATGTTCCAGATATCTTTTTCAAAGATATTCACTATAGAATTCTCACTTCTTCTCTGAACTCATTTTTCATTATTGCTATAAATGTGTATCCTTTCAAGAAAAACAGGATTATTTGCTTCCCCTCAAATGTGCTTTACTTGTATTTGAACTGTACACCTTTGTCATTATCTCTTGCTTGGAGAAACACCTACAGCTATTAAATTTTGAAAGTTGGAACAATCCTGATTTTTGGAAAAGCCTGGGATAAAACCGGACTCTCTGAACATAGCGGACAATGAGGACTACTGAGAACTCAAGAACAATGGCAATGGGTTTCTGATCCTACTGCACACACTGGCTTTGTGGGAGCCTAGGCAGTTTGGATGCTCAACTTACTAGACTTGGATGGAGGTGGGGGTTCCTTGGACTTCCCACAGGACAGGGAACCCTGATTGCTTTTCGGGCTGGGGGGGGAGGGAAATGGGAGGTGGTGGCAGGGAAGAGACAGAAATCTTTAATAAATAAATAAATTAATTAAAAAAATATAAAAAAGCTCTAGTGATATCTTTGACCTCAACCACCTGTAAACATCTTCCTTTGTTCCTTATGAGAAAATTTGTTCCAAGAGTCTCTACATTTCCCCCAGAACAATATAATGTATATGTTTGGCACTATATTTTGCTTATGATGTACACTATACTCGATATTTATTGAATAGTTAAGCAGAACCCATCAATGATTACAAATGAAAGAAAAAAAGAAGTATTTGGGAACTAAGAAGAAACTTACAGTTGAGGATATTGAGGAAAGCATTTCAGATAGTTTTCAACTATACATGAGGATTTAAAAATACAAGTAGGTTTTCTTGTGGAAGAGTCTCTCTCTCTCTCTTTCTCTCTCTCTCTCTCTCTCTCTCTCTCTCTCTCTCTCTCTGTGTGTGTGTGTGTGTGTGTGTGTGTGTGTGTCCATGTGCACAGTGAGGTCAGAGGAGGATATTGGGTATTGGGTATCCTGGTCTATCATTCCCACCTTACTGTCTTGAGACAAATTTCTTAGTGAATCTGGATCTAGACTAGCAACCAACAAGTCTCAGTAAGTTTTATTTTTCCACCTCCTCCCTGATAGTTCTGTGAGTACAGGAAAGATGCATAACCACACCCAGCATTTTACATGGTCTTGGAGATTTGAATTTGGTCTTCATGCTTGTATAGCAAACATTCTTACTCATTATGCCATCTTCCCACTTCCCACTCCCTAATCTTCATTGTTAGAATCCATTTAACCAGAAAGCAAATTGGCATTCAAGATGACTTCTTAGTAAATGGAATTTGGGTGAATAGTTTAAAGACATATGTTTTGTTAATTCTCCTCCACCAACTGTGGTGGTTAATCTTTATTGTCAACTTGAATAGATTTAGAATCACCTAGGATACACATTTCTGAGCATGTTTGTGAAGGAAGACGCATGCTAAATATGGGTAGCATCCTCTGATGGTCTGAAGTCCAAAATGAGCTAAAATGAGGCTTAAAATGAAGAAGCCAACTGAATACCAGAATTCATTTCTCTGTTTTCTGACTGCAACTTAAATGGAACAGATGCCTCACACTATTGCTGCTATAGCTGGAGTCGCTCTCATTTCTACAACTTACACACCATGATTGACTATATCCCTTCTTAAATTACCAGCCATGATAAACTCTTATCTTAGATCTTGGATTGCATCTGTCATATATTTTGTGGCAGTAACAAGAAAAGTTAAGTACTAAAACAACCAATAACTCACTTTTGATATAAATTATAAATTCAAAATCGTATAGGAAATAAAGGGCACATATGTGGTGGGCCCATAGTCAAGCAGGAATGGTACTACAAGCCTCATGAGACTAATCCATCTCCTACTTTGTGGTGTACCCTTGGCCTTCTCAATTTATTGCTGCAAAATGCAGACATTGTACATCAGCTTTGCTACCATAGTACTCAGAAACCACTAAAAAGTTCCAAAGCTTAAAATAGAGATGTGGCTAGCAGAACCAAGGTGGTGACACATTAGGGGTAGATAACATCTTTTTAAAGGCACAGTTTTACAGAAGCAAACACACTATGTGACAAACTGAGAGTCCGTGAAATAACTATTGCTAACAGTACATGAACTGAACTTTGAAACAGTCATTTTGGTATGTACTTACACATACTGTTGGCATTTCATACACAAATATAGCATGCTGCTGTGTTTTATAATTGACCAGACAGGTGGTGATTAGTTAAGCAAGTAATCTGTTTATGTATGGAGGCTATCTCATTTGTGCAAGGGTATTTAGTTTACATGGATCCCTGTGGAGGGACTGAGATCTAGTTATCTCATACCTAAAACATGGACCAAGAAATTTAGGCTTCTTGGTTGTTGTTCTGCATTGCAACATGGTGTCAATTGCCAACTTCCTTCTGTTTTGATCGATGAAAGCATCCAAGGTGATTAAAACTGTATAATAAATTTGGCAAACCTTGTCCTTGTGGCTGAGGAGAAGCATCATCTAACTCTAAGCATCCCATAAGTCTTAGAGCACTGCCAAAATCTTTTAAGTTGTTGTCGCTGATCCCTACTGTGCGAAAGAAACGGTAATACTAACAGCCATCCTGACTACACTCAAAAGCATTGCTGCTATTGCTTTAAACTTGCCTGCTCTCTAAATTAAAAGCAAGAGCTAGTAAGCCAAGCATAACAGTGATGTAAGTAGGTCAGTGGCTATTAGGTATCCAAGTATAAACAGACAGACACATTTTAATATTTGCATATCTTCTTTAAACAAGGTAGACTACAAGAAAATTAAATTACTTAAATATTTAAGATATTCTACCTTTTCTGTTATTACAGAAAAACCTTACAACAGTCATGAATTTAACACAATTAGTAATTGGTTAACATATCACAATTTAATACATTCTTAAGTAGAAGTAGGTTATTTTCCAAAGAAGAGCTTAATGGCTCTAAAAGAAAGGGGAATTTATTTCAGCAGAGTAGACAACTTCGACTAAAGGGGTAAGCTACATGGATTTCATTAACACAGCCAGGCAGTTGTAAAGATTCTTGCTTACTGTCCCAGTTCACGTGGTCATTACGCTTCTTCATCTCAAAATAATGCAACGCTATATTTTGCAAGATTGAATTTTGAATGCTATGAGGTTGGTTATGGCAGAGATTTTTGCTATGTGAATATTATTATTTTACTCTAATTGGTATTACTGCTAATGTTACTACTACTCAATTGCACACATTGAGCACTTAAGTGTGTCAGAAGCTGTGCTTTGCCCAAGCATTTTGCTGAATTCTTACAGTCACCTTGAGAGATGGGTACTGCCGTTATCCTCATATGTGGAGTTGTTCAGAGAGGTTAGGTAGCTTTCCTAGTCACTCAGATAGAGTTGGTTTCAGTCAAAAGTTTGTTATTATGTTTTACAATCTCAAAGTCCCAGTGCTTAAGTACTGCATTATATACTTCCTTTTCTTTTCTTTTCCTCTTATAGTTCATTGGCTATCTAATAAGAAACAGAAATGTGGCTGGGGTGGGTGGGTAGATGGATGGACCTTGTCCCCTTGCCCTACTTCCTCCTCCTCTCTTCACCAAAGAGAGTTCAAATGCTGGTCAAGAAGATTGCACTGCAGAGAAGCCTAGGAAAGGAAGATGCCTGTCTTCACTGAGGATGTGTTTAAACATTTAATTAACAAAGTATAATGAGACCTTTTCTGAAGGGTTTCAGGACACAGAATGGAAACATTACTGATACGTGCTTGTAATGGAAATGTGTTCTGTGCTTAATAACTGCAGAATGAAACACATTATTGATTCAATATGGACCAGAAGTGAGGCTAAACATTCACATGAAATAAAAAGGTAAATTAAAATAATTACCCAAATGAAAAAAATGGACTAAAATTAGTTAAAACACAATTTATAAAACCCAAAGAAAACTTTGAGCCTTGTTTCCAGATGAAATTATTAATTATGAATTACACACACAACTGGTTAACGATTTCATGTCTAAATTCGAACTGATATAAAGTTATTACTTTTATATTCATGATAGAAACTAGAGTGAGCTTAACTGAATATACTTAGTCACATATGCTTGAGGAAAACAGATAGGTCCATAATTGTAAAGAGGTACCTACCACAACTACAAAAACTAAAGACATTTCAGTTTTGCCTCTGAACCTAATAATCTGAATTTAATTCAAAAGGAACAATAAAACATCTGTTGTTGGATCTCCTTTTCAGATTGAGAGTAAAAAAGAAGTTGCTTTGCTTTGGTTTAATTTGCTTGTTGAAGTTTAAAGAATTGACTACATCATGTGACTTAGTTACAGCCCATCATCACCACTAATCCCTGGAAAGCTCTACTGTCATCTCTCAGTTTTTCTTATCTGCTTATTTACCTATCTACCTATCTCTATCATCTATCAATAAATCTATTATCTATATCTATCTGTCTATCATCTATCCGTCATGTATATGTCATATAATTATCTGTCTTATATCTATCATACACATAATATAACCAACGTTCTATCTCTATCTATCTATCTATCTATCTATCTATCTATCTATCTATCTATTTATCAATCTTCTACCAAACAATTAACTTTGTACTCATTTAATTTTATCCCTAGTCTCACATCTTTTCACTTTCCTTTACTACAGGCAGTCATTCAAATGTATTTTATAGAGACAACCTGATTTATGCCTTTTCAAAAATCTCCACTACTATTTTTTGTGCCTTTATTTTTGTGTATATGTGTGTGTATAATGTCTTTGTATACATGAATGGGTGTGCGTACCCATACACATGTCCAGAAGCCAGAGGAGGACATTGGCTATCCTGTTATATCACTCTATGCCTTATTCACCGGAGACAGTGTCTTTTACTAAAACCAGAGGGACAAACAAATCTCAGAGATCCTTCTGTCTCCATGTTCTATGTTATTTGGTGTTACAGGTGTGTGGAACATGCTTATCCTTTTATGTAGTTACTGGGGATTTGAACTCAGTCATTCTGTTTGTTCAGTAAATGCTGTTACTCACCGAACATTATCCTCAGCCACCTGTATGCATTTTAATAATTTTTTTGTTTAAAACAAATCTCTGTATGTGTCTTTAATTTTTATAAATGGTACTAAGCTGTAGACCTTATTTGACATTTGATTTCTTATATTTTACTTAGTGTAAAATATACACATACACGTATATATTCATATATACCTACAAGTAAGACATGCACATATTTAAAATATTAAAATATATTTAAAATAATAATAAAATGTAATACTCTTCTTCTCATTTCTTTCTTTTTCCTTTGAGAAAAGATTTCAAGCCTTTCATTCACTATGAACTTCTGACCTCACTGCCTTCACCTCTATGGTGCTTGGATTACAGGCATACATAATTATGGCCAGTTTTAGATGGTGCTGAGAATCAAACCCAGTGCCTCATACATGTTAGGCAAGCACTCTATCAAGTGAGTAACATCTACATCAAAGTAAGTAATTTCTTTGTACGACATTTAAAGTTAGCTTTCCTCATTTTTGGTGGGTGGAGATGAGCTCAACAACTCTACCTTAGAGAAAGTAAAGCATGGCTATATTAGAACACAAATTCGGTGAAAATTTTGTTTTGAAAAATATAGTGCTTAGTATCCATTTCAGATATCTTCTTGAAATAGATTATTTTTTCCACTTCAAAAATAGAATATTTGTTGACTGACTGACAGTCACATTTATTGGTTACTTTTGCTTGATAATGAAACTTCAGAAACTTTGAGATAAATTATAAGTTTTCTATAGTTATAGGTTTTGTGTTGTGACACCCATAATTACTTAGTCCTTTGATTTCCTTGGTTTATCTCAGCCTGTTTAAATAAATAGCACTAAAATAATTAATAAAATAGATGAGACCGGAATGTCAGTTAGGAGGTTGAAGTGGATAGCAGCCCACATATCTATTAGCTATGTGTTAAGATAACTGAATTTTGGCTTTAGCAGAACTTCACATTCAGTATAAGATTCTCCATCACAGGTCCCCCCTTGACTTTCTTCTGTAAAACAAGAAACATGGACTAGGTAATACCTAAAGTCACATCCTGGTGTGGTGGTATACATCCGTATTTCCAGTACTTAAGTGGCAGAGGTAGGAGGATTGTGAATTCAAGGCCATCTCCACTTAAATGGTGATTTTGAAGCCAGCTTGTTATGCCCAAGAAACTTTCCTGAAAGAATAAAATAAAATATTTTGGAGCATGACCATGATAAGCTAAAATTATTTGCATTTGTGACTCTCAATGAATGCTCTATTTCTTCTCTTCTCTATGCATCCTCCCATTATTTTCGGGAAAAATGCTAAAAACAAAAAGAGTAGAGTGTAATTGTTTTTTCATGAGCATCAAAAAATGAGAGACCTAGAATCAGAATAGGTGACAACAGATGTCTTGTAGATCTGAGTCAGGAAGTTTAGAGGCAGTTATAGACTTTAGAAAGCTAGTATTGCTTGTTCACAAAATTAAGAAACACAAACATGTGTTCAACAAATAATAAAATGATCCTGGAAGAGAAACCAAGTCCACCAAGAAAGGAGAATTGTTTTTTAAAAAGAAATAATATGTTTGAGCAGCTTTTCTGTGGAGCTTTGGGTTTGTGCTTAAGGCATGCACATATTAAGCTGAAGAAATGTGTTTAATGTCTTTTGTACACATAGCTGAAAAGCACCCAAATGGACCAAGACAAATGCAGTGACATATTTCAAAATTATTATTAAATGTGTATAACTGAATTTTCTCAACGGATATTGCAACATCCTTAGCCTAATTCTGAACTGCCTGCTGGGACTGAAGGGGTTGGGAGGCCATTGATCCAAGTCTGAAACTGGCTTAGCCTCAGGAAATGAGCTGCAAATGCGTCATCGTCCTGGCTGGGGAAGGCCTGCTGCACAGCAGGATTTAGCATCGCCTCAGTACAACCTTAACAGTTCACTTGCCAAGACTGTAAACTTGGCTTTTTCCAATTCTGTCTCCAGATCCCTCTCTTCCTCCTGTGCATTACCAGCTCCACTTCATCACCCAGGGAACTGTTAACAAGAACCTCCTATATAGTACAGTTTCCTGCACATAGTTTTACTGGTGTCTACTGCCAAGTCCTGTCCTATGGGTAATGTAAGTTTTAGAGAAAGGTCAAATTTCGCTAGGACAATGACTGCACATGTGTCCTTGGAAAATATGATCCATGATCATTACTCAATTGGAGAGATCATGGAGGCCCAGGGAAGTGAAACAATGTACTCCGCTTGTATAGGTAAGAAGTAGAATTAGGATGAGAAAGCCAGTCACTTTTCTGACCACTTATTAGGTGTTCTTTGGATAGCAGTGATGCCTCTCTTGAGAATCTTCCACTGTAATTCTCCAAAATACACTTAACAGAAGATACCCTGGGATAACACAATACAATGAGAAGGTTCTCTGAAATAATACAGAGCAGGGCTTCAGTACCATGTAGAAACTATAACATATGTGACCTTAAGCATATAAGTGAAGCTTTCTGCTTCAATTCTGCTTTACCTGATATTATCAAGACTGCTTTAGTTTTCTCCTAAGCATGGTTAGCATAGAATATCTAATTTTCTTTTCTTTAGCTCTGACTGCCTTCAAATTTGCTATGTGGGAAGATGACCTTGAACTCCTAATCCTTCAGCCTGCTTCTCCTGAGTGCTGGGATGATAGGCATAAACCACCAGGGCCAGCTACAATATCATTTTTGATGCCTCTACTTTTACCTATTTCTGTTTTTTATATTTAAGGAATGCTTATTGTAAGCAGAGTGTAATTATAATTACATGGCATATTTAAATCCACTCTCACAATCAAATTAGAGTGGTTAGGTTACATACATTTAGTGTGATTATTGGCATAATTAGATTGAGTCTGTATTTGTTGCTCATTTTAGATTTGCTTCATGCTCTAGTTCCTCTTTCACTCATATTCTGCTTTTACTTTGTAACTCAGTATCTTGATAACCATCCTCTGTCGCTTTCTTTGGCTATCCAACTCTTTCTTTTGATATTTCAGTGCCTGTCTTAAGATCCACAATATGCATCCTTATCACATTCTGATTATGAGTGATACTGATTTATTTCATATGTACTAACAAGAATCTTATGGGACAAAGATGGAACTCGGTTGCTGGAGTGCTTGTCTAGCATGTGAAAAGTCCTGTATTTCATACTCAGCACTGAAGAAAACCAGGTGTGCTGTTACCTGCATGTGAATCACAAATTCAAGGTTATTCTTTCATCTCCATAGGGAGTTTGAGACTAGCATGGGCTACATGAATTCCCATCTCAAAAACAGGAAACCACAAAATACAAAACTGGGCCTGTGAGATGACTCTCTCTGTATCTCTTCTTCGCCCCTCCACCTCTCTCCTCTCTCTCTCTCTCTCTCTCTCTCTCTCTCTCTCTCTCTCTCTCTCTCACACACACACACACACACACTGCCACAATATATAAACACCTTTTAAAAAAAGAAAAAAAGACTCTTATTATGCCAGCACATATGTGAAATATGCTTTCTTTTTTTCCATGTGATATTTTTTGCTTCTTTGTCAAAAATCAGGTGTTCAAAGGTGTATGGATTAATATCTGGGTCTTTGATTTGGTTCCATTGGTCCTCCTGTCTGTTTTTATGCCATTACCAGGCTGTTTTCAGTACTGTAGCTCTGTAGTAGAGTTTGAAGTCAGGGATTGTGATGCCTCCCGAAGTTCTATCAGTATATAGGATTGTTTTGGCTATCCTGGGTATTTTGCTTTTCCAAATGAAGTTGAGTACCAGTCTTTTGAGGTCTTTGAAGAATTTTGCTGGGATTTTAATAGGCATTGCATTGAATCTGTAGATGGCTTTTGGTAATACTGATATTTTTACTATGTTAATTCTACCTACAGCAGAGAAAAATGTATAGCTCAATAAAATCAATGAAAAATAAAAATTGAAAAAAGAAAAAAAAGAAAAAGACTCTTACAACTGTAAAGCTTCATTTCTTTTATTTGGCCTTTATGCTATTTTTTACTATTATCTAGGTTTTAAATTCAGAACACATTGTGCTGATTTTGTTTAAACTTTCAGTTATCTTTTGTAGAGTTTTTATCTTTATTCATCTATCATCTATCATTCAATCATCTGTTGTAGCTCTTTTTTTTGTTTGTTTGTTTTTAACCTTTTATTTTTCGGGAGCCTGCTACCCGGCTCCCAAATGAATACACAGAGACTTACTCTTACTTACGGATGTTTAGCCTTAGCTTAGCTTGTTTCTTGCCAGTTTAGCGTAACTTAAATTATCCATCTGTATTTTGCCTCTGGGATTTTACCTTTTCTCTATTCCATATTTCTTTCTTTCCTTCTTACTTCATGGCTGGGTGGTAAAGCTGGGTGGCTGACCCCTGGCATTCTCCCCTTATTCTTTTTCTTTCTCCTTCTCCTCTTTTTCTCCTTCTAATTTGTCTCTCTACCTGCCAGCCCTTCCTTTCTCCTGCCTAGCTATTGGATATTCATGTCTTTATTAGACCAATTGGGTATTTTAGACAGGCAAAGTAACACAACTTCACAGAGTTAAAAAAAAAGCAATATAAAAGAAAGCAACATGACCATCCCATTCCTGCATGTTCTCCTTCTCCTTCCCTTCTCCCCCTCCCCTACGCTCCCAAGCTCCCAATTTACTCAGGAGATCTTGTCTATTTCCCCTTCCCAGCGATGGTCGATTTTGGGGAAGGACAGAGAGGGACAACAAAGAAAGGGATATCTTGATAGAGGGAGCCATTATGGGGTTAGTGAGAAACTCGGCGCTAGGGAAATTCCCAGGAATCTACAAGGATGACCCCAGCTAAGACTCTAAGCAATAGTAAAGGAACTGGCCTTCCCCTGTAATCAGATTGATGACTGCCTTAATTGTCGTCATAGTAACTGTCTATCTCTCTCTCTCTCTCTCTCTCTCTCTCTCTCTCTTTGTTTTTGTTTTTTGCTTTTCAAGGCAGTGTTTCTTCTCTAGATTTGGAGCCTGTCCTGGAACTAGCTCTTGTAGACCAGGATGGTCTCAAACGCACAGAGATCCACCTGCAACTGCCTCCCAAGTGCTGGAATTAAAAGTATGTGCCACCACAGCCTGCATCCAGTAACTGATGGAAGCTGATGAAGACAGCTAATTACTAGGCCAAGCTCCTGGAGTCCAGTCGAAGACTGGGAAAAGAGATTATATGAACAAAGGGGTCAAGATCATGATGGGGAAACCCACAGAAACAGCTGACCCCATCTCGTTGAAACTCATGGACTCTGGACTGACAGCTGGGGATCCTGCATAGAACAGAACTAGGCCCTCAGAATATGGATGACAGTTACGTGGCTTGGGCAGTTTGTGGAGCCACTGGAAGTGGGATCAGAATGTATTCCTGGTGCATGAACTGGCTTTTGGAGTGCATTCTCTATGGAGGGGATTCTGGAAATGATTGATTTTACCTTTTGTATGCCTAAAGCTACCTTTATTTGTGTTTTTTTTTTCAAGGTATTTTGCCAGGTGTAGAATTATAGGTAAACAAGTTTTCTTTTCTTTTCTTTTCAAGTTTGAAAATGTTGCTTTATAATAATTTGTTGTAATACGAGTGGTGGGGCTGCATCCCCAGCACCCCGGACGCCTGGCTAGCTTATGCCCCTAAATAACAACACACAAACTGTATTCATTTAAACACTGCTTGGCCCATTTCTATCTAGCCTCTTCTAGGCTAACTCTCGCACCTGGACTAGCCCATTTCTTATCATCTGTGTAGCAACGGTATTACCAGGATGATTCTAGCCTACATCCATCCTGGGTCGGAGCTTCATCGCTTGCATCTTCCCGGGAGCGGGGAGCATGGCGTCTCTCTGAGGCGTCTGCTCCCGAGAGGAGAGCTGTGGAGTCTGAGCTCACTTCCTGTTCCTCCCAGCTTTCTGTTCTGTTTACTCCTTCCACCTATCTTCTAACCAATAAAATGGGCCAAGGCAGTTCCTTTATTAGCCAATGACCTTCCTCCATCAATAATTGGATATATTAATCTAAAATTTTGCTTCTGCATTAGTTCACACTATTTTTCATGTTGTCATTGTATGTAACATTTGTTTCATTGTAGGCAACAAATCCTTTTCTGTAGACACTTTTGGAATTTGTTCTTAATCATTGTTTTGAGTTATTTTTTTCAAAATATACCTTGATATAGTTTTCTTCATGTTTTTTATACCTTAAAGTTCATTGACTGTCTTATATTCAACATATGTAGCTATAATAAAATTTGGAATTTTTTTTCAATAATCTCTCTGTCATTCATGTCTCTACTATTGTGATTATAGACATGTGCCTTTAGGCCAGATGAAATGACTCTTTAACTCTATTTTTCTTTTTATTGTCATTTTTAAATTTTAATACTATTTAATTAATGTGTGTCTACTATGTTATACCTGTGTCAAAGATCACCTACTTGTGAAAATCCTTGCCTCTCTCATTGTTTGATGCAGGGTCTCTTATTTAGTTGCTGGCTATACCAGGACAGAAGGCCCTTGAGCTTCCAGGGATCCTACTGCCCCGTCCCATCTTTCCACAGGTGCAGTGAGATTACAGATGTGTGTGAATGCTTGAGCTTTACTTTGGTGCTGGAGATCTAAATGCCAGTCCTCAGACTTGTGCAGCAAGCAATGCATACACTGAAATCTCTCCTGAACAATTTTCTTCCCGTTTTTGTTTGGATAAATTATATCACTGCACCTTCAATTTCACGACTCTTTCTTCTACAACAGATAATTTGCTGCTAACCCCCTACAATGCACTTTCCATTTTGAGCATTGAAATTTTATATCTAGAAATTTGGTGTAGGTGTTTTGTTTTTAAGATAGGTCCTTTCTATGTAGCTTTCCAAGTTGACCTTAAACTTACCATCTCCCTTCTTCAGCGCCCCCCTCCACAGTACTGGCATGACATATGTGTCACATCATACCTAATTTTGATACTGGCATATATAGTTATTTAACTGTTTTTTCTTGAAATAGGGTCTCGCTGTATATCTCTGACTAGCCTGTGAGTTCCAGGCAAGTCTGATCTGCATAAATTCCAGGTACTTCTGTGTTTCAGATTCTGTGATTTGAAAGTTTGTGCCACTATGCTTGACCTCCAGTTAATTTTTTGAGCTAATCAAATCCAGTTATAATAAGTATTTTCTTTATTTTTCCATGTAATTCTAGAGTGTGATATTTCTGGAAACTTTAATTATACTCATCACAGATCATATTTACTACCCCTTTGCATGCCTGTTAAATAGTGATGTGATGCCAAAGACTGTAATTTCACCTCATGTACTGGCTTGTTTTGTGTTATCATGGCACAAGCTATAGCCATTTTGGGAAGAGATAACCTAAATTGGGAAAATTTCCTCACCGTATTGGCCTGTGGGCAATCCCGCACTTTCTTGATTAGTGGTGGGGTGATGGCCCAACACATTGTGGGTGGTACCATCATTGGACTGGTGGTCCTGAATTCTACAAGAAAGCAGGCTGTGCAAGCCAGTGAGGAACAAACCAGTAAGCAGCACTCTTCCATGGCCTCTGCATTGGCTCCTGCCTTCAGGTTTCTGCCCTGTTTGAGTTCCTGTCCTGACTTCCTTCAGTGGTGAACAGCAAGTGTAAGTGTAAGCCAAATAAACCTTTTCCTCCCCAACTTGCTTTGGTTATGGTGTTACATCAGAGCAATAGCAACCCTAATTAAGGCAGAAATTGATACCAGGATAGTGAGGTATTGTTGCTCCATTAAAGCTATAGTCTCGTAGATGCCATGCTAGCTGAACTAATATTTTAAAATCAGTAACAAATTTAAGACAATATAGAGAAACATGAATTTAACTAATGAAAAACATGCAAGTAAATAGGCAAGTGAGATTGGTTAATGGTAGTGAGAGATGGCTACTTTCAATGAGACAGTAGGAACATCTTATTTTAAGAGTTGTCAAACAGATCTTGAAGGATAAACCAGGCACTAGAAAACAGAAAATCATGGAGAAGAAAAGCTTTGTAGGTATATGGAACATGATATGAAAAAGTTCCTTGATATGTTAGAGAAACAGGCTACAGGAGAAGGCAAGAGGTTGGAGATGTAGTCAGAGATCAAATCCTTGACTTCATGATCACAGTATATTCAAAGTTTCCCTGCTGTGAGTGGCTGGAATTCAACTCTCTAATAAGAGTCTCAGATCAAAAGCCAGGAAGCCTGTTTTCTAATGTTATTCTACAAGTAATTTACTTGCCTTATTTTAATGGCTCAGTTCTCTTTTTTACCCCTTTCAGTTTTCTTATTGAAAAACCAGAGGACTGAAGTGAGTTTTTCTCTCTCCCTTCCTTCCTCCCTCCCTCTCTCCCTCCCTCCCTCCCTCCCTCCCTCCCTCCCTCTCTTCTTCCCTCTCTCCTTTCCTCTTTTGTTGTGGAATAATGTTTTGTGTACTATGAAGATGTGGTGATCTCATTAGTTTAATAAAGAGATAAATGACCAATGCCTAGGCAGAAAGAGGTTAGGTAGGACTTGTGGAAGGGGAGAAAGCCCACTAGGATAGAGAAGGGCTGAGTCACTGGCCAGATGCAGAGGAATTAGGACATGTACAAGATGAGGTAGCAAGCCATGAGATGTGTAGCAGCAAGAAAACTAATAGAAATGTAGAAATGTGTTAATTAAAGTTATAAAAGCTAGTTGAAATAAGCCTAAGCTGTCAGCTGTGCATTTATAATTAATAATAAGTCTCCGTGTGGTTATTTGTGAGCTGGCTGGTGGAACAGAAAAGTCCATCTACACTCCTTCAATCCCTTTTTTAGTCCTCCATACCTTTACTCCTTCCTTCTTCCTTTCTATCTTTTATTTTTGCTTTTGAAACAGAATATCACCATGTATCTCAGGCTTCCTGTGAACTTACCACATAACGCAGACTTCAAACTCAAAATTCTTGAGTTCTCAGTTTTTGATCCTACTGCACGTACTGGCTTTGGGGGAGCCTAGGCAGTTTGGATACTCACCTTACTAAACCTGGATGGAGGTGGGTGATCCTTGGACTTCCCATAGGTCATGGAACCCTGATTGCTCTTCGAGTTGATGAGGGAGAGGGACTTGATCGGCGGAGGGGGAGGGAAATGGGAGGCGGTGGTGGGGAGGAGGCAGAAATCCTTAATAAATAAATAAATTTTTAAAAATACCACACAATTCTCCTGCCTCAGTCTCTTGAGTGATAAGGCTTGGACTAGACTCTATAGTCTTTTAAAACTCTAGTACTTTATGAAAGAACATGAAAAATCCTTATTGAAACGTATGGTCTGTCTGTTAGTTTCAAATAAGCTACTTCTCATCTTGGAGATAGAATAACAAAAGAGTCATTCCTGGAGAGCAATGATGTCTCCATGGTTGAGAGCATTTGCTCTTCTTTTCAAGGTCTTAAGTTTGAATCTCAGCACCCATATGGAAGTTCATAACTCTCCGAAACTCTAGTTCCAGGAGATCTGCCACAACACCTTCTTCTGACCTGTGTAGGCAAACACACATGCACATGGTGTATAGACATAATTGTAGGAAAAGCACCCATACACATAACATTAAAACAAAACAAAAGCTAAATTTGAGAAGTGGAGGGCATCTATTCCTATATAGATTTTATATTCTAATATGTTTTCTAAAAGTCAATATCCATGTATTTTAATTACCTCTGATAGTGAGGATAATATATAATAACGTCTATCCTCAAGTACTTTTAAATCCTGATTTAGAAAAGAACTATTTCAAGTAGTTTGAAGTGAGACCTTGGGAATGTAGCTTGGTTGGTAGAGTGCTTGCCTAGCAGGTATGAATTCCTGGGATAGATCCCCAGTTCATCAAGGAAAAAAAAACTGCTAAGTGAATTCATGTGTGTAATCACAACAGTTGAGTAATGGAGGTAGAAGGATTAGGAGTTTAAGGTTATCCTTGGCAACATAGCAAGTTTGAGTTCAGTCTGTGCTATGCGAGATTTTCTCAAAGAACCAAGAAGGAGGAGGAAGCAGAAGAGAAAGAGGAGAAGTTGGAAGTGTATATAGATGAATGATTGAAAATATTGGGAGATTTTTTCAGTAATGCTTTTTGTTAATAAAATTCATATACCTTACAATTTATCTAATTAGAATATACAATATAGTGGGCATTTTAGTATAATCGAGCTTTGTATAATGCACACTATAATGAATTCCAGAATATTTTTATTACCCACCACCAAATCCGTCTGGGGAAATAAAGCACAATTTTCAAAATCACATAAGCACCTTTAATTATTTAGAAAGTATCATAAGCTAACATTCAAGAGGGGATCATTCCTCTTGGAAGTTTGTAAAAGACAATTTTTGCAAAGTTGGTTTGTCTTTTACAACTGTGATTTGTATCTAAGTATTGAGTATGGCCATAATATCAGTATAAGAATGAATCCATCATAGAAGCAACAAAATCTTTAGTTATTTGTATACATGGGTAGCTTAGATGTATATTTCCTGTCCCTAATAGATGACAAAAAATAACCATCTGCCACAAGAAATGATATCTCTTGCTGAGGGCTGTTTAGTTTTTGTTGAGATATTTAGTGAAATCAATAGGCTTAGTTATCTAACATCAATGCAACATGGACCAAATAATGAAGCCTTGTTGATGCCTACAGAGATCTTTAGATTATAGCCAGAGCTTGTAAATAATTACTAGTATTGACTTCTTATTTACACAATGTGGCAGTGTGGCCAGCCTGAGTGAACAGAAGTTATACCTATAAACTTTGAAAGGTTAGATTTGAGTCCTCATACTGTCTATATTTTACCGAGAAAGTATATTTTGTGTTTTCCTTGACAGCAATTTTTTAAATGAGTTTGGAGCTTTTCCAATACTGTTTATGACAAAGGCAATGAATGAGAAGAGCACAATTAGAAGGTGATAAATGTGATAATGTCAGTGAGCCTCCAACCAATTGCATTCTCATCTAGATCTTAGCAGTCAGACTGGTCAAACAATGAATAAATATGCTGAATAAACAGGCAATTTTTCTAAGAGCATGTTACAGTTATCCCAAATGACACTTTTCTGTTTCTTGGTTCAGATTTGCTCATCAAGACTCAGAGATGTCCTGGATGCTTCTCTCATGTACATCTTAATAGCAAGCTTACGGCAGGGCAAATGAAAAGCAGTTTCTCAGAGGTACACACCTGAAGGCTCTCCTATTCAACAGTGCCAACAAGACATAAAAGTCCTTCTTGAATATTTAATGGTGTTTCCCTGGGGGATGTCACTCCTTATTCCAGACCTCCTGAATCAGTAGCTGAATTTTAAGAAGATGCTCAGCTAGTTCATATTCACACTGAAGTTCAGAAAGCACCACAACTGATGATCTCAAAAGGTACTCACTGGACTTGCTGGCATTTCTTGAGTTTTTCTTATTTTGGGTGTGAGTTGGTAGCCTGTGAGTGACTCTTTATTTATATAAGCTCTCAGATCATCTCTTCAGATCAAATTTGATTTGATTTGAGATGATCTTTGAAATCCTGTTATTCTGTAACAAATAAAAATTCTATCAGCTGAAATGCACAGATATATATCTAACTTGCTCCCTGAGCCTACAATATCAATTATAAATATTTGTCTGCTAAAAAAATGTTTTTTTTTAATTTTACAACTATATTTTTGTGAAATTTTGTTTTTGGTGTTACTCCTTTATTTCTTTATTTTTTTTATTTTTATTGTCCTATCTGTAAGTACAGAACCTCATGTGCCATGTGTACATGGGGAGATTAGAGGGCAATGTTTGGGAGTCTATTATTTCCTACCCCCTTGGGTTCTGGTATCTGATCTCAGGTGATCAAACTTGCTCAGCATGTGCTTGTATCTACTAAACCATCTTGCCGGCCCTGCTTTTATTTCTCAGCGGAGTGGGGTGTTTTATTCAGATGACTCCAAAAACTAGAAAAAATGTTGCTCATTCATCGCTTACTACTATTATTGATATTTTAAAATGAATGTAGATACAATTTGAGTTACTGCAAACTTTAGTTGTACCATTAACTTAGGAAAAAATCCTATTTTACCATGTTTTGTAAGCATGTACAGAAATTAACAGTTACAATGGTCTAGATACATTAAAATTTAAAATTTTCAATTGTACATGGATAACACATTGTTAAATCTATAAGGTCTTATCTACACATGTTTACTTGCAATAATTATTATTCTCTAGGTAATGGAAAAAGTATGGCCTTTTATTATCCTATAATATTTGCGCATTATTGCTGTATACAGTGTAATATTTCAAAATACTTATAAAGTATGCAGTGATCAATTACGATAATTATAATTTCCATTCCATTCTCATTTCTTTATACGTGGAGTTTTATTTATAATAATTCATAAAATTACTAGTATAGCAGTGTCATGTAGCTTAAGCATGCTGGGTCCATAAAATACATAATATACTACTGTCAATAGTGGTCACCTCACTGTTACAGGAAACGCTAGGAATCAATACTTTCTTACAGTGTTTTAGTACTTGTTAGCTTGGATTCAATGAGTCTATCTTATCTTCTTGTCAATTCTTAGTAATTGCTTATCTACATTAATGTTGATATATTTGGCTTCCAAATATGAGAAGAGCAAAGAGCACTTATATTTTTGTGTCTAAATTATTTCACTTAACATCATATCCTCTATCATCTAGTTTCATTCATTTTGTTCCAAATGAAAAAATTATATATATATATATGGTGTGTGTGTGTGTATGTGTGTGTGTGTGTGTTTATTTATTTCTTCTTTCATTCATGAACATCTTAGATGGTTTCATAGCTTGAATATTATGAATAATGCTACAATAAACCTGACAGTAGATGTTTCTTTCAGACTTTTATTTCCTTTTGGATATATCCTCAGCAGTAAGATAGGTAGATCATATTGTAGTTTAATTTTTGGTTTCTTGAGGTATCTCTATACTGTATTCCATGGTGATATTTTACATAATCACTAATAGTGTTTGAGAGCTTATTTTTTTTACCTTCTCACCCTGTTTCTTTGTCTTTTTCATAATAGATAGTCTAACAGGGTTCATCATAGTTTTGAGTGGAAGTTCCCTGATAATGAGTGATATTAAACAGACTTCTTTATATTTGCTGGGCATTTGTATTTCTTCTTTTGAGAAATACCTAATTTGATAATTGGCTTATTCAAAATACTTAATGCTTTCATTCATTTAGATATTTCATTTCTGTCCAGTTAATGGTATTTGTTGAAGATTTCATGACTTTGAAGTGGGCATAAATTTCAGTTGGTAGAGGATTTGTTTACTTCACACAAATCCTAGATTTGATATTTAATAGTGTAACTGGGTATGGAAGAACATACATCCTGAAATGCTAGAGTCATGTAATCATGAATACTGGAGGATATGTTCAAACCATCCTTGGCTATACAGTAAGTTCAAGACCAGATGAAAATATATGAGACCCAGTCTCAAAGAAAAAAAGAAAGAAAGAGAGAGAGAGAGAAAGGAAGTAAGGAAGGAAGGAAGGAAGGAAGGGAAAGAAAGCGAGCCTCTTGCCTTCTGAAACTCATTAACAGTTTACGAGAAAGGAAAACTTGTATAATTGTTCTCTGTAAATACTCTGGTCTTTCATATTTTAAATCAACACAGTAAGACCACTGAAGCCTTTGGTCACTTTCTAAATGGACTGTGTGTTTGTGGGAGTATTGTCACCTTAGAAATGAGCAAACTATTTCTCCATCTCCAGCAACCATTGATGGTTTACAGATTCTCAGGGAGGTGTGGGTCTTCATGAGATTCTCTCCACGCCAGGATATTGACAGGCCCACTCTTGTGTAGACGTTTGTGGGGAGTCACAGCTTCAGTGAAATCAAGAGCAAAAAGGCTATTATGTTCACTTGCCATGCCTTCCCAGCCTCTGAATCCTAACATTGTTTCTTTTCTCTCTTTCCTGTTTCCTGTCACTTGGAGGGGGTTATAGAGATGTCCAGTTTACAACTGAGTTTTCAATGGTCACTTATTCTCAACACTTTGACCAGTTATGAATCTCTACAGTTACTGCTGCTCAGGGTGGAACTTTATTTAAATCAATGATTTTATTGATGCTCACTTAAAGACCAGGATAACTTCACCATTTGTTATAAGCTCTCTTTGACTGAAATATGAAGATACCTTATTATATGGGTACCCTTTATACGTGGGGTAAACTACCTTCAGTACGCCCTTGGAGAAGTCCTGCCTCTGGATCTTGAGTATTTCTACACTTAGTCACTTTTCAGCAAAGCAAAATGTTCACCATTGATCATGACATCGACATCACACATTAAGCTACACACTAAATTTCAAAATAACCCAATAAACAAAATCATTTTTGGTGACTGAGGAAAGTCACTACTGTCACTATGACTCAAGGAAAGTAAGACTGGTGGGGGCGATTGCCTCCTTTGTCTCCATTACTCATTACCATTGTTCTGAAGATCAGAACAATGTTTTTCAAAGTTTTATTTTCTTTCTGTGTACCTGTGTGTATTCAAGTGCCCGAGGAGGCCAGAAGAGCACCTTGAATATCCCTGGAGCTCGATTTATAGGCGTTTGTGAACCTTTTTTGTGAGTGCTGGGATGCAAACTCTGGTCCTCTGATAGAGCAACAAGAGTTCTTGATCACTCAATCATCTTTCTAGCCCTCTAATTGCATCTTAACAAAATAATTGCTTTATTCTTTGAGGTAGTCTTCCTGCTTGAAATTTCTCCTAACTTAGATTTGGTTCATTTTCTATTCTGCTGTTTTGTTTTCTGATTTAATTTTAATGGTTCCTATTTTCACCTCTACAGTTTAAGCTTCCAGAGAAGCAAGGACAATGTTTATATTTTTTCCCATAGTAAAACACTTCATTGATTCCATAAATACACATCTTTAGAAATCCCTGTGTAAACATTTTGTATGCATTCTAATGAAGAGCAAAATGATTCACTCACTAAAACAATTATATAAATGCAAGATTAGAATCCCCCTATTAGAGATACAGGCTTAAGGTGAATGAGATGGAATTCTGAATTAATTCATTGACAATTTCTTGGACCACTGGAGCAAGTCTATATGTTTCATTCAAATAGAAAGAAAAACTCTTTAAAAGGCATTGAATACCTACAAACACATATAACACTATGTATTTGGTGAAGAATTTGTTTATCAAGCTTGGTTTAAAGAATGTTTGAAAATGTATGATAGAGCACTTCATAGTGTTTCAAAAACAAAACAAACAATCAAATAAACAACCCCCCTAAAAATTTGTAACTAAATGGATTTAATAGATTATAAGAAAAAAACATGAAGTCAAGAGGGGATGTGAATGGAGGAAATGAGAGGTATATATAATATTTTATCGTGTGTATATATATATATGAATTTCTCAAAAATAAATAGAATTAAAAGTAGTATAATTTCATATCCATTCAAGTGAAGAAGAGTTACACATATTATGCTCTTATTATTTATGATTATTAAAGTAAAATTGACACAGCAATTGTGAAGTTGTTTTGTTGGTGTTAAGGTTTAGGCAAGACAGAGAAATGTTGGTAAGATTAAAGTTGGGCTAGAATGTAGCTCAGTTGGTAGAGTCCTTGCCTAATATGCAGTAAGTCCTGGGTTCATTTCCCAGTACCACACAAAACTGGGTATTCCAGACCTATATCCTAGCACTTAGTATGCTTAGGCAGGAGTTATCAGAACTTAGAGGGTGTCTCTCTGACTAAATAGAGTTTGAGGCCACACTAGACCTCAAGCTACTACCTTAAAAAACACTGACTCAGAGTCAGATCCCTTCTGGTTCTAAGCACAATGCATGGTCAGTGTTAACACTTTGTGTTTTATCTGCTTTTGAGACAGGATCTTGCTGTGTAGATGAAGATGGCTTTAACTTGACAACATATATTTTTAAAAACTGTGTTATTTGTTCAAAAGATACCTTTCTGAGAACAGCAGTGTAGGCTTGTGATCCCCAAACTGGGGAGACTGAGGCAGGCAAGCCAGAGTTCAGTGCCTTCCTGGTAAATTTTGAAAGACTCTGTGTGACACACTGTGTCAATTAAAAAAATAAAGAGCTATAAAACACTTACCTAGTTTGTGTTTGAAGCTAAGAAAATTTAATATAACACATTTAATTTTTCAAAGGTCTCTTCCTCCAACCCATGCCTTATTTTTGACTTTTCCATCTTCCTCAAGGCAATAAATAGCAGTATTTGTATTCTTAGGGATGAATTACTGCCTTGTGTTGGGCTTTAGTTATATTTGTATGTAACACATTATCATCTGCTATTGCTCTCACAGTCAAATTTCCTCCATTCAACTGAGAGACTCCCACAGAGGCCGAGCAAACAGTTGTCAATGTCATGTGAACGGAGGCTTAAGACCAGAAGATTCTGAGCAGTTAGTGTGCACTGACACAAGCCTTGTATTTATTCCAGCTACAGGTGATGTCAGGAAAGGGAACCGCTTGCACATTAAATACAGACGCCCTGTCTTTGCTGGCTAGGTAAAGGTCTAAACTGTCTATTCAGAATCGTGATCTCAGGAAAACACGTCAAAGAGAATTCCAAAGAAGGTGTTTCACACTACCATAAGCACTTCAAAAATAACTAAGAACCGCCCCTCAAAAAAAAAACCACAGAAACAAAACACATGCATGCACCTCTTTCAAAACAAATGTCTGCGCCCATGCAGTGTACTCAACTCTTACTTTTACTATCAGATTTTTGTGCAGCTTTTCCAGGCCTTCTATGACCAGCAAAGGGGTGGGGGGGGGCATCAGAGGGTCATATTTATGGCTTGAGGAATTTGTTTGAAAATCTTAGGCAGAACTGGAAAGACAGCAAAAGGAATGTGCACCTTGCCTGGGGCTGGGCTCCTGAGATGCCTAGGCCTGCGTACCTAAAGTGCAAGAAACCAAGGAAAACAGCAACCTACTGGGTGGGGCTGGGTGAAAGGCTCCAGGCTGAAGCCCACAGAGCACTCAGAAGCTCCGTGGGAGCCCTCAAGAAAGAGCCTATGCACCACCCCCATGCCTTCACTTTTCCCTCTGCTTGCCCAGTCCCTCCAGTACATCCTACAATAGTTTCTCATGGAAATGTATCAGTTGTGTTGCTATATAAATGTGTTAAAGGGAGTTCAATGAGTGTTCTTTTTAGTTTTTCAGCTTGAATATCTAATGTGATACATATCAATAAGTATAATGCACAAAGTTCAAAGTTCACCAGAGTCTGAGGAAAGTTTTGAGTGCAAAAGGTCTTGAGAATCCTAGAGATTACAGCATCCAGTCCTGACTCATCTTCATTTACCTCATGTTATTAGTTTATTTAATTTAAAATTTTTAATTGTGTACTGTGGAGACTGGCTCTGTCTGTATCGGTTTGGTTGGCCGGGGACTTCAGTTCCCTGGCTTTTGTCTTGCGTCCTGGGATAATACAGCAATGCCCTAACTGCATGCAGCTTAATAGAAATCAGTATTTTCTGCTTTCTTTGATAACTGTTAGGACATTACTTTAGTTTTAGATCATTTCTTTGCTTCAGTCTTTTTTGCCTGAATTTTAACTGTATTTTTGCTTTTGACAATGCAAGAGTCTATTAAGGGTTGGTGCGAAGGCTGTGGATAAAGGCACCTATGGATAAAAGCTCAGTGGATAAAGGCACCTATGGATAAAGGCTCAGTAAATAAAGGCACCTATGGATAAAGGCTCAGTGGCTAAAGGAACAATCTGAGTTTGTTCCCCAGAACATGTGCACATAGTGGGAAGAGAAAACAAAGTTTCCCATGTTGTTCTCTGACCTTCAAGTGTACACCATGGCTAATGGGAAAAAAGGCTGTGTAGTAACATTTTTTGATACCAGGTTCCGTACTGTAAGTCCAGGCTCGCCTGGGGTTTGAAATCCCCCTGCTTTAGCTTGCTGAATGTTGAGAATATACGTATATGCCATCATAGTCATATTGAATTGTCTTTACTATTATAGTAAAAGCTTCTTTCAATGCTACCAGAGTGTATGTTGGATAGTATGCTCAAAATACTGCTGGACAAGGCTGGAGATGTGACTCAGTTAGTAGAATGCTTGCTTAGCTTTCAATAATCTAAATTCCGGATCCTTGGCCTGGATCTTCAGCAATGGAAAATATGGGGTGTGGTAGAACAACACACCTGTAATTCCAACACTTGAGTGGTAGAGGACAGCAGGATCTCAATTTCAAGGTCATCCTCCTTTCCATGTGAGTTTGAGGCCAGACTGAGCTACCAGGGAGTTTATATCAAAACTCACACACACATACTTACAAACATACTGGACATTATAAAAAAAATCTATGAACATTATACATGAAAAATTATGGCACTTGTCTGTGACATCTTCCTCTATTGTAGATCTACCTTATTCTTTGGTTGATAGCCTGTGTAAAACTATCACAATACTAGAGAGATAGTCCATTAAGAACACTTGCTCTTGCTGAAGACCCGGGTTCAAGTCTCAGCACCCACATGGTGGTTCCCAAACATCCATAACTCTGGTTTCAGGAGATCTGGCATCCTTACTTTCTTCTGATGTACTCAGGCATGGGGCATACATGATAGGCAAGGATGCAGGCAAAATACTCCCACACATAAAATAAAATAAATATGCCTTTACAATTTCTTTAGGAAGAAATAAGAGATCACATTGATGTAATCAGGGGCTTAGAAGAATTTAAAGTGGATTGTGGGTCATATTTTTGAGTGTCTATAATTTGTCCTGGGCAGAAACTGTAGCTCTCTAGGGAACACAGTGGAGAGCAGCTGTGTTTACTAGGGCCTCTCATGTTTTGTGGGAATGCAGGATTAAGAAACTACTTGAAAATTTGGTTTCACATTTCATCAGCTCTCCTCAGCTTCTTAGCCTGTTGACCTCCAGTGCAAATTAATTCTGCACATCTAGAGGGTGAAAAAGAACATTGTTGGGGCATAGCTCTTCTCTTTTGGATGTTGGTCTTCAGTGTTCCGTTTCCCCTAGAAACCACAAATTCTATTCTTTCACTTCTAGCCTTGTGAACTGGCAGAATATTTCCTTGTTTTCTTAACCAGACCTTTGTTCTGTCTTGCTTCTGAGTCTTTTCTCATTGTATGTGTTAAGTGGTCAAATGTCCTGCTTATAGAGGTTGGCTCATCTTCCTGTACTTCCTTTTGCTGAAACCTTGACCCTCAAGTTCCAAGTTTAGTTTTATTGTCCGATCATCCATGGCCCCTGATAGCTCTTAGTAGGAACATCAATCTGTGACCTAATAGTCCACAACAGTAGCCCGGGGAAGTATTGACAACATCCAGTCCTACTTATTAGGATAAAAGCTCATCACTTTCAGCTCTTTTTGGTAACGAGCAATGGTAAGAAAAGGTTGTTGCAAATATTGACTCTGATATCTGACAATAGTTAGTTTTCGTTCCTAATCTCTTTGTTTTTAAGCTTTGTGTCTCTATAAAAGTCACTTAGGTTTTTACAGGTCATTCTTTCCTTATTGCAATATGAGGCGAAGGTTTATAAGACTAGAACATGTAGCAATCTTTGACAAGTCCTTTGAATTGGGTTTATATTGCCAATTACCAGTTACAAGTGCCAATACTAGCAGCTGTATATAGTTTGCACATGCATAATTATAAGAAGGGTTATTTCATATAACAAACCTTATACACTACTTTTATTCCCCTCTACATTCTCTCTTTCTCCCCTTCAGTTTCTCTCTGTCTCTGTCTGTCTGTCTCTGTTTTTGAGTCAGTCTCCTATAGCACAGGACGAACTTGAATTCACTACAGAGGTGAGGATGGTCTCGAACGCAAGTTTCCTTCCTTCATCTCCCACACCAAATATTATTAGACTAAAGCTGAGTGGGGGTTTTGTAGTTTGTATAAAAGTACATTATTTTTAAAGATTTAAAAGAAATCGTGTGTGTCTGTTGGGGGATATGTTCATGAGTGAGTGCAGTTACCTGAGGAGTTCAGAAGACACTGAATCCCTCAAAGTTAGAGTTTAGTTCACATATGGCCCTAAGTCACCAGACATAGATGTTGGAATAAAATTCCAATGCTCTGCAAAAGCAGTACAAACTCTTCATCTGATGATCCACCTCTCTAGCCCCCAATTATTTTTTGCCTTAACTTTATCACTTAAAAAATAGTTTGGCCCCAGTATATAATAATACATAAGAGAGTGTGTACATTAATACATTTTCTTCCAAACTGGCTTTTTTATTGGTGAAAGTGTATTTACTTCAGTATACATAACTGATTTTTGCCCGCTGTTTTTCTTCCACAAGTTCTATAGCTAGAGATACAGAAGGAATAGTAGCTTCTTTTCTCTTTTTTTGAGATAGGGGAAATTTTGTAGCTCTGGTTAGCCTTGAACTCACATAGATAATCCTGACTCAGCCTCAGCAGTGATAGACTGTAGAAGTAACACAATGTCCTGTTAAAATATTTACTGAAGCCTCATTATTTTCTCCAAGAAAGTTGATACATATTTGGAAAAATCATCAGGAGTTGGACAAGTGTTCTCTGACAGGCTAACTTAAAAGCAACTCTAGAGTAGAATATTTCTTTTAATTGAAAAGAGATGAGAGGCACATCCCTTTAATTAAAAGAACTGCCAGCCATGGTGAGAAAGGAGGTTTTCTGAGCGACATCTCACGTGGTTATTAGACTCAGCCCCTATGAAATCCTACCCAAGTCTTACCCTGAGAGGATCATGGCATAAGCGAAAGCTAAAAGGGCTGGTTTGAGCCAATCTCTTAGATAAGAATACCCTGCGTCAGCAGTGGTGGTGCCAGTGGCTCCCACAGAGAGCCATAGACTGCTCTTTTGGTTTTAGTAGCAACAGCGGTCAGTAGAAGTCGATATCCTTGCTGTGGACATCGGCTCCTTCCAAAATGGATAGAGGCAGGCTTGGTGTGAATATCTGTTGCTTCTGGAGATGGAGGGAGTGCTTCTGTCAGGTATGAGTATCATTACTTCTTTTGCTGGGAATTAGAATCATACTTGTAACTTTTTGGCATTGTTGGTAATAGTGCACCTGGTTGAGGAAAGCTGACGTAGGGAGGAGAGTTGAGTGTGTGTGGCGGGATATAGTGTGTACTGTAGGATAGTTATGGAGCATACTGAGAAAACTCTCCTGTGGATTCCAAGATCTGGAAAATGTCTAAAGGGCATTGGATTTTTTCCCCCACGGTAGGCTGAGGCAGGCTGTTGTGGCGTTTGTAAAAGAGTATCATAACGGGGCTGGAGTAGCATAGGGAATGCAGTACTCAGGAATCATGGTCGTGATGATGAGGATACAGGAATGACAATAGTTTTTCCAATATGGCATCTTTAAAGCTCCCAATGTTTTCCATTCCTTTAGGTCCTGAGCTCCAAATGAAGATTGTAAACATAATAGACATTATGAAATAAGAATTTCAAATGTTATTTGACACACGGTAACACTTCTCATCATGTGTACAATGTATAATTACCAGGTCCAAGAAACTGACATGCCTACTGTCTCAGACATTTAACAAAAATTATGTTATATTTTTAAGAAAATGCGTCAGGGGGGGCTGGAGAGATGGCTCAGAGGTTAAGAACATTGCCTGCTCTTCCAAAGGTCCTGAGTTCAATTCCCAGCAACCACATGGTGGCTCACAACCATTTGTAATGGGGTCTGGTGCCCTCTTCTGGCCTTCAGGCATACACACAAACAGAATATTGTATACATAATAAATAAATATTTTAAAAAAAAGAAAATGCATCAGGAAATGTACAGTCTCATAGAATGTTTAATTGTATGTATTGGTAATTTTCTTCAGAAAGACATGAAACTATGACGTAAGAATTTGTTCTTTGGCTAGAGTTCCAGGTCTAAGTTTCAATTCCTAGAATCCCCCCCCCCCCCCAAAATCCCATCACTTAAAAATTCTGGATCTGTTTGGTCCTCAATGTTAATGCAATGCTTAACCACCTTTCTGCCACTGAGGCTCCTGTACTGTACAACAGACAAGTAACTTTTGGTGTTGCCAAAATTCAGTTGTAACATTAAAAAATGTGTTTGTGTGTGTGTGTGTGTGTGTGTGTGTGTGTGTCCCTATGTCCTAAGGGTAGAGCAGACAATAGAAACATTCTCTGGTTGCAGGGACAGTAGCATATTTGAAGACCTGAAAGTGTGCATAGTGTGTATGTGGGGACGGGGAGGAAGCTTGCGCACCATCTTGTGAGTGTAAAAGTCAGAGAACAACTTGCAAGAGGCAGCTTTCTCCTTCTACCACGAGGGTCCTGAGGATGGAACTTAGCCCATCAGGCTTGACAGCAAAGCATATTTACCTGATGAGCCAAAGGAGACTTTTGACTTGAGACTTACTTTTGTCTAGTTTCCCCACTTCTTCTCTCCCTAATGATGCCCCCACATCTGTTTTTCTGCCTTTGTCTCCATAAGTTGTCTTAGTCTAATCTAGGCCAATTGGTATTTATTACATAGCCCAGACTAGACGTGAACTCTCATGTAAATTCTCAGCTTCAGAGCTGGGATAGTCATAAACTGCCATAGCTACCTTTCTGTATTCTTTCAAAGTACCCAATGTACTTAAAGTAGCCTTTAATCCCAGCACTCAGGAGGCAGAAACTGGGGGGATCTCTGGGAGTTCAAGGCCAGCCTGGCCCGCACAGTGAGTTCAAGGACAGCTGGAACTGTTTCACAGAGGAAACCCTTCTCAAAAACAAACAAACAACAAAAACCAAACAACAACAAAAACCAGCCCAATGTTTTATCTCTCTATTTCAGACTTCTCTCTTGTGCTTTAGCTGTCTCCTTCTCCTTTGCCTGGTAGGCTTCCCATTATCCAATTCACATATCTACCTTATCAGTTAAAACCACATATAAGCAAATGTATACCATATTCTCTCTTGGTCTGGGTTACCTCACTCTGGATGTTTTTCTTCAAGTTCTATCAATATACCTGTGAATTTCATGATTACACCTTTAAAGGCTCAATAACACTCCATTGTGTAAATACACCACATTTTCTTGATTTATTCTTCTGTTAAGGAACATCTAGGTTTTGCTAATTTTTGGCTTTTATGAAGAGAGCAGCAATGGACATGGTTTAGTAATTGTCTCTCTGATGGACAAAGCATCTTTTGGGCATACGCCAAGGTTAGTTGAACTGGATCTTGAGGTAGATTGATTTCCATCTTCCCAAGGAACTGCCACATTGATTTCTATAGTGGCTGTACAAGTTTGCACTCCCACCAGCAATGAATGAATGTTTCCCTTACTCCAAATCTTCCCCAACATGAGCTGTTATTTGCTTTATTGATCTTAGCCATTCTGACTTCTTTCTTTCCAATTTGTATTCCCCTGATCTCATTCAATTGTTTTATTGTTCTAACTATTGTTCAAGTACTATATTAAATAGATTTGAATATAGCAAACAACTTTGACTTGTTCCTTATTTTAGTGGAATTGCTTTGAGTTTCTCTCCATTTAAGTTGATGGTAGGGTATGGTCTATGTTGTTAAACTGCCTTTTTTATGGTGAAGTATGTTCCTCTTATCCTTAATCTCTCCTAGACTTTTTTTCATGAAGGGGTTTTGGATTTTGTCAAAGGCATTTTCTGCATCTAATAAAGTGATCCTGAGTTTTTTGTCTTTCAGTTTATTTATATGGTGGATAATATTTACCATCATGTTGTTCCTAGATTCTGACAAACTAATCCTCAACAAACAAAAGCAGATTACCTGAATGAATCAGTTCACACATCAGTTTCCTTAATCAAATTGCAGCCTGGAAAATGCATCAGTATCGTCTTCAATTCCCAAGACTGAGCATTAGATCTGTCTCACATTACCTCTTGCCTAAATCTTTGGGCCACCCTGCTTTTCCTGCCCCTCCTCTAGGTCTGTTTGCCAGAGAACACAGGTGTGAGATGAATCTTACTAGTTTCACAGCTCTGCTTATTTTCAACATTTTGTTTAAAAATGTTCAGTGTATCTGGATCTTCATCCATGCAAACTAAACCTTCCTAACATGTGTCCAGACCATTCACTATTTGTCTTTCTTAATATTTTCCATATTCTTTATTCCAGATTCTCTAAAGGGCCTTCCTGTGGGAGGTGTCTGGAATGTATAAATAACTAATGCCCAGGGTTTGCCATAAACTTATTAAATATTGGGATCTCTGAGTTGGTACTGGGATCTGTGGTTGCAAAAGTTCCGCCAGGTGACAAGAATGTGTAGCCAGTTACACTGAGAACTTCAGTGACCCAAACTGCACTACTGTTGTCTTCTAAAGTGCATCTTAATTCTTTGCTCTTGCTTATGTTTTTGCCTAGGCAGATGCTCTCTATTAGCATATTATTTGGGAGATTAATTAACAGTGCATATAAAAATGCATGATGAAATAATTGAAGAGGCAGATATAGATTAATAAAGGGAAAGAACATTCATATGACTTCTAGTGATAATCATCTCTCTCTAACCATACAAAAATCTACAAACACCTAATTTCCTTCCAAGGACATATGTCAATAGAACATATTCAGTCCAAGGACATGTGATATCTTAAGCATGTCTTAAATTGGCATTTAAGTCTTTTCTCTGCTTAGAAATTTGGTAATATGTCTTTTTACCAATTTTCTTTTTCTTTTCACAAGAAGAATTTATTTAACACACACTCGCATGTGTGCATGTGCATACACACACACACACACACACACACAGACATTTATTGCTCCTTCCAGGTATTTTCAGATCAATTGTTAACCTTTATGGCTCTAGATAGCATTATAATGAAGTTAAAGGTTGTTAGATGGCAGCCATTTTGTATCCAAAAACGTTTGACTTTCTCATATGGGGAGGAACTTCTGGATTGCAGATATCTTCTCTAAAAGGTAGGATTAGGATAGGGTAGAAATCCAGTAATATCACCTAGAAAGTCCTCAGCACAACCTCCCTCTTTCTTATCTGTATTGCCCATTTATGTTTTCTTTTTACAATAATAAGTTTTATATTGCATTACTTTTGGCAGGCTGTGGAGAAGAATTCATTCTGTGGTCTTTCTATCCTCTAGAGCATGTCTATCTCTCCTGTCAAGTCCACAAACTCCTCATGTCTGTCTACACATCCGGTAATGGAAGGCTGAACACCTTTCTCCACTTAGAACTCTTGATTTCCTTTTTCAACTTCCTAAGGGCTGTGCTTTTAGTCGTGAGCCACATGTGGTTGCTTTGGTTCTTGCTACTGTTTTTCAGTAAATGTACAAAACAATTAGTTGCGTTGTGACATTTTCATTCATGTATATACTATACTTTGTTTATATTCACCTCCTTATCTTTTCCTTGGCCATTCTCTCCTCTCCTCTTAGTCTCTTTCCTGTCCCCAAATAGTCACCTTTCTGTTTTCATGCCATATCTATCAGTCAGTCTGTCTACGTATCTATATCCATCTACCTGTTGAGAGGGATAGATAATTTAGATCATCAGACATGGTAGCAAGTACCTGCTGAGCCATGTCACAGCCCGACTTCTTTCCATATATACAAATGCATACACATTTCAATCTGTTTTCTGCCTATGAGACAGAAAGTGTATTTTAAAGTATTTTTCTTACATTTATTTATTTTGTGTATGTGCCTTGTCACTGTGTGTGTGTGTGTGTGTGTGTGTGTGTGTGTGTGTTTGTATACAAGTCGCAGGTGTTGGTTCTCTTTTACTCTATGGGTTCCTGGAACTGAACTCAGGTCATCGATCTTGGTGCCAAACACATTAATGTACTAAGCCATCTCATCTTTCTGAAACTTTTTATCCTTTGACTAACAGCTGTTGTTTCTATGCATATCTATGAAAAATTATTGTTATTATGATTATTGTGTGTGTGATATGTGTACATGAGTGCAGGTGTGCATGTGCCATAACACATCTGTGGAAGTCAGAAGAGAACTTTTAGGAGTTGCTTCTATTTCTTCACTGAATTCTTAGGATTCTGACTCAGGTTTCAGGCCTGTGTTGCAAGGACTATTGCCTGCTGAACAACCTTATGAGTTCCAATGTATTTTCTCTTCCTTATTTATTAATAATTCTTGAGATCAAACCCAGAACATCACACATGCTAGGCAAGTGCCCTATTTCTGAGTCACACCCCAGTTCTTCCCTCAACTCTTGATTTTTTTTTTTTTTAAGCGATGGGCTTTCTCTGTAGCTTTAGATGGAACCCTTCCCTCCACTCTTTTGTCCACCACCTCTACCACCATTTCTCTCTCTGGTTTTGGTTCTTTAGCATAACTTTCTTTTATTTGATATTCCCTATAATATACTCTTTTGTGTATGACTTTTTTCCTCTTTCCTTTCCTTTCCATTTCTTTCAACAGGTACTCACTACGTTAGGCTTGCTATCCTTAAATTCAAACATCCTCCTGCCTCTGCCTCTCAAATGCTGGCATTAAAGGTTTATACCACCATAACCAGTGATACTACTTGGTTGGGTTTTTTTGTTGTTGTTGTTGTTTGTTTGTTTTTTGAGACAGGGTTTCTCTATGATTTTGGAGCCTGTCCTAGAACTAGCTCTTTTAGACCAGGCTGGTCTCGAAATCACAGAGATCCACCTGCCTCTGCCTCCCAAGTGCTGGGATTAAAGGCATGTGCCACCACCGCCCGGCATTACTTGTTTTTCACTTAGCACAAGGTTCATCAATTTTGGTACAACTGGATTTTTTTTTTATCTTCTTCCTTTTCTTTTCTCGAGTCCTGAGGATTGAATCTAGGGCATTGAATGTACAAGGCAAACATTCTGCCACTAGGCTACAGCCTTAGCTCCCTTTTTTCTTCTTTTTATAAATGCTTGATAGGATTCTGTTGTGTATATGTAGCACATTTCTTTCAAATCTACTCATGTGGTGATTGGTTGCTCAGTATGGTGATTATAGATAATGATAGTGTACTGAATTTTTTAAACCTAAAGAAAGGATCAAGGGTGATTTTTTAATCATAAAGAGGTTGTCAATATACCCAGATATTTTCCCGTGTTTTGAATATTAAACAATGTATACCTGTATTGAAATATTGTATGGTACCCCATAAATACCTACAATTTTATTCACCATTTAAAAAATAAAATGATAAAAAAGATCCTTTTGTTACAATGAACAGAACAGCTTTATTTTTAAAATATCTCATATCTATTTATTTTTTGTTTTATTTGTTTGCTTGAGTGTGCATGTGTGTGCATTCACATGTATGTATGACGTATGTTGCATGGCTTATATGTGGACATCAGAGGCTAACTTGTGAAAGTTGGTCCTCTCCTTCTACCATGTGGTGTTTGGGGATGGAACTTAGGTCATCAGACAAGGCAGTAACCACCTGTTACCTTCTGTGCCATCTCACAGCCCTGCTTCTTTCTCTTACTGTAAAGCAAATATTTGATGTTTATTCTTGTGAACCCCAGTCTATTTGAGGTAGTGTTATGCAAACTGTGATAACTGGTGAATTCCAAAGCCTCAAGAGGCTAAATCTGTGTGGGGCACAGTACATCTAGTTTAATCTTCTGAAGAATTTAACACATTTCAATTTCACCCAAGATATTGAATGAGAAGAAATGTAGTGAGATTTATGTCAGCCATTATTCTACCAAGAAATGGAAAACATATTCACCTTGGACTTTTGTGTAAAATTTAGTGAAGAAACTACTTATCCAAGTATGGGCAAGGGTAAGAAAACTCAGAAGGCTTGGTGAGATAAACAGGGACTAGTAACTACAGGACACCCTGACACTTAGGCCTGGGAGAGCTGACTCTTTAAAAGGGAAAGGAACTCTTGGCAGGGGGCCAGGGGATTATCCTTACAGAAAAACATTCCAACTGCTGGTGCACTTCCCTTCCATGGAGCGAAGAGGAGAGTCTAATGGATTTGGGAAGGAAATGCCAGAGGACAAGCAATGTGTTTGTAAATTGATTCTTGAAAAATCATTCCTTTTCAATTTTCTAGGCAAATTCAAGAGTGTAAGTGTGTGTGTTTTAAACTTGCAGCCTGGCTTGTCAGTTTGGGAGTTCAAAAACTCTACCCTTTCATATAGGAAATGAAGTCCAGGGCACTTTGATGGAGAGTGGTAAAGATTAGGTTTCCTAGGAAGCATGTCCGCTGTTTATCTGCCAACAAAACCCCTAAGCCTTGTCATGTAAGGTACATGAAGCTGTTGTAGTCCTCTATTTCAGTGGTTCTCAAGCTTCTGTAATGTAACTGTAATTTTGCAACTGTAGTGAATTGTGATGTAAACATCTGTGCTTCTGATAGTCTCAGGTGACCCTTGTGAATGGGTCATTTGACACCCTGCCCTCAAAAGGTGTTGTAACCCACAGGTTGAGAGCTACTTCTCTATGGAGTCATAAAACAGGTGGCCTTCTTTTCCAAGACCTGGATTTGTCTAGCCAAGTCTGGCTTTGTATACAGAAAAAACAAAAATCTTGAGGTCCTGGTCTTTCTGCTTCTACTTCCAAAGTTCTGGGATTACAGGTCTATGCCACATGACTTGGATTTTTCTCCCCTGTAAGGCAGTTGAACCTAGGGCCTGACCCATGCTAAATGAATACTGTTACTGAATTAGATTCCCGGGCCTCTCTCTTAAATTATTATTATTATTATTATTATTATTATTATTATTATTATTATTTAGATGAAGAAAGCTTTCAGACACCCATGTGTACCCTCCCATATATGTTAGGTCATCTCTAGTTGTAAACTTTTTTTTAAGTAGTTCTTACACTGAATCATTTGGGAAATCATGGCAAAAAAACCCTAAAGTGTGTACATGTTCCATACAGATCGTTGACTCATAAATGTGAAGGTGGAGCATACAGAGATCTCTACTCCAACACCAACGGCTCTTTAGAATTTTACTACAGTCCTAAACCGTTCATTTTCTTTATAGAAAAGGTTTTTAAAACACAAAACTTCAAAGATGAGGTACCATGCCTTCTTTTTTACCTAAGCTGTTAGCTCAATACTTTGATGAGTCAAATATTTAGAAAAGCGTACTAAATAAAACTTTTATTAATATTCAAATGCTAATACCATACCAAAAGATATTAACACATGGTCAATTTCATCCATTTTTAAATTAAGATGGGTGTCATGGTTTGTACCTATGATCTCAACATTGTGGGGACTGAAACAGGAAGGTTGCCATGAGTCTGAACCCAGCTTGTGCTTTCATAATGAGATCCAGGGCAGCCTGGGCAACAGAGTGCTTTTGCTATAAGAAACAACAAACAGTGAGGACACTAAGGGAGACTTACATAAATTAATCTATATGAGAAGTAGAAAGTAGAAAAATACAAGATCTCCTGAGTAAATTGGGAGCATGGGAACCTTGGGGGAAGATTGAAGAGGAAGAGGAGAGGCAGGGAGGGGGGTAGAAAAATGTAGAGCTCAATAAAAAGCAAAAAAAAAAGAACAACAAACTGAGCATTTGTTTCACAGTATTAACTTGGATTGTTTAATAAGCATGTGAGTGAACAGATAACATGAATTATTTCCTGAAAATATGCTACACCTGAGGTTTACAATAATCTTTTTTAAAATTATGCACTTAGAAGTGAACACTCATTTTCAGTAGTTGAAGGGTTGTCACATAAAGTCTTGTACCCCTGTAGGATAGAACTAGAACCAGGTATACAGACCACAGATATAGCACATTTGATTTTGTTTCACAGAATCAGGGCTGCCCTGAAGCATAAGGCATCTCTGACCTAAGAGCCAGTAACTTTGAACAGCAAGGCAGTACACTATTTCCAAAGTGTTTTCTGCTCATTTCATGTCATAACTCCTATAAAAGTTATAGCCTGAACTCATGACTCAATTATCTCCTAAGAGACACTGAGTCTAATCCCAATTAGTCACCTCTAACTGACGTAACTAAGTTCTACATGCTTTGTACGATGAGTGGAAAAGTCACATAGGGAACATATTTGCATAGACCTTCTGATGACAATGAAAAATAAATGTCTCCTCAGTGTTATATATCCTACTGTGCTAGCAGTTTTCAGCATAGTCTAGCCAAGTCTGGCTTTGTATACAGAAAAAATAAAAATCTTGAGGTCCTGGTCTTTTTGCTTCTACTTCCAAAGTTCTGGGATTACAGGTCTATGCCACATGACTTGGATTTTTCTCCCCTGTAAGGCAGTTGAACCTAGGGCCTGACTCAAGCTAAATGAATACTATTTATTACTACCAGGGATGATCCTGAGAGAGGAAAAAAATGGCTCAGCTTTTCTCTCTCTTCTCTTCCCCTCCCCTCTTCTCTCCTTTTCTTCTTTCTCCTCCCTTCTCCCTTCCAACTTTTGTCAGACTCAACTAGAGAGAAATGAAAGAAGTTGTCATTTATTAGCTAACTCTGATTTATCCTGTCCTTCTAACAAGCTATGTAATAGTGATACATTTCAATTTTGTATATTTACTTTCCCCATTTTATTGGTTAACAAACACATGGTGACAGCAAGGAAGAACCTTATATTTCAACCAGCTGCTGGTTTTGAAATCAAGCGTTTGTTATTTCACTTGCCTTTTTCTTGTCATCTGAATTTGTCTGAAACATTCATTTATTTCAGGAACTCGGAAAGTATATTCTCAGGTTATTTTCTAGTTTAGCATTTGTGTGTGTGTGTGTGTGTGTGTGTGTGTGTGTAAAACTTCTCACATTCTATAATGTTTTTAATAGGTAGTACTCCTCAATCAGAACCATACTAGCAACCTCAAACTTATTTGGAGACCTTTGTGACACTGTGAAATAACCAGGACATCTGAGTTTCTATGCCTTGTCAGTTGATACTTGAATTACAGTTGGGTTGAAATGACATGAAGAACACAATGATGACTAGTGCTCTGCCTAACAGATACATGTGAGATAATTATGTACATGAGAGTCA
Source organism: Microtus oregoni (assembly GCF_018167655.1). Classification (NCBI taxonomy): domain Eukaryota; kingdom Metazoa; phylum Chordata; class Mammalia; order Rodentia; family Cricetidae; genus Microtus; species Microtus oregoni. Next base: position 7,939,900 of record NW_024543873.1, read on the forward strand.
AAATTTTGAAAGAAACTTACATATTCAATAATGAGCTTAGATTGTGACACAATATTATGGAAAAAATTCTATCATTAACCTAGATAATGCAGACCTGTGATTTATTGCCACAGTTAGATTTTCACATATTAAACTTATAAAACTTTTCAAAGGGATCAAAAATGGGCAATCTGCACATGTCATCAAATAAGCTCTTAGGTTATATTAAAAAGGACAACATATACCAAAATGTTAGGAAAGGTTCATTTCAGAAATATAATTATAATTTAGCATTTTAAAAATCAATGGATCTAATTAATAGAGTGAAGGCAACATTAGTATCACTAGATGCCGAAAAATATTTGTGAAAATCTGATTTTCATTCAAAATTAAAAAAGATGTAGTATTTCACAAACTAGAAAGTTATTGTGACAATCTGATTGTTTAATTCAAAAGCTTACATGCTTAATGGCAACTCTTTAAAGACCTTTTCCCTCAATACACCACAATGGAGGAAGAGCTAAGGGTTCTTCTTTTGTCATTGTGCCAGAGGTAGTGCAATGAAGAAGGAAAAATGCATGAGCTTAGAAAAACAGAAAACTGACACTTGCGTATGAGATTGTGTATAGAAAACAATCTAACTATCAATAGGCTACTGAAATAAAACAATTTAACTCTAAGGTTACATAAGACAAAACATATTATTTAATTTATGTATGGCAGAATCAGTCATAGAAGTCTGGGAGTGAGAGTATACCCCTTCTTTTTATATTTATTATGTAACTGTTTTGCTTTTATGTATGTCTGTGTGTACATGTATGTTCAATGCCTGTGACAGTCAGAAGAGCACTGTGGATTCCCTGCAACTGGAGTTATTACAGTTAATTGTGACCTGGTATGTGGATGCTAAGAATCAAACCTGGGTTCACTGTCAATTGTTCTTAACTGCTGAGTCTTCTTTCTAGACTAGTACACATATTTAATCCCAACATTCAGGAGGCATAGGCAGGTAGATAAAGGCCAAACTGGTTTACATAGTTTCAGATCTAATCAGGTCTTCCTAGTGAGACCCATTTCCCAACAACATATTAGCAGCAACACCTAGCATTTATAATACTATAAAAATCAAATACCAACCAGGCAGTAGGAGGGCACACGCCTTTAATACAGGCACTCAGGAGGCAGAGGCAGTCGAATCTCTGTGAGACCAGCCTTTTCTACAAGAGCTAGTTCCCGGACAGCTAAGGCTGTTACACAGAGAAACCCTATCTCAAAAAATCAAGAAGAAAAAAAACCAAATAACTAGAGAAAATTAAATATATGGCCTTAGTATTAATATACATAATTATCTAAATAGAGCAATGAGGAAGAATAGAGAATTCAGAACAGATGGGCACATCTAGATACTTGACTTAAGAAAAAAAATGTGGCACTTTAATTCATGAAGAAGGAAAAGATGAGGTTTTCAATATATGTTGCAAAATTTGCATCAGATTGTTTCAAATTCAGAAAAAAGAAATCTTACTTCTAGACTATAATATAGAAAGATTAATTACAAATGGAGCAAAGATCTAAGTGTGCAAGGCAAAAATATTAAGACATAACATGTTGTTTTTAAGCAATAATGTTTTAGAAATAGAATACAAAATCCTTAAATGATTTGTTTGCTTATTTATTTTATATTTTGCACATGTGTGGAGGTCAGAGACCTTCTTGAAGGAATCAATTCTTGCCTTGTACCATGTGGGCTCTGGGAATCAAACTCAGGTCACCAGACTTGGACACAAACACCTTTCTTTCATCCATTGAGCCACTTCACTGGCCAGCAAAGTCATTACTAATAAAAACTGATGATGTAAAACTGAGAGTTAAGAATTTGTTTTAATCAAAATATGATAGCGAGTAAAACAATAAGCTTCAAATGTTTACAAAAAGTGATGAGACTAGGATATCTAAAGAATCACAGATCAACAAAGACAGACAAAACGACTAAATTAGTTAATCAGGTACTTTCGGGGAGAAATTCTTGCTATGTAATCCAGGATATTGGCAAATTCATGGACATCCTCTTGTTTTAGTCTCTTTAATTCTAGGATTACAGGTGTGACTCACCCCAGCTAGCTGAATCAGATGCCCTCATACAAATATTATCAGTATAATTCCACATTGTTTTTAGTGGTGCTGAAAATTAGACCTGGAGTGTTACAATCCAAGCATCTGAACACTTTCAAACACTGGGCTGTATCCAATACTGGTCAGATCCTTTTGAGAAGCAAATAATCTTTTTTTTATAATAATAACAATAATAATAATGTTTTATGCCATTGAAAGCATAAAACTCTTATCAACATCACCAATTGGCAGGGAATTGCAAATTAAAGCACCTAGAGGGCCTGAAGAGATGGCACAGTGGTTAAGAGTACTCGCTGCTCTTGCAGTGGACCAGAGTTTGACTCCCAGAACCTATGTAACTTGTTTTATAACTGCCTGTAACTTCAGTTCTAGGATATCCAATGCCCTCTTCTGGGTTTTGTAGGTATCTCCTCTCACAATGCATACCAGCACATACATACACATAATCAAACAAATTATTCAGAAAGCTATTGTGGGCATCTGTCATCATAACACATACCAACATATACATACAATAATTAAACAAATTATCCAATTATCCAGAAAGCTATTGTCAAAAGGCAGATAACAACTAGTGTTCATGACTATGCAAAGCAACAGGGACCTCCATGAACTCCTAGTAGGACAGGTATACATTTATATGATCACTCGGGCAAACTGCTGAATGCTGTACTTAACCTAACATAGCTTAGCCACCCACTAATTTCTCTCTTGATTAGATGCAAGAGAAAATGTGAACATGAATGTACCAAAGGCACATAAAGGAATGCTCCTAACCTTGCTTCTATTAGCCAAGAATTGGAAGCAACACAAATACTCATCAAGCTTTTAATGAATAAATAATTTGTACACAATGGATCGCTATTCAATCACTTGGAAGAATCTTATAAATGTAATGACACATAAAGGAGATTGGATAGAAAAATAAATGGATATTCTATAGTTCCATTTACTCAAAGTTTGGAAATGTAAGAGAAGCAGACAGTGAAAGAAGCCATGGTAGTGTTTTGTTCTGTGGGCAGAGAGCTGTGGAGAGAAGTACAAAGCACTAGGGTGCCATGATGTTTTATTTCATGATATTCTATTTCTTGATCTTAATGATAAGTACATGGATGTATGTTGACTTTGAGAAAATTCAGTGAGCAGTATACTTAATCTGTGTTTCCCTATAAATATCCTGAATTCCAAATCTTATATATGTCATAAAGAAAACAATAGCAATGCACACACATATATGCAAATATATGAAATCATGGGAACTGGGGTTGAAACAGGGATGTTTTTTATAGTTCTGCCTGGCCTAGTACTTACTCTGTACTTTATGCTGGCCTTAAACTCAGTTCAATTTGCCTTGCCTCGGCCTCTTAAGTGATAACTAGAGGCATGTGTCATTACTTCAAGTACAGATTTTTTTGTATTAAAATTTAAGGATTGAAAAATATTTTATTGCATTTAATTTATTTATTCTCTCTCTCATGTGTGTCATAGTATGAGTATGGAGGTCAGAGTACAACTTTTGGGAGTTGGTTCTTTCCTTCTGCAGTGTGGGTGGCAGAGCTCGAACTCAGGTCATCGGGCTTGTCAGCAGCCACTACCTGATGGCCCCTGACAGATATGTTTTAAAGATAGCTTCTGTTTATTTAAAACGGATGCCTACCCAGAAAACTCTTAAAATATTCACTTAATAAATTGTTAACTTTTGGTAGGTAAGATTCTTGGTAATTTTGATTTGCTGCTTTTACCTGTTGAGTGTAAGAGTAGTGTGAAAAGAAATGCTTGAAAATTCTGAACTAATAGTATAGATTCCTACAGGAAGCCTAGAACCTGGAATGATTGAAATCAGGCCAGCAAGCTAGGCTAACGGCAGGGAAATAGCTCAGGTTTTCCTCGGGTTGTCATTGTTTAATCAATCATCAGAAATTTCTGGGTATTTTTGATCTCTGCAGGAGCCAAAGGTTCAGTATATGGTTTGTCCTCTGCCAATACAACATGATTTTTTTTCTTTCTCTGTAGCACTGTTGCAAAGAAATGGAGGCTTAGGGAAGCTGGGTCAGGAACAGAAAGTCCTCATTTTATTTTTAAAGTCCTCAAGAGTACTTAGATGTAGTGCCATTATACAAGAGAATAAAAACAGGACGGCTGAATAATATAGTGGATATTTATAACAAGGATTGCCACTACAAAAATAGTGTACTGCTGAATCTGATGTTGTTCTCTCTTTTTCTTAAGATTCTTAACTGCCCACTTTGTGGTTGAACTTTGGATGATAAATACATTGTAATTTGAAGAGGAGAGACATAAGCTTAAACTCTGATAGTTAAATTTATATGGATTTTTCTCAGTGGTCCCCAAAAGGTCAACATTTTGGCCTCATAATTGTATGTTTTGTCACAAGCCAATTCAACCACACATGAATCAAACAGGTCGAACATGATTTTGCTGGCTAAAGGCCAGCTAGACTCAGCTATGCTGTCTTTTACCTCACAAGATTTGAATAATCCTTGTAGTGGTTCCAAAGTGGCTGGGGCTTTCTACTTCCGGGTACACCAGAGTTTACGAAGTACTGGTTCTCGGGGCTGTACCATCGGAGACTTATGCTGTCTACCTAACCTCAGTTGTTGATGTGCAAATTAAAAATTCAGGTAACCCTTTCCCTGATGCAAGCTTGAAAGTTAATTCCATTTGGACAGGGGGTGATTGTTAAAAAGGATACCAAGGAAAGCTCTTGTTTCTGTGCCTTGCCTCATATAAATAGACTTCGTGTCCTGATTAGTTTTTCCAAATCAAGACATCGAGGTGAGAAATCATAGTTAAACAGACTTTTTTGTTGTTGTTGTTGTTGACATGACTGGAGATATTTGACATGATTTGTACTTTAGAAACAGTTTTGTATGGAATCCTCACAACAATCTGGTAAAACAAGTACCATGTCCTTGTTCTCGTTTTACATACGAGAAAGCTGAGAAGCAGATTGCTTAAGTAATTGGTCTACAGTAAGGGTGCCGAGATTCCCACGAAGACTCACACTATTTTTTTTTTTAATAATTTTTTTATTAAGAAAAGAAGAAAAAAAACATAAACAAAAAACAAGTTTCCACCTCCTCCCAGCCTCCCATCTCCCTCCCCCTCCTCCCACCCTTCTCCCCCTCCTCCCACCTTCTACCCCTCCCCCCACTCCTCTCCCCCTCCCTCTCCAGTCCACAGAGCAGTCCAGGTTCCCTGCCCTGTGGCAAGTCCTAGGTCCTCCCCCCTCCGTCCATATCTAGGAAGGTGAACATCCAAACTGGCTAGGCTTCCACAAAGCCAGCACATTAAGTAGGATCAAAACCCCGTGCCATTGTCCTTGGCGTCTCATCAGCCCTCATTGTTCGCCATGTTCAGAGAGTCTGGCTTTATCCCATGCTTTTTCAGTCACAGTCCAGCTGGCCTTGGTGAGCTCCCAGTAGATCAGCTCCACTGTCTCAGTGGGTGGGTGCACGCCTCGTGGTCCCGACTTCTTTGCTCATGTTCTCCCTCCTTCTGCTCCTCATTGGGACCTTGGGAGCTCAGTCCAGTGCTCCAGTGTGGGTCTCTGTCTCTGTCTCTATCCATCACCAGATGAAGGTTCTATGATGATATGCAAGATATTCGTCAGTATTGCTCTCGGATAGGGTCATTTCAGGTTCCCAGTCCTCAGCTACCCAAGGAACTAACTGGGAACCTCATGTTGGGCACTTGGGAGCCCCTCTAGGGTCAAATCTCTTGCTCACCCTAAAGTGGTTCCCTTAACTAAGAATTGTGGTTCCGTGCTCCCCTATCCACCTTTCCTTTATCCCAATTCTCCTGATTCCCCAAGTCCCCCCTCCTTCCCTTCTACCTTTTCTCTCCCCATCTCCCCTTACCCCCATCCCACCCCACCCCCAAAATCCTATCCAACATTCTGCTGTTTACAAGAAACACACCTCAACCACAAAGACAGGCACCTACTCAGAGCAATAAGACTCACACTATTAACAGAAAGTGAATTTGTGACTATTCCAATATAGTTCAGATATATTTATTATCTAATAACAGAGATATACTATGTATGTATGTATGTATGTATGTACGTTTTCCTAAGAAAAGGTCTGTCTATTTGGCCCAATCTTCCCTTAAACTCTTGATCTTCCTGACTCAGCCTATAGAGTTCTGGGATTACAGGCATGTCTAAGCACACAAGGAGAATTGAATTTTTTTTTAAGAAAGCAATTTCATATCTATTTACAGAAGAAGAAATTGAGGACTAGAAAATTGTCTTAATTGAATATTCTTACACAAAGGAATACAGGCAAAGGAAATAGCAAATAATCTGTTTATTGATATAGTAAGAGGAACTCCCAATTGATTTAACTTAAAGGCAAGTCAGTCATATCAGTATGCACTAGAGTTAAATATCTCACTTTAGTTTGTAAAATGCAACCCTTCTTTCTTTACCCTACCCACTTGAACCCTTCTGCTTGAATTATGGATTTCATTCTTTGCTGTCATTTTTTTTCTCTTCCTATTCTCCTCTTTTGTTCGACAGGGTCTCACTATAGAATTCTGGCTTTCCTTGAACTCACTGTCTAGACCAGGTGGACCTTGAACTCACAGAGATCTGCCTGCTTTTGACTCTCCAGTGCTGGGATTAAAAGTGTGTGCCATCATGACAGGCTACTTTCTCTCTCTTTAACCCCAGTCTCAAACTTTAAATGAAGAGCATATGCTGCTCCACCCTAGCCTCTTAACCTTTTCTTCTCAAGTCATTAATTTTCTTCTTTACCCTTACTTCTGCCCTCATGCACAATTTCAAGGAAATCCAGGGCAATACCTCATCATAAACATTGAAGACTCTGTAGTAGGAGCAGTGGGCTGCATTCCCATCTGGTTCCCACATGGTTAGCTTTATACCCAAAATAATTACATGGAAGTATTTAAAAGAATTTAAAAGAATTGTATTCTTTTAAACACTGCCTGGCCCATTAGTTTCAGCCTCTTATTGGCTAATTCTCACATCTTGCTTTAACCCATATTTAGTAATCTGTGTATCACCACGTGGTGACATACCCGGAAAGATCTGCATCCATCTCAGAGAGGAGAGCTATAGCGTCTGCCTCATTGCCTTCTTCCCAGAATTCTGTTCTGTCTACTCTGCCTACCTAATTTTCTGTCCTATCAAAGGGCCAAGGCAGTTTCTTTATTAACCAATGAAAGTAACACATAGACAGATGAACCTCCTCCATCAAGACTCCGGGAAATTTTAAAGTCCATTGTCTCCTTCCTCTGGACATGTTTGCAAATGTATAGAAAAAATTTCAATGCTTACAACTTGATGGTAATATTGTATGATTGGTATCTTTTGAGAAGGAACCAGAAATGTAGCTGAATATCCTATGAATCCCTATCATAGAATAACCAGAGGTGGTGTTAAAACATTCTGAGGGACTAAAACACAGCATCATTAATAAGGTTCTATATTGCATACTGGAACTTTGCTGAAAGTGAAACACACACACACACACACACACACACACACACACACACACTGAGAGAGAGAGAGAGATGTGTTAGTTTTCCTGTGGAGTAATAAAATACCACAGATGGTGTAATTTTGCTTTATTTAATTTTTATTATAATTATTTGGATCAGGTATTCCATAATGAACAGAAATCTGTAATTTGTTAGTTCACTGCTATGGAGGTTGTAACATCCAAGATTAAGGGGTGTCAAAATCTTGTGAGAGTCTTATTGATGGATCAGACATGTTGGAAGAAGAGGACAGAGGACTAAATTAATCTTTTGAAGAATTTAGTCCCACAAGAATGTCATTAATTAATTTATGAGGTCTGTGACTTCCTGATTCAACTTCTTCTTAAAGGTCTCACTTAATTGCGTTGGAGATTATGTTCCCTACATGTAAACTTTGGAAGCCATATTGAAACCATTGTATTCAACCATGACATTCTACTGCTGGATCTCTGTCACCTGCAGTTCTTATCCAAAGGTCAATTCACTGAAAAAAAAAATCCTGAGAGAATTTTTTGAATGGAATTATCCTGACCTAATGACCACTTTAATTTTAATCTGTTAACATCAATAGTAAGGGGATTAAGTTTCTAATGCATGAATTTTGAAGGGCATATTAAAAGTAGCATTATGTGAGGTGCTGAATTTGTTAACTTGTGAAGTAATCATTTTACAGTGTTATACACTTCAAATTGTGTGCCTTTTTTCATCATATCTCAATAAAACTGAAAATTATTTTAAGCAATTAATTGAAAGGAAAAGGACCCAAATATCAATAATGTCAGTATTGAAATAGTTCTTGGAGGGATAATTATGAATTACATGACAATAGTTTTATATGAACTTCTCTGGGACAACATCAGTTTTGTAAGTAGGCTGCTATCTTGTACATTCCAAAAGCATTAGTGCACCTAAGATGCCTCCTGTGAACAAAAAGAGCTGTCTCAAAGACTGTTTCACAAGCATTTATAGGGTTCTCAGACAAGTAGTTAGTAATAATTTATTCAAATAAACAAGAAGCAAACAGCTGAAGAGCAAACCACTCCTTACAAGGAAGGGGGAGGAGGAATGGAGATACTCTGTAAGGAGGTGAATCATGTATTACATTAGTTGTGACCTCAACTTTACTACACTGTGCCCTGACATACAGATAGACAAATTCTTCCTACAGATACTTATGAGTGTAGATGGAAGTTTCTCTCCCACCCAGTCCTGCAGCCATTCAGTCCCAAAGAAGTACACAGAGGCTTATCTTAATTATAAACTGTTTGTACTATTAGCTTATTACTAACCAGCACTTATAGCTTAAATTAACCCATACTTCTTGTCTGTTTAGCCATATGACTTGGTACCTTTTCTCAGCATGATATTCTCATCTTGCTTCCTCTACATCTGGCTGGTGACTCACTCTGCCTTTCCTCTTCCCAGAATTCTCTTAGTCTGGTAGCCCTGCCTATACTTCCTGACTGGCTACTGGCCAATCACTGTTTTATTAAACTAAAACGGATGACAAATCTTTACAGTGTACAAGAGCATCATCCCACAGCATACAAGAACTCTTTAGATATCAGTGATTTGGAGCAAAGATATTTGGAGAAATATTCTTATTTAATGCTATAAAATAAGAAAGTGTATATCTAATGATAGACCTAATATAAAACATGGATGTTGGAGCCACTGGATACAAGTCATCCTATCCTTTCTAGAACAGCTTTAACGTGTTTTGAATATGTGGACTGGGTCATTAGGTGTCTAGACTGCCAATGTGCTTAGTTCATCTTTAGACTATTTCTAGAGTATTACTGGTTCAGGGAGGAAAGGTTTTGACTGAATATCAAACAAAACATACTATGATATGTTGGAAGAGAAGTGCAAATTTTCGATCATAGGATATAATATTTGTTTTACTTCTTTTATTATAAAATAGATCTGACTGTCCTGAAACTCACTCTGTAGACCAGGCTGACCTTGAATTCACAAAGATCCACCTTTCTCTGCCTTCTTAGTGCTAGGATCAAAGGGATCTTCACCATGTCCTTCTTTCTGCTTTAACTTACCTTTTCTATACAGCAGTCAAAAGAGTTTTTTTGTTTTTTGTTTTTGGTATGGCTTGTCTTACCTGAATCTTAGCAGGGGCTCTGCAATTTTTATTGGAGTAGAGTTACTTGGCTTCTATAAGAATCTGTTGCCCCATCAACTAATGAGTATACTGAGAATCCTTGGGGAGATTAAATAGGATTATGCATGTGAATTGAGAAGCCCTGCTCATTAGTATTTCTTACTACTCAAGCAAATTCACTTAATTTGCCAAACCTAATACACAGAACTTAGGCCATTAACCTTTTCATATTTTTTGGCAGTCTGTCTCTCATTCTTGTGATCACAATAGCCATTTGTAAAGATTTAAATAGGAAAATTTGGGCTGTAATTGTTAATGCCTTTTCCTAGAATTTATTGTGTGGGTGGAGTTGTCCAGTATGGTAACTAAGAGGCCTAAGGTAAAAATCTACTAATTAGAGTTTATGACCACAGCAAAAGCTTATTTTGTAAAAACATATAGAGAGAGCTGCAGAAAATCTTTATGGTCCTGAGTAGTAAATTGCATTAAGTATAGGATATCAACAAATTGATATAATTTGTTAAAACTTATAAATTTGAGATATGGTCAAGATTTAGTCAAACTGTATTGAAAATATTGTTTCATAGCTTTGGCCCATATGTGATGAATAGACAATATTTGCTTTTCTGATAGTGGGAATTTCCAAAACTTGGGATGGTAATTGACCTTCATGTTTAAAACCTTAAAATAATCATGTACTTTGATAATTAGTTACATTTCTAAGAATGCATCGTGAAATAAATAACCAATACTAATTTATAGAAAAGATACTGATCTATATATCAATGAGAAAATGAAAGAATTCTAGAATAGTAAAAATAAGTCAAATGAATTATGTCATACACATATAATTAAATTCTTCACACCCACTTTAAATAAATTAACATATCAAAAGCTTCAAACTAGGACTCTCAATCAGTCTAGATCTGTAATCTAAGATACTAAAAAGGCTGAAGCAGGAGAATCACAAGTTCAAGGTTAGCCTGGGCAACTTAGAAAGATCTTTTTCAAAAGAATAGGTAAAATGAAACTCTCGGGGCTATAAAACAGTGGTAGAGTTCTTGTTTAACATATACAAGGTTATAAATTCTCTTCTAACAACTACAAAAAAGGCTCAAAGAATGATACTTGATGAAGCATAATAACCAGGCTAGCTTAATATGAAATAGTAAACTTTAATGAAGAAAATAGCTTACAACACCAGGGATCCAGTGATGAAATCAGAAGTACAAACAAACAAACAAACAAAAAAAAACAAAAAAGAACAAAACAAACCAGTGGGGCTTATGCCCGCCAGATTTATAAGTAAACATTAGCCCGAGGCGAACACTCCCCCTTGGGCTGGGCTTCCCCCACAGATACTAAGTATAAAAATGATTACTAGGATATTTTTGCAATTATAAATTTTGTTATAAATATGCACGTATATACTAAACACTAGTGGGTATATATGGGTGAAGAAGTTACAGAATGTTTTATTTTATTCTGAATTTTTATTTTATTAAAATAATAAAAAAAACAACTACAAGAGTTAGTTCCAGAACAGGCTCTAAAACTACAGCAAAACCCTGTCTTGAAAAACCATTATATATAAACTTTAATAGTAGTAGCTAATATGCATACTATAGTCTATGAAGTTTTGGACTACTTTTGAGAACAGTCTCGGTCTTTAGCCTAGGTTGGTCAACTGTGGCATCAGACTCATAGAAATCTTCTGCCTTATCTAGGATTCCAGGCACGAGCTATCATATCGGCCTTGAAGTATTTAGTAAAACCAAGTTTATCTTTAGTACAGATGGATAGAATTGTTGGTCACTAGAAAAAGAAGAAGGTAAAAGTGTGTACTGTCTAGCCTTGGAGAAAAATCTAAAGAACAGCTTCTTGAAAGGACAAATTAACAAGCAAGCAGTGTCTCACTCAATTAAATAATAAGTGTGTATAGTATCAATTTATCTAATAAACATATATTTTATCTCCTGAACTTGCTACACTATAGTAGCTTCATGCTCCAACTAGCTGATACAATGTGTGAGCATAGTACAGGAGAGGGAAGCAAGGGTGAAAGAAAGGGCACAGGCCATAGTGCCCACGGTTCACTAAAGAACCACTCTCCCTTCAACTTTCCAGTCATTATCAGGCATGATGTCCACAGAAAGTTAGCCAGCAGAGAAGTGATCCTTTGAGGATGATCCCCCATCTCCTAATAATACTAATCACCAAGTTGAGAGAAACTACAGCAAATACTCAACACCCCTGGATACCAATTCCTTGAATACAGAACCTCAACTGGACAAAGCATAGAGTGTACAAGAGACTTCAGAGGACTCAGTCCTAAATGGGCTGTTTTCCTCAAGCCCCTCCCTTCAAGACTCAGGACTCTTGGCCTTCCCACAGGTCAGGGAACCCTGATTGCTCTTCGAGCAGATGAGGGAGGGGGACTTGATCTGGGGAGGGGGAGGGAAATGGGAAGCATTTGCGGGGACGAGGCAGAAATCCTTAATAAAGAAATAAATTAAAAAAAAGACTCAAGACTCTATGGGGAAGAAGAAAGTGAAAGAACAGAAGAGGTGGTGAATGACTCCAAGGAAACAGTACCTTCTAGACACAGCAGGACTGATTCAACTTATGACCTGAAGGAGAGACTGTGACAGTCTGCATATGTCCTGCATAGGTTCAAAACAGGAAAAATCCAAGCACTAAGAAGAGAAAGTAGACATAAAGTCCCTCCCCACAACCAAGAAGCTATTTGCAATTGGTATCTGCAGTGAAAGGGAAAATCAGTTTTCTTTTTTCCAGTGGAGTGTCACTGGGTGTTTATCCACACTCCAGAGCAGGCTCCAAGCTCAGGAGTAGCTGACCAACACAAAAGAGACTCTGTGTTTTGGGTCTTAAGCAAGCATGTGTGTGTGTGCATATGTGTGTGTGTGCACATACCTGTGTGTGTGTGTAATTTTTGTTTTGCTTTGTTATTTTTTCATTTTTTTTTTGTTTCTGTTTTTGGTTCTTTGAGAGAGGGAAAGACTATTAGTTGGGTGGTTAGGAATTTAAGGAGGACCCGGGAGGAGCTGTGGTAGCAGCTGTATGATCAAAATATATGATATGAAATCATTTATAATACAATAGTAAGTTTCCAATCAACGTTATGGTGAGGAATTAGAAGATAGACTGGGTAGATTTTAGGGTATTCTGTTGCTTAGAACTGCACACATCACCCTCATTCTTCCTAGGGACATCAGAGAATTTGAACTTTTGTTTCTAATTGTTGCCTTTTCTTCTCCCCTGTGTTTACTTGCATAGATAACTCTACAGGGACAAAAACATTGAATATATAAAGAATTGCAAGACTATCCCAGGAATAGGCTTAAGAATATCTATGACTAGATCATAGGTGCCTACTTGTATATCCTTCCATTGCATATCATTATTGATTATTTCTATGTTATCTCTCACATTGTGCTTTTCCAGAACAAACAAGAATGTAAGATAAAATACAGGTTCAAAATTAAGTTATACAGTAAAGCTTTACATTTCAAACATATGTAAAATTGATAATCTAATCACCTGGAGAAAATTCATTCTTTGCAATTTTGCCATAATAGCTTCTAGGATTTTTTGTAATGTATCTCTTGTACATGTTCCTAATTTTCTTTTCCTTTATTTAATGTCATTTTTGACATAATCTGTTGTATCTATATAGGCCTATAACTTGGTATATAGCTGAGGATGACCCCAAACTTCTGTCCTACTGCCTCCACCTCTATGTCTGTTTCAAAAAATAAAGGGGGATTGAAATATAACCCAGTAGGTTATAAAGTTTCTCTTCTTTAATTTTTAAATAGTATTTAATTTTATATGTTTAATTTTTATATGTGTTTTGTCTGTATGTATGTCTGTGCACCACACACTAGTATGGTGCTAAAGGAAGCCAGAAGTGGGTGTTTTAACTGGAGTTACAGATGGTGATGAACTGCCACGTGCGTCCTGGGAATCTAACCCAGGTCCTTCAGCAGAGCAACAAGTGCTTAACTGCTGAGCCATCTCTCTAGTCCTACAGTTTCTCTTTACTTTGAGATATTCTCAGACAGAGTAAGGTATAGAATGAACACTGCATACAAAGTTGAGTTTGCAATAGTGCTGGATGGTTAGTGTTAAGGTTTTGATGTCCCGTTCAAAATTCATTTTGAAATTTCCTTGCCATTGCAATGTTATTGGGGGCGAGGATGACTAGCTCTGGAATGTTCCGCTCTCATGAATAGATTAATATTGTTATTATTGGGAGCAGAGTACTGATTAAAAAGATTAGTTCTGCCTGATTTTTTCTCTGTCTTATATAGACTTTCTTGTCTTCCAGCCGTTTTGGGATGAAGCAAATTCCAGGGCCAAACTTCTGAACTTCTCAACCACCAGAACTCACAAGCTAAACAAAATACTATTTGGACTACAATTGATCTAGTTTGTGATATTCTGTTTTAGTTGAAGAAAATGAACAGAGATGGTAACTTAGAAAATTTGCAGCAGATTCTTTTTCTAGATAAGAATTTTAAAGGTCACTTTTTAGCCACAGGGTAAAATATGAATTTAATCATCTATTCTCAAGTTCAGCAAAATACAAATTTTCTGAGATTTTCTTCAAGGCAATGGGGAGTACATCAGCCAATAAAACAAAGTCCCTAGTCAGACTAACTCTATGACAGTATCAGAACCATTTCTGTTATCTCTAACCCTATCCAAAAAATTTTAGGTCTCTTTTGACTGACATTGTGTTATTTCATAAAAATTCATGCCTGATTATAGTGATGTCTCCAGTGTTTTCTGTCCGAGCTTTTTCTAAGTCTCCTGTGAAGTTCTAAATATTTTATTCATTTGAACATTTAAATATGTATGATTATTCAGTGTCTTACTTGATATCTTCATATTTCCCTGGAAGGACTACAAGTTCCTTATAGATAAAGCACCTAATATAATGAGTATCTCAGAACCTTGCATTAGTACATAATGAAATTCTGTGTGAAGTTTTTATCTTCCTGTTTTGATGAACCCTGTCCTAGGAGACCTTACCACAAAAGTTCAGAAAGCCTTCATGGTAGTCCATTTACAAGAGTAAGAGAGAATTCCTGGAGGCAAAAAGTCCCACAGAGACAAGAAACCTGTGTTAATTTTTGGCATTGCTACTCGGTAGAAGGGACTTAAAATATTTATTTTATTTTAAATGACGTGTATATGTGTGTCTGGGTGTAGGTATGTGTACGTGTGAGTGAAGGTGTTCTAGGAAGGCAAAAGAGACTGCTGGATTCCCTTGAGGCTGGAGTTGTGCAACCTCACTTGGGGGCAAGGGACCAAACTCTGGTCCTCAGGAAAAACAGCAAGTAATCTCAACTATTAAGTAATCCATCTAGCACTTGAGAGAGGACTTTTGAAATCACAATACCTCGTAGAATGCTAGACTCTTTGGGCTTTAGATTCTCTCTATGCTGAACGGAGACACTGACTACTTTACTATTTCATGGGGTTATTAGGAAGATCATGTGAGAATTTATATGGTAAAATGTGTTATAGTCCCCCCCTTGCTTCTTAAAGAATTTCAAGCCAAGCAAGGGCAAAGGGGGCTGCAAGATAACTGTTTCCTGGATAAAAGGAGATAGTAACGTGGTTTTAACTACTGCTTATCTTGGTGAACCTTTTTGTTCTCATCTATGGCTAATAAAAAAAACCAAAGGAAATTATGATGAGAGAATATAGAATGGAGGTGTTGGTAGAACGGCCAGAACTCGAGTTTGGCATCAAAAGCATGCACATGGATTACCAAAGGGAGCCAGAGAATTCTGAGTCTTCTGACAAATAATGGAAACCAAGAGGTTTGCCAATTGATGAAAGTGTTCTCAGCAGCCAGAGGGTCTTTGGAAGGCTATAAGAAGAGGAAACTGAAAGAAACTTCAAAGAGTCCACAAAATTTTCAAACACAAGTTTGTTTTGAGGTGTATCTCTAGCCCAATAGGTTGAAATTTGATGTCCTAGTATAATGCAGCAGAAGTTACATGCTTACACAGCTCCAAAAACTTGCCTGCAACAATGGTTTGAATATTTTTCATGTAGTAGACATTAATGACCAGCCAATCGTAGCCACTGATTTGGTGACAGTTGAGCGCGGGTTGTACCAATAACTCTTCAGAGGAGAAAGGGACTCTCAAAAGATAAGCAAGAAATCAAAGAGTAATTTGTATTCCTTAACTTTGCTGAGCTCCTTGAAGTGAAGTGTGGTAGTACCAGAAGCATAGTAAGACAAACAGTGAACCACATCCATTTAAAATTTAGCTTTGCATTAGACTATTTTACATTAAAATTAACATCACCACCGCCATCATCATCATCATCATCATCATCATCATCATCATCATTATGTGTGTGTGTGTGTAATGTTAGTATATGTGTTTAGATGAGATGACAGTCTCTGGGAGTTAGTTCTCTATTTCCACCATTGACCAGGGATTGAACTTAGTCCCCTCAAACTTGAGTAGCAGGTGCCTCTATCCTATGGCCTGAATATATATTTTAAAATAAGTTATTTTAAAAATAATAGACTAAACTTTTTCTGTTTTTTTTTCTTAAACCTTTTTTTGTTGTTGACACACTGTCTCAGCTACTAAGGAAACTGAAAGGGTTGCAAGTGCAAGTCCAGTTTGGGCTATATAACAAACTTGAGGCCATTCTGGGCAACATAGTGAGACCTTGTCTCAAACTAAAGTAATAAAAAGAGTTGAGGG
Source organism: Microtus oregoni (assembly GCF_018167655.1). NCBI lineage: Eukaryota > Metazoa > Chordata > Mammalia > Rodentia > Cricetidae > Microtus > Microtus oregoni. The sequence continues at coordinate 7,956,415 of NW_024543873.1, forward strand.
TTTAGCTCAGCAGTGCATTCCCTGTATGTTTAAGCCTCTGCTTGGTTTCAAACCCTATGAACTCAAGTAATTCTACACAATCCACATGCATGCATATTGGAGACAGTAGTTACCTTATTCTGTTGTTGAGAGCCAGATCTGGAAATCTCATGAAGAAGAGTAGAATAGTGGCCAATAGGGACTGGCATAAGCAGGAAGGAGTGGAGACACAAAAGGTTAGGAAGGTTGGGCTGGATTTTTCAATATATAAAAGGGAGAAGATGAGAAAGAGTTTTTAGATATTAGAGATGAGGTTTGATGCTGACGATGCAGCTCAATTCAGAGTGTGATTGCCTCACATGCACAAAACTGTAGCACTGAATAAATAAGGTTTAATAGCTGTTATCCTATACTTTGGAAGTGGAGATAGGGGATCAGAAACTCAAGGTACTCCTCACCTACCTGGACAGTTGGGTTACATAAAACCTTGTCTCATGGGAAAAATGGAAATTGAATATATTCTGGTCAAGGAAGTTTTTAGAATAAAAGCACATATTTGTGCCTCCTGCTGCTCAATGAACTGGATTTTGGTATGGGCAGTTTCCTGTTTCCAAGAGGCTATCTAGTTAGAATAAGCTATGTGTCAGAAAATGCATTTTACCGATCTCTAGCTTTCTCTTCATAAGGAAGTTACATAATAGCAATATGAGTGGTTATTTCTTAACAATTTAGACAGATAGACCTAGTACACATGGTACTTATTTCACTCAGTACACATCATTGGAACGAGTGACTCCAGTTGGCTAGCAAAGTATTAAGAAGGTGGCTGTCACTTAATTTTCTGTATTTTCAAGTAATATTTTCCTGTAAGTTGTAATCACACAGCTTCCTTCATTTCTAGACACAAAAGCTCTAAGCAAGTGAGTCACGCTGTAACCCACACCAAGGCATTAGCTGGTGTTGTGTAATTATAGGGCAGGTGTATCACAGCTCTTAGGCCAAAAAACAACAATATTCAAGTAACACAGGGTCATGGGCACCCAGAGCCCTGGTAAATGATTGGTGCACTTCACTGTTACTAAGAAATGCACAAATGCCAGTTACAGAGCTTTACTTCATTTGTAACATCTCTCATGGGTATCGGTAGAGGTCGTGGTGCTATTTTAATAAATTTATCTCTGACTGTAGGCAGCAAAACCTAGGAAATGGACCCAAAGGGCTTATGTGTGGGATCATCCTTCTGCCCCTCAGCAGTTTCCCATGAAGGATGCCCTGACTTTAGCAGTGAGGCATCGGCAGCTGTTCAGGGGTTATCTCTTCAGTCTGGTAGCGCATGCTAATTGCCATTTGGGTTTTAAGGGGAGACTGAAAGGGGAGGCGTAGAAGACGGAGCCTACTTGGAAAGGGAAAATAGTCTGGAACAAGGACTGGGTGAGGCAAGTCTCAGTAGTACATGAAGAAGTAAACAGGAGGGAGGAATGTTTAGCAGCAGGAAAGAAGCCAGAGAATAATTTAAAAATGCCAAAATTGGAAGGAAACACATTCGCTCACCACAGTATAATTATTTGGGAACAGGTAAGGGTTTGCTACCTGATCTGGATGCCAGCCTAACATTTTCCAGCTTTCACTATATTAGACAGTTACCTCACTTTCTGTGACAGTTTTGTTCATCTGTAAAAATAGGAACTATGTTGGGGGAGGTTAGTTGGTCCAATGATTGAAAATAACACTTATATAGGGTGTGGTATATGGTAGGTATTCAGAAAAGGCTCATATTATGGTAGTGGTTATTGCTAGTTATTATTGTGACAGATTGTCACATTGTTACTGTCAGGTGCAATGTTGTCTGACTGTGATAATGCACAAACAAATCAATTGCCATAACTTTAATTAAGAACATAAGGCACATTAATGAAGAGTGCCTCAGATAGACTTCTGGGTGTCAATTTTAGCAAAAGAAGTTTGGATGTTTGGGGGCCATGGCAAACAAGAAATACAGCCAAGTTATATTGCTCACACATTCACATTCTACTGCATGTCATTCTCACATTAGAGAGCTTCAGCGAAGCGAGAAAAATTAAAGCTCCACATGATTGCCTTGTAACACTTCCTTTTACAACGCTTTCGAATTTGTAGTGATACAGTTTAGCCCTAAACGGACAGAAAGATATAGAAAACAACTGTGCATGAACACAGTATTAGCAATTCATATTCTTTGATTTATTTTCATCTCTTCATATTAATTTAGTAGTAGAAAGATTACAATTGAGTTCCATACTGAAATTTTCATGTTTATTTTTCAAGTAGATCACAAGAGCCATCATTTTTTTCGAACATAAGAAGTGAATGATTTTTCTTAGGTGGGAAATCAAGAATGTCAGTCTCCTACTTTCTTAGGAGCCTAGATTTAAAGTCACAGCACACATTTCTGTCAAAGTTAACTACTGTGTATGCAAACCAAAAACAAGCATCCCTTACAGCAACACATTTAAAAGGGAAAACATCCATGTTTCTGGGGTGCATTAAATGACCCATTACAATAGTAAGAAGCAAGTAGTAGGATCTTTCTTCTTCTCTTTCCTTAGTTACCAGCTGTTTACACTGGCCTATGCTGGGTTACTTTCCTTCCTATGAGACTTTGCTAGTTCCTTGAACACTGTTTGATTTGTTTTTCAGCTCTTTTATAAAGACCTTTTCTGCTATGGTTAAGATAGGCTAATATCTCCGGTATTAGGTCATACCAGTAGTCTAGAATACTGTTTTTTTTCTATTTCTCCACGTACACTTATGTGTATGTGATATAAATATGTGCGCATATAAAATCCCAAACCAGCCTGTGTTATAGTCACCACCAAAGTCAAGGCATTCATACATTCTGTTCACAACCTCTGGATATCCCACTCAACTCTACCCACCTGGACTCCTGAGGGCATATTTCTACTGCAAATGGAAAATTCTTGTCAGCCAGTGTGGAACAAAGGAACTATACATAAATGAAAATTTGAGTCCCTGCTGGTTCCTCAGATTGCATGAATTTTTGCCATTAGGTGGAACTACCACCCTCTCTGAATGGACAGGTTGAGTCCAGATTCTTTGAGTTTTTGATGAAGAGATGCTGGACCCGTGATCAGAATTGCAGTAAGGCTTTTCTCTGTGGTAAGCGGGGAAGTTTCCTTATAGTTTACTTTCTAGGCCTCACCTTTCTCGGCTGAGTGAAGTCCTTTGTTAAGGTTCAAATTTCCCATAAACCTGCTCAATAATTTGTTTGTGTTTGGCTTCTTTGCAATACCACACAAAGCAATCCTTGTAAAAGGCAAAACACTCCCGAAGACTGAGAAAGGAGCTCGAGACATAGATTCAAAGTTGCTCTTTTCAGGTAGAGGCAGCTGGGTAATCTTATCTTAACTGGCTACATTTCAAGGTGCCCAATTAAGGGGCTTTCCCCTCTGGGAGCAGTGTTTGCCCCCACGTGATGAAGAGCTTTCTAATGAGGGGTAAAACTTGGAGAAATCGGAAGCCCAGAGGTCTTCTGTTCACAAAAAAAAAAAAAATTCATAGCAAACAAAATGAGCCCCACAGGTTGGGTCTCTCCCACCTCCAGCACCAGGGGCGATCAGCATTTGGCCCCAGGACAGAAGCCTGACTGAGAAGCAAGGTTAGTAGGAATCCAGGTATCCAGGAAAGCAAGCAAGACTACTAAGGCACCTGCACTGCTCTGAGTCAAAAGTTGTCAGTCTTCTTTGACTCTGGCTGCACAGCTCACTCGCTCACAGCCCAGCCCTCTCCTAGGGCTGGGACAGGGAATTGCTACATGCAGGATTACCTGGGGGAAACACCAAAGGCTCACTTTGGTCCCTTCCAGTAATTGAAAGGACTGAGCGTCAGGAAGGGGGAGGAGAGAGCTTCCCTCCATAAATGGTCCCACCCCTGGGCAAGGTGGCTCACTTTGGCAGGTAGCAACGGGGGAGTGTGCACCTGCCACCAGTTGAGCTCAGCCAGACTGTGAGAAGAGGCGAGGAGGAGCAAGCCAAGGGAGTGAGTGAACCATGGACAGATTGAAGTGCCCGAGCTTCTTCAAGTGCAGAGAGAAGCAGGTATGGGTCTGGAAGCCTCTGGAGGTGTAGAGGGACAGAGAGGGAAAACAAGGGGCGGGGGAGTCTCAAGTTTTGCTTTCTGTAGCTGTTCCTTTTCGCATATTTCTTTCTTTTCAACTCTTTTCAAGTATGCCTGCTATGTTCCCACAAACTTTCCACGTCCCACAAACGATGTGAAAAACAACTTTTATGCTGGTAGTTATACTTAGGAGCACCTCACCCTGTACCTTGGGAACCCTACAGAATGTTGTTCTTTGTCTTTCTCTACACTGTGCTCATATGCTGCAGGGGAATGCAAAAATGGACTGTCCTTATCTGACCTTAGGAGCATTTCATACTCAAGCAGCTAACAGGTTGGAAGAGAACCCCTCCCTAAGTGTGTGTGTGGGGGAGAGAGGGAGAGAGATAGAGATAGAGAGAGAGAGAGAGAGAGAGAGAGAGGGAGAGGGAGAGGGAGAGAGAGAGAGAGAGAGAGAGGCAAGGCAAAATATTCACTGGTTACTAACAACTTAAAGAGTGAGTCTGGTGTCTACTGATATTCATTTTCAATGTGAATGAAAGAATGAATATTGTTGTGTTGACAAAGGAGTTTTCTGAAGATTACTCCCAAAGCTGCATCTTCTCCATTGTCCAATTAATTTAAATATGCCATATTAAGAATTTAGTTTGTTGAAAGGGATTTAGGAAAATGGTGCTTTATGCCTGAGTGTTATCTGCACATCTATGTGTTTCTTTAGGTACCGACTCTGTGTGTCTGCAATACTTTAGAGAAAATTTGTCTGTATTTGAAACTAGGCTATAGCTGGTGAAATCTAGCTGTCCTGTGGCACTCAGCACTGCCTGTCCTCATATGCCTCAGCTGAATCTCAATTTCTCACAGTTGGTTCCCTGTAAATTCTCAAAGTGTCACACACATTGGAATGGAGGCACAAGTGTGGACTAAGCTCTATCTTCTTCAGTGACTACACACAGAGAAGAATATTAAGTCTTACTGAGAAAGAAGCTAAATATAATTTCACTCATGTATAATCTTTTTGATATGAAAAATCAAATGATGCTTGATTATTTCATGTTATCAATAACACCAATAAAATAGCAAGCGCAATGCCTCAGGGATGCCCAGAAAACTTCTAAGATTTTGTTCTCTTTAGCTTCTTATTTATGTAGAACAGTTACTACGCTAACTGATCTGAAACCCCAGCTCTGGGGGATTGAATGTTTATAGATACTGTAGGTACCTACACACACATTCACATACCTCTCTCTGTGCACATACATATAATTAAGAGTAAAAGGCAGAGGACTGGAGAGATGGCTTAGTGGTTAAAAGCACTGTTCCTCTTATAGAGGACTCAGGTTTATATTCCAGCACCCACATGACATCTCACAATTGTCTGTAACTCCTGTTTCAGGGGATCTGATGCTCTCATACAAACATACCTGCAGGCAAACCACCAATGTACATAAAGTATAAATCAAATAAAATATGTTCTAATAAAACAAAAATAAAAGATAAATCTTTCAAGAAGTCTATATATTATCATTTTCCATTTTAATGCTCACAATTTATCAAGATCAATTTATGGTTTTAAAAGGCAAGATAGTGATTAAACTTGCAAAACTAATGTATATTCTTCTAATGTGTTGGTATTACTCTTCATGAATATGTTGCCAGTTGGGTGATAGTGTGAGATTTGTGAGAATGCATCAATCTGTAATCATAGCTTGTGGACTTTTTCTATATATGTGCACTTCAATTGAAAGTTAGTTTGAACTTTAAGAAAGGATTGTGGTATGCTATAGCCAAAGTAAAAATAAACATCACGATCATTTATGGATTTACTTTATGAATTTAGAAAGAACAATTATGGAATTAGACATCACTAGCTACTGTTTTGTTTCAAGCTTTCTCTGGCATGCTAGCTTTCATATTCTGCAGGAGAACATTGGGTGAATTCTCTGTCTTTGCTCCCTGAACAAAATTGCAATTAGAAACTGATCATTACTTGCTGATGATTACTTACTTCTAAGTCAATCTTCCTATTTCTGACAATAAGACTTTTAGAAAGCCAATTATATTCTCGTCTGTGGTATGTAGGTGATAAGAAAGCGAAAGTCGCTAGTTGAAAGTTCAACACTGCATAAACCATTGAATAGGGGTCATTACTTTTCATTTAGGGTTTTTATTCACAGCTAAAGCAGAGTTTTTCATGTGCCATTCCCACTTTATTATTGTCTATTGGACCATCGCTTATGCTTTCATTACACAGACCACGCACATCTAATCTTTCCTCAACCTTATTTCTTGTTACTTCAACTGTCAACATAATACTGTTAAGAGCTCCCACAACTGCTCGTTCAAATTCCTGTGAATGAGATTCTATGGTTCTATGACTTTTTGGTTCACTCATTTTGCATACTTAACATATATTTGTGTGTGTGTGTGTGTGTGTGTGTGTGTGTGTGTTCATGCACGTGTGTGTGTGAGAGAGAGATCAAATGCACATGTGGAAGTTAGAAAACAGCTTTCAGGAGAATGTTCTTTCTTTACCATGATGTAGATCCTGGGGATTGTATTCAGGATGTCAGGTTTGTTAAGAATCACCTTTGCCCTCTAAGACATTTCACCAGCTCTACTTATATCTTCCTTCTAATTTTAAAATGTGACTTGTTCATCAATTGATATGCTAGACCCAAAAGGAGACAAAATATTCCTCTGCCATTACATAATGTCTTGGAAGTGAACTCTTTTAAAATTATTTTTATTTTATGTGTGTGTATTGCCTGCTTGTCTGAATATGTACCTTGTATGTGCATGTACCCTAGGAGATGAGAATAAGGCATTGGATCTTCTGGAGTTGAAGTTACAGGGAGCTGTGAGCTGCCTAGTGTGGGTGGGGAGACCTGAATCTGTGACATCTGTCGGAACAAGTCCTCTTAACTGCCAAGCCATCTTTCTAGTAGTGGAGAGTGAAGTCTTAACACCAGTTTTGCTTTCCTTTGCTTTGGTAGTAAAATCATTAAACAGTATGCCCGAGTCACATTTTTGTTTGTTTTTAAATAGAGTGCCCTGTAACCCAGACAGGTCTCGAACTCATTGTAAAGCCAAGGATGACTCCTGACTCAATTTCTCAAGTACTAGGATTACAGGTCCCATACTGTCACACACAGCTCTTAGGCAAATGATATACATTTGTTAAATTGCACTGGGTACTAGTGCTTAAAATACAAGGAGGTTTAAGACATGCATCTTGCACTCAAAGGCCACAATTTCCCATGAATGTAGAGTAGCATAGGAATACAGAGAGAAACATGCAAATATAGTGTGTTGTAATACAGAGGGAAACTCTGTGGAAAGGTCCAGAGAAGATGACAGCTAAGTACGAGTTTAAAGGATGACTGAGTAGTAGTTCAACAAGTATGGAGGAGGGTGGGAATTTCCAGAAGGAAAAAAAAAAAAAACCACGAGTAAATTCACATAGGTGAGAAACACCATGTACAGAATAAGACACCTAAGCTTAAGAGTTAGTGACAAAGAATGGCAAGAGATAATATCATGCAAATATGTAGACATTAGCTGGGTCATGAAGTGCCGTGTCTACTAATGGGAAAAATGTTCCTTCGCAATAAACCACAAAATGTATATATTCACTAGCAGACCTTTTACCATAAATTTGTGTCTTAGTTGCTTTAATCTCAGGAGTGACTAAAACTTCTCTACTGTGTATTGTTGCCTGTTCTACATACATTTTGCTCCCTACAATTTGCCTGTTAGTAGGATCTTTCTTCTTCTCTTTCCTTAGTTACCAGCTGTTTACACTGGCCTATGCTGGGTTACTTTCCTTCCTATGAGACTTTGCTAGTTCCTTGAACACTGTTTGATTTGTTTTTCAGCTCTTTTATAAAGACCTTTTCTGCTATGGTTAAGATAGGCTAATATCTCCGGTATTAGGTCATACCAGTAGTCTAGAATACTGTTTTTTTCTATTTCTCCACGTACACTTATGTGTATGTGATATAAATATGTGCGCATATAAAATCCCAAACCAGCCTGTGTTATAGTCACCACCAAAGTCAAGGCATTCATACATTCTGTTCACAACCTCTGGATATCCCACTCAACTCTACCCACCTGGACTCCTGAGGGCATATTTCTACTGCAAATGGAAAATTCTTGTCAGCCAGTGTGGAACAAAGGAACTATACATAAATGAAAATTTGAGTCCCTGCTGGTTCCTCAGATTGCATGAATTTTTGCCATTAGGTGGAACTACCACCCTCTCTGAATGGACAGGTTGAGTCCAGATTCTTTGAGTTTTTGATGAAGAGATGCTGGACCCGTGATCAGAATTGCAGTAAGGCTTTTCTCTGTGGTAAGCGGGGAAGTTTCCTTATAGTTTACTTTCTAGGCCTCACCTTTCTCGGCTGAGTGAAGTCCTTTGTTAAGGTTCAAATTTCCCATAAACCTGCTCAATAATTTGTTTGTGTTTGGCTTCTTTGCAATACCACACAAAGCAATCCTTGTAAAAGGCAAAACACTCCCGAAGACTGAGAAAGGAGCTCGAGACATAGATTCAAAGTTGCTCTTTTCAGGTAGAGGCAGCTGGGTAATCTTATCTTAACTGGCTACATTTCAAGGTGCCCAATTAAGGGGCTTTCCCCTCTGGGAGCAGTGTTTGCCCCCACGTGATGAAGAGCTTTCTAATGAGGGGTAAAACTTGGAGAAATCGGAAGCCCAGAGGTCTTCTGTTCACAAAAAAAAAAAAAATTCATAGCAAACAAAATGAGCCCCACAGGTTGGGTCTCTCCCACCTCCAGCACCAGGGGCGATCAGCATTTGGCCCCAGGACAGAAGCCTGACTGAGAAGCAAGGTTAGTAGGAATCCAGGTATCCAGGAAAGCAAGCAAGACTACTAAGGCACCTGCACTGCTCTGAGTCAAAAGTTGTCAGTCTTCTTTGACTCTGGCTGCACAGCTCACTCGCTCACAGCCCAGCCCTCTCCTAGGGCTGGGACAGGGAATTGCTACATGCAGGATTACCTGGGGGAAACACCAAAGGCTCACTTTGGTCCCTTCCAGTAATTGAAAGGACTGAGCGTCAGGAAGGGGGAGGAGAGAGCTTCCCTCCATAAATGGTCCCACCCCTGGGCAAGGTGGCTCACTTTGGCAGGTAGCAACGGGGGAGTGTGCACCTGCCACCAGTTGAGCTCAGCCAGACTGTGAGAAGAGGCGAGGAGGAGCAAGCCAAGGGAGTGAGTGAACCATGGACAGATTGAAGTGCCCGAGCTTCTTCAAGTGCAGAGAGAAGCAGGTATGGGTCTGGAAGCCTCTGGAGGTGTAGAGGGACAGAGAGGGAAAACAAGGGGCGGGGGAGTCTCAAGTTTTGCTTTCTGTAGCTGTTCCTTTTCGCATATTTCTTTCTTTTCAACTCTTTTCAAGTATGCCTGCTATGTTCCCACAAACTTTCCACGTCCCACAAACGATGTGAAAAACAACTTTTATGCTGGTAGTTATACTTAGGAGCACCTCACCCTGTACCTTGGGAACCCTACAGAATGTTGTTCTTTGTCTTTCTCTACACTGTGCTCATATGCTGCAGGGGAATGCAAAAATGGACTGTCCTTATCTGACCTTAGGAGCATTTCATACTCAAGCAGCTAACAGGTTGGAAGAGAACCCCTCCCTAAGTGTGTGTGTGGGGGAGAGAGGGAGAGAGATAGAGATAGAGAGAGAGAGAGAGAGAGAGAGGGAGAGGGAGAGGGAGAGGGAGAGAGAGAGAGAGAGAGAGAGAGAGAGAGAGAGAGAGAGTTGCTCCACCTGGTGGGACAGGAAAATTTGTCTCTGCATATTATTTCGTGATTTTGGGAAAACACGGATTATGTGCTCTAATCAGAGCATAGAAAGTGTATGGACTGATTTTCATTTAATTAGAAGCTACATTTAATACTTCTTAATAACCTGCTAGAACCTTAGGAATGTTGACTCTTCCTAATTTATACTAAATTGTTTTGTATTTGACACTTGACTTGTCTACTGTCATTTGCACTTCATTTGGTGTGACATTAAACTTCAGATGATGTTAGCTGAAAGGGCAGTAAAAACATCTTAGAAACTTCTTTCTTTAATTTGAACAAGCAAATGCTAAATAAATGCAGCTACCAGCAGAAATCTTCTTAGTTTTGTCTACTGCTGTACCAGTCTGAGTGTTCCAAATCTGACCTAGAGGTTAAGCAGAGTTGGGCCTGGTTAATACTTGGATGGAGAAAATCTTCTGGATTTTGAGAAGAATTCCCTATGAGTTTTCACCCTTCTTTTCTATAACACTGTGAATTTATGAAATTATGCTTCTGTGGAATTCGTAACAGAAAGGGTAGAAACTGATAATTTTTTCCTTTTTTAGAAAGTGACAGCTTCATCTGAGAACTTCCATGTTGGTGAAAATGATGAAAATACAGACCGTGGTAACTGGTCCAAAAAATCGGATTATCTTCTGTCTATGGTTGGATATGCAGTGGGATTGGGAAATGTCTGGCGATTCCCATATCTGACTTACACCAATGGTGGAGGAAGGCTTTTTCTTCCATTCTTTTTCCTCTAATGGGATGCTGTTTGTATCCACATATAGAAAATTCTAAATACTTATGTAATACAACACATATAAGTATATACAATATACACATATATAATACTTATATATGCATATAATGAAATATGAACTAAAGAGAGGTATATGATATTTTCAGTTAGTAAAGAGGATGAGAAACAAGCAAAACATTTACTAATGAACTGTAAAATATTAGCTCAAGTTTGAAAACTGCTTCAGAAAACTCTGATATAAACTTGATAAGAGTGTTACATGCAGTACTTCTGAGTTGATTTGAGAGGCCATATAATCTTCAACTAGGACTTTTAAAAGTATATTCATACTCAAGTTGAGCTTGAAGTTGAAGTATGTAAAAGGAGAGACATCTAAATCTTTTTAAAAGCTCAAGGAAACTGCTTAGCTAGAGTAAGACATTTTTATAATTTAAGTGTGAACAAAAATGGTTATTAATTAATATTTTGTTATACTATTAATGTATATATTAAATTGCCACCAACCATATAGAATATAAATAAAATAGAATAGAATTTAGTTCAAGGCTCTGTGGTTTTATTGTTGCAAAAAGAATACTTTTTATATCTTGTAGATCATAAGGTAGACCTAATCAGAACACAAAAATAACTAAGATGACACACAAAGGGAAAGAAATGAGTTGTGCAATATTCTAGTAATGTGGAAATAACTTTTCAATTACAGCATTTTAACTTACTTGTGCTTATAGGCTATGTTAGAAGTACAGAGATGACATGTGCCTGTATTTCATAATTGGACACCTTTGGAATTTTGCCAGTATAATTATTTTTCTCTTGGCACAATAGGATTGTGTGTGGTGATGTGTCAACCACATTTCTTGTTAATTGAGTATTTAAAACATTCACACTGGCCATCAGAGACTCAAAAAAGGAGCTCTGAGCTCTGTTTATTAAACACTTTAAGTGTGAGTAGCTTAAATTTCCTCATCTAGGACTTAGGTCATCCAATAGTGGTTTTGATGTAAGTATTAGCAGGAAAATGAGTCAATAATCACAATCTTTTTGGTGTCTATGTCCTAAGGCTCTTTTGAGATTCTTACAATTGTGTTTACCATAAGATATACCCTGTAACTTGATATCATAATTCACCGAATAATCAGCATAACCTTCCAGGAAATGAATAAAACTAATTTTAATAGAAAAATTTAAAAGATAATGCAAATTAAATAATTTTTTATGCCTCTTTTATGTATCTTCTAAAAGTTAATATGACACACTGGTACTCAAATTTTTAAGGTCACATCATTTGAGTAATAGATAATCTCCATTCTCTAAGTGCTTTTTGAATTCATGAGTAGCAAGGAAAATAATTAAGGATAATTGCGACAGAATGAATGAGGTATACATATCGGAAATCCTGTTTTCATTTGTCGAACTCTATCTTGCTTTCAATAACTGTTGCCAAGACTTCTAGATTGTTTGGCTGGGATATTGAATGTTATGTCTTTGTTTCAACTTGTAGTCTGGTAAACATTCCAGTGAGAAGTATCATAAACCAAATATGGGCAGAAAAAGTAAAACAAAATGTTTAAAAGGAGGGGAGGAGTTGGATATTCTTATATGGGAGATTAGTTCCCATGATAGTGGAAGTTAACTGAGTCTCAGATGGTCAGTCCTTAACAAAACCATTTCTTATTAACATTGACTAAGGAACCTTGTGACTGCTAAAAGAATTATGAACTTAATTGCAGTAATTTGCATTCTCAACTCTACTTACCATCTACATTCTAAATTTTAAAAGTAATCCATGTATTGTTGAGTGAGAGAGGAGGAAGGGAAGGAGGAAGGAAAGAAGGAAGGAACAGAGGGAAGGGAAGTAACATTGAACACATGTCATATGCTTGCAGTGTTGCCACTGTTTGATCAGTAAATTAGTAAATTTGATAATTGTTGGTGGCCCATCATTTGAACTCGAGACAGGAAGTATATGAGTTAGTACTAGGTCCCCCTTTTATAAGAAGGAAAAGTTCACAGGCTAGTAAAACATTTTAGGCTAAATAGTTCATAGATGACAGAGCCAGCATTTTAATGTATATCTATTTAGCTCTATAGTCTCTGATCTCTCAACTTCACTGACAGACTTTTTATTAGCTATTATTTTTAGTAATTGTAGTAACTTCACTAGGAAACATTCCCATTTGATTAATGGGAAACTCAGTTAATGCATTTAAGTTACGTTCTCACAAAAAGTAATGAATCTTGGACCTCAAGCCAAATCCCTCCATTTCCACTGTATTAGTATGCTTTAAAATGCTATGTTCCTTGTCAAAGTGCCAAGAAGACTTTAAAATGTAATAATAAATTTATCTCTTTGCTTTTCAGGTGCTTTCTTGATACCATATGCAATTATGCTAGCATTGGCTAGCTTACCTTTGTTCTTCCTGGAATGTTCCCTGGGACAATTTGCTAGCTTAGGTCCAGTTTCAGTTTGGAGGATTCTGCCATTGTTTCAAGGTTGGTATTTAAGACTTTTCAGTATCATGATTGTTGGTCTACCTACACTGTTTTCACTTGGTGAAAAAAAAGAGAATTTAAAGCCTGACACATTTGATTCCATAGAAGTTGAGCAGAAAATGCTCACAGAGGCAGAGATGGACAGGAAGGAAGAAGCCATGTAGGTCAAAAAAGATACGGTTATAGTTAGAGAAATAAATTTGCTGGGTGTGGTGGATTATGCCTTTAATTCCAGCACTCAGGAGTCAGAGGCAGAAGCAGGCAGATCTTTGAGTTGGAGGCCATCCTAAACTACAGAGTAACTTCCAGGGCAGCCAGGGCTACACAGAGAAGCCATGTCTCAGAAAAAGAAACAAATCCAAGAAAGTTACAATCTATAGGTCTATAAATTGGAGAACTGAAAAAAATAAAAATCACAGTATGGTTTCCATAGTTGAGAACAGACAATATATTATATTCATATATTTTAATCTCATAAATAAAGATAGTGTTCATCAAGTATTCTTACCCATGAAGTGATAGTCACCTGGAGGTAATATGCTTGCCAATCAGAAGATTAATTCATTTCACAATATATATGCAATTCAAGCATCACACAATATATGAAAAATATGGTTTTCTCTTTCAACTAAAAGTACAGAAAAAGGAAAAAGGACATGCTAGGGCAAAGATGGCATTGCTTTTTTTGTATATATATTGTGCATACACATACACATATGCATTCGCATACACATGTGCACCTGGATATAGAGCATGAAAGTCAATGTCATGTATCTTTCTTAATTCCTTTGAAATGGTCTCTCATTAAACATGGAGCTCATTGTTAGGCTAGACTGAATGGACAGCAAGCACTGGAGAGATGTTATCTCTACTTCCTCAGTGGTGGGATTTAAGTGCACTCTATTACAACAGGTTTTTTTTAACCACAGGTGCTAAGTTCAGGTACTTATTCCTATATATCTATAGCAAACTGTTTACCTACAGAGCCATCTTTCCAGTCTTCAAATGTTAACTTTTACTTTTACCTGGATGCACACATAGAAATGACACTAAAAGATGATTGTCATGGTGTAATTATTTGACAATTTTCACCTTTTGAATTATTTTTTCATAGTCCTGTTGTGCATTAGCTTCAAGACAACAGCTTTAACAATGTACCATTTTTATTTTAATTTATGTATATGTGCACATGAGTGTATGCCACAAGTGTGTGAGTGCCTGTAGAGGCCAGAAGAGGGCATTTGATCACCTGGAAGCTGGCGTTACAGGAAGTTGTGACACACCCAATATGGATGCTGAACTATCATTGTCCTCTGGTCCTCTGGATGAGCACCAAGTGATCTTAACCACTGAGTAATCTCTCCAGCCCCAAGGCTCTTTCTTTTAAGTTATTTCTTGTACAGATTTGTTTTACTGTCTTTTATATCTTTTATAAAGCATCACTGAGAAAAGTTGGATGGCAGGCCACTATTTTCTCTTGGATATTCCTAATAGGAGAAGAGTCTAGATAAAAAACAAATGCCTTGATTTTTATCTTTAAAGACTAAATATAATTTTAGCATTTACTAGTTACTGCAAACCATTTGTTTGCAACATTAGAAATATATAATAAGGAGGTAAATAGAATGCTTTACTGGATGATGGGAGAAGCTATTTCAAATACTAGTCTTAATATTAGAAGTTATTATCATTATGCTAAACTGCATTGTGAACCTACTGAGTAACAGAACTTTTGGAGGTTAAATTCAGATTGTTTCTGAATTTGTACTTTTTCGGAGAAATACTGGATTGTGTCCTTTAAAAATGTTACATCAGAATCTTCCTTTACTATCTGACAATTGTTTTACAGATAAACATGTGAATTTTGGTGGATTTGTCCAGAGGGTATGAATATTGAACGTTTTTAGTACCTGTATTTCCTGCTCTCAGAAGGATTTGAAGACTTAATAAAGAATAATTGAATAGAGTTTTGTGAATTTTGTGGCTAATTCTATATCTTTCCCCTTTAGCCATAATAGCCTTTTCTTAAAAAAATGAAAAATTCTCCAAAATCCAGTCATCAAAATTGGTTTGCATTTGGGAAGAGGGATCTGAAGAGATTGCTCAGCAGTTAAGAGCACTCACTGCTTTTCCAGAGAGTACAAGTTTGATTACCAGCACCTACACTGGGCATTTCAGAGTCTCCTGTAACTCCAGTTTCAGGGCATCCAATGCCTCTGTCATCTGTAGGCACCTGCACTCAAGTGTGCACACTCACAGGTGTGCAGTGCACAGACACAGTTAAAAATAATAAAAATCGAGTCTTTTAAATATTGGAAGAAACATTGTGACAGGGTAACACCTCTCCATCTCAGACACATTTTTTTCTGAATTACAACATAGACTTATGTGAAAGAGTCTTTTATTTTAGCTTTTGTGGAAATTGAACTCAGCTCTTCTTATGGATCAGCAAATTAAACTTCACCTTTTAACGGTTTTATTTTCCAGGTGTTGGAATCACAATGGTCCTGATATCCATTTTTGTGACAATCTATTACAATGTCATAATCGCCTACAGCCTTTACTACTTGTTTGCTTCTTTTCAAAGTGTACTACCATGGGCCAATTGTTCTTCTTGGGCAGACGATAACTGTAGCAGATCACCAATAGGTAAACTCCATTGTCAACTTTTAAAATATTACTAGCTTTATAATTTTGTCATAATTACTAAACAAGTTGAAATGATTAAATAATTTTCTAACAAATTTAAGTACACTTTTATGGAAAGCCAAGCCATACGTAGAAGTAAATCTTGCAACTCTATGTTCTAAGCAGAAGATAGTAAGAAAAAAAGAATGTTTTTTTAAGTGCCATAATTAACATCCTTAAATGGTAGTAGTAAAGACTGGGTGCTGCCAATATCAATATGAGATACTTAATATTAATACTGGAGGATATTGCAGTTGAAATTATCCATACCCATAAGATGAAGCTTTAATGTTTTGGAAGGGTTTAAAGGGGTAGCATATCTATACAGGCTAGCTGAAACTCCCTGCTGAAAATTCTGCTAAATGCTAAGTGTCAACTGCAATACCTTTTATTCTGTAGCAGTTATTTCTGTAAAAACGACCAGAGTTTAAATGGATAATTAGAATTATGGGCTTTACCAATTGGTGGTGGAGAAGATTTGATATATTGAATGTTACATGCTCTATTCTATTTGTAATTTATTTATTCTACTTTTACCAAGTAACAATGTAAGTAGTAACTTAAGTATTTCCCATTAAAATCCTCTTTTTCTCCCCATGAAAATATTCTTCTACATATAAGTCTATCTATCTATCTATCTATCTATCTATCTATCTATCTATCTATCTATCTATCATCTTTCTATCTATCATCTATCTACTGATTCATTTATGTATCTATCATTTTTTTTTTAGTTACCGGCTGTAATGTGAGTACAGTAACAGGAGAGATGTTTATGAATATAAGCTGGGTAACTCACAACAACCTGACCTGCTTGAATGGTAGTGAAGTTTTTCAGCCAGGACAACTTCCCAGTGAACAGTATTGGGAGTAAGTACTGACTGACTTTTTAAACAAGTGTTGTTGAAAGGCTTTTTGAACCACAGTGAAATATTGGTCAGCTCCTTTTATTTCCCATTTTATTTTTTTAATTTTATTATAAGTATATGTTGTGAGTTGAGCACCTTTCTCTTTACCTGTATACCTTCCCTCATTTTCACTCCCATAAATAGAAATGAGAACCGTGACAGATAAATATTTTGATTCAAATGTTTACCTACTGTAGGTGAATTGAACTACCTGAAGAGGCTCATTTTTAACATGTATCTTTTACAAGTCAGTCGTTCAGTGCAATAACATTTAAATAATAGTTTAATAATAATTGCTAGTTAAAAGTTAATGTTAGAGAATTATAGAGTTTGGGAGATGTTTCAGCACATGGAAGTGCCAGCTGCCAAGCTTGGCAATCTGAGTTCAACTCCTGTAACCTATGTGGTAGAAGGAAAAAACTGACACCTGAAAGTGTCCACTGAAAACATTTATATACAGTGGAATGTGCACACACAAAAAAATAAATAAATAAAAATTGAATATAATAAGAAAATTCAAATAAACAATTAGGCTCTGGAGAGATGACTAAGAGGTTAGGAGTATTCACTGTTCTTGCAGAGGACCAAATTTTGGTTCTAACACTCACATTGTGGCTCATGACTGTTTGTAATTTTAATTCTAGGGGGTCCAGTGTCGTTTTTTTAGCCTCCAAGGGCACGAGGCATGCATATTCTCATATACACATATGCAAACAAAACACTCATGCACATAAAATAAAATAAACAAATCATAAAAATATCAGCCACCACTCCCAAACTCAAGGCTCAGGGAATATTTCAGAAGGGCCAAAGGACTATAAAAAGCAAGAGGATCAGGTAGCTTTCTATGAGATTATATCTCCTAATAAAGTCAGAAGCATATGAATCCTTAATGACATGATTGCCAAAACATGAGCTGAACAAGGATGACACCAATCTACATGTCCAGTTGGATGGGGAAAACCCCACATGGCCTCAGCCTAGCACAAAGAATGATAAGAAACAAAGTAAAGCTGGGAGCAGAAAATCTAGTCTTCCCCTATGAGAACAACATTGGTTGTTCAGTGCCAAATACTCAGTTCTCAAAATATCCATGCGCGTAGTCTTATGCGGACTGAACAGGATATATTTTTGGAATATATAATACATTATATTATAGCAATATAACACACATAAATATTATATATAATGTAAAATGTAATTATAACATAAAACATACAAATATGCTACTTATAATTATAGATATATAATATATAATATACATGTTACATGTTATATGTGTATGTTATATATTATATTTATATGATATATTTATAAAAATAAATATACATGATGAATAGTATTCTAGTGAGTTATGTAATATATTTCCTTTATCCATTCATCATTTGATGAACACTTAAGTTGTTTATTTGTATTGACTTTTATGAATAGCTATGAATATGAATGAATAACTTGGCAGAGCAAATGTCTTTTGGACAACCTGATCTTATTTCTTTTAAATACACAGTAAATAGTAGGACTATCAGATGATATGGTGGATATATTTGTAATTGTTTTGAGAGAGCTAAATAATGTTTTCTCCAGCATGGTGCTTTAACATTTTCAATCTTAGAAGTTTTCCAAATATCATGCTAGTTATTTTTTAGTGTGTGTGTCTGTGTGTGTGTGTGTGTGTGTGTGTGTGTGTGTGTGTATGCCTGAAAAGGCAAGAGGAATCAGATCTCCCAGGATCCGGAGTTATTGGTGGTTGTGAGCCACCTGATGAGAGTGCTGGGAAGCAAATACAGGTCCGCTGGAAGAGTAGAAAGTACTCTTAACTTTGATTCATCTCTCTAGTTACAGAACTTGGAAATAATGGAATTGCACAGAAACTCTTTGAAGATATGAAGAATCAGACTATTTCAGTCTGATTATATATACAGGTTTTGAATAAGTCATTAAATAATACAAAGTTAAATGTCTTATTTATGACATTTATTTTGAGAAAACCCCATAAGGAGTCGCATGAAGGTACCAGTTAGAAGTTTAATTTCTTTACATAAAGGAAATTAAAACATTGGGAGAAAATCATGAGTAATGATTTTTTTCTAGGTGCTTGAAATTAAGACTGCCTTTTGGACCCTTGAAGTTCAAAGATTGTCTTTCAAAGGAATAATATTTGTCCCCTCACACATTATCTATCAATAAAAAGGTTGCAAAACTAAGCTACAATACTGAAGTTTCCATTGGGATGAAACACATTACAAAGTCCTTTGATTTTTTTTTAAACAAATACAATTGATTTTGTGCTTATAAATGGTCTTCTGTATTTCAGCAAAGTGGCTCTACAGCGGTCAAGTGGAATGGAAGAAACTGGAGTAATTGTGTGGTATTTAGCACTTTGTCTTCTTCTAGCTTGGCTCATAGTTGGAGCAGCATTGTTTAAAGGAATAAAGTCCTCTGGTAAGGTAAGTTGGAAGTCACATTAGTGACTCAACTTCATTGTAGTTTCATCAAATATAAATTATTAATAGAGTTTTGTATAATAGGAACATTCGAATCCTTGAAAGTCTTTCTACATAAGACATTCTTGTTTTATGCATAAGCATAGGATAAATGCTATTGTTAAAAGCAAATCAAAATGAATACAATCCTTGTGCAATTGTTTAAACCTCAGACTCTACTAGCGAATACAGCATTCTGGGGCTTGAAAGTATGTTTTAAACGCTTCTGTCCCACAGTAAGCAGCTTGAATTGGAGAATTGTAGAATGTTTTCTAGGATAACAGTATCAGTTGAAGACACAGAGAAAATAATATGCAACCATTCCTTTAAATTAATCATTTCTAATGGAGCAAGACTCTTCTTTGTCGTTGAATGGGCCTCTTCTGCAAAACATTTGTGTTTTCCCCCTTCATACTTAAAAAAAAAACCACCAAACAAAAACAACAACAACAACAAACAAAACAAAACAAAACTTCAGAAAGCTTAGGTGCAACTTAAAAGAAGAACTGAAACGTTTTTCTGTGAAGACTTTTTGGGACCCTAGTCTATATGGATGCACAGCTCCCTAGGCCTGGATGTAGGGGGGACGGCCTTGAACTTCCCACAGGGCAGGATTCCCAGCCCTCTCTCAAGCAGGGTGGGAGATGGAGGAGGAGATGTGGGGGAGCAGGAGGGGATTGGGAGGAGGGTAGGAAGTGAAAATAAGTGAATGAAAAAATAAAATTTAAAAAAGAATTGCATACTACCCAGAAAAGTGTATTTTTACATGATTTTAGCTGATCAGTGTGATGCTGCTGAGGAGTTCAAGGGTAGGAATAATTGCACACACTTATTGTCATCTTCCTAGTACAATAGCCAGCATGTTGAATTAATGTGAATACAATGACGCATGTGATTTCTTGAAAAAAATGCTACAAATACTTTGTAAAAATTCAGTGGCAACTTTCCTATACACTTCATTTGCACATTTTAAACCCTTGGTTCCTTTATGATGCAGTAGTTTTCTTGCAAAAAGTCCATTAAAGGCAATTTAATTAAGCGTTGGAATTTATTGGTGTCTTGGGTGAGTTATTTAAATCAACTTATTGGGAATATTATCAAACATAAGATATCTAAGGATCAAAAACTTACACGTTATTATAGACAGCCTCAAGGGCAATCCATTCATCTGAACCCCTGTGGTATCTAAGACAAGAGTCGTGTGCCTATGTGTATCTTATCAGCTTCTCTTAAAAGTAGCTTTAAGTAACAAGCATTCAATGTGCTCTGTATTTACACTAGTGTAGCTTTTGTGAGCTCTGGACATGTACTAGAAGATATTTTCCTTGTCCTTGGGGACTGAATGTACTTATCATTACCAATTTTACATTTCTCATCCCAGTTTACTGAAAAGAGGCATTCAGTCCCCTGAGACATTTATAAGGATCCACATAGGACAGCATTCCATTTAGATCTCAAGTGATCACTCTAAGGTTCTAAGTAGGAACCTTAGAAATACTGCTCCCTACATCAAAGTACTTTCAAACATGGATCTATTTTTAGAGTGGTGAGAATATAGAAAGGAAATTATCCTAAAATTGGTACTGGTATCATTGGACTTACCTACTTTTTGAAACCTGAGGTAATTATTTCACAAATTGCGACTGGTTGTTTATTTTGCTCAAAGAAAATTATATGCCATGATTTTAAAGTGGCATTAACTTTTAGTTGTTCTGTTTGTTAGGTGGTATATTTTACAGCTCTTTTCCCGTATGTGGTTCTCCTAATTCTGTTAATACGAGGTGCAACTTTGGAGGGTGCATCAAAAGGCATTTCATATTACATTGGAGCACAGTCAAACTTTACAAAACTCAGAGAAGCTGAGGTAAGACTTAAGAACATTTAAAATTACCTGAGAAGATAAAACTTAAAGCTAAATATAAGAAATTTTGTTCCATATACATATATATGTGTGTGTGTGTGTGTGTGTGTGTGTGTGTGTGTGTGTATGTATGTATTATACTATGGTATTTTCCAAGAGCATATGCAGTTAAAGAATTAGTTTTTATCCAGTAGGATATCTGACTAAGGCATGTAACAGCATTAAAACTCTCATTGGAAGTAAGATCAATTTTAGCAATAGTCTTAGAACTCACTGTACTACTGTAACTTATTCTATTTGACCACAGATTTGGGGCTTTACTGTTTTGAATAAACGAATATTTCATACATTAACACCTATAAATTAAGAGCTATGATTATGGGAAGAATGCCAGAAAAAGTTTGATTTTCTAATATATACAATTTGGTTGTCTTGAAACGCTCTTGTGTCAAAGATAAGATTAAATTGTTTTCAGTTGATTATAGAATTAGAACACAGGCTTGACATGGGTTAAGTATTTCAGAAAAAAAAACCCTATTACTTCTACTAGAAATGGAAACACATATATTAAATATAAATTTGAAATAATCCTTTAAATTATTTATTGTGTGTTGGGGTGTGCACATGACATGGTACACATATGACATGGTGTACACATGAAAGTCAGAGGGCAGTTTTTGGAGAATCAGTTCTGTCCTTCCATTAGGTCAGTTCCAAGGAACTTGGGTGATCAGGCTTAGCCCCGAGTGTTTTTATTCACAGAGTTATTTCTCGAGCCCTAAATTATTCTCTTCTAAATGTAGTCTATTTCCAGATAAGGGCTATGTATCATGGACACATAAGATGTTTTACCATTTTAACTGTGCAAAAGCATTAACGATAAGCTTATATACAGCTACCATACTTCTGTTGATATTGCCCAAGGAGGCTTACATGTTTTTAGAAGTTACATAAAATTCTTGTCACATATTAATCTTACTCTTAATCTTATATTAAGTAGAGGGGGGAAACCTATGCTAATATTATCTGCCACATTAGTAGTGCTATTCAAAATAGATAGTTTTAGGTTTCTATTGTCTATTACATTAAAAACATGCTGACTTCCAGTCATTGACGTTTTCTTTTTTAAATACTTAAGAATCAGATATGTATTTAATTGTAGAGTATTTCTGCAACCAAGGTCAAGTTGATCAGTTTCTGTCATGGAAATCTATCATGGAACTTGAAATGTTGAAATGCAAATTTCTGATCTTTGGTTTCTTTTGCTGTGCCCAATAATTTTCCCTCAATGATTAACCACAGCAGTTTTAATTATTTTAGAGCCATGGCACTTTATTATTATAGACTTGGAGATTAAAGTTCTTTGATGTGTCCTCAGGGCACCTTAAGGCATTTCTTAATTAGTCTTAGTCCTTACTCTTTTTAACCTTGTTTACTAATCCATTCCCAACTAGGTGAAAAATTTTCATTAGGTTATTAAACATGATAAGATAAGTTAATAAACTGTGGAATTAGAAAACTCATGAAAATGTGAACTAGAGTACAATTATTTTAACTATTGATGGTGCATTATAGTTTTGTTACTTCATTTTCCCTAAGAAGTGTGCATTTTACTTAAGCTTCAAAGTTTTGGTCACAGATGAAAAGCCGCTTTGATACTGTTATGTGGCTTTTTATGTGTCTCAGATCCTTGTGTTTTATACTCCCTTGAAACTATCTTGTAGTTTTCATATGGATTTTGTCTCTGTTTCTGTGTCTCTATTATTAAAAAAGAATCAGACCTGCATTTAAAGTTCCTTGTGAAACATGCAATTTAGTCCTCCACTCCCCATATCAAATGACCACATTCCATGTGTTTTGGGTTTGTTAGTGATAATAGCTTCCCTCAGATTAGCATTCTCTCTCAACACTGATCTGACTCATCCACCTCAGGTCCTCTTAAATCATGTATGCATGCATAACATATCAAGTACAGAGACTCAGAGATCAACATAAGCATGAAGTTCATCTCCTAAGATGGACAGCAACCAAATAAATAAGGATATTTTATTTCCAACTTGATTTATTAATATCTAAATGAAAATATCTTGGTCTATGTGTATCTCTCTGTAGGTATTTATGTATTTACCCACCTATCTATCTTTCTTCATACAGATTTTCTGTAATCTAGCATGAAAAGCATAGTATATAGACCCAGTGAAATTTTATTCTCTAGGAAACTTGCTTCTATTAAATTATTTTCAAGTGAAAAAATTAATGTTTTTAAGATCGTTACAATATATTAAAATTACTTTATGGTTGTTTCTCATAATAACAATTATAATTACCATGGAGTATTTTTTAATCATCATTATTATTGCTTGTACCTACCAATGAATTAAAAAGGTTAAATTAAAGTTAGACGCATGAATGGTTTGGGTGTAAATGTATTCCTTTTAATTCTAGAACCAGAATTGTTAGTCACATATGGTCACATTATTCAGTCTACCTTCCCACTGACCTCTGTGAGGCTATGAGGAGTGAAAAGACACTTTTGGCCAAATATAAATTAGTCCTGTTGTTTAAAATCTACACAAGTCATTTTTTCCTTTTGGTTGATATTATATTCAAAGAATTCCAATTTCAAAATAAATGAACTTGAATAAATCTCTGACTTAACTGTTGGCATTTCACAAAGAGGAAGGAGGGATAAATTCTGATGTCAGTAATGATAAAGGACTGAAATTAGACAAAGACACAGAGCCAGGTTGGGCTGTCTAGTAACATCTTTGTTAAGAATTAATGTGGTTTTAATATCACATTGACATAGAGAATTAATGAAATTCCAATCTAATTCCCAGCACAGATAAGTATAGAGAAATTCTCATGTCAGACAAAAGACAGTATTAAAAAAAAAACCCACAAATCATGAGGTTTTGGCATAGGAACAGATATACAGAGAGATGGTACAGAATAGTAATCTCAAAAATGTATTTATCAAGAAACAAAGTTTGGTATTTAGCAGAGGTAATAATTCAGTTCAATCTGAAAAGGATGGATGATCCAATAGATGTCATTGATGTAATTTGTAGCATCAGTTATCCTTAAAATTTAAAAATAATGTGAAGTGGAAATATGTGTAGAATAAATTATGTGTAACAGATGTGTAATTAATATGTGTAAAATAAATTGGAGGGAAACTGAAAACAAAACTGTTTCATGTAGAGAATACAGAATAACATCCTTATAATCTTAAACTAAGCTTTGTTAGCAGACAACACAGATGAAGAAATGTACAGGTAAGCACATCTGAATAATTTCAGCTACATTAAGTAGCAATCGCAAAAATACTTTGGCTCATTGAAGGACACAAAGTAAAGAGGATAAAAAACAAGCAGCACATTGAGAGGGGAAAAGGCCCTCGAGAAATACAGCACACAAAAGACCAGAATTCAGTTTCTAGTTTGTAGTGTGGTATGTGTAACTTAAATTCCACCACATAATTTTAGAAGCAGAAGCAGACAGATCTCTGTGAGCTCTATGTATGGTGTTTCAGAACAGTGTGGTCTACACAAACACCGGGGAGAGAGAGAGAGAGAGAGAGAGAGAGAGAGAGAGAGAGAGAGAGAGAGAGAGAGCTGCCTCTCCAAGAGGGAGAAGGGAAAGAGAGAGAACTCAGGCTGGAAGCTGCAGATCAGCCTGTCTCAGCAGATGGGGAAGGGAATGGGCGTGGCATGTCTCTTAAAAAGACAGAACAATCATTACACTGTGGAAAATGCTAATTTTGGTAAGTAATGAGTCTAATCAGAACACTTGATTTAAAGCCTTTAGATTAGGTCAAACAAGAAAAAAGTTGACGAAATGTTGCCAATGCTATAGAGCAATGGTTCTCAACGTTCCCTTTAATACAGTTCCTTATGTTGTGGTGATCATAAAATTATTTTTATTGCTACTTCAGATCTGTAATTTTGCTACTGTTATGAATCATAATGTAAATATCTGATATGCAAGGGCTGCAGCCCACAGTTACTACTGAAGTATAAAAAACACAAAAAATCGTAAAAGCTCATACCATTATTTTCTTCCTCTTGATGGTTGACATTTAGGCATTCATTTCATTATTTTTTAATGTGCATTTATATTTACTTGCATACTCTTTTCTATGAGTTAAATTTAACAGTACATGTTTAAAAGTTTTTAAAATTTCTCTTACAGGTTTGGAAAGATGCTGCTACACAGATATTTTATTCCCTTTCTGTCGCTTGGGGTGGCCTAGTCGCTTTATCATCTTACAACAAGTTTAACAACAACTGTTACTCTGATGCCATTGTAGTTTGCTTGACAAACTGCCTGACTAGTGTGTTTGCTGGGTTTGCGATTTTTTCTATATTGGGACATATGGCTCATATATCTGGAAAGGAAGTCTCTCAAGTTGTAAAATCAGGTATACAATTCTGGATGCTCCTGAAATTTAACTGAATATAGCTCACTTGTGAAATTCTGGTCTAATTTACAGGCATCTATACTTATGATTAGAGTTATTTATTTACTGGTCCATCTAACACAATACATTTTAATGTAATAGTTCCTAAAAGATCTGGAAACACAAAAGCATTTTAGGGAGCAGTGATTCAAGAAGACATAATGTTGGGAACACAGTTCAATTTGGGAGAGTGCTCGTCAAGCAAGTACCATGCCCTGGTTTTTTTACCTAGTACTTCAAAAACCCTGTGTTGTGTCATATGCATGTAATCACAGCACTTAGGAAGTCGAGGTAGGAGAAATAGAAGTTGAAGACTAACCTCATCTACTGAGAGAAATTGAGGCCAGCTGAGGCTGCATGAGAGTACCTAAAAAAATGAAATAAAGATATTTTTTCTTTATTTTTATTTATCCTTAAAATGAACCACTCAGCACAATTCTATGCTTCTTGAAAGAAACAATTTTCCCATGTGAAAATACAGTATTGGGTTTGAACTTTTAAACTTGTCCATGTAATAGGAATATTAAAGTGACTCAGTGCATAATTGAGTCCAGCTTTCAAGGAATCTGATTGATGAGTTTTCTAACCTTGCAGACAATAGTTAAGGGATGC
This sequence comes from Microtus oregoni, assembly GCF_018167655.1. NCBI lineage: Eukaryota > Metazoa > Chordata > Mammalia > Rodentia > Cricetidae > Microtus > Microtus oregoni. Next base: position 7,982,592 of record NW_024543873.1, read on the forward strand.
TTACTATCCAGCTAAAGTCTGGTGGAAAAGGAGTCCTAGGATTCTTAAGCAGGAACCTCTTGGGAACTTTTATTATCTTTATTTGGTATGGATGATAGTAGAAGCCCTGTATTAGAAAGGATTTTGGAGATCATTTTGTGTCCCTTTCCTTATATTATAGTGGTACACACAAACACTATGTCTTGCACAAGTGCAAATATTTAGAAAGTGATAGAGCCTACTTTAAAAGCCAATGCTATGAATTCTTATTTTTTGAAAAAAATTCTGCCTCCTCCCCGCCTCCCATTCCCCCCCCCCATTCCTCTCCCTCTCCCTCTCCAGTCCAAAGAGCAGTCAGGGTTCCTGTGGGAAGTCCAAGGTCCTCCTCCCTCCATCCAGATCTAGGAAGGTGAGAATCCAAACAGGCTAGGCTCCCACAAAGCCAGTACATGCAGTAGGATCAAAACCCAGTGCCATTGTCCCTGGCTTCTCATCAGCCCTTATTGTCTGCCACGTTCAGAGAGTCCCATGCTTTTTAAGTCCCAGTCCAGCTGGCCTTGGTGAGCTCCCATTAGATAAGCCCCACTGTCTCAGTGGGTGGGTGCAGCCCCCCCTCCTGCTCCTGACTTCCTTGCTCATGTTCTCCCTCCTTCTGCTCCTCATTTGGACCCTGGGAGCTCAGTCTGGTGCTCCAATGTGGGTCTCTGTCTCTATCTCCATCCATCGCCAGATGAAGGTTCTATGGTGATATGCAAGATATTCATCAGTATTGCTATAGGATAGGGCCATTTCAGGTTCCCTCTCCTCAGCTGCCTAAGGAACTAGCTGGGGACATCTCCCTGGACACCTTGGAACCCCTCTAGAGTCAAGTCTCTTGCCAACCCTAAAATGGCTCCCTTAATTAAGATATATACTTCCCTGCTCCCAATCCACCCTTCCTTTATCCCAAGCATCCCATTCCCCCTAGTTCTCCCCATCCTCCCCTTTTCACTTTTATCTCCCCATTTCCCCTTACCCCCATCCCACCCCACCTCCAAGTTCCCAATTTTTGTCCGGCAATCTTGTCTACTTCCAATATCCAGTAGGATAACTATATGTTCTATTTCCTTCCTTTGGGAACTCAGAGAAACTGAAAATACCTAAAACTGAGTGTCACATAGAAAAAATTGAACAAACTACAGTGTTTTTTAAAACAGTAATATCAACTTGAAAATGAGATTCCATCTAGAACTTTATTATATTCAATTTTGCATGTATGTGTAAACTGAGATGCTATTACTCATAATAATTAAACTGAAATTGTATTACTCATAATAATTCTGGATAAACATTTGATAAGATGGCAGAAGACTAGATTCATTCCAGCTAGACATGGTGGTGCATGCCTTCAATACTAGCACCAGGAAGGTAGAGGATTGCAGATTTCTGTGAATTTAAGGCCAATCTGGTCTACATAATAAATTCCAGAACAACCAGGGCTACTTAGCCCCTGTCTCAAAAAGTAGCAACAACCACAAAATTTATTCTATATATTTATTTTTCTAGATAGTTCAACTTCATTTCATTTTACTTTTTATAAATTTTAGAATAAGGTGAACTTAAGATTTTGTCATTTAAGAAATATGTTCTTCTCCTTCACTGATATTTTTGGTACTGTTTTTTGAGATATGGTCTCATGCAGCCCAGCCTGGTGTCAAACTCTGAGTGGGGTAGAGAATGACCTTGAACTCCTGATCCTCCCTTACCCCACACCCCAAGTGCTGGGATAACAGGTGTGTACCACCACACCTTCTATCAATCACTTGAATAGGGAATGGATAAAATCAGTTGCTATCTAAGAATGGGGATTTGAGTTCAAATCTCCCAAATCCATGTATGTGTAGTGTGCCTCTATATAGTGTGAAAATCTGCAATACCAGAACTCCAACGGAGAGATAAGAGGCAAAGATGAGAGAATCCTTGATCACAGGCCAGCACCTAGGAATATCTGAAATATTAAAGATTTAAAATTTTTAAATTATTTTTATTGAGCTATACATTTTCCTCTTCTTCCCTCCCTGCCTCTTCCCTCCCCTTCAACCCTCTCCCATGATCCTAATGCTCCCACTTTATTCAGGAGATCTTGTCTTTTTCTACTTTCCATGTAGATTAGATCTATGTCTGCCTCTCTTAGGGTCTTCATTGTGGCCTAGGTTCTCTGGGACTGTGATTTGTGGGCTGGTTTTCTTTGCTTTATGTTTAAAAGCCACATATGAGTGAGTACATGTGATAATATTCTAAAACAACTTTCCTGAACAAAATTGTCTTAGCTTAATTCATGTCACACATTCACATTAGCTTAACAATTCAAACATTTTGTATATTTATTATTACTGTATATTAGAGAAAGGCAGGGATGGGTGGAGGGAGGGATATTGAGGGGGGAGAAAAAGGAAGGGAGTGAGTGAAGACACGTGCAGGTCACAGTGTTTGTGTGGACAAAAGAGGACAAGTTTCAGAAATCTGCTTTCTTCTTCTCTGTAGATTCTAGAGATCGATCTCAGGTCATCAAGTTTGAATGACAAGTGTTTTTACTCAATAAGCCATCTCTCTGGCCTCCAAATAAAACATTTAAAGAATTTAATTTGGTAAAGAGTGTACGTTCATGAATTGCATTGTCAAATCATGATGGGATTTTAAAAGTACATTACTTTGAAAATGTTCAAATGTGTAGAATTACTTGGCAATTAATTTAAAATATTCCACATTTTTCTTAGGTTTTGATTTGGCATTCATTGCCTATCCAGAAGCTCTAGCCCAACTCCCAGCTGGTCCATTTTGGTCCATATTATTTTTTTTCATGCTTTTAACACTGGGTCTGGATTCTCAATTTGCTTCTATTGGTAAGTAATACCTTTTGTGTTAAATAACTCTGATATTTTATTCCTGATTCCTTTATTTGAAAACATCCTGTTTTTTTATTCTAGTATCTCTTTCAGGTGCTATTAAGAGAAGAATGTTTATGAGTTATTTCAATTTAAAAATTAAATTCACAAAAACACAATATACATACTTGACATTAAAAACCTCAAATATTAATGCTTTATTATATTTTCTCTAGATAAATATTTTACAAGGAGTCATTTTTTGGTCCCTTTAGTCAGAATTTTGTATTTGTTTCTTAATTCAATGTATACTTTATAAAGCAATGAAAAAAATGGCTACCATTTTCTCTTTCCTGCCCTCTGTACCTGGGGACAGTTCCCGTGACAACTTTATTTCTCCCTAAAAACTTGGTTCTTGCTTGAGAGAGTTTTAACAAAACTCTTATTAACAATTTCTCAGCTTTTTGGATAGGCAATGAATTGGTTCATTTGTGTCTGCATGCACATATGTATACACATGTCTCTCTCTCTCTCTCTCTCTCTATATATATATATATATATATATATATATATATATATATATAGCCACAAATGGGACACATACACACATGCACACACACACACACACACACACACACACACACACTGATCAGATAACACTTCATACATATGATTCTATATACACAGAAGTAATTTCTCTAAGGCATACAACTAAATATTTTGAAACAATTTTATAACATTGTCTTACATAACACATTTTCTTCGTTTATTATAGGAAAAACTCAAGTTGGTCGGGTTGATTTCCAAAGCCTTCAAAAATGTTAAATATATCTCTTGTGATCTTTTGGCTTATATATTTTTCTACTTTTAGAGAAGTTTCTGTTTAGAAGACACTATTCCTCCCTTCCTTCTTCCTTCTCCCACATCTTTTTCTTCCATCTCTTCATCTCTGCCCTTCTATCTCCCTGGCCTGCCTTCCTAACTGCCATAGTCCACTTCCACCTCCTCTCTCCCCTGCCTCCCCCTCCTCTTTCTTGTGCTGCACTCACTTATCTCTCTTCCTTCCTTCTTCTGTCTGCTGGGAGCTAAATCCAGGGACTAAGAGAAAAGATCTTGCCTGGAAGTGGTGGCACAGGACTTTTAAATCCTAGCACTCAGGAAGCAGAGGTAGGTAAATCTCTGAGTTTGAGGTCAGCTGGTCTTCGAAGTTATATGACAGTCTGTCTTGAAAAACAAACTACAAAACAATGTGAAAGAGAACCTTCTTGACTTAGAAAAGAGCAATGTCCAGAGAATACTCCCAGTTTATATGTATGAATTTGATTAATAGATATTGAATTCTGTATTAGTCTTACTCAGTTGAAATGTAATAACCCATTTTCCCTTCTCTAGAAACAATTACAACAACAATTCAAGATTTGTTTCCCAAAGCAATGAAACGCATGAGAGTTCCTATAACATTGGGTTGCTGCTTCGTTCTGTTTCTCCTTGGTCTCGTCTGTGTGACTCAGGTACAGTTTAGCCTTTAACTTCTGTAGACAAGTATTAGTTGGACTATACTTTTAAATCTAAACAAATATGCTAAGACTCAAGGGGGTGTTTCACGCCAGGTCCAATTTCTATTTATGATGCCTTCCGCATTTCAACAATTTCTTCTTTGTAACTTCGCTAGTATATATTTTTTTTTCAGAGGAGGAAGCCCAATAATAACAATTTTCTAAGTAACAAGATTTTATTTTTCTTGGCTATTACAGAGCTCATAGATACTATATTCCATGTATATAATCATGTGTTTTAAATGCTTGCATTTTGTCAGTGTCATAGTATATTATAAGAAAATACCTGTTTGGAATTTTAAGCAATTAAACACATATTTGAGTTTATACAGGAAACATACTTTAATATATTGTTTGAAAATGTATTCTATTTGGATACTTTACAAAAAGTAGTGAAAATATTGTGGTAAATAACTGGTGTGAGCTTGTTTTTCTGTTTTTGTTTTGTTTTCTGTAGGCTGGAATTTACTGGGTTCATTTGATTGATCACTTCTGTGCTGGATGGGGCATTTTGATTGCAGCTATCTTGGAAATTTTAGGAATCATCTGGATTTATGGTAAATGGTGATCGCCGATTTGTTTATAAGTCTTATACAACATCATTTGATTCCTTTTCATTAGGGACCATGGGGAGGGTAAAAGGGTATGGGAGAGGCAGGGAGGGGACCAGAGAAAAATGTAGAGCTCAATAAAATCAATAAAATAAAAATAAAACAACATTAAAACACAAAAAAGAATATGTAATCATCCAATTTTAATAGCACATATAATAGTAAAATGTGATCTGTTGAGCAAAATACGTTATGAATGATATGGAATTCCAGGTGTGTGCTTCACTGATGACTTTTAGGAACATGCTTAAATGAAAAAGGATAATATGTATGTCAATCTCCAAGGAACCGTGTAAGAAAGGACTCATCATGTGTAATTGTTATCTCTAGGAGGGAATAGATTCATTGAAGACATAGAAATGATGATTGGAGCAAAGAGATGGATATTTTGGCTCTGGTGGAGAGCTTGCTGGTTTGTCATCACGCCTATCCTATTGTCTGTAAGTAACAATATACAATGAATTTGGTGTCAATAAAATAACTCATACCTTTGAAGTTAGTAAGGAACTTGATGAACGATTCCCATTAGGGAAAATAAGTAAAGAATATGGGGGGGGGTGAAAGTAGTAAGAGCTGTGGGACTCTTCCCACAGCCTGGCTCCTGGCCGCCTGGCTAGCTTATACCCTGAAATAACAACACACAAACTGTATTCATTTAAACACTGCCTGGCCCATTTCTATTAATGTGTATAGCACTGAGGTACAATTACAGGGAAGATTCTAGCCTACGTCCATCCTGGGTCGGAGCTTTATCAAGTCTGCCCCAGAGAGCAGAGCTAAGGCATATGAGCTCACTTCCTCTTCCGCCCAGCATTCTGTTCTGTTTACTCCACCCACCTAAAGGCTGGCCTATCAAATGGGCCAAGGCAGATTCTTTATTAGCCTATGACCTTCCTCCATCATTTCCCCTTTTTCTCTTTAAAGAAAAAGGAAAGGCTTTAACTTTAACATAGTAAAATTACATATAACAAAACAGTTATCAAGTAAAAATTACAATATTTACATCTATTTTATCTTTATCATAACTAAGGAAAACTATAACGATAACTAACTATTCTTGAACTCCATCAAAGACTCCAGAAGGACACAGTATTACCTAAGCAAACAAGAAATAAGAAAACTCTAGAAATGACAGAGACATCTCACTGCCTGGATAGTCACCCATAGTTCCTCTGTACCATTGGGGCATTCATCTTCAGCCTACAAGCCCATAGTTTCCAGCAGACATTTCTGTAAAGCAGGAAATTTCAAAGACAGTCAGTCACTATCTGCTGTGTCCTGTAAAAAGTCTTGCAGACTCTTTCATGAGTCAGGAACCCCGAAAGACCGTCTCACGTTTAGGCAAGTTCAGCAGTCCTCTCTCTGCAGGTTCTTTGTGTCCAGTTTATGCATCAGTCCAGGCAAGAGCAGTTTCTTGCCCAAATGGCTAACCAACTCCATAAGAAACCTCTTTGATGCCCATCTTCCTCTTGAAGTAGATTGGTTCTGCCAGGAGCAGATGTGTCTCATTGTCACGAAAAGCCCTAAGTTATTAAAACATTAAATGCCATATTCTGCAGTCTTTGAAAGATATAAAGAATGCCTATCTAACTTAAATATATCGCTATACATCTAGAAAAATCTAACTAACATGACTACAAGCTTGACTATTATAGATGATTATCCATTAACAATATATACATTACATTTTTAAATGAACTACACAATCAAAATACCTTAATCAAGAGCAGAAATACATATACATATAACAAAATTGACCTTAAAATCCATACCAATACAAATGATTCATATCTATATTATATCCCCCTTTAAATGTAAAAGAACATTTATAAACAGTATTTGGGAATATGGGTGTAGTTATTTCTCTCCAAACTGCTTCTTGCTGAATGGGGACGCTGTTATTTAGGTCTTTCATGGTATAACCTGTGTGCTAGATTCATCTCAGTCAGCAGTTGAGTGTAGTAATTTTTTGAAGGTGTTCACAGCAACCTTTCAGGAGGGCGTGGTATATCACACCATATTGGGATAGACGCAATCCACAGAGTTTCATCCTCTGTGAAAACAAAAGAAGAAACTCCTTTCCAAAGCATCATGTCCTTAGATCCAAATTTTAAAGTCAAGGTAATCTATCTCGGATTAGTTCAGCAGCATTTATAAACAAATATCTTTTAGCAGCTGGTGCTCTTTCCTCAGCATTCAAACAATCAAAGAGAGCATAATAGCTTACAGTATCAAGATTATCTGTGAATTTTCCATCTTTTTGCAGCTTTATTTTAACCTCTATTTTGTTTATTTTTACTTTTATTTTTTGAGACGCCTTCTATGTATATCTTTGCCCTGGAATAACTCTGTAGACCAGGATGTCCTTGAACTCTCAGAGATCTGCCTGTCTCTGCCTCCCAGGCATTGGGATTAAAGGTGTACCTACTACACCTTGAACTCACAGAGATCCGTTTGTCTCTGCCTTATAGGCACTTGGAGTAAAGGTGTGTGCTACCACACCTTGAAGTCACAGAGGTCAATCTCCCTCTGCCTCCCAAGTGTTGGGATTAAAGTTTGTACTACCACACCCAACTACTCCCCTTCTTCCTTTTTTTTTTTACTTTAAGAACTTTAACTTTTAGTCTGCATATATTTTCATCATACTGTAAATCATTTAGAAGTTTTCTTTTCTTTTGACACTCTCTTTACTGTATTTTTATCTGTTTTTTGACCACATGAGTCTTTAATTTACCAAGCAATCTCAGTAGGACTAAAGCAGTGGCTTTGCCGGCTGGATCCAGCCCATTCTTTAGATTTCCAGCCTCATGGCTGAGGTACTGGCGGCTGTAGCCATGTTTATCGCCACAACTCTATGGCATTTTACGGTCCCTGCCAGCAAGCAAACTGCAGCATTCTGCTCACAGAACCACATTCAGTCAGAATACCTGCTTGAGTCTGAGTTAGAGTTTGCCCTGGCAGGACGACCCAGAAAACCGGCCTTTTAAAACAGCACAACTTTTTTTTCCTGCTACAGCTGAAAACAAATAAGCATTCAGTTGGCTTTTATCAACACCATTTAAGTGTTTTGTGGCAGGACCTCTTAAGAGCTACAGGGTTTTGCAGCAAAAGCTGAGTCAGGAAGCCTCTCTTTGATGAGAGCACTTGCTTGCCTCTAGCAAGCAGAGCAGACATGAGAAATTGCTGCTACCATGTCGGGCGCCATTCTGTAGTAAGAGCTGCGGGCCTCTTCCCACAGCCTGTCTCCTGGCTGGCTGGCTAGCTTATACCCCGAAATAACAACACACAAACTGTGTTCATTTAAACACTGCCTGGCCCATTTCTATTAACGTGTGTAGCACCGAGGTGCGCTTACTGGGAAGATTCTAGCCTACGCCCATCCTGGTTCGGAGCTTCATCGCATCTGCCCCGGAGAGCAGAGCTAAGGCATATGAGCTCACTTCCTCTTCCCCCCAGCATTCTGTTCTGTTTACTCCACCCACCTAAAGGCTGGCCTATCAAATGGGCCAAGGCAGTTTCTTTATTAGCCAATGATCTTCCTCCATCAGGTGAATATTTTTCAGGTTTGTAGTTTTTACTACAGGTGCCTTCACATTGTCTGAATTAAAATGTCCTTTGCAATATTATTTTTGATGCCATGGGTTTGAACATTGCACATTTGAGACAAAAATAGCTCTCTATAGAATTAAAGGTATCAACAACTTAAAATGACCAATAGGATGCAATCATCAGTAGGATAAACAAAAGTAAATCATAAATTTACTCATTCTCTGAAAGATATGGTGAGCCATTTCTTAACTTCTCTTCCAGAAAACTCAAAGCCTCATGAGAACCAGATGCTATCTTCATTTTTTTAAATTTTTTTATTGTTTTGGTCTTTTGAGACATGTCTTTTTAGTCCTGACTGTCCTGAAACTTACTCTGCAGACAAGACTGGCCTCAAACCCATACATATCTGCCTGCCTCTGCCTCCCGAGTACTGAAATTAAAGGCATAGTCCACCACTGCACAGCTAGATGATGTCTTTAAATAATTTTTTAAAAAATAAAATTAAGATATTAATAACATTCAGTATACATTTTTAGTTGATGGATGAGGTATTTATTATCTTAAATTGCTAAAAATAAACTCACTTGTGTCAATACATACAATGGTTTATATGATAAATTTAATGATAGACACTACTTAGGAGCTGAGGAAAAGTAAATGATAGTTTCTTGATTATTGTTCAGCTATAGATACAAGATCATCAAAGAATGGTGCAGTAGATTAGGTTCCTGAGTGCTAAAATTGAACAGTTCTCAAGAGGATTTTTGCTGCTCAGAGTTAATCACACAAGTGGAGAGTAGCATAGTTTTAAAGATGTGTTGTTGCTCTCACGACTTTCAAAGAATTTCCTAGAGAATGTCATGGAATAGTTACATTTGAATCACTTCCATGGCATAATATTTCATTGTTGATGGATGTATCAGATTTTGTGTTTTAATATTTGATATCACTTTTAAATAGTGAGTAGGACTATATTAAAAAAATCTAAACATTTATATGTATCTAGCCTCACTAAATATCTTTAAAGCTCTTGCTAAATATCATTACCCTTATTTGAAAAAGTCTTTTCAATAAAATAAGACTTCTTAACCCTTTCTTTTCTAGTCCTACTGGTGATTGCATCTAGACCATTTGTTATCTCAGGAAGCAGTCTATCACTGAGTGGTATCCCATTCTGCATAATGAAAAATATATGATGATTTTTACCTGAGTCCAACTTATTTTGCTTAGCATAATGATCTTCAATTCTACTTACTTTCTGCAAATATTGTATTTTCATTCTTCATTATGACAATAAATTTCCATTATTTATATTTAAATTAAAATATAATTAAAAATTTAAATTTAAATTAAAATATAATTAAAAAAACATTACAATGTATTAGAACACCCTTTCTTTCTGGTTTTCTTTCATCTATAGTCTGCTATCTAGAGGTGTGGATTCAATGGAGTCTCCTGTCTTTCTTACCTTGTAGACTTATCCTGAGCCAGTTCAGCATCAAACATCCAGTAATACTTATTTCTTTTCAGGAGTTTCCTTTTTGTGTATACCAGGAATGTCTTTTACCTACACTTAGCTTTGAAACCCATGGGCAGATTCATCCATGGATCAAAATCTTTAGTTTTTATATGCAAGGTGGCTAATGTCACTTGTAAGCTTGTCACTGAGATATGTACTGAAGACTAACCTCAGTGTTTTGAAATCCTGCTAAATCTCAAACACCTTAGGGGATTATCAGAAAGGGGTGGAAGATGAAAATTCAGCTTGGACAGAATTTCAGGAAGCTTTCAGCCTTGCCTGCAGTGACACATGAGACCTACAGACATTAGGTTGTCCACTGAACTTGGCTTGGGGCTGCAAGTGTCAGCAATTATTAAGTGGATGGGGTCTATTGCATGACATTGGAGAGGGCTATTGAGTCTAGTTGGGCCCCAGTCATACTCACTATAAGACTTGAGGAATAGCAAAATAGATTTCCTCTCCAGTGGTGTGACACAGAATGAGTCACTGTTTCACCAAATGCTATAAACACATTCAAGATTTGTGATAACTATTGGCTTGTGATATGATTAGGATTGTCAGGCTCTTTTATCAGAGGTTTGTGGTTTGTCACTTAGACTTTCTCTTCCCCACACTGGGTAGCTATGCATGGGCCATTCCATTTCACCATGTCATCCTCTGCTTTTCTATATTTTCAGCTGTTCTTTCATTTATTTTTCAACCTACAAAGAGAGGATAGAGGGAAGGAGTGCTCTTTGTCAGAGGACAACCTGTGGGAGTCAAGTCTCTTTTTTCACCATGTAGTTTCCAGGGATTGAACTCCAGTCCTCCATCTTGATTGCAGTCTGATTTGCATACTAAGACACCTTGGTTGGAGTCATTTCTTTCTTTTTAAATTTTCTGATAACACTCCAATATCCCTTGGAGCAGAGTACACTCATTTCTAATCTACTCTTTAATTACTATTCTAATCCACCACCTTATAGGATACTGAAAAATCTTGCAATAGAGATTTTACTTAACTTCCCAAGTGATCTCCAAAAGCTGCACATGTACTTCAAACTCATAAAAGTTAGACTTCAATCTCTTGGGGAGTATTCACAATGGAGGTGTCTCTGAAAGTTCAAGAACTCAGTATTTACAGCATTGAGCACTTTTGGCAGACTGTATCTCCTTGGATGAGACTTGAAATAGATTAAAGCAAAGAAAGAAAATAAATTCCTAGTATTCCTTGAGTACTGATTGGTAACAGGCTTTATTTTTTTGAGACAGAGTGTTATTATGTAGCCCTAACTAGTCTGTCATTACTTATGTAGACAGGCTGACCTTGAACTCCCAAGGATCTGCCTGTGATTACCTCCTAAAGACATGGATTAAAGACTTTTTCCCATATAAGGACTGATTGGTAGCTTTTGAAAACTTAAGTTTAAGTTAGTAAATACATGAACCTTCATATGTATGTATACATGTATGCTTTAACTTTGTTCTCAATAATTTCCTCACTGGCCCATCTGGTTCTCTTCACATATGTAAATATGTGTTACATATGCATGTGTAAGTATGTGTATCAGTTAAACAATAATATATACCTTTATTTTTGCAAAAGAATAATTTAAGTCAGAGAATAGCTTCCAGAACTTCCCCAAAATGTCTTACTTATTTCTATTAAATTTTGAGAAATATCTAAAAGTCATTTTAAAAAGTGGCTTTCAACCTTCCAAATGCTTTGCTTATTTAATACTGTTCCTCATGTTGTGGTGACCAGCCAACTATAAAATTATTTTTATTATTACTTCATAACTGTAATTTTGCTACTGTTAAAATTGTGATAAAAATAATTGTGTTTTCCAATGGTCTTAGGTAACCCCTGTGAAAAGGTTCATGGACTCCTAAGGGTCGAGACCCACAGGTTGAGAAGTGTTTATTGAATTTTATCCCCTTTTTATGAGGGAGGGTCTTCTGTATTTCAGGGTGGCCTTGAAATTAGTATGTAGCTGAGCATTACCTTGAACTCCTAATCCTTTGAATGTTGAGAATTCAGATGAGTCTTACATTTGTTTGCCACACTACTTGAACTTACATCAAACTTCTGTGGTCAAGAGCCTAGGCGGGAATTGTGTTTTGCTAAACATGTGCCAGTACCATGTTTTTAAATGTGAGTTATGGAGTGGGGGGTAGAGAACTCTATTAAGCCAGATAATAAACAAATCTTTACAATTTTGGCATGAATGGAAACAAACAATGTTAAGTAGAATAAGCCAGTGAGAGTAATAGAAGTGCAGTAGAAACTCACACAGATGAGCAACTTAAATAAATATATAGCTGAGGTGAGACTAAAACGGCAATAGTCAGAGGTCAAGGACAGTAGAGGTGGGGCTGATGCGTAGACACTAAGTTGGAGTTTAGTTGGAGCAAGAAATTCTGCTATATAATTGCATAGGAGGAAAACAATGGATGATAGTATTCTATGTAATTATAAAATTTATAATAGGAGAAAGAATTATGTAAACAATTGCCATAAAGGGTAACATTTTAAGCGGTATGTATTTAGCCTGATATACACATTACACAGTGTACTCATATATGAAAACATAATATGGCACTCAAGTTATGTTAATTTTTATACTTTTACCTCTTAAAAAGTAAATGATTTGGCACAGAGATAGACGTGCTTAATCCCAGTACTCAAGTGCCAGAAAGCAGGAATATGATTCTGAGTTCAAGGCCAACCTATTCTACACCCAGGCCATCCAGGAATAAATAGGGGGAACCTATTTCCAAAAATATAAAAAATTAAGCTAGAGAGACGACTCACTGGGTAAGAGCACTAGTTGCTCTTCCAAAAGAACTAGGTTTCATTCCCAGCATCTGCATAGCAGTTTACAACTGTAATTTAAGTTTGAAGGCATCTGTTGACTTCTTCTGGCATCCTTCGGCACCAGGAAGGCATATGATCCACAAACAGACATGCAGGCAAAATATCCACACACACAAGAAATAATGTAAAAGAAAAGGCATTAAAGGCTTTTTTTAGTAAAATAAATTTCAGATTTATTTTATATATAATCAAGGGTCTTGATATTGAGTAAATAGATCTTCTGTGGATAAGTGGTGGCTTTAAATTTTCAAAATTTCTCTAAGCAAAACTAAAAATTTGGTTCATTTCATATTCTTATCTTCTGAATTGTTATCCATTTGTCTTAGTTCCTTAATTATAACCTCATTTTATTGTTTGATAAACTTCAAATTGTGACTCATTAATAGCACCAAGTCTAGTCTTTAACTTTGTCTTTTTAATGCTTTACTTTCTTAGGCCATTCTAGTTTGGTCACTGGTGAAATTTCATAGACTTGATTATGGTGATATTCCATATCCTGACTGGGGAGTTGCCCTAGGCTGGTGTATGATTATTTTCTGCATTATTTGGATACCAATTATGGCAATCATAAAAATAATCAAGGCTGAAGGAAACATTATTCAAGTAAGCACATTGAATTCTTATTTTATATAAGCATTTGTGATAAAGGCAGATTAATTATGTAGAAGATATAACAGAGTACTTGGGTTGAAAATAATCACCCTTCCTTCCCTCTGATTACTTCTACATCTTGTATCATCATGCTTGAGATTATATTATATATGTTATTAAAAATATATTGTAATAAATAATACATATGGTAATATAATTTGTATATCTACTTGTATTTTACTATCAGTTTTTTTGTAGACATTTGTTACTGTTTCCTCAGGCCCTATTACACTCTTCAGCATGTAACAACTGTGATCTATTTATTTGTCCAATCATCCTGTAGATGTCAAAAAGCATGTGACTCAGTTGTTTCTTCTATATATAATCTCTTTTGAATCTTCATCTGGCTATAATACGAATCCTAATAGTGTATTTAAACTGAATGAGCTTAAATTGTCTGCATTTTTTATAGCCCTTGAATCATCTTTCTTCCACAGAGGCTTAGGGTGATAGAGTTAAGTCTCATACTAGAACAATGACAAGATAAGCTTAAGATACTTAATTTCAATAAATTCCTATGCATATCCAAGAACAGATCCAAATAAGTAGACCTTATCTCAGTTTTTGAAGCATATTCCAGTTGCACATCTGACCTTCTGTGACAAGGACTGAAATGAATTTAGGAAAGCTGCCTAGAATGCCACTGTTATTCTAATTGGTTCATCTACCTTTTTTCTTAAATCATTACGTTTTGGTTTAGTAGAATAATTCTATTAACTATTAGGAACAATATTTTTGTCTACAATTTCTTGTTTGGTGGTGTTTTAAGAATCTAGGCTGTCACATTTCTTTGATTGCTATATCATTGGTGCTAGCAAAGGTACTTACAATAAACGTGTAGTTTAATACTTGCTTTTTAAAAAAGATGATAGCGCTTAAATTCTAATAGAGAGATTTTGTTATTGCTTTTCAGCGTATCATAAGCTGCTGTAGACCAGCTTCTAACTGGGTCCCATATCTGGAAAAACATCGTGGGGAGAGATATAAAGACATGGCTGAACCTTCAAAGGAGACTGACCACGAAATCCCCACTATTAGTGACAGTAGAAAGCCAGAATAAGATGTGCCTTTTGAAAAATATCTGATTGTTATATAATGTGATTTTCTAGGGAAATGTTTTAATTTATTTGTGCATCAATCAAGCAGAGAAATGTACATGCCATGCTCAGTACAGAGTTGTAAGTACTTTTATCACCTAATCAAGAATGAAATATAAAATGTGAATCTATGAATGTTGACTGATGTGCTTGTTTCACTTTAGGATTAGTTATTTGTTAATACATATATCCAGGTCTATTTTATAATGACATTTTGTAAACCCAGTTGTTTTACAATGACATTTTGTAAATATTATTGTAATATTTCTTTCTCTTTTTTTAGTATACTGAAGGTTTTCTGTGAGATGATTACTTAGGAAGTAGTCACACTTTGTATTTGGTGATTTTATAGACATTATTTGTTTCTGCAGACTTAATATTCACTTTTATTATTCATAGAATGGGGAAACAATAAGTCAGTGTAGTTAAAAGCAAGTGTTACACAAAGTCATCTCATGTACAAGTCACAAATGGGGCCTGGAGAGATCCCTCAGTGGTTAAGAGCAATGGCTATGGCAGAAGATGTAGGTTCAAATCTCAGCATCCACATGATAACAAATACTGTCTGTAACTCCAGTCCCAGGAGTTACAGGAGTCTTCTTCTGACTTCCATGACACTGCACACATATGGTGTGCATACATTCAGGCAAAACATGCCCACACAAAAATACAAGCAAATAAATCTCATTTAAAAAGGAATGTCACAAGTATGTAGGGAGAGAACTATATATGATACAGACTATTTAATACCTATGATCCAAATATGTCCAAACATGTCATACATTTATTATGGTTCACATTCTCTATGTAAACTTTGAAGTTATTTTGAGAGTGAAATGAGACAAAAATGAGGAACAGTTGGTCAGAAAAGGAGAAGTCTAGAAAATGTAATATTAAAATATTGAGTATATCTTACTATTCATAGTATCTTTCTTCTTCAGGTTGTATTTGGAATAAAACCATGACTCATTTATTTAATTTCTTTCTTTATATTTTATTTTTTATTCATTTCACACACCAACCAGAGATACCCCTCCTTCCCCTCCTTCCCTTGCACTTCCTTACGCATATCCACTCTGATCCACTCCTCAGAAAGGGTAAGGCTTCCCATGGAGAGTCAACAAAGCCTGGCACATTCAGTGGAGGCAGGACCAAGCCTCTTCCTTCCCTGCTTCAAGGCTGAGCAAGGCATTCCACCACAGGGAATGGGCTTTAAAAAGCCAGCTCATGGCTTATAATAATGTAATAAGTAGTTCATTACATTCTCTGAATTCTAAATTTAACTGCAGATAGAATTTGGATTAAATTGTTACTGATCTGGCATTTTTATAATGATATATATCTAACAGATGAAGGGCAATAATCTTGTCTTTTATGCTTTTGTTTTTGTCTAAGAGTAATAAAGTATTCATATATTAATTGATGCCAATTGTTAACTAGTTGTCATAATAAAAATTTAAATAAAGTATTCATATATTAATTGTTAATTTCTAATTAGTTGTCACCAATAAAATTTTTGTACTCTGGTTTACTCACAAATGATACCTTGTGCGTTATTATGTATTTTTGACATATGATTTAAAATTCACAGCTCAGGATATTAAAATCTACCTAAATAGATAGGGAAAATTTTAAAAGTTACGCTAAGCTTTAGGAGATAATAGGACTAAAACTTTAGGCATTATTTTCTGGGGAAGTGGATTTGCATTTGGTGAGAGAGTGAGTCCACTGCTTTCAAGATAAAAGCAAAGGAAACTGTGACAAAAAAAAAACAAAAACAAGCAAACAAACAAACTTTTAAGAACCACATACTGCTAGCTAATTTGTACTTGGCAACTGAGTACCAAGAGGGAACAATTTTCTCATGCATCTTATCTCCTCCTTTCTTCTTTTGATTAAAGATCAAAGCAGTAAACTGATTTAGGTGTCTCTTAATAAGCATAAGTAAATGATTCTGAAAAGAGGTGGCATGCAGGCATAGCAATAGACCTATAAATAATAAATCTCAATAATTCACATATAAGATCAACTTACCTTGATATTTGGAAGGCTTTCTTTGTGGACAGACCCAATTTCGTGAACAAGCATAAAGAAATTTAGTCCCAGTAACACTTTATTTTATAGAATATTATGTGAGATAGATGACTAACCAAAGCTTAGAAAATTTTTTATTCATGCTGTTCAAATTGTATTAAAAATTGTATTTTG
The DNA here is from genome assembly GCF_018167655.1 of Microtus oregoni. NCBI lineage: Eukaryota > Metazoa > Chordata > Mammalia > Rodentia > Cricetidae > Microtus > Microtus oregoni. Next base: position 7,999,486 of record NW_024543873.1, read on the forward strand.
GTGCTATTTTAAGGTTGGGGTTTGCAGTAATTAAATATGTGCATGCAAACTTTAGAGGTGACATTTGGATTCTCTAGGGAAAATTTGGGCAGAGAGAGAATGTAATGGAATCAAATGTTTTCTAAATCCTAACCAAAAGGAGTAGTTTAAAGCCTTGTATCACTACCTTCAGGTGTGAAGAAATAGATCTTAATAATCATCTTAATTTATGCCAAGCATATATTGCTTCTCTTCTTTTCATTATAAAGATTTGATGATAATAACAAGTGGTCATGTGCATAATGGACAAAATAGTTCCATGTAATTCTTCTCATGCTAATTAAAACTTTGGACAAATGGAGTAATAGACTGCAATCCATTAGATGAAGATATTCAGGCTTAAATGAAGTTATCATTTTTTTGTCAGCTATGAAGTTTTGAACTGTCTTTCCTTTTCTGTTCTGTGTGCTTCTACACCCTTCCCCAATAATATAACAATCTTATAATATAACAATATTAGTCAATGCATGTAAGTAATTTTTAAAACAAAATGCAAGCAAACAGTAAGTGTCTGGAATCTGTATTGGACACCTCCACACCTTTAAGAAACACAATCAATTGAATCCCATCACATTTTATGTACTGTTGTCGCTATAATCATTCTCCACTGGCAAAGGGGGATTCTTGGTTTTCATATAGGCATATAAGCCCTTGAAACACATGAAATATTCTGGTTTATCAATCTTGTATTGCAATGTTTTCATATTGAACGATGTTCTCGGGTAATTGGAGAATCTGTAAGTTGGTGCAGTTAACATTTTATAATTCAAAGCATGAGCGTGAATGTTTGCTTTTTTACTAGAAGACCGTTTTTTGCCTCGTCTTCGTTTGGATGGCCTCTTATATGAGATCATCTGCAAAAGAAATTATAACATTATGGTTTATCACAGCCTGGTAATTTCTGGACCTCACCTCATACCAATTTAATTATAAAAGCCAACTGATTCATCCTAAGAACTAGAGATTAGTTTGGAAGGGTGACCCTGATTCACAAGTATGTTTTGCTTATGTATAAACTGAGAGAAAAAAAAAGCCACAGAAGTTGTCTTATAATACTGATGTGCTGTATTTATCAATTTTCTGGAAAGTCCATTAGTGGCCTCTACCCATGACCTTGATTTTTATGTTAAAGTACTTCATTTGAAATTTGAACCACCAAAAGATTCACATTCAGACCTGAAATAACTGAATATACATAAAGTGCCCACTTAGCATGCTAATAAAATAAAAGTGATCGTGATAGCCATTCATACAGTTGTCTGGAAAGGTAATTACACTTATGCAGTTTAATGGAGCCCTGGCAGAAGAAAAACAAAACAGGACAAATAGGAACTTGGCTATGGATGGGTGGCTTAGAGTGGAACGAAAAAAATGAGATAAGAGGAGGAATTGATTCCTAAAATGAATTGTGATTTTAAATTAAGATGTTTGGCCCACTTTGGATTGATTTTGGTGCACGGTAAAAGATATGAAATACGCTTCAAGATGTAGGTAGAGGCAGCAAACATCTGAAACGAGACTGCTATAACACAGGGAAGAGCTCCAATCATTAACAAGTAGAACTATAATGGTTTTGCAGAGAGTAAATATCAGTGGAGTAAATAGCTTCAGACTGGGAGAAAATCTTTGACAGCTGTATGTCAAAGAGGAAACTAATACCCAGATTTTGCAAAGAACTACTAAATTTAAACTGCTAACGTCTTCTGTAGATCAATAAATGGGCTACTAAAATGAATAGTTTTCAAAAGAAGGAATACAAACGACCAGGAAACACTTTTAAAAGGTAGTTCATTTCCCTAACCACTAGGGAATTGCAAGTTAAAACAACTTTGAGATTCCATCTCATGCCAGTTAAAAAGATGGCCATCAAGAAAACAAATGAGAACAGAATTACCAAAGATGTAGAGAAAGAGTAACCCATATTCACTGCTGGTGGGCAAGCAAGCTAGTAAATTAATTTCATTAATCAATATTAAGAGTTCTCTAAAAATTAAAATGCAATGTGACCTAGGTGTGCCATTCTTTAGCATACTTCCAAAGGAACTCTGTATCTTACCCAAAAGATCACTGCACATCCATGAGGTTTGCTAACTCTATCTATAATAGCTAAGAAATGCAACCAGCATAAATGTGTACAAAGAAATAAATAGTGAAAATTTAATGAATATATAAAATGAAATTTCACTCAGATATAAGGAAAAATAAAATTTGCATGGAAATATATGTATTTAGAAGACTTACTATTTAATAAAAAATGAAAAAGAAGATTTAATAATAACTAAAATGACCCAAATTATGAGAGACAAAAATGGCATGTTCTTTCTTACAAGCAGACTTTAGTATGAATCTGTACATATATACCTATAAATGGGTATAAACAGAGATAAAGTCAAAACATCTATTAAGAAGAACCAATCGGAAGAAAGTGTTTCTGCATGAAAGTAGAGGGGAATAAGAAAATACATATGACAGTAAAGCTAAAAGGGGGCAGGGAATACAAGGAGGTAGGCAGGCAGGGAAGGGAGATGAGGGTGATGAAGAGAAAGGAGAAACAAAGAGAACCAACTAACTGTAACATGCTTTGTTGGAAAATGCCATAATGATATCCAAATTTTGTGTGCTGATATAAAAAATAAAATAAATGGGTTTGTGGTGGCTTGTATATGGTTATCTATTACAGATAAGTCATTTATTTATTATACTTAAGTAGTTTACTGCAGTCAGGCAAGTTCCAAATCCTACCTTATGACAATCTAGTTAGACAAATTCACTGATTCCCGCTAACACCAAGAGATTAGAAATCAGTTAGGATGACTACAGCTAACACTCTCAGCAATAATGGAGAGGGTGCCTGAACTGGTCATCGCCTGTTATTAGATTAGTGATACCCCAAATTGTCATCAAAGAGCCTTCCCCCAGTAACAGATGCAGAGACCCATAGCCAAATATTAGACCAGCTCAGGGAATCCTGCTAAGAGAAAGAGAAAAGACTGTATAGGAGCCAGATTTGTCAAGGGCATGACAAGGAAACCAACAGAAACAACCTGACTCAAAGGAACTCAAAGAGTCTGAACCAACAACCAGGGAATCTGCTTGGGAATGTACACGTTTGTCTCTTCATTCTTGTCTTGGGCCTCTAGGGGTCTACTTGTCTGTCTGACAGTGATTGACAGGTGCCCATGGCTTCCAGCCACCTGCACAGGCTCCACTCAGGCTGTGGCTACAGAGGATGAATGCCACAGGCACGTGACCCTAGACCTATCTAGGTCCTTTGCATATATGTGCCATTGTGACATCTGGTCTATGTGTGGGACTCCTGGCAATGGGAGCAGGGGCTGTGCCCAGTTCTTAATTAAGCTGAATCTTGGGAACCTATTCCTCATGCTAGATTTCCTTTCCCAATCTGAATACAAGGGGAGGTGCTTAGTCTTACCACAGCTTGTTATGGTATGCTTTACTGATACCCATGAGAGGCCTTTCCCTTTCTGAACAGAAACAGAGTAGTGGATTGATGGCGGTGGGGGCAGAGGAGAGGTGGAGGGAGGGAATGAGAGCAGAGGAGGTAGGAGAAACTGTGGTCAGGTGTAAAATAAATATATTAGATTAAAAATGTTGAAAGAAAACTGATTCACAAGTGTTTTGTGCAGGTATGTATTCAAGGAAAAATATGGAGGCCCCCTTGGAAAGCCAAAGTGCCTTGTTTTTGCCTTGGAAAGTGTGGTGGTATACCTGTCACAAATCCTATGTAAAAGTGCTTATGACTTTAAACACCAGGACACTAAAGTTTAGCGAAAAAATAATTCTCAGTACCCATAAAGCTCACAATGGGATAGTGTAGGGTGAATTGGGAGAAGTTATAGAAGAAAAGGGGCCAATTTTTAAAATGAGACATTGATGGTGGGGAACCAGCGCTTACAACTTTCCTCTTCTCTCACAGTTAGAGGATCCCTGGAAAGTTGAACAAGTTGCTAGTGATCTATGTCCATCTCCCAACTCACCACAACTATCGAACACAGCAGTAAAAGCTTGGGAAGCTCATATGAGAGAGACAACAAACACCAGGGCTCTGTAGAGACGGCAAGTGGCAACTGATGTCCTTCCCTTGGTTCCTTTCCTTTTACCGTGATCTTGCAGTCATATGCCCACTCACATATTCAGCTAGTTTAATCATAGGAGAGTCTAATCTTAGATGGCTTACCTTATATAGTAATTTCAATACAGAAAGAACAAGAGCGATGAAAACACTGACCACAATAATGCGTGTGATATTCATTGTTGCTCCTTGGTGCCTGCCACCAGGCAAGGGTGTAGTGGCAGCTGAATTAGGCAGGCAAGGTGGTGGGTGGTATCTAGAGCTTTATTTTACCTCCTGGTGATAACTGACTTGAGGAGCCTGCTTCACCATTTTATATAGTGCAGATGAGGTCAGCACTCCTCATTGTGACCTCATAATCCCACCCCCAGCAGAACCATCCAGGACAGCAGGAAGGGGGTGGTCCCTGAGCACTGCCTGACTGGGTGTAGGACCAGGTCATTAGAAAGAGAAAATGGGGGTGGAATTTCATTAGAAAGATGCCGAGAAAAGCACAGATTACAGACAGATCCATTAAATGACTGAAACCAAAAACATTCATTCTTCCTTTGTTGTTTAAAGATGCTTGCCTTTGCTGCAACTGTAACCTCCATCATTCACTTGAACAAGTTTTTTTTTTTCCAGATACACTCAATGTTCAATGAGCTGTATGGATGTTGCCCTCGGCAATGGGGTCCCTGCTGTCAATTTGTAGAGAGCATCACACTGATTTAGCAACAGCCTGGGTTATATTGGTAATTTTCATAGGATCCCCTCAGACAACAACTCAATTGAACACAATCCAGACTGGCCACTGGAAGCCTTGCCTAGCTACAAGAGAAGGCCAGTTGATACTCTATATCCCCCATTACTACTAGGGATAATGGGGGATATAGAATATCAACTTATTAACACCTCATAGATTCAAGGAAGTTTCCACTGTATGAGGTTTCCACCCCCGCAAATACTCCACCAATTCCAGTCCTCTCTTCACGCACTCTCTCACTCCGGCTACCCATTATCTGATCCCCCATCCTGTCTCCATCTTGTCCCAGTCTGCTAGTAAAATCTATTCTATTTGACCCTTCCAGGCAGATCAATGGGTGGGTCCCAATGGTGACTCAGAGCTTCTGGAAGTGGAACCAATGCTTTGTCTCACTTGAGGCCCCTGTCATGAGAGGGAGGTCATGTCCGACTCTGCCTGAATGGCTAGGAACCAGAAGCTGGATGTCCCAGAGGCCTGGGATAGAAGAACCAAACATGACTGGCCAAAAAAATCAATAAAATGATTCTTAATAATATTGCTCTATACTCATAGCTCAGGGCCTATTCCAGTCATATCAGAGAGGCTTCTCCAGCAGCAGATGGAACCAGATGAAAAGTCTCACACCCAAATATTAGGTGGATCTCAGAGAACCCCACAGAAGAGGGGGAGGAAGGATTGTAGGAGCCAGAGGCGTAGAGGACACCAGGAGAACACTGTCCCCAGAATCAGCTTAGTAGGACTCATAGGCATGTACAGACTGAAGCAGTAGTCACAGGGCCTGCATTAATCTATGCACACATGGGTCCTCTGCACACATGCTGTGAATATTTAGCTTGGAGGTTTTGTGGGACTCCTAACAGTGGGAATGGGGTGTCTCTGACACGTTTGCCTGCTCTCAGGACATTTTACCTCTTGCTGGGTTGCCTTACCCAGCCTTAATGTAAGGGTTTATGCCTAGTCTTATTTATATTCTTATGATGTACTTGGTCGGCATCAATGGGAGGCCTGATCTTTTCTGAAAGGAAATGGAGAAGCAGTGGATCTGGGAGAGAGGGATGTTCAAAGGAGTGGGGGGATGTGATGTGGGAGGTCCCTCTGTGTGTTGCTTGTATTGGCTAATGAATAAAGAAACTGCCTTGGCCTGATAGGGCAGAACTTAGGTAGGCAGAAAAGACAGAACTGAATTTTGGGAGGAAGAAAGCAGAGTCAGGAGACTCCATGGAGCTGCCACAAGAGACAGACATGCTTTGCCAGTAAGCCACTGCCATGTGAATATAGTTTCCGTGTCATTATTTTGGGGCTAAGGAGGCCGGACAAACAAGCAGGCCCTTCTCTTATAGGAATGGAGGAAGAAGAGCCAGTGATCAAATTGTATGAGAGAAGAATAAAAAGAAAAAGCAGGATTTTTTTTTGTTAATTTTGTTAAGCATCAGTCATAAGTTTCCTTCTTGGGACTAAGACCATCCCAGGTTTGGATTATTACCAGGGCTCACAGTACCAGACATGTAATGCCTATCCTGCTGTCCTACAGAGTAGGCCTCAAAGCCAATCGGAGAGCAGTTAGTTACACCCACCACAGTCAAGCCTTTCATGCAGGGGAGCATATTTTGCCGAACAGGTTGGAATTCTGGTTCAAAGGGTTCATGGCTCAGCAAGCCCTAGGGTGTCTTTTTCCCCCACCTGCCCACTCAGTACCCTCAGGTGGTTTGACTGCTAGCCAACATGGAGGAAGTTTAGAGCTCAATGCCAGTGTGTTTTCTCTATATCTTACAACCAAGATATGTGGTCTCTTCCATAAAGTGATCTTATCCTTTAGTTCTGGTGGACAGCCAAGAGGATTGACAAGAGCATGTATTGCTTGAGGCAGTTTCTGTGGCTTCATTGACAATCCTGTGGAGGTATCTGATATCTGGGACTGGGAACTATGTTCAGTAATCTGTATTATCTAGGAGCATTGTCATAAAGTAATGCTGGATAACTATCTTCATTTCCTTTTTTATTTTTTTTTATCTGGGTTACAAGACAGTAGGCGTCCTCTTGGCTTCTTTATACTCCCTTCATCTATATTTATCTACCCTCCCATTGCATACACTTTTCTTCTCAACCCTATTTCATCTTTCTGCTTAAACCTTACTGCCCACACTATTCTACCTCCTTTCTTTCTTTTTCCCTTTGTTCTATTATAACCCTTTCCTTAAGGCAATCTCCTCATATGACTTTCCTATTTTTTAAATATCTACTTGGTATTAAACATCCAGAATCAAAGCATCAAAGCTAGGATTGTCATCTCAGATGGAACATATAGCATTTGTCTTTAGGCATGGGTTACTTTGCTCAGCATTTTTTTCTCTCAGTTTCACCCATTTCATAATTTCACTTTGAATTATAGCTGAATAAAATCTGGTTATGTATAGTAAAAATACTTTGTTATCCATTCATGAACATGAAAATATGAATATGAAAATCTCTCATGCTTCCACTGCTTTTTATTTTATACATAATATACATGCATACACACACATGACTGATTGTCTACACATATGTATGTGTAACTCGTGCATGCTTAGTCCTTTAAGAATCAAAAAGGGCCAGAACCCTTGGAACTCTAGTTATAGCCTGTTGTTAGTTTCCATATGGGTGCTGTGAATTGATACTAGACCCTTTATAAGTGAAATCAATGCTCCTAACTCACAAGCCATATTTCCAACTTCTAGATCTCTCTCCCCCAAATCTTTCTCTCTCTCTCTCTCTCTCTCTCTCTCTCTCTCTCTCTTTCTCTCTCTCTCTCTCCTTCTTTCTCTCTCTCTCTCTCTCTCTCTCTCTCTCTCTCTCTCTCTCTCTCTCTCTCTGTGTGTGTGTGTGTATGCCCACAGAGGCCAGAGGAGGACACTGGATCTCCTGGAGTTCAAAGTGATAGTGAACTACCAGATGTGGTTGCTAGGAACCAAACTCTGTTCTCTTAGATGAGGAATGAGCAAACACTAAGCAATATCTCCAACTTCAGTATATCTTATTACATAAATTGATTACTTTAGAAATTCTTTGACCTCATTTTATGTTGTTAATGCCTTTAATACATGCATATATAATATGCACACACACACATGGAGCATGGTGGAATGAAGGCAGATATGGTGCTGGAGTAGTAGTTGAGAGTCCTGCAATTTACAGGCAACAGGAAATTGACTGAGACACTGTATGGTTTCCTGAGCACAGGAAACCTGAAAGCCCACCCCCACAGTAACACACTTCCTCCAACAAGGCCATGCCTACTCCAACAATGCCACACTTGCTAATAGTCCCACTCCATATGAGATTATGGGGGTCGATTGCATTCAAACTAATATTTAACATAAATATCGTTTGTACTTGTCTTTCAAAAATATTGTGGCACAAGTTTGTATTCCCACCAGCAATGGATGAGGGTTCCCCTTACTCCAAATCCTATCCAGCATGAGCTATCATTAGTGCTTATGAACTTAGCCATTCTGAAAGGTGTAAAATGGTATCTCAGAGTTGTTTTGATTTGCATTTCCCTGATAGCTAAGGAAACTGAATGTTTCCTTCAGTATCTTTTGGCCATTTGAAATTTTTCTGTTGAAAATTCTCTGCTTAGTTCAGTACTCCATTTTTTAAATTAGGTTATTTAGAATTTTAATAACTAATTTCTTGAGTTCTTTATATATTTTGGAGATCAGTCCTTTGTCTGATGTGGGAATGGTGAAGATCTTTCCCCATTCATTAGGCTGCCTTGTTGTCTGATTGACTGTATTTTTTGTTTTACTGAACCTTCTCAGTTTCAGGAGGTCTCATTTATTTTTTGTTGTTCTCAGTGTCTATGCTACTGGGGTTATATTTAGGATGTGGTCTCATGTGCCCATGCATTGAAGGCTACTTTCCACTTTCTCCTCTATCAGGTTCAGTGTGGTCAGATTTATATTGAGGTCTTTATTGCATTTGGACTTGAGTTTTAAGCATGGTGATAGATATGGATCTATTTTCATTCTTCTACATGTTGACATGCAGTTATTGTTACACCATTTGTTGAAGATACTTTCTTTTTTCAATTGTATAATTTTAGCTTCTTTGTCAAAAATCAGGTGTTCATAGGGTGTGTGTATTAATATCTGAATCTTCAATTCGATTCCATTTGGCAACCTCTCTGTTTTTATGCCAGTGCCAAGCCATTTTCATTACTGTAGCTCTCTAATAGAGCTTAATTTCAGGGATGGTGATGTTTTCAGAAGTTCCTTTATTGTACAGGATTGTTTTGGCTATCCTGGGATTTTGTTTTTTCATATGAAGTTGATTATTGTTCTTTCAAGGTCTGTGAAGAATTGTGCTGGGACTTTGATGGGGATTGCATTGAATCTATAGATTGCTTTTGGTAGGGTTTCCATTTTTGCTATGTTGATTGTACCTATTCAAGAGCATGGGAGATCTTTCCATTTCTTGTATATTTGTCAGTTTCTTTCTTCAAAGACTTAAAGTTCTTGTCAAATAGGTCTTTCACTTCTTTGGTTAATGTTAGCCCAAAATATTTTATGCTATTTTTGGCTATTATGAAAGGTGTTGTTTCTCTGGGATTTATCTCTACTGGATGTACTGGCTTTTTGGATTCTATTCTCTTTGTATGTACACCTTGCTCTGCCTAGATGTAGAAGGGATGGCCTTACACTTTTCACAAAGCAAAGTGCCTTACCCTTTCCTAGGATTTGAGGGGGGGTGGGGTGGAAGGGTGTGGAGGGAATGGGAAAAGAGGAGGGAGTGGGAATTTGGATTGGTATTTTTTTAAAAAAATCTAATAAAAAATAAAAATACTGTGGTACTAAGAAAATAAAAGAGGTACAAACAAAATTTGTATATTTTTTACACTTGTTCATCAATTTACCTTTATCAAAGTACTTTATTGTTTTCATGCTATAAACTGCTATCTAATGGCCTTTCCTTTCAACTCAGAGTAGATCATGTGGGACAAGTCTGTTGGTAATGAAATCTTTTGCCTTTTTTTAAAAAAAAAAGTCTGAAAATGTTTTATATTCTTTTCAATTTTTTAAAATTTCATTTTGTTTTTGAGATTAAGTCTTAATATGTATCTCTAGTTAGTCTGGAACTTACTATGTAGACCCGACTGACCTTGAACCTACTGAAAACTAGTTTGCCTCGGTTTCCCAGGTGCTGGGATTAAAGGCATGTGCCACCAGGTTTGGTATTCCTTAATCATAATACTATTTTTTTCTGAGTGCCCAATTTTCAGTGGACATCGTCTTTTGCCACTGTAAATATAATATCTCAGTATCTTCTATTCTTGAGATACAACGTCAGAAGTCCACTAAAAACTTACTGGGGTATTTTCATGTGATGCTTGCTACTTATACAATTCTCTGTATTTTGTTTCCAGAAATGTTTTTATAATATATTTTGGTGTGTGTATTTTAGTTTGTTCTACTTGATAGCAATTCAAGTTTGGGACGTGTGAATTTATATATTTTCTTAGACCTCGGAAGTTTCTTGAAATCATCTTTTTTTTTCCTTGTGTTCCTGTCTTATTTTGACTCCCTTGAGGGTGTATCACAAATATATTAGGTTCTGTGTGTGGTTTTTGAAAAAAAAGTTACTTCTCAGGCTTGATAATTTCAAGTGCTGTCAACTTTACTAAAATATTTTCCTTTGCCTGATAGTGACTTTTCCCATTTCTACGCACAGATAATTATCTTGCATGACCAAAAAGAATTAATGGTGCATTTCACTGTTCTACTTTGGTGACCCTTCTCTAAGTTTCTAACAATGTGAGTTCAACTTTATAACTCCATGGAATGTGTGGTTTCCCAAACACCTATTCCTTAAGAAAGAATTTAGTGATGATCTCATATTTCTCTCATGTTAAGATGATCTGCAAATGTCAGAAAGCATGACAAATGTGAGATAGTTTTCACAGGTCATATCACATAAAACATAAAACTATTACAGAGAATTTCATTAATTTAAAAAAAAAACTCAGCCGGACAGTGCTGGCCTTTAATCCCAGCACTCAGGATACAGAGCCAGGTGGATCTCTGTAAGTTTGAGTCAGCCTGGTCTACAAGAGCTAGTTCCAAGATAGGCCACACAGCTACAGAGAAACCCTGTCTTGAAAAAACAAAAACAGAAAGAAAAAAAACTATAAAAACCTCAAAGGGCTGGCAAGATGTCGCAGTGGTTAAGAGCATTTGTTCCTCTTCTAGAGGTGGCAAATGCTAGAGGACTTAAGTCCCAGCATTTACATGGTGGTTCACAACCATCTGTAACTCCAGTTCTAGGGAATATGATTGCTTCTTCTGGCCTCTGTGAGTATGAAGCATGTAAGTGGTGTACAAACATAGAAGCAGGCAAAACATCAATACATATAAATAATACTTAAAACATCTCAGAATGAATGTGTTTTTCTTCTTCCCTGATGCCTAGATTTTATATTTCCAGAAAGTGCTATGCAGGCTACTAGGGAAGAAAAGATGTCAATGACCTTACCCAGTGCTGGACTCTGTATACTACAACACATGAATATTATGGGTACCTAATTTCTGGTAGAATCTGAGGCTTGAAATATAGGGGGGAATTATTTTTGCCCAGTACTCTAATCCTGGTGAAAAGCCCATGGCAGTGGAAGTCATTGGTTCTCGCATAGAAACTGCTATCCTCTTTTGCTAAATGGTCATATTGTGTTCAAAATATTCATGCTTATATAGAACAGCTCTCACCCTTAGCCAGAGAAACTCTTTGTAATGGGTAGCAGTCAGTGATGAAATGCATAACTGCTCAAGTGTAGAGAATAAGAGATCAAATATTCTGCTTAAAATGTGACATATTCTTCACTCACACACCTGCATATTCCTATAGCAACGCCACAGTGTTTTCAAACATGTTTCTTTGATACATTTTTCTGTAAGAAAGGATCTTTTCTTTTTCCTATAAAAAAATGTTCTTGGCATTCTCACTTTTAAAAACTTCCAGATGAATGTTAAATTTTTTCTCGACTTTCAGAAATCCTGTAGGGATTTCAATCTGAATAACAGTAAACTTGCCTCTGAGTTTGGGGAAATTTGGCAAGTTTATTATTCTTAGTCTTCCCATCCAGAAACATTTTATTCTTCTACATAAATTGACGTAAATCTTATCTCTGTACATCACCATTTATAATCATGTGCAGCTTACTTTTATTGCTTGATTCTGAGTATTTTGTGTGTTATGTTGTCATTGAAAGTAGGCCTTTTGTTTCCTTCCATATTTGCCAATTAAAGATACAAATACGTAAGATTTTTATTTTTGTACTTGTAACTTTATTAAAACCTTTCTCATTGACTATAAGATAGTAATATTTGATCTTTCATGGTTTCTATGTGAATATTTTTACTGCATTCACAGTAATAGCTACAAGCAGTATTAAACTAATACAATGAAAGAAAATGAATTTTGATTTCTGATTATAGTATCTCTGGTATGTCATCATTAAAGATATTGGCTATTATTTTTATATGCATGATATAGTTTTAGGCATATAAGTTTTCATTCTCAGGATTTTAAAAGCATGTGCTAGGGCTGGAAAGATGGTGCAGCCAGCAGTTAAGAACATCTGTTTGTCTTGCTGAGGACCCTGGTTTGGTTCTTAGCACGTATACCCACATAGTAGCTCACAACAAACCTTTAAACATCTAGCAGTTCTGACATCTTCTTCTGACCTCAACAGGCACCAGGACCACATGTTATGTACATACACTCATGGAAACAAAACACAGATACACACAAAATAAGATAAATCAATGTCAAATTTGTTTAATTTTTTAAAATTTATTTATTTTTTTATTAAAAATTTCCACATCCTCCCCTCCTCTTATTTTCCCCCCTCCCCCCACTCCCCCTCCCCCCACTCCCCCTCCCCCCACTCCCCCTCCCCCCTCCAGTCCAAAGAGCAGTCAGGGTTCTCTGCCCTGTGGGAAGTCCAAGGTCCTCCCCCTCCGTCCATATCTAGTAAGGTGAGCATCCAAACTGGCTAGGCTCCCACAAAGCCAGTACATGCAGTAGGATCAAAGCCCAGTGCCATTGTCCTTGGCTTCTCAGTCAGCCCTTATTGTCTGCCATGTTGAGAGAGTCTGGTTTTTCATGCAAATGGAAGGAAATAGAAAACACTATCCTGAGTGAGGTAACCCAGACCCAAAAAGATGAATATGGTATATACTCACACATAAGTGGATTCTAGCCATAAATAAAGTACATTGAGCCTATAATATATTATCCTAGAGAAGCTAAATAAGAAGGTGAACCCAAAGAAAAACATATAGTTATCCTCCTGGATACTGGAAGTAGGCAAGATTGCCAGGCAAAAATTGGGAACTTGGGGGTGGTGTTGGGGTTAGGGGAGATGGGGAGAGAAAAACGAGAAGGGGATGATAGGGAGAGCTTGAGGGAATGGGACAGTTGGGATGGAGAAAGGGTGGAAATGGAAGCAGGGAAGTATATATCTTAATTAAGGGAGCCATTTTAGGGTTGGCAAGAGATTTGACTCTAGAGGGGTTCCCAGTTGTCCATGCAGATGTCTCCAAATTTGCTTAATTTTTTAAAAGAACATATGCCTTATGTTGTTAATCAAAAATATTGTTGAAATTCAAAAATTATCTTGTGAAAAATGGCATAGTATAATAATACAAATTTCATTTGGTCAGATTTTTATGTTAATAATGTCTTTTAAGAGATTTCCACTGATATTTTATTTTGAAATGTCATTCTCATTTTAAACACACTTTTTTATCTCTTTGTGTCATATTTGACAAGATTTGTAGCAAAAATTTTTTTTATTTAATTTTTTTAAAAAAGAAAACAAACTATCTTTTTTCCATTTTACATACCAATCCCAGTTTCCTCTCCCTCCCTTCCTCCTATTATCTCTACCTATTCTCCCCACCCCCCATTAATTCCTCAGTGAGAGGAAGGCACATTGCTTTGAGGAAGGTCCAAAAATGTTGCTAGTAAAGGCAATCTCATATTTCTTGACATTACCAGATACTTATATATTCCACATGAATATAAAAATAGAATAAAAAATACCAGTTTGGAATTTATATTTTTTCTTTAGAATACTACTACTAGTGGGATAATTTTTGCATGTTTTATTTATTGCTATAAGCATATTGTCTTACATAGTACTTGAACAAAGTAGAAATTTAGTAAATGCTCATTAAGTACATGTGGAATAAAAAGAGTGTACCCAGAACATTTATTTTGGGGTGTGTTTAGAAGTGTTTTTCAATATCTCATGTATCTCTATATAGATCTTTTAGAGCAACACACAGACAAGTAAATATCAAATAATTTTCTAATTAAAATTGGGTTATAATGTGTTTCTCATTTCCTTAGTGAACACTATTAAAAAAAAAAACCTCCTTCTTAAAGTGCCTTAATATGCTCCAGATCAAAAGGTCACTAACAGTGAATTTTAAATATCACTCAAAAATAAAACAACATAACTTAAAATGAAGCATTCCTTGTATTAGGCCTCCTCCTTAGCTTATAGAAACTTTTCACATTAATCCTATAGTAAACTATATTACAAAATCAAGATCAAGGTGCTGGTAGAGACTCAAAAAATTTGTGTTGTGTTTAACTTATTCACATCATATACATCTTTACCCATTTTTTAAAAAAGAAAATAAAATAACACTAATAATTTTTACTTATAAATTACTAATTTTAATTATTCATCTTATTTATTTGTGTATATATGCACATGCCTGTGTGAGTTTATTTGCACCACAAGCATGTAGGTGCCACGGAAGTCGGGAAAAAGACACTAGATAACCGGAACCGGAGTTAAAGATCGCTTTAAACTACATGATTGTGGAATTTGGGAACTGAACCCAGATTCATTACAAGAGCAGCAAGGGCTTTTAACCACTGAGCCATCTCTCCGGTTCCATATGACTAATTTTAAGCGTCTCTAACACACACTGCTATTGTAATTTATATACGGGGATTTATGATTATGGTGTTGTAGATCAGTGATCTGTAGAATATTTACAACTATTCTACTTGTTTACTTGACTGAATAATATGATGCATCTCCAGCTATAAAAGATTGCAGAGTTTAAACAAATAGAGCAACACAAAACAATCTAAAAATGAAATATATCTGCAATGCCCTCTCTTGATAGAATGAGTGAAGAGAGAATAAGTGATCAGAAAGAAAAACTTGTCAACATGAACATTTCCTAGTTCATTTTTCTTTTAATTAAGATCAGTTTCTAAAAGAAAAAAGAAAGAAATCAGTTTTTTGTGTAGGGCAGAATTTAGTTTTGCTGGATGTACTTGGTAGTCCTTGCTTTTCTCAGTCAGCATAAAGTTATCCCAGTTAATAAAAACATGTCAAAATATAAACTGTCAATGCAATACATTCTAGTGCATGGCCATGAGCAATCATGATCTAGCTTGGTTCCAGGAGAATAAAAGAGGGAAAGAAGAACTAACTTTTGACAATTTTAATTAAGTCACGGTTGAAGGGATAAATTGGTGATATTCTGAAAAAA
This sequence comes from Microtus oregoni, assembly GCF_018167655.1. Classification (NCBI taxonomy): domain Eukaryota; kingdom Metazoa; phylum Chordata; class Mammalia; order Rodentia; family Cricetidae; genus Microtus; species Microtus oregoni. The sequence continues at coordinate 8,014,916 of NW_024543873.1, forward strand.
ACTAAGAGAACAGTGCTCCTTTTCTCTAAACTTCAAACGTTGATAGAAAACTTCGCCAATGGGTGGCCTCATTTTTGGTTAATTAGCACAAGATTAGCTTGTATCTGAGAAAAATCTACATCTCCTCTTGCAAAAGGCATTACAGTTTGATAGCTAGCCTAGGGATAATTCTTTACTATCCTACCTTTAATAACATAATCATAAAGTTTCCATGGTTATGCTGGTCAAACATTTCTTAGATTCATTTACAGCAAGTTTCACCTACAAACATACATTCTGACTAATGAAATGAAGGTGGTACCATACACAACTTCAGAACAATATCCAGACCAGATAGCAAGCATGCCTTTCTTTAGCTTTTAAATGAGAGCAATTCATAAATCATCTTAGACTGTGAAGTAGATATATGAGAACAAGGGCAAGGATTCAGGGTCCCAGATAGTTTTGTAAATCAATCCTCTTTATGCCAGATTAATGCCTACTAATCAACTGTTATTATTTATTAATTTTTTTTATTGTATTTTAAGTTTGAGGGTAAAGCTTAGTTAGTAGAGTATTTGCCTAGCATGTACGAGAGCTAATATACATAACCAGATATGGTGGGCATGCATAAGTAATCTTAACATTCAGGAGATGAAGATAGGAGGATAAAAACTTCTAGGTCATCCACAGCTTGGTAACAAATTCGAGGCCAATCTTAGATACTTGAACCCTTGTAACAAGAATATAGATAAAGATAGATAGATATAGTATTTGAGAGGGATCTCTACTACAGCTAAATCTAAACCTAAATGAAGGAAAAGAACATTGTTTTTTTCTCGTGGGCAAAATGCTTTACTGTTTTATAACAGAACTCCCCAGCAATTTTAAAACATATACATAATTCTCTTTTTTATACATTATAAGACTGATATACAGTGATTTTTGGCAGACTCAGAAGTCATTATGTAGCTGAGGATGACTCCAAATTTGTAGCAAATCTTCCTGTCTCATCCTCTGGAGTTCCGGAATTACAGATGTGAGCTACTATGGCCTGCTCTATATACAGTCACTTTAAATAACTCTCTATGCCAAGATTTAAGCAGTGGCATCCAAGGAGATAACACTTGGCCACAAGGTAACTTCTGGAGACTGTTTCTTTCTTGTTCATTTCTCTGATTTCTTTAGCATACATAGCAGTGGCTTCTCACATTTTCTTACTGAGCCAAGTATAATGAAGGATCAAATCCACTTTCATTTTCTCCACTGGGCAAACTTATGGATCTGCTCTACCACTGCAGCAAATGTTGCATGGACAGTCTCGTCAATCACACTCTGCCTGTAATGCACAACCTCCTCATCTTAAAGGTTCATTGCCATTAGAGACACAGGAGAAAATAAGACGAATCATCCTAGAGACAGCCACACTGTTTAAGAGTGGTCTTATGCCTGCACAACTATTCTTTAAGACAGAAGACGGAGGCAAATACCCAATTATCTTCAAGCATGGCGATGACTTTTGTCAAGACCAGCTGATTCTGCAGATCATCTCCTGATGGACAAGCTGCCATGGAAGGAGAATCTGGATCTGAAGTTGACACCTTATAAGGTGTTAATCAAACATGTATAAAACATGGCTTCATGCAGCTCATCCAGTCAGTTCCTATTGCTGAAGTACTTGACACAGAGGGAAGCATTGAGAACTTTTTTTAGGAAGTATGCTCCAAGCGAGACTGGACCAAATGGCATCAGTGCCAAGGTCATAGACACTTACGTCAAAAGCTGTGCTGGCTAATGTGTGAATATGTACATTCTTGGAGTTTGAGATCTGCACCAGGATAACCTTCTGTTAACAATAACAGGCAAACTCTCCCGCATAGATTTTGAGTATATCTTGAACCAAGATCCAAAGCTTCTTCCTCCTCCAATGAAGCTGAATAAAAAGATGGTGGGAGGAATGGGTGGCATTCAGAGTGAGCAGTACCAAGAGTTCCAAAAGCAATGTTGCCCAGCCTTTCTCCACCTGTGAAGGTATTCAAATCTGATTTTGAACTTGTTCTCCTTGATGGTTGATGCAAACATTCCAGATATTGCTCTTGAACCAGATAAAACTATAAAAAAGGTTCAGTATAAGTTCTGTTTCGACCTTTCAGAAGAGCAATTTTCAAAGAAAATATGATCATTTACTTTTAATATTATCATATAAGGAACAAGTAAAGCATCTAACCAAGAACATTTATCTATTTAAATACCTGAAAAATTCAGAAGGACACAAAAAGTAAACAATGATACCTGATGTAGGAAGGTCATTGGTTAAAAAATAAAGAAACTGCTTGGCCATCATAGGTTAAAACATAGGTGGGTGGAGTCAACAGAACAGAACACTGGGAGGAAGAGGAAGTGAGGTAAGATGCCTCAGACAGACGCTATGCTTCCCCTCTCAGGGCCAGACGCGATCGATGAAGCTCCGACCCAGGATGGACATAGGCTAGAATCTTCCCAGTAAGCGCATCTTGGAGTGCTACTCACATTATTAGAAATGGGCTAGTCCAGGTGCGAGAGTTAGCTGACAAGAGGCTAGATATAATGGACCAAGCAGGGTTTAAATGAATACAGTTTGTGTGTTGTTATTTCGGGGCATAAACTAGCCAGACGACCAGGAGCTGGGGTGGCAGGAACACAGCCTGCAGCTCCCTCAACAGAATGGCCCCCAACGTGTGGACAACTGCATCCACAGAAAGCCTGAGAAAGCTTGGGAAAGAATAGAGTAAAGCATGTTTCCTTGGTAGCAGCAATTTCTCGGGTCTGCTCTGCTTGCCAGAGGCATGCAAGCGCTCTCATCTAAGAGAGGCTTCCTGACTCAGCTGCAAAACCCTGCAGCTCTTAAGAGGTCCTGCCACAAAACACTTAAATGGTATTGATAAAAGCCGACTGAATGCTTGTTTGTTTTCAGCCTTAGCAGGAAAAAAGTTGTGCTGTTTTAAAATGCTGGTTTTCTGGGCTGTCCTGCCAGGGCAAACTCTGACTCAGATTCAAGCAGGTAGTCTGACTGAATGTGGTCTGTGAGCAGATTGCTGCAATATGCTTGCTGGCAGGGACCTTAAAACGCCATAGAGTTGTGGCGGAAAACATGGCTACAACCGGTACCTCCGCCATGAGGCTGGAAAGCTAAGGAATGGGCTGGAACTAGCTGCCAAAGCCACAGCTTTAATCCTACCCATCTTGCTGAGTAATTTAAAGGCTCATGTGGTCAGAAAAAGAGAGATACAGTAATAAAAAGAGATTCAAAGACAAAGAAAACTTTTAAATGATTTACAGTGTGTTGAAAATATATGCAGACTAAAAGTTAAAGTTCTTAAAGTAAAAAAAAAAGGAAGAAAGAGAGTAGTTGGGTGTGTTAGTACACACCTTTAATCCCAACACTTGGGAGGCAGAGGGAGATTGAACTCTGTGACTTCAAGGTGTGGAAGCACACACCTTTAATCCCAGTGCCTATAAGGCAGAGACAAACAGATCTCTGTGAGTTCAAGGTGTAGTAGGAACACCTTTAATCCCAATGCCTGGGAGGCAGAGACAGACAGATCTCTGAGAGTTCAAGGACAGCCTGGTCTACAGAGTTATTCCAGGACAAAGATATACAGAGAATATAAAATAAAAGTAAAAATAAACGAAATAGAGGTTAAAATAAAGCCACACAAAGATGGAAAATTCACAGATAATCTTGATACCATATGCTATTATGCTCTGTTTGTATTGTTTGTATGTTGAGAAAAGAGCACCAGCTGCTAAAAGATATTTGTTTATAAATGCTGCTGAACTAATCCAACATAGATATTTTGAAAATGCCTTGACTTTGAAATTTGGATCTAAGGACATGATGCTTTGGAAAGGAATTTCTTATTTTGTTTTCACAGAGGATGAGACCCTGTGGATTGCTTCTATCCCAATATGGTATGATGGACCATGCCCTCCTGAAGGGTTGCTGTGAACACCTTCAGAAAATTGCTTCGCTCAACTGCCAACTGAGATGAAACTAGCACACATGAAAGACCTAATTAAGGATGCCCCCATTCAGCAGGAAGCAGTTTGGAGAGAAAAAACTGTGCCCATGATCCCAAATATTGTTATAAATGTTCTTTTACATTTAAAGGGGGATATGATATAGATATGAATAATTTGCTTTGGTATGGATTTTGAGGTCAATTTTGTTATATGTATATGCATATTTCTGCTCTTGATTAAGGTATTGTGATTGTGTAGTTTATGTAAAAATGTAACATATATAGGTTGTTAAAAGATAACCATAATAGTCAAGTTTGTAGTCATGTTAGTTAAGATTTTCTAGATGTGCATGGATATATTTCAGATAGGCATTTCTCATATCTTTCAAAGACTGCAGAATATGGCATTTAATGTTTCAATAACTTAGGGTTTTTCATGCCAGTGAGACATTCTGCTCCTGGCACCACCAATCTACTTCAGGAAGAAGATGGGCAGTGAAGAGGATCCTTATGGAGTTTGATAGCCATTTGGGCAAGAAAACTGCTCTTGCCTGGACTATTGCATAAACTGGACACAGAGAACCCGCAGAGAGAGGACTACTGAAATTACCTAAAGGTGAGATGATCTTTCCGGGTTCCTGATTCATGAAAGAGTCTGCGAGACATTCTGCAGGACACAGCAGATAGTGACTGAACTGCCTTTGAAATTTCCTGCTTCATTGAAATGTCTGCTGGAAACTGTGGGCCTGTAGACCGAAGATGGGTGCCCCAACAGTACAGAAGAACTATGTGATTTCTAGAGTTTTGTAAGTTGCTTACTTCCCATTTACTTAGGTGATATTATATCCTTCTGGAGTGTTTGGAGTTGAAGAAAAGATAGATAGTTATAGTTGTTTTCCTTTGTTATGATAAAAGATAAAGTAGATGTAAATATTGTAACTGTAATTCTTGCTTGATTACTGTTTTGTTATATGTAATTTTGCTATGTTAAAGTTAAAGCCTTCTTTTTTGTTTAAACAGAAAAAGGGGAAATGATGGGGGAAGGTCATTGGTTAAAAAATAAAGAAACTGCTTGGCCCTCATAGGTTAAAACATAGGTGGGTGGAGTCAACAGAACAGAACGCTGGGAAGAAGAGGAAGTGAGGTAAAACGCCTCAGACAGACGCTATGCTTCCCCTCTCGGGGCCAGACGCGATCAATGAAGCTCTGACCCAGGATGGACATAGGCTAGAATCATCCTGGTAATCACACCTTGGGGTGCTACACACATTATTAGAAATGGGCTAGTCCAGGTTCGAGAGTTAGCTGACAAGAGGCTAGATATAATGGACCAAGCAGTGTTTAAATGAATACAGTTTGTGTGTTCTTATTTCGGGGCATAAGCTAGTCAGGCGAACAGGAGCTGGGGTGGCAGGAACACAGCCAGTAGCTCCCTCAAAAGATACCACTATAGATTGGTATCTTCTGAATAGCCACATGTGTGTTAACGACCTTATGAATGATTGACTACAGCTTCTTGTTTGTTAGTTTTTGTTTTTCTAGACTGGATTTCTCTGTAGCTTTGGAGCCTCTCCTGGAACTGGCTCTTGTAGACCAGGCTGGCCTTGAACTCACAGAGATCCACCTACCACTGTCTTTTGAGTGCTGGAATTAAAGGTATGCAACACCACCACCCAGCTCATATTTATATTTCTTAATAACTTTTATTGCTCAACTCTATATCATGTCTAATAATTTTGTGACTAATAAGTGTTTTGAAATGTACTGTTTGACAAAATACCACTAATCTATGTTAATACTAAAGCTAAAATTACTTGAAATATATTATCTAAAATGTATTGAAAAATTCTCCTGCTCTGCTGTAGGCCATCTACCTGGTACCTCACCAATGTGTGTATGAATTTTTTTATTTAAATTTCTGTTTTGTTTTGTGATATTGAGTTCATGTAACCTCTTCCTGTATGTACTATGACAGAGTACGTTCCACTGGTTAAGATGCCTATTTACCTCACCTAGCAACTCTTCCTTTAGGCTATGTTTTGATCATTCTAATTTACCTTGAGGTTTAATACTACAACTCTATGTCATATATAAATATCATATAGGATACAGAGGGAGAAAAATACAGTCCTGGAGATTGTCGCTTAACAATACACATATAATACAGATCAAGGGATATCTTCTTTAAGGACTTTAGTTATTATTCCTCCCCAGAGGACCACTTTCCTAAAAATGCAATCTCCTCTTTACGAGATCATATGAATGATCCTTCCATATACACCATTTGGTTCCCCCAAGCACAAAACATGATGCTCAGAGCTGGAAAGTTGGCTCTGTGATTTAGAGTTCTTGTTGCTCTTTCAGGGAATCTGGGATCACTTCCCAGGATCCACATGGTGGCTCATATGCATCCTGTAACTACAGCTCAAAGGAATCTGATAAAGTATAAGTTATTCTGAACAATAGAAAAGTAACTAAGATACATATGAAAGCTATAAAAGGTATTTATCCTCTGCACTGCAGCCAACCTACCTGAATCCTCAAAATGTATTTGTTAAATGCATTGATTTATGATTTTTCTCTTATTCTGTGGCAATGCTTTCCAGAGTGAAACATGATTGATTTCATTGTTGGGCCACACTCACTCATATTTGGCTCAGAATAATCTATCTGTTATTATTTCTGGAGCAAGAGCTATGTTCTACATTGAAACTTCTGAAGACTAAAATTTGATATTCTTAACTTATTTCTTTTGAGCACTAAGTTAGAGATCCTTGGCAATAACCAAGAAAAATATTAAAATTGAGTATAATATAGTTGAAATTTTAGAGCATCTAAGAAAATGAATAGAAATGTTAACTAATAAAAAATGAGAGTTTTGAAGATTATTAAAATTTTATAAAAATGTTAAAACTAGAAAATAGATTTTAAAAATTTTGAGGCTGCATTCAAGCTAAAGTTAAATACTATTTTTTCTCAAATCCCTACTCCTCTCTATCCTCTGTGCTTCCTTCTCCACAGAAACAATTAGAGCTTCCTCCTCCACCACAATCCCAACCCACTCTCTTCTCAAAGATTCACCAAATGCAAAGTTTCATATAAAAGAAAATTTTGTTATGACCTTATTTAAAATAAAACCTAAAGGGATAAATAATTCTTATACTAGCTTTGTTCTCTAAACAAAAGAGTAGCCTAGAAATGTTTATGGGGATTTCTGATCTGTACAGGGTGCTCTCAAGTTTTCAAAACTAAATAGGAACACCTTCTTGACTTATGAGCAATGGTTTGCTGACTTATATAAATTACTAGAGCTATTGGCTCCAGGAAACAATGCTTAGGGGTGGTTCCATTTAGGAAATTGAAAAGACCATTAGTACTTTAACAAAATAGATGTTAATGGTAAAACTGCCTACAAAACACTAAGACTAGATACTTAGTCTGCACTGTAGTGCCAAAAATATTCCCCGAAGCTATTAATGAGACCAGAAAGACTGAAAAATAAGGCCAAGAAAAACTATACCAACTTACAGACATACATTGATTGTTTTATGTGCATTAGTATTTTGTCTGCATGTATGTCTGTGCACTCTGTCAGAAGGTCAGAAGGTTAGGAAAGTCTTCAGATATCATGAGACTGGACTTAGGAGCAATTAGGAGTCACTGTAAAGGTGCTGAAAATTGAACCCTGACCCTCTGCAAGGGCAGCCAGTACTCTTAATAACTGACTCATCTCTCCAGCACCAATTCAGAATTAAAAAAAAAATTAAACAGGTCCAGGGTGTAAATGTGCCTGCTATCAAGAATGACCACTTGAGATCCATCCCAGGAGCTCAAATAGTTAGTAGATCAGATCAGCTGGCATATAAACATGCATGCACAAAATAAATTAAATAAAAAATAAAATTTTCAAACAACATTCACTAATTCTTCCTGAGAACTTTGAGGATGGCAAAAGTGATGCCTTATATACTCTGCATTTACAGAAGGGCTAGGAGAGGGATTGGCCACTCTAAGGGGAACAACACAACATTAGCTATACTTGTCTCAAATAACTTCATTAACTTAGTAACTGAACTTTAAAGAGCTACTATATTTTTAAAGCAGTCAAAACAGCTAAGCTCTCAAGCAAATGGACCTACTGATGCTTTCTCTACTGAGAAAGTTGTTTATTCATAACTATTATAGAAAGCCTGGCCCATGCAAGAACGATTTGTGAAACTTACTTAGATTGGTGCTATTCCAAAACGAACAATAGACCTGTGAGAGAAAAATTTGAGTAAAGTCAAGGCCAAAATAAGGCTACTCTGAAATAATTCAGGGATATATTCCTTTCCTTCTGAATAACATCATTGAGATAATTATTAACCAAGAGGAACAAAGGTCCTAATAGATGCATGGACAATGTTTTACATCCCACAAAGTTGAAGTTGGAGATTCTATCTATCTATCTATCTATCTATCTATCTATCTATCTATCTATCTATCTATATCTATCCATACATACATATATATGTATATATGTGAGTGTGTGTAATATATTTTTATAGCATAACACTTGTCTCTCCTGAGTAAAATTCTAGGTTCAATTCCCATGACTGCATAAAGAAAGAACAGCATCTATCATAAGCATAAGGAGCCAGCCACCAGAGAGTCCTTTTTACCTCTACCAAAACCTCAGACCAAAGTGGGCAAGAACCTGACTGCACGAATCCTCAGACTGAATGGCGCCAGGAGCTCCTGTCTCCTTCTAGCTTATATCCCTCTCTTCTCCCAGCCATATCACTCCAATCCCCACCTCCTTAATGCTGGGATTAAAGATGTGTGACTCCCAAGTACTTGGGATTAAAGGTATATGAGTAATCACTGTCTGACTCTGTTTCTTCTTTAGACTGAATCAATCTTATGTAGCCTAGGGTAACTTTGAACTCACAGAGATCCTTCTGCTTCTGCCTTCTGAGTGCTTGGATTAAAGGTGTGTGGCTCTGCTACCTGGCCTCTATAGCTAACTAGTGGTTTAGCTCTGCACTCTGATCTTCGGGCAATCTTAATTTGTTATATCACAAACAAAATATCATCACATTTCTCTGACTTCTTGTAAACTTTAGGTTGTTTTTTACTTTTGCATGAAAAATGTTCTTGGAATTTCATATTTATTATATGGATTGCTTTGTGAAGTATGGATATTTTAACAATACAAAATCTTCTAATCCATTAACACAGAATATCTTTCCATTTGTGTGCGTATGTTTGTGTGTAGGTGAAAATGGTACAGATACATCCCTTTTGTGTTCCTGCTACCTTGTTCTTTCTAATATCACCAATATCAGAGATAGCATATTATTTATTTTTAAAAGATATATTTTGTGTGTATGAGTATATACACATGTATGCACCAACTGGGTACCTGGTGGTCATGGAGGCAAGAAGAAAATGTGAAAGCCTCTGAACTTGGAGTTAAAAGTAGTTGTAGCCACCATGTGAGTGTTAAGAACTGTATCCGGACTATGCAGCGTAGCCAGTGCTCTTTACCACTGAGCCATCTCTCCAATTCTTTGGGATTTCATGCATGAATAAGATGAAACACATTCTCACCCCAATTTCTCCCTCCAACTCCCTAGACAGTCCCCTGCCAATTTCATGCCCGCTCTTTATCATCCATTAAGTACAGTTAGTGCCCATATGTTCTCATCCATGTATGCAGTGATGTGTGGTCACCCACTAGAGTGGTGGTTCTCAACTTTCTTAATGCTGAGTCCATTTAATATAATTCCTCGTATTGTGGTGACCCACAACCTTAAACTTATTTTCATTGCTACTTCATAACTGTAATTTTGCTATTGTTATGAATGGTGATGTAAATATCTGATATGCAGGTTATCTGTTGGGTGACCCCTGTCAACGAATCATTCGACTGCTAAAGGGTCATGGTCGACCGGTTGAGAACCACTGCAGTAGAGCATGAGAAAGTTATCAGTAGTCATATGTTTTGTTTTGGTTTTAAGAATGATTTTCCCCCACCTACCAACTTCAACTGTCAACAGTTCCTTAGTAAGGGAACTTAGTAAGCTCCACAGAGCTCCTCCCTCATAGCAGCTTTAAAGCCAACAGCTTTTCAGTAAGAAATAGAACCCAGAGAACTCCTCCTCCATTGGCAGTTTCAACTGCCAGTAGTAACTTGGTAAAGAATAGAGCCCAGAGAACTCTTCTACCATCTTTGCTGGAATTTTGGCTAGACTAATATTGTGCATAGCTCTTAAGAGTTCATGAATATAACATCCATGTCATATGCAGCGATTTACATTTGATAGTACTCCTTCTCAGTTTCCAGCTCCTGCATTCTTTGTCTTCTCTTCCTTTGTATCCCATTTATACTATATCTCAGCAGAATACCATTAAACACATGAAATAAGAAGTATACTTGAGAAAACATTATAGTAACATACCTAATCAGCAATGAAAGGTAAATTGAAGTTTATATACAAACATATATTTGCCCTTAAGATTGCTAAAACAAGCTTATGTAGTGATATTTATCTGCCTCCTTTTTACTTTGTTGTCTAAGAACCTGAAATCAGAAAAAGATACTTTTAAATGAAACTGTTATTGACTGTTATCACACACAAAGCCAATACATTTATGACCTTTATCCTAACTTGAGTCTTCTTAGTAAAACTAAAATTATTATGTCATTTAAAGTTTTGGAATGTTTTATGTATGATACTGTGACTGTCATCTGTGGCTAAGACTTGCTAACTTCTCAGTAAATTGCAGCAGGAAAGAATTATGTATATAATATCTATATCTATCTATCTATCATCTATATATGTCTTCATGCTTTATGGAAAATTAACTTGCCCTCTTCTGCAGATATATTTCAGGAGTTATATATAACAAGCAAAACTATGTTAGTGGTTCATATAAATGCCCACCTGAAGCTGGTTTAAATGTTTACAAAATGGAGAATTGAAGTAGAATGGTCACTATAGTCCCTTTTTTTTCTTACTTAGTTGAGCCTTGTTCTATGGTGTCCTAAGTGACATCAATTCTTGTAGTAAGGAGTCTGCTTGTTTGTTCCCAGCTGCTCAGCCCTGAAATAACCACACACAAACTGTATTAATTACATCACTGCTTGGCCAATGGGCTCTAGCTTCTTATTGGCTAACTCTTACATATTAACTTAACCCCATTTCTATCAATCTGTGTATCGTCATGTGGCTGTGGTTTACTGGGTAAAATTTTGTCCAGTGTCTGTCTGTGGCAGGACTACGTGGCTTCTCTGAACTCTGCCTTCTTTCTCCCAGAATTCAGTTTAGTTTTCCCCACCTAGCTCTGTTCTTCCCTTCTCAAAGCAGTTTCTTTATTAACCAGTGATATTCACAGCATACAGTGGGAAATCCCACATCAAGTTCTTGAAGACATATTCAGGCTGCAAGATAAAAATATTCAAGCTTGAAATTTAATCTGATAACTTGTGTTTGGAAGAATATGATTCTCAAAATAGAAATTCTCTTTCCATTTGTCTAAATGAAAACATTTAAAATGTCTCAAATTAATAAACATATGATTCACGAATTTTAATGTAGGCTTATTTTCAACTTTCTCTCATTGTTTTACTCTCTTCAAACACTGGAAAGAAAATAAACAAATTTAGACTTGTCCTCAACTAAATGACAAATACTAAGACCCTGGATACATGAAATTTACCAAATGCTTCACAGGGAAAACGGTGCTCTGAAAAATGACATCAGGGTCATAAAAAACTTTCTTTTTATTTCCCCTTGTATTGAACATAGATGTTTTCTGTATAATGAATCCAGATATTGGTTGCCTATCCCTCTACTCCTCTCAGTTCCTCCCAACCTCCCTTCTCATCCAGATCGATCCAACCTCTTTCTGTCTTTCATTTAAAAACAAATAGGTATCTAGGAAATAATAATAAAACATATTAATATAAAACAAAAACTAACACATCAGAATAGGACAAAACAAACAGGAGAAAAAGAGTCCCCCCAAAGGCACAAGAAACATATATAGACACAGAGACCCACTCATTCACACACTCAGGAATCTCATAAAAACACTAAATTGGAAGCCATAATACTTATGCAAAGGACATGTAAGATTAAAGAAAGAGAAATATACATATTTACATACATATATGTGCTCTTTTTAAATTAAATACATAAATTAAAATATATAACATAAACTAAGAAATAAGATAAAATTTTAAAAAGAGAAAAATGATTCCTAAAATAATTCTCTGTGGTGATATGGATACTAATTCTTCTGCAGAAATTTGGTCACCATATACTTTTCCTTGCTTATATGTTTTATTTTATTATTATTCAATACATATTTTTCTACTAATAGACACTGACTTCATATTTATAGACATCATTATGATATTTTAATACAGTTCTGTCTATCTGACCACCTTCCTGCTTTTTACTATTATGCTTAACACAGCTGGGAAGAGAGAATCTCAATTTTTGCGTCTATTGGATTATTCTGTGGATATGTCTGTGGGACATTTTCTCAATTTCTCATTTTATGTAAAAAGGCCCAGCTCACTGTTGAGTGGTGCCACCTCTGGCAATGTGTTCCTGGCTTGTATAAGGAAAGTAGCTGAGAAGACCATGGGGAGCAAGCCAATAAGTTTGTTTCTGTGTAGTCTTTGCCTTGAGTTCTAGTCCTGACTTCCCGTTATAATAGACTATAAACTGTAAGCTTAAATAAGTCCCCTTTTAGCAAGTTGATTTTGGATGTGGTGTTTATCACAGTGACAGAATGCAAAGCAGAACACCACCAATTCTTGACATCTTCCCAGCCCACAATAATTTCTATCCTCCTTGCACATAAACTTTTTCTTAATTTTAATTTTTTCTCACATTTGAAAATAGGTGATTTTCTTTTTTATCTGTAGCATAATTTTGCATAGGGTGAGATTCTAAAGCTTATTTCTCTGTAAGTGACATGATTTCATCATTCATGGATGAACAATACTAGTATATAGCGTAGATATCCTATATTTTTCTCTAGGCATTCATTTGTTGATGGGCATGAAGGCTGATTCTTCTCCATTATTCATAATGCCACAATTAACATGGGTATGTAAGAATGTCTTTTGTACATTGACTTCATTTTCCTAAACATGCCCAAGATCATATGCCGGCTTTCCCATTGGTTGTCTCCATAATTGGTATACCAAGGTTCATTCCCACAAACAGTATAAAAAAATTCATGTTTTTTTTAAATTTTTCGAGACAGAGTTTCTCTGTGTAACAGCCCTGGGTGTCCTGGAGTGTCCTCGTCACTATGTAGATAAGGCTGGCCTCGAATTCACAGAGATCTGCCTGCTTCTTCCTCCCAAGTCCTGGGATTAAAGGTGTGTGCCACCACCACCCAGCAAGAATTCACTTTAGTTTAATTCTCACACGAATTTGGTTTTCTTTCAACCAAAGTCATTCTAAATATGAAGAAATGGTATTTCAATGTAAGTGTGGTTCACATTTTCTAGATGGCTAATGCTGCTGAGCCTCTTTATATATTTATTGGCCATTTGGAATTCTACTTTTGGGAAATGTTTGGTTAAATCCTTTGTCCAGTTTTAAGTTAAATTATTTGGGTTTGGATCATTAAGTTTCTTCATTTTTTATGTATTCTAGGTATTCATAATCTGTCCAATGAGTATCTTAGAGACCTTTTCTCCAATTCTGTAAATTGTCATTTGACTCTATTAATCATTTCCTTTGCTGTGAGCCTTTTACTTGGTGTGATTCCACTTGTTAATGTTTGCTTTTCATTCTACTCTTTTGGAGACTTATCCAGAAAACTATTTTGTACACCAATGTTTTAAAATATTTCTCCTAACTTTTCTTCTAGCAGCTTCAAAAATTGTGGTTTTCCGCTTAGGTCTTTCTTCAGTGGTGAAAAAAAAAAACTGTTTGTTTTGTATTGTACAGTTTTAGAAACTTTGTGTATAAGCAGTGGAACGTTGATAAGGGGAGATTTCTTGTCTCTCATCCAGTTACAAACCAGGCCTGACTCTACTTAGTCTCTGATATCAAGCACATTCAGGGAAGTTTTTTGTCCAAAGACGATGCGTGAGATTCTCTATTCCAATACTCTTGTTTATGTATATGCTTTTATACACATATAATTTTGTTTGGATTACTGTGGATCTACATTATGCTTAAAATCAGTATTCGTGTATATGAATCAGTCGGGGTTGGGCACTTTATGGTCAGGTTTTCTCTTTATTTCTACTTGTTGTGGATTACTGTAATGGTTTCCATCTCCCGCAAACAGAAGTTTCTTTGATGAGAGATATGCTTGTCTGTGGATGTAGGATGAGCATTTAAAATGCAGCTAGAAATTTAGGTTTATAGGCAGGTGTGGTAATGCATGTCTTTAATCTCAGCACTAGGGGTTTTGTTAGATAATCTATAGATCTTGGGGGAAAATTATTACCCCAATGGAATAACTTCATTCAAACTATAACTATTTGTATCTGCCATCTATCTATCTATCTATCTATCTATCTATCTATCTATCTATCTGTAACGGCATAAACGAATGCAGACAGATTGTAAAAATATATATAGCTTTAATGGCAAAATAGACTTACAGAACCACCGTTCCCATGGAGACCAGGAAAGCAGAAAGGGACAGCTGGGAGCACGCTTGCCAAATTTATAGGCCAACATTAGCCCGAGGCGAACACGCCCCCTAAGGGGTGGGACTTATCCCTACATCTCCCCTTTTTGTCTAAATAAGACAGAACTAAACCAAAGACAACTATATGCAATAACAACAAATAATAAATATAACAAACAATATTGAGAACAAAAACTTTGCAAAACATTCTATCTCAAGGAGTCCAAATAATGTAGAGAATAACTACAATTATATAATCTTCAACTCCATCAAAGATCTGAGAAGGGAATAAACACTACTCAACAAACGAGATATATCCAAAATGTACAAGAATTGACAGAGACAACTGACTACCTGGGCAATCAGCCAAAGTCTCGTTTGCAACGTTGAGGCAACCTATTTTGGCTAAGGCCTAACATAACTGGCATACCATTATTAAAGGCAAGGAACTTTTCAAAACTATCTTACCCTGTCTTGGCAGGATATGACAGTCCTGTTTTATCCATTGATGCATGCTCTGTATCTCTGTCAGTGGTTGAGGTATGGGCATTTCTTTGCCCAAAGGCCAGTTCTGCCAACAAGAAAGGCTCCAGGTGGAGTGTCTTTGGTACTCAACATTCTCTCGGGAATACAGCGGTGTTGCCAGGAGCAATTGTGTCTCCCTATCACGAAACTCTGAGTTAGATTAAAGGCCATTTTCTACAACTCTTTGAAGAGGTCGAAGATTATCTATCTATACTGAGTATATAATCTCTATATATCTAGAGAACCTGATTAGTCTAATTATAAATGACAAACTTAGATGACTATTTATCTATATTATTCTCAATATCTATCTAACTTAAAGACTAAGACAATAAACAACTGTGTAATAAATGATTATAATGACCTCCAAATATAAACACTGTACAAATATACATTGAAATATGGCAAATATATATCAATACACAAATATTATATAAGTATCTTAATCAGAGGTAGCAATGTACACTGCAATATGGTAAATATATACAATATATATATATCAATACAATATATGTCAATAAATAAAAATGTTTTAAACAGACATAGAAACATGCATGCATACAATAGTCAATATAATTTAACTTTGTATCAATATACAAGAATCGATACCAATATATTTGTCTAAAAGCAGTAACTCACAATTATAAATCTATCATCCCATCATTCCCTCTTTTTTTTTTTCAAAATGATCACTGAGCTTATAAAATTCCTCCCCCAACCTCCCAACCCTTAAATGATGTCCCTAAACCCAGGGGTAATCTTTACTGGGAGAAGGAACGTTGTCCTCTAGTATTACTTCCAGCTGTCATGGGGCGACGTTCTTTCTGGGGGATCCTGTGAAAGTAAAATGATGGTTAAATGTCAAGATCAATGTCTTTTAAAATTGCAAATAGTCTCTGAGTATTTTGTGGAGGTCTGGCCAGATGGGTTGATCGGGTTATAAGAATTAGCCAGTAAGGGCTAGAGCTAAAGGGCCAAGCAGTGTTTAAAAGAATACTGTTTCCGTGTAATTATTTTGGGTAAAGCTAGCCGTGGGGGCGGCCGGGTGCCGGGGACGCAGCCCTGCCACCCTTATTACTACATCTATCTATCTATCTATCTATCTATCTATCTATCTATCTATCTATCTCTCTATCTCTCTATCTCTCTATCATCTATCTCTCTATCTATCATCTATCTATCTATCTATCATCTATCTATCTATCTATCATCTATCAATTCCCCAATCAGAGAGTGATTGGTTACTCAGACAGGATATCTCTATGCAGTCCTAACTGTCCTGGAACTTGTTATAGATAAAGCTAGTCTCAAACTCACAGAAACATGCCTTCCTTTGTCTCACAAATACTAGGATTAAAGGCATGTGTAATAACATGTGATTCTCATTACCTTTTTTTCTGAAACTCAGGAAAAACAAGGATTTCATATATGCTAAGAAATTGCTCTACCAATGAGCCATATCCCAGTCCTTCATATCTTAAAAAATTACATTCTATATTTAAGATAAAATAATTCATCTGTCTGAGTCTCACATAATTCACTTAATAATCTCTAGTTTCACATATTTTTTAGCATTTCACACAGTGATCTGGGCATTCCCACACTAATTCTCAACTTAAAAAATGCCCCCATGAGTTGGCTTTAAGCCAGTCTTTAGAAGGAATTTTCTGAATTGAATTTCCTTCCTCTCAGTTGACTACCTTGTGTCAAGAGGTCAGAAAACAAAAGCTAAGCAGAACAACAGGCACAAACTCTATCCCTCATTTTAGCACTATAGGCAGTTGAAGCTGGCATGAAGGATGTGTTCTCAAACCTATCGCTCACTGAGCAGCTACTGACAGTTGAAACTGCCATAGAGGAAGAGCACTCCAGGCAATATGTTTTACAGAGGAGCTACTGACAGTTGACGCAGCCAAGGAGGAGGTGCTGTCTAGTAACCTCCTCCTTTTCTGTAATGACTATTCTTGCTTGTCAACTTATCTGCATCAGAATTAACTAAAAGCCAAATGTCTAGGCACACCTGTGAGGTATTTTTTTTTCTTAATTAAATCATTTGAGGTAGGAAGACCCACTTTTAATACAGATCTTTGGAGTTGGGAAGATTCACCTTTAATCCGGGCCACACCTTCAGCCTATATAAAGGACAAGGAAGAAGGAAGCTTGCTTGCTCTACCAGCTTGCCCTCACACTCACTGACAAATCCATTCCTTCATTGGCATTAAACCCTTCTATTTTGGGATTCTGATATATACTGAAACCAGCTGAGACATTCAGCCTCATAGGCTGAACAACTACTGGATTCCTGGATCTTCCATTGGTAGACAGCTGTTGTAGAACTAGCTGGGCTACAGCCTGTAAGCCATTCTAATAAATCCCCTTACTATAGATACAGACTCATTCTGTAAGTTATATTCCTCTAGAAAAAAAAAAATCTTAATACACTATCGCTTACTGAGCAGTTTGTTACTAGTAGTAAAATCTACTGTGGGAAAGTGCTCTCCAGGATCTATTATCCTTATTTATATGTTATTGACAGTTGAAGGGACCACGGAGAAGTTGCTTTCCTGAAGATACACTACACTGTGTAGCTGTTAATAGGTGGAGCTCTCATGAGACAGGAGTACTGTTGGGCTCTCATTTCCTTAGGGGATTATGGCAGTTGAGGCTGCCAGGAAGAAAGTTATCTCCGGTCCCTCTCCCGTAATGGGAAACTTATCACAGGTGACACTGTCATGGGAGGTGTTCTGCAGGCCCTTTCCCTTTCTTTGGAGCTATTGGCAGTTTAATTTGCATTGGTTGGGGTGCTCTCCAGGCCCAATAGCTTGCTGAGGAGTTACTGACAGTTGAAGCAGCCTTGGAAGAGGTGCTCTTCAGGCCTCATCTCTTACTGAGGAGTTAGAGCTGGTTGAAGATGTCCTGGGGGAGGTGCATATCCCTTACTGAGGAGATGTTGCTAGTAGAATCAGCTATGGGAAATGTTCTCCAAATTCCATCCCTGACTGAGGAACTACTAGCATATGAATCTTCCATGGAAAAGGTGACCTTCACACCCTGTCTTAGAAGTTGAATTTCTTAAATAAACACCAAGAGCAAAATCAATTTGTAGAAGAAGGGAATTGTTTTTTTCTTATAGCATGTAGTGCATCCTCTGTTGAAGTCACAATAGGAATTAAAGGCTAGAACCTAGGCAAAAAGTGAGGCAGGGAATGTAGAAGAATAAGGCCTTTTCCCTTACTGAGTTGCTACTGGCAACTGAAGCAATGATAGGGTACTCTCCCTCCAGGCCCTACCCCTTAATGAATTATAGGCAGTTGAAGCTGTTATGGGGGAGGTACTCAACAGGGCTTTTTCTTTACTGAGGAGTTATAGGCAGTTAAAACAGCCATGGGGGAGGTACTCAAGAGGGTTTATTTTATAGTGAAGTGTTACAGGCAGTTGATGACGGCATGGAGCAGGTGTCTACAATGCAAGTTGATGCTGCTATAGGGAGATGTTCTCTAATTCCACCTCTGAATAAGGAGCTACAAGCAAATAAAGCTTCCATCAGAGGATTAGATCTCCAGGCCCTGTCTTATTTAGGGCTTCTAATTGCATAAACATGATCAAAATCAACTTTGGAGGATATCACTTGTTAAAAAATCTTACAGCTTGTAGTCTGTTATCCATGGAAATCAGTGCAGGAACTCAAGACAGGTATCTGGGGGCAGGAACTGGAGCAGAGTCTGTGGACAGACATTGTTTATGACTTTCTGCCCAATGCTTGTTCAGCTTTCTTTCACCTTTAAAAATGTGTTTGTTTTTCAATTCATTATCTTAACCAATTTTTTGCTTTATAAGTAATACCATTCAACATTTCCACCTCCTCCCATTTCCTTCCCACTTCTCGACTCACCCTCCCCTCTCCCCCTCCAGTCCTAAGAGAGGACAGGGTACCCTGCCCTGTGGAAAGTCCAAAGCCTCCCTCCTCCATCCAGGCTTAGGAAGGTGTGCATCCAAACAGACTAGGATCCCAAAAAGCCAATATATGCAGTAGAATCAAATCCCAGTGCCATTATCATTGGCTTCTCAGTCAGACCCCATTGTCAGCTACATTCAGAGAGTCCGGTTTGATCACATATTCTTTCAGTCCCAGTCCAGCTGGCCTTGGTGAGCTCCCCTTAGATCAGTCACAGTCTCTGTGGGTGGACAAACACCTCGCGGTCCTGACTTCCTTGGTCATCTTCTCCCTCTTTCTGCTATTCAACTGGACCTTGGGAACTCAGACCAGTTCTCCGATATGAGAATCTGTCTCTATGTCCATCCGTCGCTGGATGAAGGTTCTATGGTGATATTCAAGATATATATCAGTGTGGCTATAGGAGAAGGCCAGTTCAGGCACCCTCTCCTCTATTGCCCAAAGACCTAGCTGGGGACATCCCCTTGGACACCTGGAAACCCCTCTAGAGCCAAGTCTCTTGCCAACCCTAAAATGGCTCCCTTAATTAAGACATCTTCTTTCCTGCTCCCATATCTGCCCTTCCTCCATCTCAACCTTCCCACTCCCCCAAGCTCTCCCCAGTCCTCACCTTCTCCCTTCTCTCCTCCCATCTCCCCTTCTGCCACCCCACCCACACCCCTGTGCTCACAACTTTTGCCCGGTGATTTTGTGTGCTTCCAGTTTCCAGGAGGATCTATATATGTTTTTCTTTGGGTTCATCTTATTATTTAGCTTCTCTAGGATCACAAACTATATGCTCAATGTATAATGAATTGAAAAAATTAAAAAAAATTATAGAAAAAAAACAAAATACCACTAATAAGTTCAAAATTCTTATTATCTTTTGTCTTATATACAATTAGTCTTTCCTCCCCTACAGCATAGCATAATGCTTTTTCCTCTACTGTAATACTGAATACAGTTTTCTTTCTTTCAAAAAATTGTGGTTTACACATTTCTTTCCTTTCATTGAAAATAGGTTTTTTAATAGAATATATCCCAATTATGGATTCCCTTCCTTCTATTCCTCCCAGTTCCTCTCTACTTTCCCATGTAGTTCTATCTCCTTTCTGTCTTTTATTAGGAAGCAAACATGCTTCCAAGGGAAAAAAATAAAGACAAACACATCAAAATTGGTCTAAAGAAATAAACAGAAGGAATAGAGCTCAATAAAAGGCATAAGAAAGAGAAAGATTCAGAGACCCACTTATTCACACAATCTGGAATCCCATAAAAACACAAAAACAAAATGCATAATATATATATGCAAGGGACCTATTGAGTAAAGATAGAGAAAAGTACATAATAAAAATAATAAAAAGTTAAAAAAATAATAAGTTAAAAGAACAAAGAAAAAGAAACAAACAAAAAAAGGAATAAATGCCATAACATGACACTATGATTCATGGAACTTTCAAAAAAGTCATGAAGTTTGTTTTCTGTTGACCCTCTACTGCTGCATATGCAGTCTACAATTAGGAGAAGTTTGTTTCCCAAGTATGTCTCCCTAGGAGAACATTAAAGTTTCATTTGCAAGTGGTTATCAACTGGAGATTGTTTCTAGGCTAGGGTCAGGCATTGAGTCCACTTCTTCCAGCTCTAGGGCCCCATCTGATGCGGATCTGTAGGCTTCCCCAGTCTCTCTGATTTCATATCTGCTTTGATCCTATTGATTTAAAGTACCTTGTTTTCTTAGTATCCTCCTTCCCCTCCAGCTCCCACACCATTTTTATCTCTTCATTAACACGGTTCCCTGAGCTTTGAGGATAGGAATTTGATGGAAACATCGCACTTAAAATAGAGTGCTCCCAGGTCTCTCACTCTCTGTATGCATATCATCTGTTTGTGGATGCTTGTAATTGTTTCTATATGCTGCTACAGGAAATTTTGGTGGTGATGGCTGAGGCACTGACCTATAACTATATCAGAATTTTATTAAGAGTCATTTTATTTCTATGCTCCTATAATAGGACAGTAGTATTTGTTTTACCATTAGGTCCTTGGGCTATATAGTTTCATGTTCGGGATCACCCAAGAAGTGTCTAGTATGGATTCCATTTTATGGAGCGGGTCTTACATCAAATCAGTTATTGGTTAGTTACTCCAAGTTTTAGGCCACCATTGCACTAGCATATTTTGCAGGCAGAAAAGGACATGTGACTTGGTTGGTGTTTATACTTTTCATTTGGTGTAATGCAAAGTAGTTTCTTGTACAAGATTAGCAGCCCATAGGAGTGAAGGCTGTATTTAGTCAGCAGCTTGAATTTTTATGTTCAATTAGTTTTCAAATATTGTCTTCAGCAGCAGGGCCTTGCTGTCAGTTTGTGGAGAGGAACCAATAGTCTTGGGCATAGCCTGGGTTGTTTAGGGGCTTCCCATGGGACTCCTTTGACCAACAATGTGATTAGATGTGATCCATTCCTGATACTGGGAGCTTCATTTGGTGACAAGAGATGTCTAGTTGTGGCTCTCTCTTCCCCACTAGTTGAAGTTTTCATTTATATTGCCTTCATACATGTAAATATTTTGGAAGATTATAATGCATTGCTACGCTTTAAACCACCCTTAAATTCTGGTAACTCTTCTTGTATTTCTTCTTTTATTCCTCTTTCCCTTCCCCTTTCCTGCTTGATACGCTCATTCTAGTCCTCTTCCTTTATCCATCCACAATTATCTATTCCATTTTCCTTTACTAAAGATATCTGATTTCTCCTTCCTCAGTCCCTCACTCTATACCATGCCTATGTGATTCTATGGATTGATTGTACCTTGGTTATCATCACCTTAACAGCTAATATCTGCATATGAAAATACAAAACATATTTCTCTCTCTTGATCTGGGAGACCTCACTCAGGATGATATGTTTTTTCTAATTCTATCCATTTGCCTGAAAACATCATAGTTTTATTTTTTTAAATGACTGAGTAATATTATGTTGTGTGAATGTACCCCAGTTTCTTCATCCATTCTTTGGTTGAGGGAAATCGAGGTTGTTTCAAATTTCTGACTATTATAAACAGAGCAGAAATGAACATAGTTGAGCAAGTGTCTCTGTGGTAAGATGAGGCATTGCTTGGGTATATACCAAACAGTGATTTAGCTGGATCTCAAGGTAGATCAATTCCCATATTCTTTTGCAGCCACCATGCTGATTCCCATAGTAGTTATATAAATTTGCACTCCTACCAAAATGGATAAGTGGTCCCCCCACTCCACATTTTTGCCAGAATGAGCTGTCATTTTTTGAATTGACCTTTTTTTATTAATTTATTTGTTTGTTAAAGATTTCTGCCTCCTCCCCGCCACCGCCTCCCATTTCTCTCCCCCTCCCCCAATCAAGTCCCCCTCCCTCAGGGAGGGTTCCCTGCCCTGTGGGAAGACCAAGGACCTCCCACCTCCTTCCAGGTCTAGTAAGCTGAGCATCCAAACTGCCTAGGCTCCCACAAAGCCAGTACTTGCAGTAGGATCAAAACCCAGTGCCATTGTTCTTGACTTCTCAGCAGTCCTCATTGTCCGCTATGTTCTGAATTGACCTTTTAAAATTGGCTATTCTCTCTGTTGTAAGATGAAATCTCAAAGTAGTTTTTTTTTTTTTTTTTTTTGGATTTTTCGAGACAGGGTTTCTCCGTAGCTTTTGGTTCCTGTCCTGGAACTAGCTCTTGTAGACCAGGCTGGCCTCGAACTCACAGAGATCCGCCTGCCTCCGCCTCCCGAGTGCTGGGATTAAAGGCGTGCGCCACCACCGCCCGGCTTCAAAGTAGTTTTTACTTGCATTTCATTGATGGCTAAGGATATAGAACATCTCTTTAAGAATCCTATTGCTTTCCTTCTGCTCCTAATTTGGACCTTGAGATTTCTGGCCAGTGCTCCAATGTGGGTCTCTGCCTCTGTCTCTTTTCATCGCCTGATGAAAGTTAATATTCAGGAGGATGCCTAAATGTTTGTCTTTGGATTCACCTTCTTATTTAGCTTTCCTAGGATCGCAAATTATAAGCTCAATGGCGGTGGTGGGGAGGAGGCAGAAATCCTTAAGAAATAAATAAATTAAAAAAAAATAATTTGCACATAAACTATTTTACCAAAAAAAAAAAAGAATCCTATTGCTCAAGTTAAGACTTCAAGCACTGTATTGAATAGGTATGGAGAGAAACTCAAATTCCACTAAATTTAGGAACAAGATAAAGTTTTCCAGTTGCTTCATAACTACCCAATATAGTACTTGAGGAATTTTCTTTATTGGTGTAAATGAGATGGGAAGATACACCCTGAATGTGGTCAGCATCATTTTCTGGACTGTAGCTTAGACTAAATGAAAGTGAGACCAAGCTGATCAGTACCTTGCTTATATTTATTCATTGTTTAGGGATGCTGTTTCAATTTTTTGCCACTTTGATGCTGTCTTAGTTATATTCTATAGCCATGATAAGATACTGTGCCCAATACAGCTTATAGAAGAAAGAGCTTGTTTAGGCTTATGGTTCAGAGTAGTAGAGTCCATGACCATCATGGAAGGAATCATAGCAGCAGGTGGGCAGGCCTGGTGCTGGAGCAGTAACAAGGAGCTCACATTTGATTCACAATCACCAGACAAAGTAAGAAAATTAACTGAGAATGGTGTGGGTTTTTGAGGTGATACACCTTCTCCAACAGGGCCACAACCCTTAATCCTTCCAAATCAGTTGCACCAATTGCGGACCAAACACTCAATTATATGAGCCTGTATGGCCATTATCATTTAAATAATTACAGGTGCCTTCTCATCCCCACAATGATGAATTGTAACCTGGAATTGTGAGCCAAATGAACCCTTTGTATGTTAACTTGCTTACCATAGCAGTAAGAAATGAACCTAAGATAGTATTATTCTGATAAATTGTTTTGTAGCTTTTCTTTCGATTGTACTCTTATCTGGTTTTGCTACCAGACTAATATTGGCTTTATAGCATGAATTTACTAGCATTACTTATTTCCCTTACTATTTTTTGAATACTTTATGAATTATTGAAACTAGTTCTATAAGGGACAACATTGAGTACATTATGTCCTGGACAATTTAGCTGAAATATTATTGCTATTTCAATTTCTTTATGTGTTCTTAATTTTAGTAAGTCATACGTGTAGAGAAATTTACTCACTTTTCCTAAGTTTTCAAATTTATTACAATATAAATTTTCAAATTATTATTGTATTGAAATTCTTTTGATCATTTATGTCTGGTGATTTAAAAAATAAAATAAGGTGCTCCAATTCTGTACACATCACTAATACTTGGTATATATCTTTTATTAATTGATATCTTTATCATTATATAGTGACCTTGATCAACCGTTATAACTTTTTTGTTTTGATTTTTGTTTTGTCAGGTATAGTTGTAGCTACTTCTGCTTGCTTTAGGTGTCCATTTGTTTGAAAATATTTTGTTTATCCTTTCATTTTCAGTCTGTGTGTGTCTTTGCTGATGAGGTGAATTTCTGTAGATAGCATATGTAATTAGATAATTAAATCCATTTACATTTAGAATTGTTATTGAAAGATACAGATGTATTATTATCAGTTAATTTGCTTTATTTAAAAGTTTAACATATTTTTTTGTTTGGTATTTCATCAGTAATTTGTGGTTTGAAAGTTTCATATTGATAATATTTGATTCACTTATGTTTCTGATTTTGTTGGTTGAGATCCCTCTAGTGAGATTTATATTCTACAAAATACAATGCTATAATAATGGTGCTTATATTTCTTTCACTTATGGATACAGGGCTCTTTGAGTAGCATTTTTAAAGATAGTTTGCTCATACATTCCTTCAGTTTCTGATTATCTGAGGCTTTAATTTCTCATTAATTTCTGAACACCAGTTTTGCTGAGCATGGTGCTCTTGAGTGGGATTTGCCTGCTTTCAGAGTTTGGAGGATGACATTCAGTCACTTTCTGGACTATACTATTGCTCCTGAGAAATATGTTGTTAAGAATTATGAGATTGCTTTTAAATGTAATAGCACTTTTCTATTAAAGATTCAAAATAATTTCTTTTTCTTGTTTTTCTGAAAGCTTGATTATAGTATGCCATTGTAAAATCTTTTCTGATCATTACTATTCAGAATTCTAAAAGCCTCCATTAAATATATATACATGATTTTCCCAAGATTAGGGAAACTTGATTTTTCTAATCATGAATAATAATTATAGATAGTAATGGGGTTCATTATGACATGTTCTTTTTTTTTTAGTGGCTATCTTTTTTTTTTATTGAGAAAAGGGAAAAAAGCAAGTTTCCACCTCCTCCCAGCCTCCCATTTCCCTCCCCCTCCTCCCACCCTTCTCCCCCTCCTCCCACCCTTCTCCCCCTCCCCCCACTCCTCTACCCCTCCCTCTCCAGTCCAAAGAGCAGTCAGGGTTCCCTGCCCTGTGGTAAGTCCTAGGTCCTCCCCCCTCCGTCCATATCTAGGAAGGTCAACATCCAAATTGGCTAGGCTTCCACAAAGCCAGCACATTAAGTAGGATCAAAACCCCGTGCCATTGTCCTTGGCGTCTCATCAGCCCTCATTGTTCGCCATGTTCAGAGAGTCCGGTTTTTTCCCATGCTTTTTCGGTCACAGTCCAGCTGGCCTTGGTGAGCTCCCCGTAGATCAACTCCTCTGTCTCAGTGGGTGGATGCACGCCTCGTGGTCCCGACTTCTTTGCTCATGTTCTCCCTCCTTCTGCTCCTCATTGGGACCTTGGGAGCTCAGTCCAGTGCTCCAGTGTGGGTCTCTGTCTCTATCTCCATCCATCACCAGATGAAGGTTCTATGGTGATATGGAAGATATTTGTCAGTATTGCTATAGGATAGGGTCATTTCAGGTTCCCTATCCTCAGCTGCCCAAGGAACTAACTGGGGACATCGCCTTGGGCTCCTGGGAGCCACTCTAGGTTCAAGTCTCTTGCCAACCCTAAGGTGGCTCCCTTAACTAAGAATTGTGCTTCCGTGCTCCCCATAGGAACTTGGGTGAGGGACTATTGACGGAAGCATAAGCAACTTACCTGAGGAAAACATCTCACTATCCCTTAGCAAACATTAGCTATAAGTTCCTGAGTGTAGGAGCCACATTATACATTCTACAATCCAATAACTTGGCTTTTCCTCTGTCTCTTATATTCTTTCATCCTCATCTTTTATAATATTCACTAGGGCTTGGAGGGAGGTGAGATTGATGTTCTGTTTGTGGCTTAGCATTCAACTGTCATTTGTACTCAGCACTTAAATCACTTGTGAGCATCTGCTATAACCACCACCAACTATAAAAATAGCTTTTCTAACCAAACTGACTGTAGTAATAGGAGCAGCAGGGCTGTATCCCCGGCACCCAGCCACCTGCATGGCTAGCTTATGCCCCAAAATAATTACACAGAAGCTGTATTCTTTTAAACACTGCCTGGCCCATTAGTTCCAGCCTCTTATTGGCTAGCTGTTACATATTGGTCTAACCCATTTCTAATAATCTGTGTAGCACCATGAGCTGGCTTACCAGGAAAGATCTTAACCTGCATCTCTCTGGAGTGGGAGAATCATGGTGAATGACTGACTCAGCTTCTTTCTCCCAGCATTCTGTTCTGTCTACTCCGCCTACCTAATTTTCTGTCCTATTAAAGGGCTAAGGCAGTTTCTTTATTTAACCAATGAAATCAACACAAAACAGAAACTCCCATATCAACTGACAACTATAGCAATCTTACGGTAATAAACATCAGTATGTAAAAGGAAGTTTTATGTGTTGAACATGTCCATTAGAAAAACAAAATTAGTAATTACTATTAGTAATAACAGGTAGAATTGACTGAAATTTTTGTTCTGCCCAGTCCTGCAGCTGTTCTGTCCGAAAGAAACACACAGATGTCTGCATTAATTGTAAACTGGTTGGTCTATTAGTTCCGGCTTCTTATTAACTCTTACATCTTAAATTAGTTCATAATTCTTGGTTAAATTAGTTAGTAATTCTTGTCTGTGTTAGCCACATGGCTTGGTACCTTCATCATCTTGCTTCCTCTTTGTCTGGATGACAACTGCAGACTGAGCCTTTCCTCTTCCCAGAATTCTGTTCTGGTTGTCCTGTCTATTCTTCCTGCCTGGCTATTCATCAATCAGCATTTTATTAAACCAATACAAATGACAAATCTTTCCAGGGTACAAGACCATTGTCCCACAGCACTCTCACCCTTTTTTTTGAAAACAAAATCTCTGAATCTAATCTCCTTTGTTTAGCTTTCTTCCTGACCATTATCTGTAACAACTTGTAGCCAATACTGAAAACAAAGACAAGCAGTCATAATCCATTTTGTGTGGAATATGGGCATAGTTTTCTAGGCTACTTCCTGCTAATTGTGGGTGCTGATAATCTTATGGGGACCTAAAGAAAATATAAAATTATGGTCAAGTCCTAGCTGGAATATTCTGTGAGGCTTGTTAATCTCAGCCAGCAGTCTTGAGGCTGTTCTGCATGTGAAACTCAGAGGAAACTCCAACAGAGATCCTCTGAAATGTTGGATCATCTGGACCATCTGTTCCTATTGGAATTTTTTTTCAGGAGGTCTTCCTTGATCAAACCTAATTTTTCTTAACCCAGAATGAATCCGCAGCCTCTCATTTCCTGTAGAAACAAAAGCAAAACTTCTTCTCCAAAGTTACATATATTTTGACTTAAATTTTGAAGTCAAGGCATTTTCAAAATACATATGTTGGATTAATCAAGCAGCATTTATAATCAAATGTCCTTTGGCAGCTGTTGCTCCTTCCTTAGCCATGAAACAATTCAAAAGCAACCCATAACATACAGTATCCAGATTCTTTGAGTATCTTTATGTGGCTTTATTTTAAACTCTATTTCTTTTAATTTTATTTATTTTTTTTGAAACAGGAGTTCCCTGTGTAACTTTGGCTGTCCTGGACCTCACTCTGCAAACCAGACTGTCCTCAAACTCACAGAGATGTGCCTGCCTCTGCATCTCCAAGTTCTGGGTTTAAAGTTGTGTACCATCACTGCCTGGCTACTCTCTTCCTTCCTTCCTTCCTTCCTTCCTTCCTTCCTTCCTTCCTTTCTTCCTTCTTCTTTCTTTCTTTCTTTCTTTCTTTCTTTCTTTATTCTTTCTTCCTTTCTTTATTTCTTAAAGGACTTTATCTTTTTTTTGTTTTCTCTCTCAAGCCTATATATACTTTTAAACACACTGTAAACTGTTTAGATTTTTTCATCTGAATCTATCTTTATTGTATATCTCAGATTTAATGATCACATGAGTCTTTAATTTGCTAAGTGATATGGCTGATATTAAAGCCCTGGCTTTGGTGGCTGGATCTACCCTATTCCTTAGCTTTCTGAGAGTCTAGATTCATGTCAAAGGTACTGTCAGGAACCATGTTTATTGACACAAATCTATGGAGTTTTAAGGTTCCTGCCACCACCAAGAAGCATACTATTGGCTCTTCATAAACACCATTTAAGTGCTTTGTAGGAGAGACTTTTAAAAGGGCTGTAAGGTATTTGCAACTAAAACTTTGTCAGGAAGCCTCTCTTAAATGAAATGCTCTTGCTTCTAGCAAACAGAGCCCACCCAAGAAAATGCTGCTATCATGAAGCCATGATTAAATCTGTTCTTTTCTGTCTAGAATGACTTCCCAAACTCTGTCAGGCTTTATGTGGATGTAGTTGTTCATGTTGCCACCATTTGTTGACTGACCTTTCTGTACAGCCCAGTTCTGCAGCCATCCAGTTTCAAAGAAACACACAGAGGTCTATATAAGTTATAAACTTGTTGGCCTATTATCTCAGGCTTCTTATTTTATCTGACATCTTAAATTAGCCCATAATTCTTATCTGTGTTAATCACATTGCTTGGTAAGTTTTATCAGTGAGGCATTCTCATCTTGCTTCCTCTGTGTCTGGGTAACAACTACAGAGTGATTCGTTCCTCTCCCCATAATTCTTTTGTTCTGCTTGCCTGCCTATTCTTCCACTGGCAAATCAACATTATATTAAACCAATACAACTAACAAATCTTTACAGGGTACAAGGCCATTTTCCCACAGGAAGGTAGTAGTGGTGATAGTTGTGTTAGGGGTTGTTGTTGTTCACTACTAGAGACTATGGCTTTACAAACCATGAGATTTTCGCTAGTTTTATAGTACCAGGTATGAATTCTCTCCCAGACAGCAGGTCAAAATTCTAATTAAAATGTGGTTCATTACCCATAGCACTTATGCCACTAGAAAACCAATGATTACATCTTGTGTGGCAGTCAAAAGAATGTTGATAACTTTTCTTTCTCACAATATTTCAAAGCATCTTCTGGCCCTATGAAAGATTACTATCTGTGCACCCAGTTCAGTTCCAGTTTTAATTCTTGATGTCCTGCAACCAAACTTCAGTATTTTTTTAAAAAATAGAGTGTTACCATCTAGTTCTGGTGGAGCACCAAAAACAGTGGCAATAGTTTGCATCCTTTTGGAGGCCTCAGGGGCCTTCCTAACAACTTATAAGGAGGTTTCTCAATGTCTTCATTAGAATTTCATTTATTAACCTATAGCGTCTGGTATCAATTTTATTCAGCTATTCTTGGTATAATAAATATGTGACTTTATCACTCATCTTTATTTCAAGTGACCCTCTTTCAGTCCCCGCTTTATCTCCCTGCCAACTATCTGTGCTTAAACCTTTCCCTCTGCATTTGCCCTTTGACTTTCATATCACATTTGTTCTCAAATTCTCCTGCCACTTAAAGTCTCTTTTTTTCATGCCAGAGTTCTTTTTCTTCTAAATACATTTAGTCCCATATAAATACACAAATAGAAAATTTAGAAGCCAGGATGTAAATATGAGAAACAAGTGGTTTTGTCTTTCTGCACTTCGGTTGTCTCACATAATAAAATACTTTCTAGTTTCATTTATTTCTTATATATTTATTTTTAAGTTATTCTTTGACAAATTCATACATGCATGGAATGTATTGTGATTCCCTACCCTTTCTTAGGTTTCCTCATAATCATGCCAACCCCACTCTTCCTTACACTTTCATTTCTTTATTAAATTAAATTCATTTATTCATTTTACATTCTGCAGATATTCCAAGTTAAACATACAAAGCTCTGGATTGAATTAAACTTGCCATTGGCATTAATCATTAACAGTGAGTTCACCTAGGTATTTTTTCCAGTGAGAGATCTTTAAAAATTCTCCTCTTTGAGAATTTCATATGTATTTGCAATAGGTATTGATCATATCCAATATTCATTCTACTTTCCAACTCCTCCCAGATCTCTCACCAGTCATATTCCCCTTACAATTTTGTGTCCTCTTTTCATAGCTTGCTTTTTATGAATCAATATATATATATATATATATATATATGTATATATATATATATATATTTGTCTTAAATTTGATAAATTATAAATATTCAGAAATTCCAACATTTCTTTTAGATCTCCAAATTTAGTAGAAAATATTTTTTAAATTATGTCTTATTTTCTGAATTTCACCAGTGTCTCTTGTAATGTGTTCCTATTTCGTCTCTGATTTATTCATTTGGTTTTTCTTTTCTTTTTTGGACTCATTGGGCTAAAAGTTAGCTAATCTTATTCATCTTTGCAAGGAAGTCTTTGTTTCATTGATTTTTTTGTATTTTCTGTTTTTATTTCCATTTTATTAATTACTTCTCTTCTCTTAATTATTTCCCTCTGTCAAGTGATATTGGGTTGGGCTTGTTTTTTGTTTCTTTCCAAGGCCTTTAGTTGTGTCAGTAAGTTCTTTATTTGAGATCCCTTTATTATTTGTAATAAGGAACCCCCTCTTAACAGTGCTTTCATTGTATTTTACAGGCTTTTGTCTGTTGTGTGCTTTTTTTTTTTTTTATTTTTCGAGACAGGGTTTCTCCGTAGCTTTTGGTTCCTGTCCTGGAACTAGCTCTTGTAGACCAGGCTGGCCTCGAACTCACAGAGATCCGCCTGCCTCTGCCTCCCGAGTGCTGGGATTAAAGGCGTGCGCCACCATTTTTTAAATCTAGGAATAGTTTTATATCTTACTTGATTTCTTCCATGACTCATTCATCATTCCATAGGATACTATTTAATAGCCATGGGTTTCTGTATATTCTATAGTTTTCCTTACTATTGATTTGTAATTTTCTTCAATTATGGTTGAGGCAGAATACAAGGAATTCTTACAGTTTTATGTATTCATTAAAACTTGATTTGTGTTCAAACATATGATCTATATTACAGCTTGTACAGCAGACTGCTGCAATATCTGTTAAATCTATTTATTGGCATTTAAGTCAGATGATTCTCTGCTCATTTTATGTTGGGATGTCCTGTCAATTTGTGAGTGCGGGGTATTGAAGACATTCAGTATTATTGTTCTATTGTTGATCTGTAGCTTTATATCTCATAATATTTATTTTATGAAATTAGGTGTGTTTCTGCTCAGTGGGTATATTTATAATTATAATGTTCTCTTAATAGGCTGTTCCTTTAATCATTATGAAGTCACCTTATTTATCTCTTCTAACCAGTGTCAGTATGAAATCTGCTTTATCAGATACTGTAATGTGACATCTGTTTGTTGCCTCTGTATATTATTGCATTCTTTCACTCTAAAGCAGTGTCTGTCCTAAGGCTGATGCCCATTTCTCAAAGGAAGCAAATAGATTCATTTCTCCTTTCAATCCATTCTGCTTTTCTGGGTCTTTTAGCTGGGGAATTTAGAAATTTTATTCAAAGTTATTATTGAAAAGCGTGTGTATTGATGCCTTCTGCCTTCTGTTTTTTTTTTTTTTTAGTTTTGTGATTTACTTGGATATTGCTTTGTTTGGTGAGTTGGTTTTGTTTGTTTGTTACTTTTGTTTCTTGAAACAGGGTCTCTCTACACAGTTTTGACTGTCTTTGAATTCACTATGTAAACCCATCTCAAACTCACACAGAACTGCATGACATTTCCTTTCGAGGTTTTGTAAAGTTTTGTGCTTCTAATTCCCCTCTTCTTAGCCATTTTTCAAGCATGGCCTATTCATTTTTATGATCTCATCCATGTGTTTATCTTCTTGTTCAGTCTGAAGGGTTCCTTCAAGCACTTTCTGTAGAGCTGTATTAGTGGCTGTGAATTCCTTTAACATTTTTTTAATTAAACCATGAAAATATTTCTTTATCAATAATGACAAATAGCTTTGCTAGGATAGAAGCCTGGGCTGTCAGTTATTGTCTTTCATAACTTAAAATATATCATTCCAAGCTCTCCTGGCCTTTAAATTTTCTGTTGAGAAATCTGAAGATATTCTGATTCGTCTAACTTTGTATGTGAACTTGTACTTCTCTTTGATGCTTTCAGTGTACTGTATATGTTCTGTGGTTTAGTTAATGTGATGAGGGAGTTTCTTTTCTAGTCTTGTCTGTATGTTATTCTGTATGCCTTCTGGGTCTAGACTGGCATCTCTTTCATTAATTTTGGGAAATTTTCTACTGTGAATTTGTTGAGAATATTTTCTATGCTGTCAGAGCGATTCTAAAGATTCTTAGACCATGTATTTTCACAAAGTACTTAATATCTTAAACATCTCATTCATTATTTATTATTTTACCCTTCTGATGCAATGTTCTGACTTGTCCCTCATGTCTTCAAGCTCAGATATTGTCTTCTCCTTAGTTCATTATATTGGTGAGACTTTCCATGGAGCTCTTTATTTGACTTGTGGTGTTTTTCCGTTCCAATATTTTAATTTGATTTTTCTTTACTATTTCTACTTCTTTGCTGAATTCCTCTTTAATATCTTGATTTGACTTTCTTATTTCATTGTTTTTTGGTGTTGTTTATGCTTTCTCAGGATTCATTCATAAGTTTATTTTCCTCTCTGAATATACTTATAATCATTCTTTTGTGGTCTTTGGGATTTTATCTAATTCACTTTCACTGGAACTGTTACTATGGGATGAGAAATTTTTGAAGGACTTGTGGCCCTTGGATTTTAATTATTTTTACATCACTGTGTTGAGATTTGTACATATGTGCTTGTTGTTTTTATCTGTTGTGTTCTTTCAATTGAAATATTTTCAGTGTTCAAGTAGGTCTAGGTTGTGGTGGGGTGGAGGTACATATATTAGAAGTTATATTCTCAGTCCAGGAGCTCAGGGTGCCTGGAGCAGCTCCTATATTACTTCCATGGTAGAGTAATAACTTTGGAAGAAACCACAGTTGCTGGGTAGAGCCATTATGCAAATATCTTATTAGCCAATTAACAACAGTGGTCCCCTTAAGTTCAATAATTTTTGGAGAGAGTTTCTGACAAACCTGCACAGAGTTAATCAGTGTGGTTCCCAGCTCTTTCGTTAATACTCTCTTGGTTTGCCTTGTCATGTCTTGGTGGCTTGGCACTGAGTGGGGAAGTGGTGAGTGGGAGTCTTTGGCTACAGTTTCCATCTCAGTGTTCTCTGGTTCTGATGTATGGGGAACATGAGGTTCTAAGAATTCACCTGGTAGTGACTACGGACCACACTAGATCCCTGTAGTTGCTTCAACATTTTCTATTCTGGTAGTGTTTGGATGGGAGAGAAAAAGTACTTCCCTGGCAGTTTCTTGCACAGCTGCACAAGTGTAGCTTGCTTTATCTGGTTTCTGTGGAACTTAGAAAGGCTGCTTAGTTCTTTTTTCAAAATATGTATTCCTTTACTGAATTTCTTATTAGAATCTTATATGTTGTATTTTCTCTTATATTTCATTGAGATTTCTAAAACTTTTTTGTTTTTATTTGTCTTAAGTCATTTCATTCATTTTGATGTGTTTGGAATTTGTTAGCAGAAATTTTTTATTTTGTGACTGTCATATATTTGTGTCATTTCATTTTTCTTGTGTCCCTATGTTGACATTTGTTTATCTGGTAAAACAGATATCCCTACAATTTTTTGTGGAATGATCTTTTTGGTAATTAGCTTTCTTTTGAAGATATATCTTCAATCAACAATGCTGAATTTATTTATGGATGGAAACTATACTGTATTCTCCCTTTATCTTTAATTTTTGCATGTATTTTTTCCATGTCTAAATGTGTATGGGTGTACACCTGTTCCAGTAACACAAGGATATCTGAAGACAATCTGAGAAAGTTAGTTCCTTCTTCAACTATATGAGATTCTGGTATTGAACTCAAGTCATCAGGCTTGGAGGGAAACCCTTTACCCACTGAGTCATCTTCTTGCTCTCTTTCTGTTTCTTAGCTATGATTATTGAGTTTGGGAATGGTATAAATAGTATCAGTTTGGGAAAGGACAATTGACTCTGTAGGTCACATGATAGGGGACACTAGCAATATAGGGAGGTATGTTGTATACAGTAGACTGTGTCAGTTGCAACATTCCTAGATACTCCCCAAGTGGGAGTGGTGGCCTCTATCAGATGATGGGAATTTCCTAATGCATATTAATGTTGGCTGTGCTGTTTGAAAAATTTTAGTATCAGATGCTCTAGAAATTGTGAGGGACCTGAACATTTACTTACCCTCTGTCCAGATACGGGTGTAGACTGTGCTACTTCAGGGTAAAAGGTGGTGTCATGAATTGCAGGAGTCCTTATGTGGTGTTAAAACCTAGTCTTGCCTACAGTGTGAGATTAGACAAGTAGGAGAAGCAATGAACTATGGGATAGCGTAGGTGTGAGGTCAACAGTAAATGCTGTGTTCTTTTCTGCAGTGGAAAATGGACAGGCCTTCCCAGAAAAGTGTCTCAACACTCTCTCTACCATCTATGTTTATCTAAGTGACTTTCAGTAATCTTCAATCCAAGCAATAATCAACAGGAGTGGGTCACAGTTGAGCTGGGAAAATTCCACCCAGCTGAAATGCTTGAAGGAACTAAAGAGAGTGGAAGGTGCCTGAAAACAGGTAAAGTTTGCCTCTTGACCTTCATAGCTGCAGCCCCAGGGGTAGGGCAGGGCAATAGGCAAAGTGGAGGCCTTGCTCAATACTGCCTCAGCACGCCTGTGGTACAGAGGAGGTGGTAACAAAGAATTCTTTCCTTGATGGTGTGACAGACACTTCAGTCAAATGTGGGTAACTGACTTGGACCTGAAGTGAAGCTATGCTTGGCTGACCATGCCCCTAGTCTCAGAGAGCAAGAGTGACTGAAGTGCTCTAGGTTCCCAGTTGGATGGTAACCCACACCCAACACAGGGGAGCTCTCAGGCAGCTTGTGACTCACTATCTTGAGTCAATTTTGGTTCCTGAAGCAGCAACCTACTGAGCCAGTACTGTGGAATGTTTATTGGCTCTCGGAGATGGAGACTGGAATATGCAGGTGGGGTTTCTGTCATGTGATACAGATCAAATTCAAGGGCCAGTACTTGATCAAGCAGGCTTCTGGCTCCAGCCCCCCGAGGGTTTGGTTAGAGTTGTGAATTCCTTCTAAGCCTGGTGAGCACATTTTTGGTTATTTATTTATCCAGGCTACAAACCTGTAACAGTTGCACAACTTTTCAATAGTTAGGACTGCACATGCTCACATGGACTGAATTGACTAGGATTTTACATTTATGGTTTCTTACACTTTGCTGTAGTCTCAATTGTTTTGAGGCCTCCATTTCCCTACTGTCAATTTTCAGGGTCCTCCCAGAACAATACACCTCAACTTTCACTGTTCTTTCTCTTGCTTTGCTTCTTTGAGGCTGAGCAGAGAAGGGCTGATTGCCTGAATTCAGCCATCTTACTATTCAGCAAATACTCTTTAAATCAATTCAGGAAGATGTAAGTAAAAAAGATTTAAAATATTCATATCCTAGCAATTCTAAACTGGGAATAGATCCTAAGAAAATACTGAGAGGTTAAGCTAAAGGTGCATATTAGAACGCACAATTTCCTGTTCATTTAAGCTGGGTAACGCTGGCAGGTATTGACGTGAGTACACATTGTTACTAAGGAAAGGTCATCTAAACACTGCACATTGTTTTGCAGGGATTATTTAACAAATGTTCAAATGCTTACTGAATGTTATGTGGGAATTGGTTATATGAACTGTAGGAGACAGGTTTACATAACATACAAACACGCATAGTACACATGTTTAAAAGGAAACTGCTTGTTTGTTCCAGCCACCCAGAAATGAAATAATAACACAGAAATTATATTAATTAAATCACTGCTTGTCCCTTTAGCTTTAGCTTCTTATTGGCTAACTCTTACATATTAATTTAACCCATCTCCATTAATCTGTGCATTGCCACATGGCTGTGGCTTACCAGGAAAAGTTCTGGCATCTGTGTTCAATGGGGCTACATGGCTTCTCTCTGCCTCCGTCTCCCTTCTCCCAGCATACCATTTGGTTTTCCCTGCTTAGCTATGTTCCTCTATAGCTCTGCTATAGGCCCATAGTATTTCTTGTATTAACCAATGATGATATTCACAGCATACAGAGAGGAACCCACATCACCTCCCTTTTCTGTATAAATGTAAAAGGAAGGTTTTAGCTTTAACACAGTAAAACTACATATAATAAAACAGATATCAAGCAAGAATTACAGTTACAATATTTTTATCTACTTTTCTTTTACCATAACTAAGAAAAACTATAACTATAAATTCTTCAACTCCATCAAAGACTCCAGAAGGATATAACATTACCTAAGTAAATAGGAAGTATATTCCAAGCAACTTCCAAAACTCTAGAATTGACAGAGACACTCACTACTTGGACAGTCACCCAAAGTTCTTCTGCACCATTGTGGTATCCATTTTCAGCTGTCAAACCCATAACAACTAGCAGACATATCCATTGAGCAGGAAATTTCAAAGACAGTTCCACCTATATTGGGAGTTTGTCAGTCACTTTCTTCTGTGTCCTGCAGCTTTCATGGAGCAGGCACCCCAAAGGACCATCTCACCTTTAGGCAAGTTCAGCAATCATTTCTCTGTGGGTCCTGCATTTTCAGTTCACACAGCATACCATCAAGCAGTCCAGGCAAGAGCACTTTCTTGCCCTAATGGCTAACCAAATCCTTAAGGAGCCTCTTCAATGCCCATCTTCCTCTTGAAATAGCCTGGTGTTGCCAGGAGCAGATATGTCTCATTGTCATGAAAAGTCCTAAGGTCTTAAAACACTTATAATGCTGTATTCTGAAAGTCTCTGAAAGATTTGAAGAATATCTTTCTAACTGAAATATAACTCTGTATATCTAGAAAACCTAACTAATATGACTACAAGTTTGACTAATATAGATGACTATTTATTAACCTATGTTTCTTAATTATACATTTTAAATGAGCTGCACAAACAATATCTTAATCAAGAGCAGAAATATACATATAACAAAATTGACCTTAAATTTGTATCAATAAACCACGATCCATACAAATCCAAATATCTGTAGCATATCTCCCTTTAAATGGGAAATTACATTTATAATCAATATTTGGGAATTTGGGAATAGTTCTCTAGACTACTTCCTGCTGATTGGGGGTGCTATTAATCAGATTTTTTCATGCTGTATCCTGTGTGTTGGTTTATCTCTGTCAGCAGATGGTTGAAGTAATAATTTGGGGGTGTTCACAGCAACCTTTCAGGGGGTCTTGGTTCATCAAACTATATTAGTCTAGAAGCAATCCACAGGTTCTCATCCTCTGTGGAAACAAAAGAACCTCATTTCAAACAACATATCCTTAGATTCATATTTTGAAATCAGGATACCTTTAAAGTAAATATTGGTTTAGCTTAGCAGCCCATATAATGAAATGTCTCTCTCTAGTTAGCTCCTTCAGAGTCAAAAACTTCAAAGAAAACACAATAATATTAATAATCCAGACTCTCTGCATATATTCCACATTTACATGGCTTATTTTTATTACTTTATTAACTTTTCTACAAGTTTAGTGTTTATTTTATTATCTTTACTCTTTTGATTTATGATTGTTTATAATCTGTGTCTGTCAGGACTTCATTTTCTATTATTTTACTCTTTTTCTTCTCTTCTTCATGCTTACAAACATTTATCCAACACTGTGACCCGTTTAGTGGTCTTTTATGTCTGAATCTGTCCTATTGTGTATTTGTAATTCTTTACTGTCCAGGAACGCTCCTTAAAATGCTAAGCCCTTCTTATGAACTTCTGGTGTGGCATTATTAGGTCAAATATGGCCTTGCCTGCTTGTTCCTCCCAGTCCAACATGGTGGAAGAGGTCCTTTCACATTGCCCCTGTTCCAAGTATACAGCAGGTCTATGTGGAGCCATTAAGCAGTTGTAGTACTCTACTCAAACAAACCATTTAAATGCTTGATAGGCAGACCTCATCAGAGTTTGCACTGGCAGCACGGCTCAGAAAGCTGGCATTTCAAAACCTCATCTTTTTTTCTGCTACAGCTGAATCAGGAAAATCGCTCTTAAAGGAGCTGCAGTATGCCACCAGCAAGCAAAGTCCATTTGAAAAAATAATGTGGCTAACCTTTGTTTTTTAGTATCTAGAATTCCTTTGCAAGGGCTCTCAGATTTTAAGTGGAATTTAGTTAGCCTCCTGGGTGCCAATTTGCTCCTAACAGAGACTACAAACATAAAGGGAGAAGCAGACAAAGAGGAAATTCCACTGAGGTTCAGAATGGTAAATTTTGGATGATATTGGCAGAAGGAATTTTATGTTCCAGTTAGTAATTTACTCTCTGGAACAAATCACTCACTTTATTGATATTAAGATTTTGCTATATTTGCTTGATTTTTTTTTTTGGTTCCTTAGAATCTTGGTTTTAAGATAGGGTCTTTTGCTGGGCTAGGGGCTGGCTAGCAAGCTACAGGAATTGATTCCTGTCTGCCTCCTCTTCAGTGAGATTACAAGTGAGGGCCACTATTCACATATTTTTATGTGGGTATTAAGGAGCTTGTGCAGCAGGCTATGTTTCATTTTTTTTTAATGACACAAATAAGAAATTGAAGAAATTTGCCCTAAATTTACTCAAATATTCTTATCACAGAGGTAATTATTAAGAACAGGTATGCTGTTTTCAGATTTATATTACAGTGCTTCAGTAACTATACACATCCATACCTTTGTACACAAGTCAGCCATTGTCTAGTGTATGAACTAAGAAGTAGAATTGTTGGGTCATAGAAGAGACATAGTTTCAGCTTTATAAGATTGCTAAAGTGCTGTCCAGCTTCACTCCAGGCCACAACATTTGAGAGAAATTGTTTTTTCCACATTTTTGGCAATTTGAAGGGTATAAAATGTATTTTGTTTAAATTTATATTTATACTATAATGAAAAAACAAGAATACCTTTTTGTGCTCATTGATCATTTCAGATTCCTCATCAATGAATTATTTACCTACATCATTTACACAACCATTAACTATTGTTTTTAAACAAATATGTAAGCTCATTATGAATTTTTATCACCAATTCTGTTCATTCATATATGTGATATCTTATACTTTCAACTTGCTTTTTGACAATTTTATTACAACAATTTATTATTTATTCAGTGTGTGCATGTGTGTGTGTAAGAGAGAGACACACGGGGTAATCAGAGAATAAGTTTTGGACATCAGTTTGTTACTACCATGTGAGACCAAGGGATTGAATTCAAGTCTTCAGGGCTGCTGGGTACTTGTGAAGCCATCTCACTAGCCCTCACATTTTTTTTTATTTGTTTCTGTTGAAACAGGATATCACCATATAACCTTGGCTGGTCTTGCAGAGTATGCTGGCCTGGTACTCAAGAAAGATTGACAGGCCTCCTGAGTACTGATATTAAAGGTGTGTGCCACCACACCTGGCTCACTCAACTTGCATTTATTCATAAGATTATTTGAATAAATACTGTTAAGACCTGCATCATTGCCAGGTTGTGGTGGTGCACACATTTAATTCCATAATTTGGGAGGCAGAGGCAGGTGGAATCCGGTGAGTTTCAGGCTAGTCTCTTCTATAGAGAGCATACCAGAACAGGTTGCAAAGATTGGCAGAGAAAACCTGTCTCAAATCATGAAGAACCAACAAACAAAATAAAAAACCAAAAACAACCCTACATCATTCATTTTTATATTAGCTTCCTATTTTTGTATTACAAAGCCAATGACACTTATTAGGCATATAATCTGAATTGTTTCACTTAGAATTTAAAATCTACCTGGTGTTGAATTTTTGCTCCCATTTTTTGTTTACAATTTTATTTTCTTTGTACATATTCAATTGTTCCAACTCAATTTGGTAAAAAGTGCTTAATCTCTTCATTAATTTTAATGTCATTTTCATCATATATTAAGTTGCAATACGTGTTCTACTCTATTTCTAGGCTTCACTCAGCCTCATGAGTCTAATCATTCCTTTGGACGATGTGGTGCTATTTTGGGTATATCTATTAGATGTTCTTATATATTATACTTTTTATTTAATTATAAATATGCAACTATTTGATTCTTAATCTCTTAAATCACCAATAAAGAAAAAGTTGTTGAAATTTGCTTTTTGTCATTTTTATAAATTTTTCTTTGAATTATTATAATTTTGTTTAACAATTATCTTTTTGATTCATTTTTATAATTTTTGAAGTTATTTGTTATAACTTTTCCATATTGTTCTGCTGTTTTTTGCTCATTAATTAGTATGAATCAAGTTAATTGTTTAACAAATAACATCTTTATAATTTAGCAAGTTTTAAGTAAATCTATTATTTTAGAATAGTCTATTTACAGAGATATTACAAGTATAATAAAGACAATTCTAATATATTCCACATTTAGACTGTCCTAATAAAAATCTATAATAGTTGGTGCTTTCATAGGAGAGAATTTTTTAGTATGTTATTCTCAAATTTAAAATAAATGCATTTAAGCTCAGTTTAGCACTTTTATTATTTATTTTTATTATTAAAAATTTATCTATTTTTCCATTTTAATCTTTTTAAAAATTTCATATGCATATTGTATTTGCATTATTTCCCTTCCTTCTCCTCTCCTCAACCCCTCCTATGTATCCTTTCCAGTCCTCTTGTACTCTCTTGAATTCATGGCCTCTTCTTTGCTATTGATAAATATGTGTGTATATATATTTATATTAATGAATATTTATATTTATGATATTTTTATCAGGGCTGACCAGTTGGTACTGGGTAACCAGTTAGGGAACTTATCTCTGAGGTAATTGTCCCTCTTTCAGTAGTCATTAATTGTGTCTAGCTCCTCATGTAGGGGTGGGGCTTTTGTACAATCTACCCATCCATATTGGCATGTCAACTGCTGTTGTCAGTGTTCAGATCTTATTTAGGCAGTCATATTGTTCAGATTTTTTTTGGGGGGGGTTGTATTTCCTCTTTTATATATAGAAAATGCAATCTCACAGTGGGCCTCCTGGTATCCTGGACCTTGAAATCTTTCTTGCTCCTATTGT
This sequence comes from Microtus oregoni, assembly GCF_018167655.1. Taxonomy (NCBI): domain Eukaryota; kingdom Metazoa; phylum Chordata; class Mammalia; order Rodentia; family Cricetidae; genus Microtus; species Microtus oregoni. Next base: position 8,056,429 of record NW_024543873.1, read on the forward strand.
ACAGCGTTCTCTGAGCTTTATGTGTAGGTATTGTGTGGTAGACGTATCAATTTGAGTTATATAAAAGAAAGTGGGATATAGTTAAGATAGGATATGGATTCAACCTCACAACAAAATGAAATTCTGGAAAATAAATCATACTCAGATTATTTATGTACCGTGAAGCATGAGGGCTGGACTTTGAACCTCTGTGTGAATCATGTGCTACATCTACCAATAAGCATAGTTGGTGTGTAATGTCTTGCAAGTAAGGTTATGATGAAGACAATTCTTTGTGGCAGCATCCATCAGCAGGTAATAGATAACATTGCACCAAATAATATATCCATACAAAATGGATATAGTGGAGTGATAAATTTCATCAGAGAATGTACATCATTGATTAAAATCCCAGTAATGCTCATTGCTTTACAGCTTGATTTTATGTCAATATGGCTTTATTTGCTATACATTAGTAATTTCCTGAAACAACTTAAGTCTTTTGATTTTAAGACTTCAGTGTCATTGTTACTTAAAGAAACATGGAAATATTTTGACGTTTCCTAATCTGAAATCTACTGTAATGAGAAAGTTAAATCGAAAAATGTTTGTTAGGAATGGAACATATTTGGAATTATTATACAATAATTCTCTAGGTTTACCATGATTTATTAACACTCCATTCATTTAGTGCTCTCTCTTCAAATTAAAATATGAATGCTTGGTATAAATCTCACAACTGAAATTATCATTCTCAGAGATGCTAGATGTCATCTTGTGAACCAGTACTTCAGTTTCACTCTTTCCAACCTGTGTTGTTATTTTTTAGATTACATGTTACTGATAAAATTGCAAATTTTTATGCAGCTCTATGAAATAATACAGTTGATAAAGATATTTTTAACTTACCTTTGTCAAACTATAGGATTCTATTACAACCAGAATGTGACCTTGATACATAGAAATTATGATGTTTATTCTTTCCATCACTCCAAGGAATTTTCCTCCTAACTCAATCTACTTTCCCTTTCCACAGTCCTTTTCATCTGTTCATCATTTCAATACTTCTATTATTTCAAAATAGCTCAAAAGAAGATAATGTGTATCACTTAGGAATGGGCTGTTTCACTCAATATACCTCTAATCTAGGTAAGAGGAATCAGTATTAATGTATTGGGTATTATTAGGACTATGGTGAATACTCTAAGCACTTAGTTAAAATTTCCAAATTTCCACAGAAGTATAATTCTTAGCAAATTTGTACTTTCAGGAATGGTGCATTCCTTTTGATTCCTAAGCAGTACTCCATTACTTGGATATGCTAGCTTATCTAATCATAGTCAATGAAGAATATTTGGGTTGTTTCACAGTGCATTGTTGTTTTTATTTTATCATACTTAGTGAATTATAATAAACATATTAGTTTAGTTTCCTTTACAATATTATCACCCTTACACAATATTATGACCTTAAATATTTCTTTTTACATTTAGAAACATACCATTCTTAGACTTTTTGATCCACCACAAAACATAATTAAGATCCCTTGTAGGGAAATAATAGCTCATAGTATTTATCCATACTTTTGCTTGCTAAATTTTACCTTCCTTCTTGATAGCCCATCATCATTTCATAGTTTCCTGTCTGTTTACAGAACCTGCTTTACTCATTATTTAAGTTTCCAGACAACAAATTGTCTTTCCTTTCAGCAGACACATCTTTTTCATTCATCCTTGAAGCTTACTTTTGCTGAATAAACAGTGGTGAGTTTAAAACAAAAACAAAAACATTGTGGCACCTCTTTTTGTCCTCCACAGAAGAGAAATTGTCATTCCAATGGTGTTCAATTTAAGATAATTTCTCAAAAACTTAGATGTACACTGGTACATATGTCTTTGAATCTATTGAGACGCACTGAAATTCAAACAATTGTACAAATGAACTGAAAACTTTCCTCTCTTATCCTTCTACTTTCTCCTGGTAATCCCTTCCCTTTACACAACTGTCTTACTTATATTTTTCTGTATTTAGTCTTTCCTCTAGATTCCATATATGGAAGAACCTGGGAAATTCTTAACTTTCTGAGTCCAACTTTTCGGCTTAACTTGATGATCAGCAATTGCACAAATTTTCTACAAGTGAATTCAGTCTTCATGGCTAAATACTACTCCTCCTGTATTTGTATGCATATGTATGTGCATAATGTTCTCTTTACTCCTTCACCTTTTAATGTTTAGGATTATTCCATACCCCAGATACCAGGAATTCAATAGACTTATTGAATATGTAGCTTCATGCTTTGGAAGGAGTTTTGAGAAACTTGCAATCTTGATTTCCTTGAGTGCTTTTTCACCCACAAACTTTTCTCTTCTCTGATGGCACAATAAGCAGTTGACGCTTCTAGTATACTTCTGAAGCCCTTGGGTCTCAGCTCTTTTTAATTTTTTTTAAAAATGGTTTTTATTTTACTTTTGAATTTTGTCTGTGCATGTGCAGGAGCACATATTGTCCAGAAGAGGGCATCAATTCCCTTGAAATGGGAATAACAGGTGTTTGTGAGCCACTTGACATAGGTGTTAGATACTAATGATCTGTAAGAACACTACATTACACACTGCTGAACCATCTTTCTATTCCCTTGATTCTTTGTTTCTCACTAAAAATAATTCTTAGTTTCTAATTGAAAGTTAACTTTTTCATATAGTATATTCTGATTATGGTTTCTCCTCCCCCATATCTCCCAGCTCCTGACAGTTCCTCTCCACTTCTCCACCCACCCAAATCCACATCTTCTCTCTCTCTCTCTCTCTCTCTCTCTCTCTCTCTCTCTCTCTCTCTCGTTAGAATACAAATAGACATAGGAAATAATAACAGGATAAAATAAGATAAAACAAAAGTAAACAAGCCAGAATATGACAAACCTAACAAACAGGCGAGAAAAAAGAGCCAAAGAAACATATAGACACAGAGACACACATTTTTTTTCATGGGGCCTTCCCTTAAGTGCAGTTTTTATACCCAGTGAGGCACCATTGGAGAAAACTAATTTTTCCTCTGTGAGCAGATATTAGTTGGAGAGAGCTTCTGGCTTAGGCATGGGAACCCATGTCTAATTTCTCTCTCAGCATTCAGACCCTGCCTGTCTTAGATTTGTGCAGGACCTGTGCAAGCTTTCACAGTCTCTGTAAGTTCACAAGTGTGTCAGTCCTTTTGTATCTAGAAGGTCTTGTTTCCTTGGTTTCTTTTATTCTTACTGATTCTTACAATATAGCCCCTGAATTCTTAATTATGTTGTTCAGATTGTATAATTTCTAGTTTGTTTTTCAGTTCACTGATTCTTTGTTCTGTTCATATTGTGAAACCCATTCAAGGATGGAGTCTTTCAATTAAGTTTATGTAATTCTAAGTTTTCAAATTTCCAACTTATTTTATAAAAAATGTTTTAGATAAATTAATTTTATTTTATGTGTTTGGATGTTTTGCAATGTATATGTTTCACGTGTGTGCCTGGTGCTCAGGGACCTGAGAAGAGTGTTGGATCCTTTAAAACTGGGGTTATGAATGGTGGTGATCTACTATGTGGGTGCTTGGAATTGAACTTGGATTCTCCGCTGGAATGCCAAGTGTGTCTTATCTGCTGAACCATTTCTCTATCATCACATCTTATTCTTTGTGTGTCTTTCTCTGCTAATATTTTTTAATCCGTATTCTCCATGGAGTCTTCACTTCTGCTCTTCTACCAGGGACCACAAATGCCACCTCAGATGATAGGGATGTTTGAATTATCTGATAGACTTTAAAGCATCCATGTTTTTAAATAGGTGATTAGAAACACCTATTCAATACTTCAATAAGTAGTTATGGGAGATAACCTCAGACTCTCCTATGTGGCAGTCACTGACCCTGTGTAGATAATGATTGTTACTAGGTGTTGAGGATGAAAGGTTCTGTCTTATATCTGGCTGTCTCTGAAGCCCTGCAACTTCAGTTGTAGGAGAACAATAATTTTAGAAAAGATAGCTTCCTGTTGAATAAATATCCAGGCTATCTCCAAAGTTCCTAATTATTTAATTTCTCTTCATTGGAAAATTTTTTTAAATGCAGGCCACATATCAAAAGCAGATATCAGAGACATCATTTCCACAGTCTGTTCATAAACATAGACTGGCAGATAAATTTGCTTAAACATCCACTCTTCATGTAAAAGTGGAGAATCCCATTCAGAACACAATATAAGACTCCATTAGGATAATGTTTTTTTTGTGGAATAATATTTTTGTTCACTGTGAAAATATATCTTTGCCAAGGTGCCTTCTAATAGATTTACTAAAAGAGTTGACTCTTCAATAGCTAGGCAGAAAGAGGTTAGGTGAGAAAGCCAGACTGAGAAGAGGAAGGGCAGAGTCACCAGCCAGACACAGAGGAAACAGGAGATGAACATACCATGTGGAAAAAAGGTACTGCTACGTGGCAGACTGTAGATAAAAAAATAAGGATTCATTTAAGATGCTAGGGCTAGTTAGTAACAAGCTTAAGCTATTGGCCCAGCATTTATAATTAATAATAGGTCTCTGTTTGGTTATTTAGGAGCCAGTTGGCAGGTCATAGCTGACTGTCAGGCCAGGAAACACCACCTAAAAAATTAAAACCTTCCTTTTTAATTGGAAAAAAGGGGGAAATGTTGTGGAATAATCTTTTTGTACACTGTGAAGATGTGTCTTTGACAAGGCACATTCCAATTGGTTTAACAAAAGATCTGACTGGTCAACAGCTAGATACGAAGAAGTAAGGTGGGAGAACCAGTCTGAGAGGAGCCTAGGAAGGAGAAGCACAGAGTGATGAAGAACTGCCAACCAGACTCAAAGGAAGAAGGAATAAATATGCCATGTTGAGAAAAGATACCACCATGTGATAGAGTGTAGATAAAAAACATGGATTAATTTAAGTTATAAGAGCTAGTGAGTAAAAAACATAACTTATTGGCTGAGAATTTATAATTAATAATTAATTATCTTTGTGGTTACTTGGTAGCCAGCTTGTAGGACAGAGCTTGTTGGCAGTCTGGACAAAAAAAATTCTACTTACAGTACTTTGGTCATTGAAACTCATATACATAAGAAATCAGAGCAAAGACTCGGTGTGTATAAATGGAAAGATATTCCCGTAGTTATTGATTTAAAGGAGAGAAAAGAAGTTTGTGATAAAATGTTACACATTTTATTGGAGTAGACAGGTAGGTAATATATGGGGTGAGGAAGGAACAAAGGATAAATAATATTAAATGTCTGAAAGATCATTGGAAAATACATTATTTTATGCCTACCTAAAAAATATGTGTGCAGGCACACAACATACACATATGATTAAATGGAATTATGCCATATGAGGTAATAAAGCTCCCCGTAAAATCCATAAACTACATAACACAAATCCTAGTGCCTATTATGGGAATCCTTCCATTGAGCTGTTGATCAAGGGGTCCAAGGCACTCATTGGAGTCTCCTAGGACTTGGAGATAAGATTCAATCCTGAAGACACCACATGCTCAGACATGACATAAGACTTGGAGGAATCAAGGTGGAACTAGACCTGAAAGCCTCCACACTGAGAACTAGCTTTTATAGCATTAGAGGTGCAATTCAATCTCCTAAGGAAAAAAAAAGTGATGAGTAATCCCAACCAGGTATAAAGTCTATGAAACACAGCAAGGACTTGTGGCCAGGCAAGATATCTCTAATGTACAGTAGTAGCACTTTTAATCTTGGGGGTAGCCAACAGCTGTATATTAGATCTAAATCCTTTTTAATAGAGAGGTATTCATGATCATTACTGTAAACACAGTCAACTACTTGAGGATGAAGAGTGCCATCTTCCTAAACTAACTAGTTCTTAACTGCATTCTAATTGTTTATCGTGAAATCTTCAGATAAATGTAGTTCTTACCCCTCATTAAAGAAGATTCTTTTTTTTTTGAAGGAGATGGTAACCATTACAGAGATTCACAACTCTTCAAAACACAGAGAACAAACGATAGGGGGTACATGGCTCCAATTGATACATTTACAATGTGCAGCTTTAAGCTAAGGCTCAGGGAAACTCACAGAAAATGGGCAGAAAGATTGCACTATTCAGATGATCACGAAGTGTGCTGTGAGACACTGTCTGCTAGACATGACAAGGAAACTGCACCCATGCAATCTTAACAGTATGGTTGCCTAAATAAAAGATGCATAAGTACAACTTCTATTTATATGCCAATGTGGATGGGGAAATTTCACAAGCTCCATCCTTAGGTGAAAAGCTATAGGCAATGAATGGCTTCTGTGAATCAGTTTTTCTAAGGATAAATTCTCTGATAAATTATTCAATCCCAAATAGTCGGTCTTAAACACATGTACTTAAAACACTAAATGAACTCAGTAGGTTGTGTGTATGTATAGTAATTGTAATTAACGAAAAAGAGATTACTGATATGAGATGGAGTAAGGAGAACATAAGGACAGTTGGAGAGATGAGGAAGAGAGGAGAAAATAAGATAAATATAGTATTAACACAAGAAATTCTGAAAAAGAACTGCTATCGTAGAATTTAGTGCTTCCTGACCAAAAAAAAGTGTCAGTGAATCATCCAAATTTCTAAAGAAATATTGCTCATCGGTGTACAGAGGAACAAAAGAGAGCAATAGAACAGGAAGTGACTGTGGTGTTATGGTTTAAGACAGAAAAAGTTTAATGTATTGGAGGATACAACACCTTACAATGGTACAGAGCAGTCTTGACTGCAATGAAAGAGAAAAGGGAACTGATAATTGATTTTCTTTCCCACAAGGCAATTCTCCTTCTACAGTCACTGTGCAGGGCATTGTCGACAGAAACCTACCAGATGGTCTGAGTGAGGAGGGAAAATAAAGCGTGATGATACAAGGGAATACAAATCAGTCATTTTTATTGCAGACTGGCTTAGAATTTGATTGGAATGGCAAGCAGCATGGGGTCTCTTTAGTATGTGCTTGCTATTGTTCTTTTGGGAACCAATTTATTTTGTTATTTTACCTCAGACCTCAAAAATTTACACAGAACCAAAGACTCTCAGCAAAACTTTCTTAGCTTGTTGTCCTCGGAATGAGGTCAGATTCCATCTCTGGGTCAAGTTATAACTCATTAGAAACAATAACCAGACCAAGGCTTTGAAACAAGTGGAGCATATGTTTGAAGAGAATATCCCTCCAGTGCAGACAAACTGGGAAATTGCAGTAGGCAGAAACTAGAACTGTTTTACTGGAATGTGGCTTTGCACCATTTTTACACCTTCCTGATGGCAATGGTAGGTATGTGTACTCTTTCTCAGAACAGATCAGGATAAAGGGACTAAGGTAATCTTCAATCTGAGAAAATATGTGTGCTCCAACCTTTCTTTGTAATTGAATAGTTTAGAATTTTTAATGCATTTTCAAGGCAAGGGCACATGCAGGCCAACTTTTTATTGCTAGAAAACACTGATAAATTTAGCCTAGGGCCTTGGTCCGTGGTTATGAAATGAAAGAGTGGGGAAATAAAGAATTTTCATTCTCTATACAAGGTAAGATTTTTTTTTAATTTTTCAAGATTTCAAGTATGATATTGTGTTTAAATAATTTCATGTTTCTTTCTCTTCCATTCAATTCCTCTCATGTTATCCGTCAACTACCTCTTTAAATTCATGAACACTTATTCTCTAATTATCATTACACACACACACACACACACACACACACACACACACAAGTAACTCTGCAGTGTTACTCGTATGCACATGTAGCTCGTGCTAAGGACTTAGATAACCTAAGAGCAAGCTCACCCCTGAAGACTGAGTCCATTTCTCTCAGCAGTCATTAGTTTTCACTACCTCTTTAAATAGGGTTGGGGCACTGTGGCATTTCCCACATCCACTTTGTCCTGTCCACTGGTGCTGTCATTGTGCAATATAGTTTAGCCAATCATATTGTTATGCTTTCATGGGTTCACATGTCTAGAAGACACTATCTCATAGCACACATCCTGGACGTCTGGCTTTTACAAACTTTTCCTCTTTTGTTTTGTTCCCTGAGTCTTAGTTGTAGGGGATGTGTTTGTAGATCTGTTAGCTGAGGATGAGCAGACAACAGTCAGTTGTTCTCTGCATTTGGACGAGCTGTGAATTCTGTAATATCCTCTATCTGCTGCAATAAGAAGCTTCTTTGATGATGGATGAGAGCTTATCAGTGGATGTACGGATAAGCTTTTCCAATGCAGTTTTATATTATGCTGGTTGGGGAAAGTGGCAGGTTTTCCTCTAGGGTCCATGCTTTCACAGCCATAATTAGCGAGCTATGTTTACAGTTTAGGAAAGGCAGGCCTTTATTTGTGGACCTATTTCATCACGTTTTCTCAAAGCTGCAAAAATGCCATACCCTTAGAATTCCTAATATTCCCTCTACCCACCACCATGCATTCTAAGCAGGCAATACCAATTTGTTAGCGTGTTGGAGTATCCAAATTGATTGGTTTCATTCTATTCAATATAAATGTCATGCTTTCTTCTCCGACAAGTCATTTTACAACCCAGGGTTAAACGGAAAGCAATTTTCTTTAAGAATTTCTCATGAGTTCTCAGTAGTCCTCATTGTCCGGCATGTTCAGCGAGTCCAGTTTTATCCCATGCTTTTTCAGACCCAGGCCACCTGGCCTTGGTGAGTTCCCGATAGAACATCCCCATTGTCTCAGTGTGTGGGTGCACCCCTTGTGGTCCTGAGTTCCTTGCTCGTGCTCTCTCTCCTTCTGCTCGTGATTTGGAACTTGGGGATTCAGTCCGGTGCTCCATTTTGGGTCTCTGTCTCGGTCTCCTTTCATCGCCTGATGAAGGTTAATATCCAGGAGAATGCCTATATGTTTTTCTTTGGGTTCTCCTTCTTATTTAGCTTCTCTAGGATCACGAATTATAGGCTCAATGTCCTTTATTTATGGCTAGCAAGAACAATGGCACTGGGTTTTGATCCTACTGCACATACTGGCTTTGTGGGAACCTAGGCAGTTTGGATGCTCACCTTACTAGACCTGGATGGAGGTGGCTGGTCCTTGGACTTCCCACAGGGCAGGGAACCCTGATTTCTCTTCGGGCTGATGAGGGAGGCAGACTTGATTGGGGGAGGGGGAGGGAAATGGGAGGCGGTGGCAGGGAGGAGACAGAAATCTTTAATAAATAAATAGGAAAATAGGAAGTTATTATCATAAAAAGTAAAAAAAAAGAATTTCTCATGAACATTTAGCAATCATCCCTAACTTTTGGCATAGATGGCTAAATTGTTTAAACACAATTCTTCTTTATATTATGTGAGCATTTGTTTACCTATTTTTGTAAAGAAAACAGTCTTTTTTCATTGTACATACCAATCCCAGTTCCCACTCACTTCCCTTCTTCCGTTCCCTCCACCTAAACCCCCACTCCATCCCCCATCCACTCCTCAGAGAGAGTAAGGCACATTTCTTTGAGGAAGGTCCAAGGCCCTCCGTACAATATCTAGGCTGAGCAAGGTATTCATCCAAGGAGAATAGGTTCCAAAAAAAAAAAAAAAGCCAGTACAAGCAGTAGCGATAAAACTTGGTGTTGCTGCTAGTGGCCCTGTAGTCTGCCCCAGCCATGCAACTGTCACCCACATTCAGAGGGACTAGTTTAGACCTATGCTGTTTCTTTCCCTGTCTGCCTGGAGTTGGTGAGCTCCCATTAGCTCAGGTAAACTGTTTCAGTGGGTGTACCCGTCATGGTCTTGACCTCTTTGCTCTTATTCCCACACCTCTCACTCTTCAACTGAACTTTGATAACTCAGTCCAATGTTCCGATGAAGGTCTCTGCTTCTGTTCCCAGCAGTTGTGAGATGAAGGTTCTATGGTGATATTTAAGGTATTCATCAGTTCTGACTACAGTGCAAGGCCAGTTTGGGCACCATCTTCTCTATTGCTTAGGGTCTTAGCTGGGGTCATTCTTGTGGATTCCTGGGAATTTCTCTAGTGCAAGGTTTCTTGTTAGCCCCATGTATGTTTTGCTTAGGTTTCACTTTGTTACTTAGCTTCTCTAGGATTATAACTATAGGCTGAATATTGTTTGCTTTATATACAAAACTATCACCAACAAACAGGTTTCATTTTGTTAACATATAAGAACATATTTATTTATTTATTTTTTTGTTTTTTTTATATTTAATTATTTATTTATTTATTTATTATGTATACAATATTCTGTCTGTATGCCTGAAGACCAGAAGAGGGCGCCAGACCTCTTTACAGATGGTTGTGAGCCACCATGTGGTTGCTGGGAATTGAACTCAGGACCTTTGGAAGAGCAGGCAATGCTCTTAACCACTGAGCCATCTCTCCAGCCCGAACATATTTAAACTAATTGTGGAAAAATGCAGCTGAAGACTATTAATAGTCTAGTGTTACAATGAAAGAGAAGCCATTGTTTCTGTCTCTGCCACCCAGCTAGCTTACACCAGAAATAACCACAAAGAAAATGTATTAATTATATCACTGCCTGGCCTCTTATCTCTAGCCTCTTATTGGCTAACTCTCACATCTTGATTTAACCCACTTCTAATAATCTGTATATCACTGTGAGGTAGTGGCTTACCAGGAAATATTCTGCATGTCTGACCTAGTGGCTCCATGGCAGCTCTCTGGTTCTGCTTTCTTTCTTCCAGAATTCAGTTCTGTCTTCTCTGCCTACCTACGTTCTTCCCTATCAGGCCAAGCAGTTTCTTTATTGATTAATCAATGAAAGCAACACATAAACAGCACACTATACCATTTCACCTTTTCTGTTTAAACAAAAAGGAAAGTTTTAACATAGTAAAATTACATATAACAGGTATCAAGCAAGAATTACAGTTATAGCATTTATATCTGTTTTATCTTTTATCATAACTAAGGAAAACTATAACTAACTATAAGTATAAATTCTTCAAGTCCATCAAAGACTCCAGAGGATATATTACCTCTGTAAACTGGAAGTCCATTATAAATAACTTCTAAAACTCTAGATTGACAGAAACCTCTTACTGCCTGGACATTTACCCAAAGTTCTTCTCTACCATTTGGGGAATCCATTTTCTGCCTACAGGCCCATCGTATCCAGCAGACTTTTCCATGAAACAGGAACTTTCAAAGACAGTTAAGTCACTTTCTTCTGTATCCTGCAGAATGTCTCACAGATTCTTTCATGAAGCAGGAACCCCGAAGGATCATCTCACATCTAGGCAACTTCAGCAATCATCTCTCTGTGGGTACTGCATGTCCAGTGAACCAGTCCAGGCAAGAGCAGTTTTATGCCCAAATGGCTAAGGAGCCTCTTTGATGCCCGTCTTCCTTTCGAAGTAGCTTGGTGCTGCAGGAGCAGATGTGTCTCATTGTCATGAAAAGTCCTAAATTATAAATGCCATATTCTGTAGTCTTTGAAAGTTATGAAGAATGCCTATTCATCTGACATGCACATATAGAAAATCTAATTAACATGACTACAAACTTAACTATTATAGAGATTATCCATTAACCTTTATTTCTTAATTATACATTACATTTTTAAATGAATCATACAATCACAATACCTTAATCAAGTTCAGAAATACGTATACATATAACAAAATTGACCTTAAAATCTATACCAATGCAAATTATTCATATCTATATCATATCCCCCTTTAAATGTAAACAAACATTTATAAACAATATTTGGGAATATGGACATAGTTATTTCTCTCCAAACTTCCTCCTGCTCTATGGGGGCCTTGTTGTGCTAGGTTCATCTCAGCCAGCATCTGGGTGAAGCATTTTCTTTGTGGGGGTGTTTAGTCCTGCCTAGACACCGAAGAAGGAAGATGTGACTTGCCCCACTGAAAAAGGTACCGAGCCCTGTGGCTAGTATATACTAGAATAATGAGCTAATATAAGTTATAAGAATTAATAAGAATCCTAATCTAATGGGTCAATCAGTTTTATAACTTATGTAGACCTTCTGTGTGTGTGTGTGTGTGTGTGTGTGTGTGTGTGTGTGTGTGTGTGTTTGAGGCCAAATGGCTGTGGGACCTGGTGGGAGGACAGAAACCCCAACAAGCAGGACCTCATGTTACAGTCTAGTTATTCCTAAATGTTTTTCATCCTAAGATGCTTCTGGTTTTAGTTTATTCTTCTTTAGGTTTTTATGTTACACACATATGTGTGTGTGTGAAACAAATCTTTGCGATAAGACATAATGTATAAAAGAAGAAGAAGAGGAGAAGAAAAGAAGAAGAAGAAGAAGAAGAAGAAGAAGAAGAAGAAGAAGAAGAGGAGGAGGAGGAGGAGGGGGGAGGAGGAGGAAGAAGAAGAGGAGGAGGAGGAGGGGGGGAGGAGGAGGAGGGGGGAGGAGGAGGAAGAAGAAGAGGAGGAGGAGGAGGAGGGGGGAGGAGGAGGAGGAGGAGGAGGAGGAGGAGGAAGAAGAAGAAGAAGAAGAAGAAGAAGAAGAAGAAGAAGAAGAAGAAGAAGATGATGATTAAGGAAGAAAGTGTGAATTGATTTCTCTGAGATGTACAAACCAGGCAATACACAAGTGAGTGAGGCACATTTGCTAGAAAATCAAACTGTAAAGAATATACTCCCCAAAGTACCAATGAATTTATTCACCATGAACTCATTTCTTTCTTAAACATAGCTTGTTTGGGAAAGAATCCCAGGGCATATTCCCAACTGGTTATCTTCTGAGGACAAACTTACATATCATAGAGTGGGTATTTTCCCCTCTCATTTTATGTATATGGCTATGCAATGTTTTCAGAGGGCAGGTGAGAGTGTCAGATGCTCTGATATTGGAGTTACAGACAGTTGTGAGCTGCCATGTAGGAACTGAGAATTGAACCTAATTCCTCTGGGAGAGAAGACCATGCTCTTAACCACTGAGTAAACTCTTCAGCCCCTATTTCTCCTTTTTCAATTACAGTTTAAATTTTCACACAAACTCTAGATTTTGGAGACCTTAGTAGTAGGAATTCTGATAAAAATGGACAAAAGTATTATGTGTTAATTATGTGACATTATTGCATATACTATCATCAGTAGTTGTAATATTAGTAGTAGTCATATTATTATATTATTTCTTGTCAGTGTTTGCAATTAAACCCAGGGCTTCACATATGCCAAAAATGTCCTCTATGACTGAACTACCCATCCAGACATACACACACTATCTAATTATCTGATACCAGGAGATAAGCATTTTATTATCTCTATTTTATAGATAACAAAAACTGTTGCTTAAGGAAGTTATGTCTTTCCTAAGGTTGTATGGTTAGAATAAAAGAACACAGGTTGAAACCAAGGTCTTCCAGAGTAAATCTCTTCTCTAAATTCACCCCCTCAAAAATGGACATAAGCATTCTAGGAAGTGTACAAGACAATTTACTTGGATCCTATTGATTTAAAGAAAAAAATAGCTTATTTAATTAAAAATATCCTGTTCCAAAACTTGCCAAAGTTTGGTATATAAATTGACACAAACACCCAAACTAGATTCAAAATATGCACTGTTCATGGTATATATTGTTTCTGTCATTTGTTCTGTATATGGTACAGGATTAATTCTATGCAGGAGTGGCTTTGGCCTACTCCTACACTTTATAATTTGTTTTCATTTATGTTAACTTTTGCCTTACATTAAAGAGTTTAGAAAGGACAAGTTGTTTTTAGAGAAACCTTTTTTAATACATAATACTAAATTCAAACATGAATAAAAAAGTTGGGACTAAACATGGTTTTCATCAGAGAGAAGCATTTTAAAAATAATACATTGCTGTACTCTGTTGCTTCAACAGGGATACAGGGGCTCAGCATTTTTCAGTGAAAATTCTCTAACCCAGTGAAAATTACTAAACTGGTCAGTTTCTTCTTCAGTCCTTTTAATAAATCAGATTTTACAGCCATAGTGTTCAGTCTTTCAAAATAAGGTTCAATATTCTAAAAGCCTTATCTTGAAGAGCTAAACTGATCATTATTGGAATTGTCATTTCATTAACTTATTATCTTGAGGGAATGGCTTTTGGTGTATTAGTCACCATATGGGTAAGTTTTTTAGAAATAATAAACTTTATTTTTGTCTCATCTATTTTTTAGATATTAATATTCTGGGTTTCCACCCCACTGAGCACTATGTTCAGGTTATTTCCTTCAGTAAATTAAGATAATTAGACAACAAAAACTGTACATTAACAGTTCTACGAACACAGATCTTGTGTTTGAAAACAAACTTCCCATCATTTCACAAACAGCCTGATATGAGCCAATTTCAATAGCATTTCTACAGCCTGGTGGCAACTTTATGCATTGCAGCAATCGAGCTTGTCCCAGAACTGAGATGTAATAAATGCTCAACAGTGGCAGAAGGACTTTCACACCACTGAACATAGATGGATCAATCACAGTAGGACATATCAAGCAAGAAAGTGCACACTTAGGAATACATATATGTCTCAATGTCTAATGAGTCTAATAACCATGAACTTGAAGGACATATTGGCAGGCTAGAAGTCAGAAGAGTTGAAGCCGCTGAAAAGCATAGTTCTGTCTTCCTTAGGGAAGTACAAGTCTTTCTTCATTTAGGGTTGTTAGTGTGATTGAATGAAACTTATTTTATGGAAAAGAATCTATTATATTCAAAGTCTCCTGGTTTAAATATTATTCTCATAGCAATGGCTAGACTGGTGCTTTATCAAGTATTAGATCGCCATGACCTAGTCAACCTGACACATAAATTTAAGCATCACTTGGTTATTAGTATAATAATACGCATTAATAAAGTATATCCTTTACTCTGTGTTTGACATCACACTAGATAAATTAGAAAAGGGGGAGGTAAGAGATTGAACCATCAGCTATTAAGAAAATTTATATTTTGAGCAATAAAAACTGATGAACTTTGATTCTGAATGGGACCACTTTTCATAATCAGTTCTTGGTGGACTACAACAGCAGCTTTTTAACTTCTGGGGTTTGTTGTTGTTTTTGAGGTTATAATATAGTCACAGCATTTATCTCCTGCCTTTCCTTGCTACTAATCCTCCCATACACCCATCCTTGCTTTCCTTCAAATTCATGGCCTCCATCTACCTTCTCCATCCACTTTGTCATGTCCACTGGTGTCATCCTTATTAAGTTCTTGCTTTTAAGCTTTTATTCTTCTCAGCAACTCCCAGTGCTGTAAAATAATGTGGATTAGTTAGATTCACTCTGTTAAAATATAGGTGGTGTCATGTTGTGCTTTTGCTGAAAAACTTTCCACATCATTCTCCACTTCACTCAGTGACAAAGGTCAAGCTCTTCTGCTGGCTTACAAGGCTCTAGTTGATTGCTCTGTTTTGTTGACTTATGTAATGCTTTCTTTCCAATAATTTCACACAATTTTCACAACATTGCTCTTGATGTTCCGGAAACCTGCTTGGCTGCACTTACCTTGGGACTTTTGTGCTTTTGTCTCTGTCAGAAACTTAAATCTCCTGAAATTTCTTCATTCCATTCAGGCCCCAGTTTGGACACTAAGGCTCCAATACTCTTCTAACTGAAACCGACAACAGCAACCTACCCCAAACTGATGCTTTTTTTTTCTCTATACAATAGGATGATTTATATTGATTGTCAACTGCCAGATTCTAGAGTCATCTTGTACAGAAATTTCTGGGCATGTGTGTGAGGGATTTCTAGATTAGGTGAACTGACATGGGAAGACATAGAATAACTGTGGGCAGCACTGTTGCATAGACTTGGGTTCTAAATTGAACTAAAAAGAGAAACATGCTTAGACCAGCATTCATCGCTCAACATAGTGATTGCAAAATCAGTGTGACCAGTCACCTCCTGCTCTTCCACTCACTATATCTTCCTTGGTATAATGGGCTGTATTCTACTGGAACTGTCTGTCAATACCACAAGTCTTTTCTTCCCTAAGTTGCGTTTGTCACATATTTTATCACAGCAAACAAGAAAGTCATTAACACAGATGTTTTAATTATTTTATTTTTAACATACTTGCAAATGACTGGTTTATTTATTTGTGCCTTTATTAACTAGAATAACTTTATGAAAGTGTTTATTTTGCTTATATATTTACCTCTACTATGATATCACTTTGTTTATACTTTTTTTATTAAAATTTTAATTAAAAATTTCCGCCTCTTCCCCGCCTCCCTTTTCCCTCCCCCTCCCCCCAGTCCCCATACCCCACTCCCCTCCCTCTCCAGTTTAAAGAGCAGTCAGGGTTCCCTGCCCTGTGGGCAGTCCAAGGTCCTCCTCCCTCCATCCAGATCTAGGAAGGTGAACATCCAAACCGGCTAGGCTCCCACAAAGCCAGTACATGCAGTAGGGTCAAAACTCAGTGCCGTTGTCCTTTTCTTCTGAGCAGCCCTCATTGTCCACCATATTCAGTGAGTCCGGTTTTATCCCATGCATTTTCAGTCCCATTCCAGCTGGCCTTGGTAATCTCCTAATAGATCAGCCCCACCATCTCATTGGTTGGGTGCTCCCCTCGCGGTCTTGACTTCCTTGCTCATGTTCTCCCTCCTTCTGCTCCTCATTTAGACTTTGGGAGCTCAGTTCATTGCTCCAATGTGGGTCCCTTTTTCTATCTTCATCCATCGCCAGACGAAGGTTCTATGGTGATATGCAAGATATTCGTTAGTAGGGCTGTAGGATCAGGCCATTTCAGGCTCTCTCTCCTCAGCTGCCCAAGGACCTAGTTGGATACATCTCTCTGAACCCCTGGGAACCCCTCTAGAGTCAAGGCTCTTGCCAACCCTAAAATACCCAAGAGATGCCCTATCATCCTACCAAAGTATTTGTTCAACTATGTTCATAGCAGCATTATTTGTAATAGCCAGTACCTGGAACCTAGATACCCTTCCAAGGAAGAATGAAGAAAGTGTGGAGTATATACATATTGGAGTACTACTCAGCGGTAAAAAGCTATAACTTCTTGAATTTTGCATGCAAATGGATGGAAATAGAAAAAAATTATCCTGAGTGAGGTAACCCAGACCCCAAAAGATGAACATGGGATATACTCACTCATAATTGGTTTTTAACCATAAATATAGAACATTGAGCCTATAATTCACAATCCTAGAGAAGGTAAATACGAAGGTGAGCCCGAAGAAAAACATATAGTTATCCTCCTGGATATTGGAAGTAGTCAAGATTGCTGGGCAAAAATTTGGGAACTGGGGGATGGGGTGAGATGGGGGAAAGGGGAGATGGGGAGAGAAAAGTGAGAAGGGGAGGATAGGGAGAACTTGGGGGAATGGGATGGTTGGGATAATGGAAGGATGAATATGGGAGCAGGGAAGTATATTGTTTATACATTTTATTTATTGTTCACTTGTGCGTGTGTGTGTGTCTGCTCACAGACAAATGCAAGCCTTGATTTGTGTGGATATCAGAGAACAACTAGTGGGAGACAGTTCTCTCCTTCCTTGATGTGTGCCCTGGTAACCATAATCAGGTCTTGGTGGCAGGTGTGTTATAATTAAAGAATGTCTACAAGGAACACCATACAGCATAACTCTCATGTGAGGGTATTACTAAGGGAGAAGGGGGCAGGACTGGAAGGGAAAGGTGAAAAGGTCTTCCTGACTCATGCAGAAGCAGCTGGAAGAGAGGGAGTGGGTGGGCGGAGCTTGTATCTTAAAAGGGAGCATAGGGCATGTACACAGAGACCACATAGCACTGTAGCAAATGACATTGTCAGGATCCTAAACAGGCTAGCATAACTGCCTGAGAACTGACTAGGGGACAACACATCCTTCCAGGTCCCCAAGGACAGGCCAGTGCAGGTGCCTGAATGCTAAGAAGGTGTTGTGAACTATTACACCATTTTACTGGTCACAGTATGATATGTTTAAGTACAGGATAATGAAACTCAATGTTATGTATAATTAATACAAGCAGATAAGAATTGAAAAGTTAGTAGAATGCATAAGATAATGAACACATTTAGTAATTTATTGGTTAAAAACTGGGACTAAAGATTAGAACCTCTACTTCAGTCTATAACTTTTGTATATTAGGAATGTTGGATTATTTGGATTTACTCTAGCAACCAGTGAAAGTTTATTGTTTCTCTTCCACTTATGCCTCCCATTTCTGCTCTGCCTCTATAATTAAACAGTCACTTTTAATACATAAGGTCCTATTTTATTTTGTCAGCAGAAAACAGCAAGAATTTCCTATACTTTACTGAATTTCTGGTAGGTCATGAAACTTCTTACATGAAATAGCTAAGATGATCAAATAAAAAGAATTATTGTTGAATCGAAACCATAGTACCAAAACTCATTTCAAGTCACCCAGATAAATCATACAATATCTGATAGTTCGTATGGAACATGGCCTATTCAGTCTGTAATAACTTTAAAGTAATTCATTTTTACTTTCAGTTTTTGAGTCTCATGAAATGAACAGATACTCTTGAAGAATGTGTCTTAAAGTTCTTACATATTTTAAACAAATATCAGCTACTATACCTATAACTTCACAAATCCAACTTCAATAGTAGATATAGGTCTTTTATTTTTCTTTGTTCTAGAGTATACATAAAAATAATCACTAAAAATTTGACTCATTGGGTAAGGGTATTTGCTGGTAAGCCTGACTACATGGGTTTAATCACTTGAACTCACAAAATGAAAGAGAACTGACCTTTGCAGGTTGTCTTATGACTTCCACATGTATGCTATAACATGCATGTTCCCCAAATCAATAAAAAATATTATCAAAACTAAATAAAATCTAAAATGTATTTAAACTGGTTGAATTGCATTTGGGGGCTGGGAAAAGGAAGATGCTGAGACTCATTTTCTGATTTAGGTGTGAGGGTGAGAAAGACAAGCTGTGAATTGTAGTAAAGCATTATTGTTATAACCTTAAATTTGATGTGTGTTCATTGTCTTTTATTCTTTATCCCATGCTGACAAATGTGTATAAAATATAGAATAAAAGAAAAATAATTCTCTTAGAAAAGTGTAAAAATGCAAGTTGGTTGGATTTTTATATAGAACAATCTGGTATTAAAACCAGGAAAGCTTTAATTACATTTTTGTATAAATTAGTTTTAATATTTAAAATATTTGTTACATTTATTATTTGTGTGTGTGTGTGTGTGTGTGTGTGTGTGTGTGTATTTATGTGACTTTATGTGCACCACATGCATGGGGGAGCCTAAGGAGGCCAGAAGAGAGCATTAGATTCCCTGGGACAGGAATGACCATCTAGTTGTGAGCTACCATGTGGGCTCTGAAAATTAATTGCAGATTCTCTGGAAGAACAAGTGTATTTATCCACCAACCCATTTCTTCAGCCCCTATGTCCAATTATTAGTGAATAGAAATTTTACTTACAGTTAATCTTTTTATATAATGATTACTCTGAGACTTTCCTTGGATGTAACAAGTTAGAATTAGACTCTTGAGTCCTTTAATGTATAATATCTAAGTCTTATTTGACTTTCAAATTTTAACCAACTTTCTTACTAATTTTTGAATGCTCTTTAAATTCTCTACTGAGTATAGCTTAAAAACTTTTTTATTTGCCTTTCATAGAGACTGACACACAACTCTCAATTCATTTAGATTTTTCTGGGATTTGATGCTATCATGAGAGTTAAGAATTTTATCAAAGTTCTGAAAATGACTTTCCAAATATAAGTCACTACTTAGTGAATTCTATACACTTATTGATTTGAGTACTATATATGCCAGAATACTATACCATCACAAAATCCTTGCTTTTGATGTTTTCATTCTACAAGAAATCACATCATCTTCTTTCAAACCGTTTTTCATTTTTGAGATTTTAATATAGTTACATCATTTCCACCTTCCATTTCCTTCCTTCAAACCTTCCCATGTACCCTTGCACACTCTCACCTCCTCACGCAACTCTTTCCAGATTCACCCTCCTCTCTACTTGTCCAACTTTGTTTCCTTTTTTCTTAAATCCATTGTGGTGGTTTGGATGAGAATGACCCCATGGCCTCATGTGTTTGAATGCTTGGTCCTCGGCTGATGGAGCTATTTGGGAAAGAATAGGAGGTGTGGCCTTATTGGAGATGGTATGTCACTAGGGGTAGTGGTTTTGAGGTTTCAAAGGACCATACCAGGCCAATTCTCTGTATATCTCTCTGTGTGTCACTCACTGGCAGCTTCCTGCTACCTGTAGATCAGGATATAATGCTTCCAGCTACTGTCCAAGCACTGCGGCTGTTTGCTTCCTATTATGATTTTCATGGAATAACGTTCTAAATTGTTATCAAGTCCCCCAATTAAATGTGTTTTTTGTAATAGTTTCCTTGATCATGATGTCTCTTCACAGAAACAAAACAGTAACCAAAGCAGAAGTTTTCACCAAGAGTGAAAGGCTAATGTGACATGACTAATCATGCTGTTTGTTGGAGGAATATGGAAGACTCTGAGACTTGGAACCAGAAAAGTGGCTGGAAGCTTTATGCAGGGCTTAATAGGTGATCCTAGTAAAGCAGGAGCAACAGAAGCACTGAGGGTGAATTGGACTATGCACATCCAGCTCAAGAGGTTTTAGAGAAGAATATTTGTAAGTGGCCTACAGACTATTCTTGTGATATTTTGACAAAGAATATGGCTGCTTTTCATCTTGTCCTAAAAATCTACCAGAAGCTAAATTCAAGGGCTATGGATGAACTTCATTGGCAGAGGGGAGTTCAAAAGGTCCTGGTATTGACTTTTATGAGATCATTAGCAATCACTCTTACAGAGAACTACAATAAAAAACAAGTAGGACAAAGATATATACAAAATGTACATTTTGAGGAGAAAAAAGTTAACCAAAAAAAATGTAATGATGGAGTCAAGTCCTGTGTTCAACCAGATGAGAACCTAAAGAAATGCTTGCTGCTAAATGGAATAAAGGGAGACCCCAGAACCCAAGAGGTTGCAAATTTCAGAGCTCTGGTGAAAGCTTCGGAAGGGTGTGGAACCAGCTCAAGAGACTGTGTTGCAGTCAACAAAGATGGAAGGGCAGAGCCATCTAATAAACCATTTTACATCAGACAGTTACAGGGGTAACAGGATTTGGAATTTGTTCTGTTTTATATTTTTCTGTCTTGATTTGTTCAGTACTTCCTCACTGTCTCTCTCCTTTTTTAGGAATGGTAATGCATATTCTGTGGCATTTTATGCTGAAAGTACATAATCTGCTTTTAATTTTGATTTTAGAGGGGCTTATATTTTAGAGATTACCTTGAGTCTCAGAACGGATTAGACTTTTGAAACAGTGTTGATCTATCAAAGAATATAGTTACTATTGAAGTTGGACTAAATACATTTTGCATTATGATATGGCTTTAAGCCTATGAGAACCGGGGGATGGAATGGGATAGTTTGAATGATGATGACCTGATGTAGGTGGGTCTTCTTTCTATGTGTTGCTTTTATTGGTTAATTAATAAAGAAACTGATTGGCCTGATAGATCAGAACATAGGTTGGTGGAGTAGACAGTATAGAATGCTGTGACGAAGGGAAGTGAGTCAGAGGCCATGATTCTCTGACCCGAGATGGATGTAGGCTAGAATCTTTTCTGGTAAGCCACAACCTCGTGGTGCTACACAGATTATTAGAAATGGGTTAATCAAGATGTAAGGATTAGCCAATACGAGGCTGAAACTAATGGGCCAGGCAGTGTTTAAATGAATAAAGTTTAGGTGTAATTATTTTGGGTAAAACTAGCTGGTAGTTGGGAGCCGGGTGGTGGGAAGCTGCCCGCAGCTCCTACTACAATGACCCCTATAGGCTCATTATATTTGAATGCTTGGTCCCCAATTAGTGGAAATGTTAGGGAAGGATTGGGAGGTGTAGCCTTGTTAGAGGCTCCAGCACCATGCCTGTTTGTTCCTGTTATAGTGATCTCAGACTAACCCTTTATAACTGTAAGCAAGCATTCAATTAAATGGTTTTTTTTTTGTTTTGTTTTTTTTTTGTTTTGTTTTTTTTTGCTTGTAAGCATTGACTTTGTCATGGCTATCTCTTTATAGCAATAGAGCAGGAACCAAAACACACATTAAAACCAATCTTTCCAAACCAGTTCCTTGTATGTGTAATCTTTCCCTGGTCAATTTTTCATGGCTATACTATTAGAGAAAACTGACTCTCCTTCTCCAAACAGCTAACAACTGCCAATAGCTCTATGGGTTGTGGTGGGATTTCCTGTCCAGTTGCCACATCCATGATGGGATTTAGTCTGACTTGTGTCACAACTTCTGTGAGTTCACATGTGTAGCTTCTTTGCTGATGTCCAAAAGGCACTGTTTTATCCACAATTGTCTCTTACTCTCTTTCTGTTTTTTCTTCTTCAATTATACCCAAGCTTTGGAAGGAGAGGGTGCAATGTACAGGATCCATAGATGGCTAAGAATTCCTTATTCTTTTCACATTGGCTAGTTGTGAGTCTGCATTGATTATCCTCTACCAAGAAAAGAAGATTTCCAGACAATGGTTGCAAGATTCATAGTCTGTAGCTATCAGAATTTATCATAAGGAATTAGTTTACATAAGTCCATTTACAAGAGCCTATACTTGTCTTGTCTTAGGTTAGTAGCCTAACAGTTGTGCCAAGCATGGGTTTTATCTTATGGAATAAGACAAATTTAATCAAAAAGTGGTTAGTTATTTTAATGATATTTGTGCCACTATTGTATCAGTACATATGTTTTGCCAGGTCTTTCATTATTACAGCTCACAATATTCAGATCTGGATAAGACTGACAGTGGCTTTTTTCTTTCATACTATATATAGCTGAAGAAGGATGCTTAAAATAATTCCCACGCCAGCTCAGAATTGATGTACTTCCTGTTTACTTAGGTAATAGTATATCCTTTTGGAGTCTTTGATGGAATTGAAGAATAGATAGGTAGTTATAGTTTTCCTTAGTTATGATAAAAGATAAAGTAAATAGAAATATTGTAACTGTAATTCTTTCTTGATACTTGTTTTGTTATATGTAATTTTACTATGTTAAAGTTAAAACCTTCTTTTTTTTATTTAAATAGAAAAGGGAAGGTGATGTGGGATTCCTATCTGTATGCTGGGATTACCATTAATGAATCAAGAAGCTGCCCTGGCCTGTTGATAGGACAGAACTTAGGTAGGTGGAGAAAATTTGACTAAATGCTGGGAGGAGGAAGGTAGGGAGAGAGATGCTATGGAGTCACTGCCAGAGTCAGACATGCTGAAATTTTGCTGTTAGGCCACGACCTCATGGTTATATACAGATTAATAGAAATGGGTTAAATGATGATGTAAATGTTAGCCAATAAGAAGCTAGAACTAATGGTCTAAGCAGCGGTTTAATTAATACAGTTTCTGTGTGATTATTTAGGTTCTGGGTGGCGGGGATGAACAAGCGGTTCCTGCAACTTCCAGTCTTAAGAAAGCTAACCAGAAAAGATGAATTTCCTGGTCATGTCTAGCTTGATTTATGCATAGTCAATAGCTCAGTTGTTATCCTCAGCAATCGAATCTTGCCATTAAGTTCTGGATGATAACCAAAAACAAAGCAATGACAATAGCCTGCAATGTGGGTCTATGGGAACTCACTGGCAACTAATCCAAAAGAAGTAATTCATTCATGGAACTGAACTTCTAATTGCTTGTTTCTATTGTCCAGGAGGAAAACTGTTGGCCTGTTATAAGTTAGCTCTACCTTCACTTTCTTTCTTTCTTTCTCTCTCTCTCTCTCTCTCTCTCTCTCTTTCTTTCTTTCTTTCTTGTTTTCTATAATCTTACTTATGCAATAGAAGGCTTCATATGACTTTTTTCTCTTTTGTTTTTTTGAGAAAAAGTCTCACATTGTAATTCCAGAACTGCTGGAACTTGCTATTTAAACCACACTAGACAATGCTTGAACTCAGAGAGATTGACCTACCTCTGCTTCCCAAGAACTTGGATTAAATGACTATGCTTCTATTCCTGGGCCATTTTACTTTTTCTGAAGGTTTTCAGTGTTATTTATTCTTTCCCATAGCCCCTGCCCTTTGCTTCACCCACCATGGTTTAATATTTCTGGTTCCATTATTCCCCTTTATGCCATTATACTAATGTCTTATATCTTCTTTCCTTCAGCAATTTTCCTATCTCTGTGAGCATTCCAAATTAAACATAAATATCTGAAGATTCAAAGCTAAAATCTGCAAAAGTAGAGAATATATGGCACTTGTATTTCTGGATCTGGGTTACCTCACTTGAAATAGGATAATTGTTTCCAGTTCCATCAATTTACCTGCATCATTCAGAATTTCGTATTTTAAATTACTCAATGGATGAATAATATTACATTATGTAAATACACAATATTTTATTTTCCATCCTGACTGTTATCATTTCATGACTATTGTTAATAGAACAGCGATGAATGTAGAAAAGTAGGTATCACAGAAGTAGATTGATCCAAATGTAGAATGTGGTATATCGATTCAAAGATGTTTTTTGAGGAATCTTTATACTGATTATCATAGTGTCTGTACTATTGTTTACTTCCACCAGCAGCGAACATGTGTTCCCATTTCCCCACATCCATGCGAGCATTTGTCTTTATTTGCTTTCTTTAATCTTAGTCATTGTGCCTGTACTGAGATGAAATCTCAAATAAATTTTGATGCATATTTACCTAATGACTAAAGTTACTAAATATGTTTAGAAATGTTCCTTAGCCATCTGTATTTCATTTTTTTGAGAACTATGTTTAGTTCCATGCCCCATTTTTAAATTGTGTTATTTATTTCCATGCTGTTTAATATTTTTCTAGTTCTTTGTATAGTTTAGATATGAACCTACTGCCAGATGTATTTCTGGTAAATATGCTTTCCATTTATGTAGGCTGTCTCTTCAGTTGAAGCATAGTATACTTTGTTGCACAGAACTTCTAAGTTTCATGAGGTCCTGTTTATTAATTGTTGGTTTTAATGACTGCACTATTTGAGCCCTGTTCAGAAAGTCCTTTCCTATGCCAATGAATTCAAGTGCATTGTCCTCTATCAGATGTAAGCATCAGGTCTGATGTTGAGATCATTGATCTATTTTGAATTGAGCTTTTTTTGCACGTTGGAAAATAAAAATCAAGTTTCATTCATATATATATATATATATATATATATATATATATATATATATTGACCAGTACCATTTTTTGTAATGTAATTTTTCTCTCCAATGTGTTTTGATGGACTCATTGTCAAAATTCATGTGGATGAAAGTGTGTGGGTTTGTATGTAGTCATTCAATTCTATTCCATTCATGAATGAGTCTGTTTTTATGTCAGTACTGAGATGTTTATTTTACTATTGATTGTGACTTACCTTGAGATCTTGCATGGTGGTACTGCCAGGAATTTGTTGTTGCTTCATTCTCCTAGATCTTTTATATTTCCATGTAAAATTTAAGGTGGCTTTTTAAATTTCTGTGGGGAATTACATTGGAATTTTAATGGGGATTGTGTCAAATCTTTAGATTGCTTTTTGTAGGATGGGCACTTCCAAAATTGATCCTATCAAGAGTGTTTATGATCTGTAGTGATATTTCATTCGCATTTTAATAAATAAAGTTTGCCTTAAGTTCAGAGTGCAAAACAGCCCCACTGGTCAGCCTTACAGACCAGGCAATGGTAACACACACCTTTAGTCCCAGTAGCCACACTAGTTTGCCATAGAAACCAGGCAGTAGTGGTGCACATCTTTAATCCCAGGACTAGAGAGGAATATAAGATGGGAGGAGACAGCACTCTTACAGTCTCATTCTGAGGATTCCTGGATTGCTTTGCTTTTCTGATATTCAGGTTGAATCCCAGTATCTGCCTTTGGGATTTATTAACTGTGTTACAGTGGTCCTTCCATATTTGGCTATCTTTTTCATTTTTTCATCAGTGTCTTAAAGTTTACATTGTAAACATCTTTACTTTCCCAGATTAGATTTATTCCAACATATTTTTGAGGCTATTGTGAATGACATTGCTTCTTTCTTTTCTTCTCAGTGTTTGTATAATTTTTATATTGGAAGACTTCCAGTTTTTGTCCTAATTTTGTATCCTACTACTTTGCTGAATGTATTTATCTGGTATTGGAATTTTCTTGTGAAAATATTTGGTTTTTATGTATAAAATCATAAAATATGTAAATAAAGACACTTTAAATTCTTTATTTTCTACTTGTATCCTCTTTCTTTCAATAGTCTTAAAAATCAATTAAACAGTTGGTTCTTTATTCTTGAGTAGTTCATTCAAGTATGAGATTAAACAAGAGAGTATTTAAGTTTCATTTCACCTTTAACTCTCTAAGTTTCCTTAATATAGGTCCCTCCCAACTTCTTAACCATTTAACTCAAATTAGTGCTGTCCATATGTGTAAGAATGTGGGGGATGACCTTGGACTTCCCACAGGGCAGGGAACCCTGACTGCTCTTTGGACTGGAGAGGGAGGGGGAAGGGGTAGGAGGAATGGGAGAAAAATGGGAGGAGGGGAGGAGGTGAAAATTTTTAATAATAATAAAAAAGAATGTGGTACCATACACTGAAACTTGCTATAAATTAAAATAAAAACCATCACAATTCTCCTTAGAGATGCCCTCTTCATCAGGCTCATCATTAAGGGTTGGTAGCTAGATAATACTTCCTAGAGTTATCTGAAGAGAGGGAAGCAAAATTGAGAAAATGATTCTATAAGACTACCCTGTAGGCAAGACTGTGGGGAAATTTCTTAATTAGTGATTGATGTGGTAGGCCCCAGTCCATGATAGGGAATGTTGCCCCTGGCCAAATGGTACAGGGGTAGATAGGAAAACAGACTGAGCAAGCCATGTAGATCAAACCAGGAAAGGGGTTTCTCCATGAACCCTGGACACCGTTTCAGTTCCTTATTATAAGTTCCTCCTGTCAGTTCCTGCCCTGATTCCAGTCTTTGATGAAATGTGACTTGTGAGCTGAGATAATCCCTTTTTGCTAAATTGTTTTCCATCATGGTGTCTGACCACAGCAACTGTCATTAGCTCTTCATGCAGGAAAAAGAGAGCATCTCCCCAAGGCCAGTGAATCTGTCACTAGTTCCATGGGAAGAGATGAGGACTGGAGAACACCTTCTTCTGGTCTGAGCTAGGGCGGGAGCGTGGCTTCCACTCACTATAAGTGTACCTCCCAGTAACACTTCAGTAAGGGAGAGGGCCTAGAGAGCACCTCTCCAAAGGCAACTTCAACTTTCAAAAGAAAGTGAATCTGGGACACCTCACTCAGGATAGTGTTTTCTATTTCCATCCATTTGCATGCAAAATTCGAGAAGTCATTGTTTTTTACCGCAGCGTAGTACTCTAGCGTGTATATATTCCATACTTTCTTCATCCATTCTTCCATTGAAGGGCATCTAGGTTGTTTCCAGGTTCTGGCTATTACAAATAATACTGCTATGAACATAGTTGAACAAATGCTTTTGTCATTTGATAGAGCATCTCTTGGGTATATTCCCAAGAGTGGTATTGCTGGGTCCAGGGGTAAGTTGATCCCGAATTTCCTGATAAACCGAAACACTGACTTCCACAGTGGTTGCACAAGATTGCATTCCCACCAGCAATGGATGAGGGTACCCGTTCTTCCACAGCCTCTCCAGCAAAGGTTATCCTTGGTGTTTTTGAGTTTAGCCATTCTGACAGGTGTAAGATGATATCTCAAAGTTGTTTTGATTTGCAATTCCCTGATTACTAAGAAAGTTGAGCACGACCTTAAGTGTCTTTTGGCCATTTGAACTTCTTCTGTTGAGAATTCTCTGTTCAGTTCAGTGCCCCATTTTTTAATTGGGTTAATTAGCATTTTAAAGTCTAGTTTCTTGAGTTCTCGTCCCAGACCCAAAAAGATGAATATGGGATGTACTCACTCATAATTGGTTTCTAGCCATAAATAAGGACCACGGAGTCTACAATAGGTGAACCTAAAGAAGCTAAGGAAGAAGGTGAACCGAAGGAAAAACATATAGTTGTCCTCTTCGCTAAGGGAAGTAGACCAAATTTCCGGGGAGAAAATGGGTTCTTGGGTGGGGGGATGGGGGTAAGGGGAAATGGGGAGAGAAAAGGTAGAAGGGAAGGAGGGGGGACCTGGGAAACGGGAGAATTGGGATAAAGGAAAGGTGGATAGGGGAGCACGGAACCACAATTCTTAGTTAAGGGAGCCACTTTAGGGTGGGCAAGCGACTTGACCCTAGAGGGGCTCCCTAGTGCCCAAGATGAGGTTCCCAGTTAGTTCCTTGGGCAGCTGAGGATTGGGAACCTGAAATGACCCTATCCTAGAGCAATACTGACGAATATCTTGCATATCATCATAGAATCTTCATCTTTTGATGGATAGAGATCGAGACAGTGACCCACACAGGAGCACTGGACTGAGCTCCCAAGGTCCCAAGGAGGAGCAGAAGGAGGGAGAACATGAGCAAAGAATTCGGGACCACGAGGCATGCATCCACCCACTGAGACAGAGGAGTTGATCTACGGGGAGCTCACCAAGGCCAGCTGGACTGTGACCGAAAAAGCATGGGATAAAACCGGACTCTCTGAACATGGCGAACAATGAGGGCTGATGAGACACCAAGGACAATGGCAGGGGGTTTTGATCCTACTTAATGTGCTGGCTTTGTGGGAGCCTAGCCAATTTGGATGTTCACCTTCCTAGATATGGACGGAGAGGACCTAGGACTTAACACAGGGCAGGGAACCCGGACTGCTCTGTGGACTGGAGAGGGAGGGGGAGAGGAGTGAGGGGAGGGGGAGAAGGGTGGGAGGAGGGGGAGAAGGGTGGGAGGAGGGGAAGGGAAATGGGAGGCTGGGAGGAGGTGGAAACTTGTTTTTTGTTTATGTTTTTTTTTCTTCTTTTCGCAATAAAAAAAAAAAGTGAATAAGGAATTAGGACCAGAGAGCCTCTCCCTATGGCAGTTTCAGCTCACAATAACTGAAAAGTAAGGAAAAGAACCTGGATAGAACTTCCTCATAAAAATGTTTATTGTCAATAACTCTTCAGGAAGTGGAAAGACAAGCCCCCTTCCTCAAGGACACACACTCTTCCACAAGGATATGCCCCCTCACCAAGGTTAGGCCTCTTACAATGACTGACAGGCCTCCTCCTGCAAGGACATGCCTCTCCCACAAGGACAAGCCCCCTTCCACAAGGACACACCCCCTTCCACAGGGACATGCCTCCTCCCACAAGGAACTGCCCATTTCCACAAGGACATAACTCCTGCAATGATTAGCCTCCTCTACTAAGGACACTTGTCAAACAGATGCCATCATGGCATCTTTAGCCAACAATAGCCCTTCAATATGGGATATTGCCTGGAAAGCACATCCTCCATAGCAGCTTCAGCTGCCAGTTGCCTCTTAGGAAAGTGCTGGGAATAGTGCACCTCCTTGATTTCAGATTCATCTGCCAGCGACTCCCCAAAAAGGGGCAGGACCTCTTCTGGCAAGAGTTTTTTCTTTCTATGTTATTTTTAGAACTATCTTATTTTACATACCCCAGTTACCTATTTCTCCTGTCATCCCACTCCCCCCAACTTCTCCCCACCCATCCTCCATCCACTCTTCAGAAACAGTGTTCATCCCTAGTGCATGAAATGGTTCTTTGGAGACCATTCCCTTGGAGGCATGTCTTGCTTAGCCTAGATGCAGGGACGAGGGCCTTGTTCTTGGAAATTGTTTTATCAACTTGTTGCAGCCTAGACTCATCTAAGGGGAAAGAATATCAACTGAGAACACACCTCCAAAATTGGCCTTAATGTAGCCCGTGTGGCCTTTTCTTGATTGACAGTTACTGCAAGAGGGCCCAGCTCATTCTGGGCAAATTGACTTGGGGGCTATAAAAAAGAAAGCTGGGGAAGCAGGTATGTTAACTTCAGATCTTTAATTCTCTCTCTCATCCCCATCAAGTACAGTCTCCCAGTCTCATCTCCTGCTCTGCACAGCCCACCGGGAGCAGCTTCCCCTTTCTATCTGCTCCATCTCCAGTGGATCCCACAGATCTTGCCCTCCAATCTTCCCTATCCCCACTCATTGCTTTATTTCTGCACCCAACTCAAACAGGCATTTCCTGGAAACCCACAGGCCATTCCAATCAGGAAAACAGGTAGACTAATTACAGTTCTCCACCTTCCACTCAGTTCTTCCAAATCCAATCCACCAGTCTTTTCTCCAGTTCTGTAGCGACCACCTGATAAGCCCCCTTTTCCCCACCACACTCCAACACTAGTAAATCATACAGAATCAAACTGCTCCAGACATGAAAATGAAAATAGAAGCAATTCAGAAGACATAAACGGAGAGAGTCCTGGAAGTGAAAATTTAAGGAATTCGAATGGGGACTAGTTTCCCAATGGAATGCAAATGTAGAAGAGAGAATCTTAGGGGTTGAAGATTCAAGAGAAGAAATGAATATATCTGTCAAAGAAAATATTAAATCTAAAAAGCTCCTGGCACAAAAGATCAAGGATATCTGAGACAGTATGCAAAGACCAAACCTAAGAATAGTAGAAGTGGAGGAAGAAGAATTCTAGTTCAAAGGCACAGAAAATATTTTCAACAAAACCATAAAATGAATTTTACCTAACCCAAAGAAGGAGGTGGCCTATCAAGGTACAAGAAGCATTCAGAACACCATATAGATGAAAAGAAATTCCTCTTGGGACACAACAATCAACACACTAAATGTACACAAAGAAAGAATATTAAAAGGTGTAAAGTAAAAATACCAAGTATCATATAAATATAGACCTATTAGAATAACACCTGAATTTTCAATGGATACTCTGAAAGTCAGTAAGGGATAATATATTAGAATTTTCTGGAGTAACAGAACTTAATAGAATAATTTTATATCTATAGAAAGCAGATTTATTAGAATGACTTTCTGATTGTGGTACAGCTAGTTCTACAATGGCTGTCTACCAATGGAAGATCCAGGAATCCAGTAGTTGTTCAGTCTATGAGGCTGAATGTCTCAGCTGGTTTCAGTATATATCAGAATCCCAAAAGAGTAGGGTTTAATGCCAGTGAAGGAATGGATTTGTCAGTGAGTGTGATTGCAAGCTGGTAGAGCAAGCAAGCTTCCTTCTTCCTTGTCCTTTATATAGGCTGAAGGTGTGGCCCAGATTAAAGGTGAATCTTCCCAACTCCAAAGATCTGTATTAAAAGTGGGTCTTCCTACCTCAAATGATTTAATTAAGAAAAAATCCCTCACAGGTGTACTGAGACATTTGGCTTTTAGTTAATTCCAATGCAGATAAGTTGACAAGCAAGAACAGGCATCAGAGAAATTGGCTAGACAACACCTCCTCCATGGCTGCATTAACTGTCAGTAGCTCCTCGGTAAAGTATATTGCCTGGAGTGTTCCTCCTCTATGGCAGTTTCAACTGTCAGTAGCTGCTCAGTGAGCGATAGGGTTGAGAACACATCCTTCATGCCAGCTTCAACTGCCTATAGAGCTAAAATGAGGGATAGAGTTTGTGACTGTTGTTCAGCTTAGCTTTTGTTTTCTGTCCACTTTACACAAGCTAGCCATTTTAGATGAAAGAAACTTGTTTCAGAAAATGCCTTCTAAAGACTGGCTTGAAGCCAACTCCTAGGCGGATTTTTAAATTGAAGATTTGTGTGGTAATGCCCAGATCACTATGGGAGGTACCACTCCTGGAAAGGTTATCCTGGGTGCTGTAAGAAAGCAGGATGGGTAAGCAGTGACCAACAAGCTAGTAAGCAACATTTCTTCATAATCTCTGTTTCAGTTCCTGCCTCCATGTTACTGGCTTAAGTTTCTGTCTTGACTTCATGAATAATGGACTACAAGTCGTAAAATAAAATAAGCCTTTTCTTCTCCAACTGAACTTGCTTATGATGTTTATCGAAGCAATAGAAACCCCAAGTAATAGAGGGCTTCAGGGTCACTTTGGCTGTTAGAAGCTTCATATGCTAGTAACTCCTCAGTCAGGATGGGGTCTGGGGAATATTTTCCCATAGCAACTTCAATTGCGTATATCTCCTCAGTATATAGAGATACTGCATTGTGGTCACACTCTCCATGGCATCTTAAACTGCAGCTAGCTTCTAAGTAAGAAACGGGGCCTGGAGAGCATCTCCTCCATTATAGCCTCAACAGCCAATAGATACTCAGTAAGAAATAGGGCTCGGAGAACATCTCTTCATGACAGCTTCAACTCTGAATATCTAAGTAAGAGACAGAGTCCATAGGTCTGCCTCAATGAAGAATTGTCAAAGCACCTCAGTAAGGAACTGAGCCTGTAAAGCACCTTCTCTAATGGCAGCCTCAATTTCCAATGGGACCTCAGTATGTGATTAGGCCAGGAAAACATATCTGATGGCAGCTTCAATGGCTAATAGCTCTTCAATAAGAGCTAAGGCCTAGAGGGCATCTACCCCATGGCCACTTCAACTGGAAAAAGCTCTTGGCTTAGGGATAAGGCTGCATAAACTGCCAACATCTTCTAAGGAAATGGGAGGGCTGGAAGAGTACCACCCTCCTGACAGCTTCATTTGCCAGCTGTCCCAAGAAAGGATTTGACATGGAGGGTACTTTCCTAAAACCGAATTGCCAGTTTTAACTACCGTTAGCTCATAAGTAAGGTAGAAAACCTGGAGATGACTTGCCCATAGTAAATCATCCTGCCAGCAACTCTTCAGTAGGAAAAAAATTGATGGAAGATCACCACACTCTTGACAGCTTTTTCTACCAGTGTCTCCCCAGTATGAGTAGAGTCTGGTGGTTTGCCACATTTATCATGACATTTTCAACTGTCAATAGCTCTCCAGTAATGGATAGGGCCTAAGCTGGCTAACGGTCTCTCAAGGTGGAAAAAGCTAAAATCATCTGAGAGGAAAGAACTTCAATTGAGAAAATTAACTCCAAAAGATTGACCTATAGCCAACTCACAGAAAAATTTCTTGATAGATCATTAATGTGGGAGGGTTCGGTTCATTTTCAGAGGTATCCTTATTTGGCATTTATTCCTGGGTGAAATAAAAAAGCAAGCTCAGCATGGTACTGCCAGCAATTCAGTAAACACTGTTCTTCCACGGTCTCTGCTTTAGCTTGTGACTTCAGGTTCCTGCCTTGAGTGCCAGAACTGAGTTCCATGGATGATGGACTGCAAGATATAAGATTAAATTGTTTCTTCACTAAATTGGTGTTGGTCATGGTGTTTATCCAAGGAATTCTAAGACTAAGCCTAAGGTCACTTCTCCCCATGGAAGACTCATATGCTAGTAGCTAGCTCCTTAGTCAGGGCTGGAACTTGGAGAACATTTCCCATGGCAGATTCTGCTAGCAACATCTCCTCACTAAGGGATATGGCACCTCTCCGATGACATCTTCAACCAGCTCTAACTCAATTAGGAATGAGTCCTGAATAGTACCTCTCCCAAGGCTGCTACAATTGTCAGTAACTATTTAGCAAAAGATAGAACCCCAAGAGAACCTCCCCTAAGAGATTGAACCTCTCATAGCTTACAATTAAGAGGCAGAACCTGGAGAACCCTTAAGTATAGAAGATTGAACTGCCTTCAGCTCCTTAGTAAGATAAAATTTGAGGTAGAGCACATACTTATGACAGCTGATATAATCAACAACTCTTCAGTATGGGATAGAGCCTGGTACATCATTTCCTTCAATGCAGCTTCATCTACTAATAGGTCCTAAGTGTGGAATATTATCTGGAGAGTATTTTCCATAGCAGAGTCTACTAACAGCATCTCCAATAAGGGACTGGACCAGAAAGGCATTTCATGTGAGTTTTATCTCTCATATACCTTCAGTAAGAGATAGGGCTTGGAGAGCTGCTCCCATGGCAGCTTCAATGGCGAACAGCTATTCAGTGTGGGATGGGGCCTTTAAGTTATCTCCTCCATGACATATTAACTTCCAGTAACACATCTGTAAGGGCTAGTGCCTATAGATGGCCCTCATGGCAGCTTCATTTGCCAACATCTCCTAAGTAAGTGATAGAGAGGGCTTGGAGAACAGCTCCTCATTGCAGCTTCCTGAGTTCCTCAGTAAAGGTAAGGCCTGTTGGAGCACCATCCCATATGCAACTACAACTGCCAGTCAGTCTCCAGTAATTGGATAGGAGAGCTCTTCTTCATAGGAGCTTCAACTGCCAGTATCTTCTAAGTAAGAGATAGGGGCTGTGGAACCCCACACACCTGGCATCTTCAAATACCATCAACTTTTTGTCAGTAAGATAAAGGGCCTGCAGATCACTTCTCCCAAAGCTAGCATCAACTCCAATGAACTTTTTTCAGTAAGAACCAGAACATTGTAGAGCTCCTACTTTAAGGAACCTTCAATTGCCAGTTGGTTATCAGGGATAGCACTACTTCTGCCATAAATGCTAGAAGATTCTGCTAAAGGTGATTTAAGATTTAAGACAGGATAATTGTAAAGAAACTGACATTTGGAAGAATTAAGAATAGTAACAAACAATAAGATTGACTGGGGCAGAGGGAGATAGACAGGAAGTCTATTATTCATGTTTGCTAGAGTAAAATTTGGCAATAAGTTCATGACTGAAGGGTATGACTGGACAAATGAGGGTCTTGAGACCCCACAAACAGGACAATATCACACTGGAGTGCAAACAGATGCAGTGAATTATTATTGCAGACGTTTACTTCTAACACTTGTCAAAAACTCTGAAAGGAATAAGGGGGCCTCCTGCAGAGGTCATCAACTTCCTTCTGATTCTTCTGGCTGCTCTGAATTATTTCAATTTTATCTTTTGTGACCACTTGAAGATTTCTGGGAGAGGAAATGCAGGAAGAAATCACTGCTTCTACCTTCATTGCTAATTTCACTGGTTCAACATGTATCACCCAGTCTGCCTTACCCTGGTATTTCCAGCATATCCTGGGAAAATAAACAAATTGTCGGTATAAGCCAGATGGCATTATCTTTGGCTTGGGGCAAAATCACATTGTCATAGGCATTCAAGAGCTAATGTCTGATTCATGGCATCTATATTCAAAGGCAGCCACATAGGGATGAGGAAGATTTAAAGGGCAGTAAGTCCAACGGGAATTTTATCACTGGCATATAATATATTTTATTATTTTTTATTCTACCTTTTTACTGTGAGACATTTAAAATCTTTTATTTTATTACTGTTTCATACAGAAAAAAGATACACATACAGATAAAAAGTCTATATTATGACACAGAATATAAATAAGCTTATTGGAGAGCTTAGTTATAAAACAGAATAAAAATGAATTTTGAAAGTTTGAAGAAATATTTCAGTTAGAATCATACTTGAGAAAATACATTTTGGTTTTCAATAGTACTAAGTAGATTAAGTTGCACACATAGGAAAATATTTCAAATATATACAGAATCAGTGACAGAGACACTTTGGCCTTATTAAAATTCACTCGAACTTTGCAGTTCTGACACCTGAAACCAAGTAATTGTAAATGCTGAACAAACAGTACTACTGAGCTACAGCCCAGCTCCAAACCCCATTTTTAATGAGACCCATGAATAAATGAAGTTGAGTCTTAGAAGATTTTATTAGAGATCCTGAAGCAGAATGTGTCAAATGGGAGGGGGGGCAGCGTTCAAATAATCCCACACTAGCTCCGAATAGAGTATGCTAAGGTTTTTCTTTTGTAATAGGAAAACTCACAGATCACTGATGGAGGAAGGTCATTGGCTAATAAAGGAACTGCCCTGGCCAATTTTATTGGTTAGGACATAGGTAGGTGGAGTAAACAGATCAAAAACCTGCCTGGGAGAGACGCCATGCCCCGCTCCCGGGCAGACACACACCATGAAGCAAACTGCCAGGTTAGACATGCTGAACTCTTCCCGGTAAGACCGGTTCTCACAGATTATTAGAGATGGGTTGATCGGGATGTGAGAATTAGCCTGTAAGTGCTAGAGATAAAGGGCCAAGCAGTGCTTAAAAGAATACAGTGTCTGTGTAATTATTTTGGGGCATAAGCTAGCCGAGCAGGCGGCTGGGGTGCTGGGGATGCAGCCCCGCCGCCCCTAATACTACATATGGCGCCCACGAGGACAACTGAATCCACAGAAAGCCTGAAAAAGCTTGGGAAAGAGTAAAGCATGTTTTCTTGATAGTGACAATTTCTCGTGTCTACTCTGCTTGCCAGAGGCAAGCAAGCACCTTATCTAAGAGAGGCTTCCTGACTCAGCTTTAGCTGCAAAGCCTGCAGCTCATTAAGAAGTCCTGCCACGAAACACTTAAACGGTATTGACGA
Organism: Microtus oregoni; assembly: GCF_018167655.1. NCBI lineage: Eukaryota > Metazoa > Chordata > Mammalia > Rodentia > Cricetidae > Microtus > Microtus oregoni. The sequence continues at coordinate 8,092,763 of NW_024543873.1, forward strand.
AAAGCTGAACACATGCTTTTCGGTTTTCAGCCATAGCAGGAAAAAAGCTGCGCCATTTAAAAATGCCGGCTTTCTGGGCCATCCTGCCAGGGCAAACTCTGACTGTTTGAGGCAGGAGGGCCGGCTACAGAGAGAGGACTTGAGTGTTGTCTGTTGTAGCTCACTTGCTGGCAGGGACCTTGAAATGCCATACAGTTGTTGCAGTAAACATGGCTACAGCCTGTATATCCACCATGAGGCTAGAAAGCTAAGGAATGGACTGGATCTAGCTGGCAAAGCCACGCCTTTAGTCCTACTGAGATTGCTTGGTAAATTAAAGATTCATGTGGTCAGAAAAAGAGAGATATACAGTAAAGAGAGATTCAAAGACAAAGAAAATTTCTGAATGGTTTAAAGTGTGTTAAAAATATATGCAGACTAAAATTTAAAGTTCTTAAAAGTAACAAAAAAAAAAGGAAGAGAGTTGTTGTGTGTGGTAGCACACACCTTTAATCCCAGTGCCTAGAAGGCAGAGGCAAACAGATCTCTGTGAGTTCAAGGTGTAGTAGCATACACCTTTAATCCCAAATGCCTGGGAGGCAGAGACAGGCGGATCTCTGAGAGTTCAAAGACAGCCTCGTCTACAGAGTTACTTCAGGTCAAAGATACAGAGAACCTGTCTCAAAAAGCAAAAAGTTAAAAGTAAAAATAAATGAAATAGAGGTTAAAACAAAGGTGTAATAAGATGGAAAATAAACAGAGAATTTTGATACTGTATGCTATTATGCTCTCTTTGAATTGTTTGAATGCTGAGGAAGGACAAACAACTGCTAAAAGATATTTGTTTATAAATGCTGCTGAACTAATCCAACATAGATACTTTGAAAATGCCTTAAATTTGAAATTTGGATCTAAAGACATGATACTTTGGAAAGGAGTTTCTTATTTTGTTTTCACAGAGGATGAGACGCTGTTCATTTCTTCTATTCCGATTTGGTATGATGGACCACGCCCTCCTGAAGGGTTGCAGTGAACATCTTCAGAAAATTGCTTCGCTCAACTGCCAACTGAGATGAAACTAGCACACAGGTTATACCATGAAAGACCTAATTAACGACGCCCCCATTCAGCAGGAAGCAGTTTGGAGAGAAAAAACTGCGCCCATGTTCCCAAATATGGTTTATAAACGTCCTTTTACATTTAAAGGGGGATATGATATAGATATGAATAATTTACATTAGTATAGATTTTGCTTTATTGATAGAAATTTAAGGTCAATTTTGTTATATGTATAAGTGTTTCTGATTTTGATTAAGGTATTGTGATTGTGTAGTTCATTTAAATATGTACTGTATAATTAAGAAATATAGGTTGTTAATGGATAATCATCGATAATAGTAAAGCTTGTAGTCATGTTAGTTAGATTTTCTAGATATATAGAGATATATTTTAGATAGACATTCTTCATATCTTTCAAAGATTACAGAATAGGACATTTAATGTTTTAATAACTGAGGACTTTTCATGACAATGAGACACTCTGCTCCTGGCAGCACCAATGTACTTCAAGAGGAAGATGGGCATCGAAGAGGCACCTTATGGAGTTTGATAACCATTTGGGCAAAAAACTGCTCTTGCCTGGTCTATTGCATAAACTGGACACAGAGAACCCGCAGAGAGAGGACTACTGAACTTGCCTAAGGTGAGATGATCTTTCGGGGTTCCTGATTCATTTTGAAAGAGTCTGTGAGACATTCTGCAGGACACAACAGATAGTGACTGAACTGACTTTGAATTTTCCTGCTTTATGGAAATGTCTGCTGGATACCATGGGCCTGAAGGCTGAAGATGGATGCCCCAACGGTACAAAAGAACTTTGGGTGACTGTCCAGGCAGAGAGATGTCTTTGTCATTTCTAGAGTTTGAAGTTTCTTAGTTCTTGTTTACTTAGGTAATATTATATCTTTCTGGAGTCTTTGATGGAGTTAAGAATAGTTAGTTATAGTTTTCTTTAGTTATGATAAAGATTATTGTAACTTTTACTTGATAAATGTTTGGTTATATGTAATTTTGCTATGTTAAAGTTAAAGCCATTTTTTTTTGTTTAAACCGAAAAAGGGGAAATGATGGAGGAAGGTCATTGGCTAATAAAGGAACTGCCCTGGCCCATTTTATTGGTTAGGACATAGGTAGGTGGAGTAAACAGATCAAAATGCTGGGAGGAAGAGGAAGTGAGGTCAGAGAGTCTCTACAGCTCTCCTCTGGAGCAGATGCCTGGGAGAGACGCCATGCCCCGCTCCCGGGCAGACACACACCATGAAGCAAACTGCCAGGTTAGACATGCTGAACTCTTCCCGGTAAGACCGGTTCTCACAGATTATTAGAGATGGGTTGATCGGGATGTGAGAATTAGCCTGTAAGTGCTAGAGATAAAGGGCCAAGCAGTGCTTAAAAGAATACAGTGTCTGTGTAATTATTTTGGGGCATAAGCTAGCCGAGCAGGCGGCTGGGGTGCTGGGGATGCAGCCCCGCCGCCCCTAATACTACAGATCACAACGGGGAAACAGGAACAGGGCCCAACATCCAGGTGTAGTGAATGGAAAGAGGCAGAAAGGGCTCTCCTGAGTGCTTTTTGGTACCCTAAAGTCACATCACACCTGGTCGAGCGTCTCAAAGGCCATTGGCTGAAGGAGGTTCCCCATCACCTCCTCCTTTTGTCTAAATAAGAAAGTCAAAACCCAATACAAAGCTATATACAATAAGAAAAGATATCAAGTATAAAAATTAGAATTATAACCAGTATAGGCAATATTAAGCAAAAAATATATGCTAAATGTTTTAATAATTGTTTTATCCTAAGGAGCCTTAGTCTTGTATTAGTAATGTGTTGGCTAGTTCATAAGAGGAAGGTAGCTACAACTATCAAATCTTCAACCCCCATCGAGGCAAGAGAAGAGAGATATAATATTACTTAATTAGCCAGTAAGGCCAATCAAGCTGCTTCCAAAATCTGCAGTAGATGACAGAGACATCCTGCTACCTGGGCAATCACCCAAAGTCTCATTTGCAATGTTGAAGCAAACAACTTTGGCCAAGGCCTAGAGTAACGGACAGACCTTTTTCAGAGGCAGGAAGATTTTACAAACCATCTTACCCTATCTTGGCAAGATTTGACAGTCTTTTTTTTGTATCTTGCTTGTCCAGTCCAGACCCCATGCATTTTGTCAGTGGTCAAGACAAGGGCAATTCCTTGACCAAAGGCCAGTTTTGCCAAGAAGAAAATAAGCTCCAAGTGGAGTGTCTTCAGCGCTCAACATTCTTTCAGGAATAGATCAGTGCTGCAAGGAGCAATCAATCGTGTCTCACATCAACAGAACCCTAAGTAATTTAAATGTCATGTTCTACAGTTCCTTGAGGTATTTGAAGATTACTCATCTATGCAGAATACAATCTCTATGTATCTTATGAACCTGATTAGTCTAACTATAAGTATGACAAACATGGACAACTATTGAGCTATAATAACTACTACCTATATAACTTAAAGACTAGACTTCATATTAGAATATTAAACAATCTTTAAACTACTGTGCAACAAATGATGACCTCAAAATGTAAACAATATATAAGCATTTTGATCAAAGGTAGAGATATATAATGCATTATGATAGATATATCCTAAAATTGTAACAATATACAAATCTCTAAAGGAGAGATAGAAACAAGCATGCATACAATCTAGCAAAATAACTTTGCATAGGTGTACAAATATTGTAAACAGAAATTGGAGCATATTCAATATAACAAATATAATTTGAATTTGTGTCAATATACAAGAATCTATAACAATGTAAATTGTGTATAAAAATAGCTCAAAAGTATTCACTCTATTACTCACTATTATTATTTTTAGGGTTATTATATTATTATATTAGCATTATTATTATAAGTTAACATTAATATACCTACTATCCAATTTAATTTTCCTTTTTTTCAAAGAGATCTTTGAGCCTATGCCACACCCCTCCTGGTCCAGCCTCTCAAAGGCCATTGGCTGAAAAAAGTTCCCCATCAAGATCCTGTTTTATTCTTTTGAAGGGGATAGATGACACAAATTCCAACTAGCTACATTTTTTTTTGGTTCTCACTAGACACAAAGGAAGATGAGAATTAATATGTGTTAAAAAAATTCATAAATTTAGTCCTTCTCTTCAACAAGTCAAAAGGGGACAGTCACAAAGACTACTTTTAACCTCACAGCATGAAGTGATATATTGTAAATTTCAATTAGGTTGGAAGGAAATAACAGCTCTAAAATCAATTTCTTTTGTTCTGCCTTTGGAATATCAAGTGCATGGGATCTTTCATTTGAAGTCACATTGTTGTTGTTTGAAGTTTCAGCAGAAAAGTTTTCTTGGGCAAGCAATTTCATGTTACAAATGGCAGATGTTACACAGTAGTGTAAGCAAAAATAAAGGCTTATTAACAGGAACCAGGGTCATGTATACTTCTTGGACTCCAGGAAACCAAGAATAAAGATAATCCCTCCATATCAACCCATTTTCTTTTTTGAGTCATTTTGTGATCATGCTTTTTGTGTCCCTCAATGATTTTATTTCATCTTTTCATTACAGACTCACTTTGTATTCATTAACCTAAAGAAGATAATCCAGCTGCTATTTCCAAAGTAGTTTAGGGTCAGCTCAACCAATTGTCTGTGACCAGTCCATCAGAGTATCAATTTCAAACACAGAAAAGAGAAATCAATTATATTGTCCTGGGCCCACTTTTAATCACATGCAATAAAAACTGAGCAGATGTCATCCTCAGCTTGTGCAAAGGTAGTTTTCAAATCATACAGGTTAAAAGGTCCCCAGAGATAGATACCTACTGAAAAATTGTGGGAAGGTAAGATAACCATTCAGTCTCTCTCTTCATATATATATATATATATATATATATATATATATATATGTATATATATAAAATTTTATTATACAATCCAAACCCAGTTCTTGCTCTCACCCCTCCCCTCCTCTCACCACCTGCTTCCTAGGCCCATTCAGGTTTTAGCAGACTAATGATAGGATACAATTTGTGTTATTCTTGTTATTATTTCAAGCCTTTATAATTAAGTTAAAAATGCAGAGTAGTGGGTGTGGCTTAGTTGATAGAGTGCTTGTTTACTATGTGTGTAGACTTAGGATCCATCCTCAGCACAACATGAACCATGTGTGGTGGTATATACTCAAAAAAATACAAAAGAACATAGGTAAAAGTCATTTCTATTTCATATTCTTTGTGCCATCACATACAGAAACATGCTCAAATGTATGTGTGCATCCATGCATTGCCTAGAATTTTAGTATATATTTTATGTGTAATTTTCATGCATTCACTTATATGTAGATGCCTCTGTAGGACATATTGCTGGTTTGTATTATTCCTCTTTCTGTTTATACACAACTGATTTTATTGTATAGACAAACTAAATACACAGGCATTTTAGGGAGAGGCTTGTATGAAAAAAAAGGGATGGGGAAATGAACGCATGCAAGATGTGATCTGATGAAAGCAAATCACCATTAATATTAGAAAGTTTTAGAGGATCATACATTTGCAATTGTTTACGCCCATTTTTGTGAGGATGCTGGTTGATGTGATCTTAAAACAGATCACTTTGCTGTGACAATATAGAGACATCTATAATACTGCAAGACAAGATTAAATTTTCAACTGACTTCAATTATTTTATTAAATAATTTGACTAAGATTGATGAGATGATAAAATAAGGAGAAAGGAAGTTGTATCCTCTGTATTTCAAATATGGCAAGAACTAGAAGCACTTCTGGGTGGACAGTTCTACATTGTGGAGAAAGCTGAAATCACACAGAACCACTCTCAAAATCTGCCTATATCACAAATTAGTACTTTACACATTCAGTAAAATTTTGTTTGATTTTTCTCTTCTCTAACATATGGACACCAATATTTACTTGTATTTATGCTATGTATATCAGTTAAAGGATAAATTATGACAGAACATATCACCTACTAGATACTCAGGAATGCATTGCTATCATTTAGTATGCTGTTTCTTTGTTATCAATTTATTAGACTTGTGTTAATTGTTATTGGTGTGTTAAAGATATGATTCATCTATGTAGGCAATTTGATTAAGCTGGTGACAATATTTAAGGATTCTTAAAGCCCTAATTTTTTACTGTTCTTTCTACCATCAGCCCAAGGATGTTTCTGATGTGGGAGGGTCTTCTGTTTTGTGTTTATTTCATTAGTTAATAAAGAAACTGCCTTGACCATTTGATAGACCAGCCCTTAGGTTGGTGGAGTAGACAGAACAGAATGCTGGGAGGAAGAGGGAAGTGAGGCAATAACCATGCCTCTCCTCTCCGGGACAGACACAATGGAACCAGCCGCCAGGTAATACATGCTGAATCTTTCTCGGTAAGCCACCACTTTGTGGTGCTATACAGACTATTAGAAATGGGTTAAGCAAGATGTGAGAATTAGCCAGTAAGAGGCTAGAGCTAATGGGCCAAGCAGTGTTTAAAAGAATACAACTTGTGTGTTGTTATTTCGGGTGTTAAGCTAGCTGTGGGGGAGCCAGGTGGGATGAAAAGCAGGCCTGCTTGCAGCTCCATTTACATGTTTCAAGTCTCCCATGGAGCAGAATAGGAAAGCTGAGAGGATATTTAAAGAATGTTCAGCTCATCATTCTTATCAATACCTTATGAGGATTGTAAGAAAGGGAGATGGACCTCCACAATGAAAAAAGTGTTGGACAAACTCCTCCTGAAGCATACTCTTCTCTGGATTTCATAACACCATTTATTCCTGATTTATTCTCAGTTCTACTCTGTTTCTTTTTGTCTGATTATCCTTTAAATCTTGGTGTTTACTATGATTGCTTCCCTCTTTTTATGAGTCTTTTCAATCATGCTTGTTCACAGTCCTGCCTATACTTAAGTCTTGAACTACCGTTAGTCTGTTAATGACCTGCTATATTTTAATTTTAATTTATGAATTTTCTTTTTATATATAACCAAAGACAATATGTCAAGTATTTAATCCTTTCCCCTGTTATCTCTGCAAAGAATTTGCCTTCCTTTTCCTGTATGTACTCTTTTAGCATATACACACCACAATTATCCTACTAGACTAAGCCAGAAGTGTATAGATTGTTCTTGACTTCTTTTTTCACCATTGTCACCTTTGTACTCCTAATTCATTTGGTTCCCAAGTCCAGGCTGCATATCATCCCCTGTCCAACCATTTTAAACACCTACTAACTTTTCCCCTTGAACAAACAATCAAGCATTCCCTACACATCCTCCATAACCTGTCCCAAAAGATGTTCAATACATTTCTGAGGCAAACTCTTACCAAGGATGTCTGTGTGCCTTCCCAAATAAACCTGATTTTCTATATTACTCATAAAAGCATATGTTTTACTTTTCTTTCTATTGTGTTATAGTTGTGCTTTCACAAACACTTTGGACTTCCTTACACTTTCTGCAAAGCCCAGCTTCATACCATGTGGCAGACCCCCATGGCAACTTAACTCAAGCAGTATGTTTTTCCCCTTTCTCTACTCTATTTTCCTCTTTCAAAACAGTGATTAAGAGTTCAGTTTGCCTTTTCTAGTGTTCTTCTTTTAAATCCTGATTGTCCTTAAGAAAACACACACACATATACACACACACACACACACAGAACTTGATGAAATAGCTTAGCAGATAAGGATGATGACTTGAACTAAATCCCTGGGATCCACATGGTTGATGGAGAACACTGAGTTCATCAAGTTTCTTCTGACTTCCACACTTGCTGTGGCACATGATAACCCACAATATTGATTATAAAAAGACACCTGGAAAATAGTAATTGTCTCTCAGTGAATCATCAATTATCATCTGCTTGTATCAGAACAGTCTTTTAAGTCCTTAAATGGTTTACAAAACTGTATGATCAAATTTTAGTACTTCTCTAGATTTCCATTCTTTCTTCACCCAATTCCCCACATTCTCTGTTCTAGTCAAACACTGTTAATTGCTCTTTACTGACCCAAGGCACCCTTAGTGATCAAGCTGCAGAATTCTCTATTGCCATCCATATCTTGCATATGTATCCAAGTCAGCAACCACCAACCGCACTGGCCTCAGCTGCTCCTGGACAAACAGGTGTCTGAAATTCCAGAAGGGGAACTCTGCTTTCTAGGCCCTAGCCCTTGCATTTCCCCCACTCATGGTACCACCAGCAACAGCACCTTCTCCCACCAACCATCCTGACCTCATCACAAGTGACTGCCCCATAGGCCTAACAGTCCCTGAAGCAATAGTGACTACCAGCCCCATGGACTCTACCTGTGCCTGGAGGGAAAACACCAGTAACCATCAGAGCCATAGGCACCAACTACACATGGAGGATAAAGACCCAGCTGTACATAGAGGAAGAGTGAAAACCTGAATGGTAGGTTCACTTGTACCAACTGGAGGAAGCAAGATCCACAGAGGCTCAGGCTCCAACTCAACCTCCTGGAGGAAGAGATGGGGAGACAGCAGGGTAAGAATACATTCAACAACACAAAGAACAATATGGCATCACCAAACATTAGTGATCCTACATCAGCAAGACCAGTACAAGAGAAATGAAAAGAAATGGCCTTAAAATAACTTTATGAAGATGATAGAGGCCCTTAAAGAAGAAATGAAAAATTCCCTTAAAGAAAGGGAGAAAAAGGCAAAGAGGAAATTGTAAGGAATCAATAAATCCCTTAAAGTAAACCACAAAACTAAAAAAAAAAAATCAACAAACAGTTTAAATAGTTTAGAGCTTAAAAATTGAATATATGCAATAAAGGAAACTCAAACTGAAGGAATTTTGGAAGTGGAAAATCTGGGTAAATGAACAGGAACTACAGATGCAGGAATTTCCAACAGAATACAAAAAGATAGAAAAGGAATTTCAGGAATTCGAGATACAATAGAGAAAATAGATTCATCAGTCAAAGAAAATGTTAAACACGACAAATTCTTTTTTTTACTTTTTTTTATTGAGAAAAGGAGAAAAATAAAAACAAGTTTCCACCTCCTCCCAGCCTCCGATTTCCGTCCTCCTCCTCCCATCCTTCTCCCCATCCTCCCATCCTTCTCCCCCTCCCCCCACTCCTCTCCCCCTCCCTCTCCAGTCCAAAGAGCAGTCAGGGTTCCCTGCCCTGTGGTAAGTCCTAGGTCCTCCCCCCTCCGTCTGGCACCGGGTTTTGATCCTATGTAATGTGCTGGCTTTGTGGGAGCCTAGCCAGTTTGGATGTTCACCTTCCTAGATATGCATGACAAATTCTTAACACAAAACATCTAGGAAATCAAAGACATTATGAGAAGATCAAAGCTGAGAATAATAGGGATAAAAGAAGGATGACTCCAGCTCAAAGGCATAGAAAATATATTCAACAAAAATCATAGAAGAAAACTTTTCCACCCTAAAGAAGTATATGCCTGTGCAGTGATAAGAAACTTACGGAACACCAAATAGACTGGACCAAAAATGTTCCCTCCCCATATAATAATCAAAACACTAAACATATAGAATAAAGAAAAAATATCAAGAGGTACAAAGGAAAAAAAGTCCAAGTAACATATAAAGGCATACCTATCAGAATTACACCTGACTTCTCAATGGAAACTCTAAAAGCCAAAATGTCCTAGACAGATGTGCTGCAGACACTTAGAGGCCACAGATGCCAGTCCAGACAACTGCACCCAGCAAAGCTTACAATCCCCATAGATAGAGAAAACAAGATTTTCCATGACAAAACCATATTTAAGTAATACCTTTCTGCAAATTCAGCCTTGCAGAAAGTACTAGAATAGAAGGAAAAATCCAACCCAAAGAAGTTAGCTGCACCAAAAAAAAAAAAAAACCCACAGGCAACAGATAACCTCATACCAACAAACCCCAAAGTAAGGAAATACACAAACACTACTACCAAAAAAATAACAGGAATTGACGGTCACTAGTCATTGATATATCTTACTATTAATGGACTCAATTCACCTACAAAAAGACACAGGCTAACAGAACAGATATGGAAAAAAGATCCATCCTTTGGCTGTTTAAGAAAACATACTTTACTCATGTTCTCCCTCCTTCTGCTCCTCATCGGGACCTTGGGAGCTCAGTCCAGTGCTCCAGTGTGGGTCTCTGTCTCTGTCTCCATCCATCACCAGATGAAGGTTCTATGATGATATGCAAGATATTCGTCAGTATTGCTATAGGATAGGGTCATTTCAGGTTCCCCAACTTCAGCTGCCCAAGGAACTAACTGGGGACATCGGCTTGGGCATCTGGGAGCCACTCTAGGTTCAAGTCTCTTGCCAACCCTAAGGTGGCTCCCTTAACTAAGAACCATGCTTCCGTGCTCCCCCATCCAACCTTCCTTCATCCCAATCCTCCCCCTTCCCCAAGCTCCCCAGATTCTCCACCTATCCCCCCTCTCTCCCCATCTCCCCTTACCCCCATCCCACCCCACCCCCAAGATCTCAATTTTCTCCCCGGCAATTTTGTCTACTTCCCATAGCCAAGAGGACAACTATATGCTTTGGAGAACATGAGCAAAGAAGTCGGGACCACGAGAGGAGCACCCACCCACTGAGACAGTGGAGCTGATCTATTGGGAGCTCACCAAGGCCAGCTGAACTGTGACTGAAAAAGCATGGGATAAAACTGGACTCTCTGAGCATGGCGAACAATGAGAACCCAAGGACAATGGCACGGGGTTTTGAACCTGCATAATGTGCTGGCTTTGTGGGAGCCTAGCCAGTTTGGATGTTCACCTTCCTAGAAATGCACGGAGTGGGGGGGACCTAGGACTTACCACAGGGCAGGGAAATCTGACTGCTCTTTGGGCTGGAGAGGGAGGGGGAGAGGAGTGGGGGGAGGGGGAGAAGGGTGGGAGGAGGGGGAGGGAAATGGGCGGCTGGGAGCAGGAGGAAATTTGTTTTTTTTTTCTTTTCTCAATAAAAAAAATAAAAATAAAAATAAAGAAAACATACTTCAAACCTCACATAGACATATCTCAGTGTAAAGGGTTGGAAAAAGGTTTTCCAATCAAATGGACCTAAGAAACAAGCAAGTGTAGCTATCCTAATATCTAACAAAATAGACTTCAAACTAAAATCAATCAAAAGAGATGAAAAAGGGCATTTCATGTTCCACTAAAATCAGGAACAAGACAAGGCTGTCCACTCTCTCCATATCTATTCAATATATTATTCAAAGTTCTAGCTAGATTGATAAGACAACAAAAGGAGACCAAAGGGATAGAAGTTGGAAGGAAAGAAGTTAAACTTTCACTATTTTCAGATGACATGATAGTAAACCTAAGTGACCCCAAAAATTCTACTAGGTATCTCCTATAGTTGATAAAAAAAAAACCTTCAGTAATGTGGCAGGATACAAGATTAACTAAAAGAATCAATAGCCCTCCTTTATATAGATGATAAATGGGCTGAAAAAAAATCAATGGAACATCACTCTTTACAATAGCAACAAATAACATAAAATGTCTTGCAGGTAAATCTAATCAAGCAAGTTAAAGACCTGTACAATGAGAAGCCTTTGAAGAAAGATATTGAAGAAGATAGCAGAAAATGGAAAAATCTCCCATGCTATTGGATAGGTAGGATCAACATAATAAAAATGCCAATATACAGATTCAATGCAAACCCCATCAAAATACTAACAAAATTCTTCAAAGACATCAAAAGAACAATACTCAACTTCATAGGAAAAACAAAAAAACCCAGGATAGTTAAAAAAAAACTATACAATCAAAGAACATCTGGAAGTACCACCATTCCTGACTTCAAGTTCTACTATAGAACTATTATAATAAAAATTGCTTGTTATTGGCATAAGAACAGATATATGGATCATTGGAATCAAATTGAAGATGATGACACTAAAGTACACACCTATATACACCTGATTTTTGACAAAGAAGCCAAAATTTTACAATGGAAAAAAGAAAGCATCTTCCAAAAGTGGCGCTAACATAACTGGATGTTGACATGTAGAAGAATGCAAATAAATCCATATCTATCCCCATGCTCAAAACTCAAGTCCAAGTAGATCAAAGACCGCACCATAAATCCAGTTATATGGAACCTGATAGAGAAAATGTGAGATAGCCTTGAAAACGTTATTATAGGAAGCCACTTACTAAATAAAACAACAGTAGCACAGACATTGAGAACAACAATCAATAAATGGGTCCTCCTTAAACTAAGAAGCTTCTGTAAGGCAAAGAGTATAATAAATAAGACAAAATGGCAACCTACAGAATGGGAAAAGATCTTTACTAATGCCACAACTGACAGAGAGTGATAATCTCCAAAATAAATACAGAAATCAAGAAACTAAACATCAAAATACCAAATAATACAAATAAAAATTGGGGTGTAGATCTAAACAGAATTTTCAACAGAAGAATCTCAAATGGTTGAAAGACATTTAAAGAATTGCTCAATATTCTTAGTAATCAGGAAAATGCGAATCAAAATCACTCTAATATATCATTTTATACCTTTTAGAATGGTAAGATCAAAAACACTGATGACAGCTTATGTTGAAGTGGATATGGAGTGTTGGTGGGAGGGCAAACTCATATAGTCACCTTGGATATCAGTGTGGTAATTTCCCAGAAAGTTTGGAATCAATCTACCTCAAGACCGAGCAACACTACTCTTCAGCATATACCGAAAGATGCACAATATTATCAGAAGGGCATTTGCTCAATAACGTTTATAGCAGCATTATTTATAATAGCCAGAAGCTGGAAGCAACCTAAGTGCCTTTCAACTGACAAATGGATAAGGAAATGTGGTACATTTACACAATGGAGTATTACTCAGTGGTAAAAAACAGTGACATCATGAAATTCGAAGACAAATGGATGGAACTAGATCAAAACATCACGAATAAGGGAACCCAGACCCAGAAAAACAAACACAGTATATTTTCACTCATAAGTGGTATTTGATATTAGAAAAAAATCAAAAGATAAACAGGCTACAATCCATAGCCCTAGAGAAGCAAGGTAACACGGAGGACACTAAGATAGGTGCATGCATCATCCTGCAAAAAGGAAATAGATGAGATCTTTGAGTAAACTGGGAATGGATGGTTAAGGGAGGGGATGGAGAATGAGAACATTTGGGATCAGGATGGTGAATTGGAGGATGGAGAGAGTAGGAGAACAATGAAAGAGTTATCTTGTTAAATGGGGCCATTGTGAGGTTAGGGAGAAACCTGTTACCAGGGAAACTCCCAGGAAACCACATGATGATCCCAGCTAAGACTCCTAGCAATAGTGGAGAGGATGCCTGAAATGGACTCCTTATGTAATCAGATTGGCAACTACCCTAATTTTCATCATAGAACCTTCATCTAGTAATTGATGGAGGCAGATGCAGAGATCCACAGCATGGTACAGGCCAAGCTCTGGGAGACCAGTTGAAGGGAGTACATGAGCAAGTGGGGTCAAGATCATGATAAGAAAACCATAGAGACAAATGAGCCATGCTAGTTTGAGTTTGTGTATGGTAGACCAACAGCTAGGGAGCCTACATGGGAAAAAAACTAGGCCCTCTTCTTGTGGGTTATAGTTGTGTAGCTTCGTCCATTTGTGGATCCCGAGCAGTGGGATCAGGATCTGCCCCTGGTACATGAGCTGGCTTTTTGGATCCTATTCCCAATGGTGGGATGCCTCACTCAGCCTCACTGTTGCAGGGATGAGCTGCCCCAACTTGATATTCCCATGGAGGGCTTTACCTTTTCTGAAGAGAGGATGGGAGTATAGAAAGGAGATGAGAGGAGAGAACGGAAGGAGAGGAGGGAGGAAAATCTGTGGTTTGTATGTTAAATGATTAAAAAATTAAATAAATGACCCTAACTAAGGAAGAATTTGGTACCAGGAATTAGAGAATAGCTGTGATAGGCCTGACCATGTTCTTGTTTGAAGGAATTTGGATTGTGGCACTTTGAGTTATGAAATCGATAGAATGCTTTAAGCACTATTTAATGGGTCATACTAGTAAGAGCATATTAGACAATGTTGCTGATAATGATTTGAAATGTCGGGAGCTGGCTCAAGATGGTTCAGAGAAGAATTTTAGTAGAGGCGTGGAATAAAGAAAGACACAATTCACACAACAGTATTAGGAAGGCGTTTCAGGGATTATTTTCATATGTTGCCTAGAAATTTTTCTTCTAATATTTTAGTGAAGACAGTGGTTGCCTTTTGTCTTTGTCTGAAGAGTCTGCCTGAGGCTAAACTAAAGAGTTTTGTATTAATTCTGCCATCAGAGGAAATCTCAAACAGTGAAGTATACACTCTGTAGTGTTGCTTTTCGTGGTAGCTCAAATGATGATTAATAATGAAAATGGGAGCAAACTGAGCAGAATAAATTACAAAGCATAAATTTTGAGGAATCCCTGAATGTGGCTGATAAGGAGTGCTGACTGAGAAGCCAAGGACAATGGCACTGAGTTTTGATCCTACTGCATGTAATGACTTTGTGTGAGCCTGGTCTGTTTGGATACTCATCTTCCTAGTCCTGGATGGAGGGGGAGGACCTTGGACTTCCCACAGGGAAGGGAACCCCGACTGCTCTTTGGACTGGAGAGGGAGGGGAAGGGGGGTGGGGGGAGCGGGAAGGACATGGGAGGAGGTGAAAATTTTTAATTAAATAAAAAAATATAATAAATAAATAAATACCTAGAAATTTGAAACAAAAAAAAAGAGACTTGTGGACCAATGACACATGTAGCCAGGAATAGATCAATATAAAACCAATATATTTATCATCAAGATAAGAATACACCATGAAGAAATTATTTTATTTTTGATGGATTGTGCTGTAAAATTTTAAAGAGCACATGTAACAAATTGGAAACTTTCCATCTATATTCTATTTTTTAAAAAAATCATTAAAAAATCAATTCAAAATGGACTTATGGCTTACACATAAGGTTAGAACCTTTAAAATTGATAGCAGAGGAGGTCACAGAGTCAACAATGCAGCAATAAAGGATTTTGAAGCAGATTCCAGAAGCACAGCAAACAGAAGCAAAATGAGATATGGACAATTGTCTTAAATAAATCTGATAATAGAAGCAATGGACTAATGGAATAATTATGTATGCAAGATTTATATTTGATAAAAGGCAAATATCCATAACAGATTTTATGCATGTATTAAAACATCAAATGGTATTGTATAAATGTTTATATGTTACATCTAAATGTGTTAAATCCCACAATTAAAATTAATCTAATGGCTTAAATGTTTTCAATCGTTGAACTTAAAAAAAAGATGGTAGAGAAATATGTGATAGAGATCATAGAGAAAGAGATGATAGAGAATCAATAAAGAGAGATGATAGAGAAAGAGGTAATAGAGAAAGAGATGACACTGCAATGATAGAGGAAGAGATGATAGACTGGAGAAAGAAATTATAGAGGATAGAGATGATAGAGAAAGAAATAATAGAGAGATGATAGAGAAAAATGACAGAGAGATGATAAAGGAACAGATGATAGAGAAAGAGATGATAGATAAAGAGGTAATAAAGAGATAATAAAGAGATGATAGAGAAAGAGATGATAGAGGAAGAGATGATAGAGGATTAGATGACAGAAAGATAATAGAGGAAGAGATGATAGAGAAAGGGATGATAGACTAGAGAAAGAAATTATGGAGGATAGAGAAAGAAATAATAGAGAAAGAGATGATAGAGAGATGGAGAGATGATAGAGAAAGAGATGATAGAGAAAGAGATGATAGAGAAATAGAAGAGATGGTAGAGAGGTGATAGAGAAATGGATGATAGACTAGAGAAAGAAATTATGGAGGATAGAGATAGAGATAATAGATGACAGAGATATGATAGAAAAAGAGATGATAGAGAAAGAGATGACAGAGAGATAATTGAGATGATAGAGAGATTACAGAGAGAGGATAGAGAAAGAGATGACAGATGATAGAGGAAGAGATGATATAATAGAGAAAGAAATGATGGAGTATAGAGATGATAGACAGATGACAGAATGATAGAGAGATAAAGAAAGGTATAGAGAGAAATAGAGAATTACATATAGAGAGGAGAGCAAATTGCAGATAGACACTGCAATTTCATTTCTTGGTCACCCAGACCCAAATAATCACACAAAGCCATATTAATTACAACATTGTTTGGCCAACAGCTCACACATATTCCTAGCTAGCTCTTATAACTTAAATTAACCCATAATTCTTATCTATGTTTAGCCACATGGTTTAGTACCTTACTCAGTGCAGCATTCTCATCTTGTTTTCTCAGCATTTGGGTGGTGACTGCAGACTGAGCTTTTCCTCTTCCCAGAATTCTCCTAGTCTATTTACCCTGCCTATACTACCTGCCTGGCTTCTGACCAGCGAGCATTTTATTAAACTAACACAAATGACAAATATTTACAGGATACAAGAGCATTATCCCACAGTAGCAAACAACATGTCACAATACTTCAAGATAACTGAGTTCTATCCTGGCCACTTTTGTAATATATAGGTCTTGGAGCCTTACCCTAGATCTAGTCTACTGAGTTACACTGTATTAAGACACTTTTCCACAAGGTCAGGGCCCTCTCTCAAGCCATAAAAGGCACATAGGAAAACTAATTTGGGAGTTCCCTCACTATATACATGAGTCATTAAAAGCCACAGAAACAAATTATTGGGTACAGAGTAGTTCTAGGGATAAGCAAATCACTCTATATATTCTTCCAGAAGCATTTAAGATGACACATGTGTGGAGGACCATTGGCTGTCAACATGACTTGGGGGTGAAGGCTGATGCATAGAGTGTAGGACTGAACTTTTAAAAACCCATCTCCTCAAAATTGAGACTTTCTATACTGTCAGACAAAAAGGACTCGTCCCTTTTAATTCCAGAAAGTTTTGACCAAGCTTTCAAACTCTCCATCTCTGCAAAGCTCCAGATAAAGGAACACATTAATGATGAAAATTCAACTTCCTTGTGACTGGCCTGATATGACTTGTCACTGGCCTGAGGCCACCCACACCTATAGACTGCAACTTATACCTTCAACATATATACTAAAGCTAAACAAATGAGATCAAATTCAGAGCTCTTTTTTTTAAAGAAAAAAGGGGGAATGCTGGGGGATAATATTCTTATAGATTATAAAGATTTGTCACTCATATTAGTTTAATAAAACACAGACAGTCCTGTAGCTAGGTAGGAAGTATAGGTGAGGCTACTAGACTAAGAGAATTATGAAAAGGGGAAAGGCAGAGTGATTTGTCAGCTAGAGGCAGAAGAAACAAGATGAGAATGCATTATTGAGAAAAGGTACCAAGCCATGTGGGATAAACATACATAAGAATTAAGGGTTAATATAAGATGTAAGAGCTAGCTAATAATATGTGTGAGCTAATAGGCCAAACAGTTAGTTCCTAATTAATATATGCCTCTGTGTGCTCTTTGGAACTGAATGGCTGTGGGACTCGGCAGGATAGAATCATCTGTCAACAACAAGGTAAGAAGGAAAATTCTAAGAGATGTGTGCATGGATAACCCTGGGAATGGGGAAACAGAAAATAGCTCTTGAGAAAATTGGGAGCATTGGGGGAAGAAAGATTGGAGAAAGAGGAAGGAGAGGGAAGAAGGGGATGGCAAGGAGAAATGAAGGAATGGGATGGTTGAGATGAGGGAAGGACAGAGATGGAGAACAATGAATGAAATATCTTGATATAGGTAACAAAATTGGGGTTAAAGAGAAATCTGGTGCCAGAAAAATTCTCAGGAATCCTTAACAACAGCCCCAGCAAAGAATCCTAGTACTAGTGGAGAGGGTGTCTGAACTGGCCTGCCTCTGTAATCAGATTATTGACCACCCTAATTATCATGATAGAATTTTCATTCAACCACTGATGGAAGAAGATGATGATATCCATAGCTAAACAGTGAGCCAATCTCCTGAAGTCCAGTAGAAGAAAGGCAGAAGAGAGTATACAGGCAATGGAGTCAAGACCATGGTGGGTAAACCCACAGAGACAGCTTACCTGAGCTAGTGAGAGCTCTCTGACTCCAGGATGACAGCTCGGAGTACCTACATTGGACCAAACCAGGTCGTTGGAATGTGACTGACAGGTATATGGCTTGGGCAGACTGTGGGTCCACTGGCAGTGAGACTAGGATTTAACCCTACTGCATGTACTGGCCTTTTGAAACCAATTTTCTTAGGAGGGATGGATATCTTGCTCACACTAGATACAGTGGGAGGGCCTTGATCCTGCATCAAAGTGATGTATCAGACTTTGCTGACGTCCCCTGAGAAGGTTTACCGTCTCTGAGGAGTGGATGGGACTTTTGGGTGGGTAGAAATGGGGGGGGGAGCAGAAGAAACAGAGGAAGTAGTATTGGTATAAAAAATAAGAAAAGATTGTTTTAAAATAATAAATAAATTAAGTTCTTGTTCCCTAGCATGAGATCTATGTCTGGCATATTCAGTGCTCTTTTGGAGTAGTGCATGTAGACAATGAACAAGTCAGGTACAAATTTTAGTGATCTTGAAACTTAGTTTAAAGCATTTTCTTATAATCTTCTTTCCCAGTTATGCACTCCAGAGTTTAGGTTACATTTCCTTGCTTCCCACTCTGCCCTATCCAGACTTTCCTGCTTTGTATTGAATATGCTTCAACATAGAAATGCTTCTCTGCCTTTGAGTTGACAGTTCAAGGCTCAATAGAGTGCATTGATAAGTTCCAATCAAATGATGATGGAAAACAAGTCTGAATTCAAGTAATGAAAGACCCTTACCTAGTAGAGCAAGTCATATTATTGTATATTCTTTCTTGTGCCTTGTGATTAAGATAGAAAAAGAAATAAAATCATTTTGAACTAAATAAATCTGTGGTTTAATTTGCCCAAGCACATCTGTAATCCGGGGGGGGGGTTGGACCTTGATGAGAATTGTCTTCTGGATTCTAGTTCAGGGATCTCGGTGTGTAGAAATCAGCTTTCATTATAGTTTATTTTTGAGACTTGCCACTGTGAACATATATGAGACCTAATGGCTTCTTTCCTTTTATTGTAAGAGTTTAATGATCTTGCAAATTATTGATTGATTGCATATTATAAAACTTCTTACCAGTTGAAAATGTAACATAGAAGTGACTTTAAAAGACATTTTTTTTTTTTGCTTTCACAGTCCATTTGTGATGAGTAGCAATCATGAGTATGTATGATAGTGCTGGCTGCTTACTGGCCTGCCTTGTTCACTGCCTCATTCGCCTCACCTTCTGACTTCCTCCTTCTTGCTTCCCTCCCTGTCCTCTCTCCCTGTCCCTTCTTTCCCCCTTCCATTCTCTACTTTTATATAACATCATCAACCCTGCATCATTTTCTGCTACCTTCTTTTATCTTCTTGATGTTGTTTCTCTGTCTGATGAATGATCTATGTCCGTGTGTGCATATGTGTATATAAATCCACGAGAGAAGAAATGAATGAGAAAAAATGCTTTCTGCTTAAAGGAACTATCAAGCTCAATTGTATATTGTTCCTCATTCTTGCACACAAAAATAACATAACATCTAGCACTAGTTGAGCTCCTGGGAAGCTCAGAGACCAATCAGATTCTCACATGAGCTACTCAAAGTTCAGAAATGTGAAAGGAGTCACATAAGCCAGACCCCAAACATGTCAGTTTTATACACAAAGGACATAATAAATGCATGAAAGTCCTGGATATATATTTTAAGGTAAAGGAGATCTGAGAAGGAAGGTGAGGTAAATACAGATAAAAGAGCATTTAAATAGCTTTACATGCTCTGTTTCAACTTGAACTGAAGGAGGACAGTAAAATAAAATTCCCCTCAGATTGTCCCAGCAATATTTGCTGAATATTGCTCTCATACTTTCCTAAACTGCTGCATATAACTACAATTACTGTTTGAACTTCCTTGAGCTTTATTAAATAAACTGTAAGCATCTAAACAATGAAACAATAATTGTGTATGTATGACAATGTTGTTGGGTAAGCATATAACTTGTTAGTATTGACTTTCACTATCAACTGTGCCCCAGTTTGGACATAATTTTGCAGGAACCATGATGGGAAAATGTCAGAATACTCACATACTTTAAAGTCCTTTAAAATTACGGCAAAATGTTCCAAGTAGCAGTTTATTGTTAATTCACATAACTGCAATGCATTTCATGTACACATAATCCTGTCATCAGAGTCTCTCATATGGGTCATTATTTTTATTACAATTTGCAGTATTACACCAATATTACTAATAAGTTTTAGTGGGCAAGGTACCCTGTCAGTTTATATTGGAGCAAACTTGGAAACATCATAGTCAACAACATGACTAAATATGGTAACAGTTCTTCTAGTTCCTGAGTTTTTTCCTTCAAATCCATGATCTGTGTCAGCTTTATATTAAACAGAAAATGAAGGCTAACTGAATTTTAAAATAGAATCAAATAAAGGAATTCTAACGCACAGTGGTTAATGTCCTCTTTATAAATAAAGCAGTCTTCAGGGATTGTTAGTATGAGACTAGTAGTTCCATGAAATCCTTTGGAAACATAATTCTTCTGTCAGCCCTATTAGACCACATGCTTCCTCCTAGTCAGCATATAATCTTACTATTGTTTGACCTACACCAACTAGACCATCAAATCAGATTCATCAACATCTTCTCCATGGATGTGCTTGTATGAATGCTAGTCATCTTTAACTCTTCTTATATTTTCTCTATTATAGGGTCTCATGATATGGATTGAGATATATAGTGTTGGAACACAGGGCCTAATAAAAAGTGATTAGTTCAGGATAACAATAACATCATAAATGCATTAGTTATCAGCATTTTGTTCACTCTTATTCTCTTGGCCTTTTGTTCTCTCCTCTCTTCCTGCCTTCCAACATAGTATGACACTTTCAAAACATGATACTATCTGGATATTGGACTTTGTAGCCTACATAATGTTGAAAAATAAATTTCTTTTCTTATAAATACCCACTGTGCAGTATTCCTCTACAGAAACACAGAACAAGCGATGACACTTATCTGAGTCCTTCTTCTGATGCAAAGATTAACTTACTTCTGCAATCTTAGTTTTTATCACTTACCTGAAATTCAAGCTATATTTGTAATAGTTACAAGTTCTCTCTCATTTTAAATAATATGGGAACACTACAAACTAAGTGTCATAGTTCTGTATATTGCTTTAGAAACCTTGTTAGGACCTTCCATGTTTAATATTAACAGAAATAACAATGTACGCTCAATTATCTCCATTTTTAATTTTCTATTTATTCTTTTTAATTATCTTTGCACAAAAGTTTTTATTATGGCCAAGGAAAAGAATTGTTTGATATTTCTTACCCAAAATTAAATATTAAGTATTGATGTGAAAATAGCTTTGTAAATGATGGGTGACAACCAAACAAAAAAAAATATAGGGAAAGCTCTTATAACACAAGACAGTACAGGACAAACTTTTAATAAATCTTTACATTTTGTCATTACTACCAGACACTCTCCTTGTCTCCCTATACTGTCAAGTTTGATAAATTTCTTTATAAAGCAAAAGCTGAACTTGTTTCTTTCTATTACAATGCTTTTCCTGTTTTCACCCCAACTGTTTAACCATTCTCTCATCAATGTATCATCCCTCAATACACCATTATTTTTTGCTTGCTTATACTATTTTTCTCATTAAAATATTTGTTGTTTTTAGGGGGGGGATAAGTTCTTACTATGTAGCTTTGGCTGTTTTGCTTTATTTAAAAATTTTAAACACATTGATTTATTAATTGTGAATATGTGCATAGGTGTGGATATATGTATGCTATGGTGTGCATATGGAGTTGTAGCAATGCTTGCAGGAGGTGGCTCCTGTCTACCATGTTAGTCTGGGAGATTGAACTTGATAGATTACCATGCTTCCTGGAATGTGCCCTTATCCACTGAGCCATTTTGGCGGTCAATTTTTTCTTAGTTTTATACACTTTCCGGGTGATAGGATCCCTATAACATACATTTCATTTGCCTTAACTCATTAATTTTCATAGTTTACAAGGAAAATAGAAGAGTAGGAGGAAGAAGCAACAGTAGGAGAGAAGATGGAAGAGAAATAAATGGAGGGAGATAAAGATCTGGAGACAAAATAAAAAATAGAGAAAATATTTCTAAAAGGAAGAATTGATAGGAAAAATATGAAATTAAACTGGATTATACATGATAGACGCTAAACAAATCCTGGCGAGGTAATCTGAATTCTGTTTTAAAAGCCAGTAAATGTTTCAAGTGCACACCACTGCTCCAGAACTCACTGAGTAATGCCAAAGCTGGGAGTTAAACGAGTACTTGGAGAGAAATTTATTGTTTTATAAAAACTTCTCTTAAAAATGATGCATGATCTGCGAACTAACTGTGATTTCAACTTAAGGGTTTTTGATCCTACTGCATGTACTGACTTTGGGGGAGCCTAGGCAGTTTGGATGCTCACCTTACTAAACCTGGATGGAGGTGGGCGGTCCTTGGACTTCCCACAGGGCAGGGAACCCTGATTGCTCTTTGGGCTGAGGAGGGAGGGGGACTTGATCGGGGGAGGGGTAGGGAAATGGGAGGCAGTGGCAGGGAGGAGGCAGAAATCCTTAATAAATAAATATTTTTTTTTAAAAAAAAAGAAGTATCTGTGGCGTAGGATGGCATGCATTTGGCCCTATGAGAACATGGGGCAGAGTTAGAGCATATAATAGATTTAATTTTGTTTTTTGTGGATTCTTCATACTGATATTCAGAGTGGTTGCATAAATTTGCATTCTCATCAACAGTCATGACTATTCCTCTTTCCCTCTAACCCCACCAGCATCTGTTGTTGATTGTTTTCTTCATCTTAACCATTCAGACTTAGACTGAGCTGAGACAAAATCTCAAAGTTTATTTGAACTAACATTTCTCTAGGTGCTAAGGATGGTGTATATGTTACTTTTGTATTACTCTGAAGAGACACCATGACTAAGACAAACTATTTTAAAAAGCATTTAATTTGAGTCTTGCTTACAGTACAGAGGATGAGTGCATGGTAGAAATAATTTTATCTCTAAAAAGATTAATATGGTAGACTAATATCCATCTAGACTTGCCAAAACATAAAAAGTGAAATTATAAGAGAATAAGAACATAGTTAAAGGGGAAACAGATAAAGATACTACTCAAAATAATTAAATACTATAATTTTAGGCAAATAGTATAACTAAATGTCAAAATAACCATTTAGTAGTCTTGAAATAACTTTGTATGAAGTAAAATCAATAAAGCAGAATAATTTATCTTTCAAGGGCATATAAATATTATAAGAAAAAGAATTTACTCAAGAAGATGTGGTTTTGAAAACAACCATTAACGAGAGCTACTTGATAATATGAAAGGACAGTTTACCAATCAAATATGTCAATATGAGTGAACACATTGATACAAATAAAAAACATTCTTAACCAAAGTGTGCAAATAAAAATATATCATTGAATCCAGTACCAATTATGAATAACTAGAAAAATCTCATAAACTAGGATGTGAAGATACTTCCTTATCTTAAAAAGGCAATAAACTATCAATATATAGCAGCCATACTTACTTAGACCCTATAATCCCATAAAAATATGAAGTACAGACATGAACAGAAAACTCTAAAGAGAGAAATCTAAAATGGTTGAAAGTCACTTAAGGAAATGCTCAACATCCTTAGCCATCAGAGAAATGCAAATCAAAACAATTCTTAGAGTCTGTCATAAATTTATCCAGAAAACACTCAAGTAGGCGATCCATTAAATACAAAATCCTACACCTGTAAGAATGGACAAGATCAAAAACACTGATGACAACTTATGCTGGAGAGGATGTGGGGTAAAGGGAAAACTCCTGCATTTCTTGTAGGAGTGCAAACTGTACAGCCCTTTTGGATATCAGTATGGCAATTTCTCTGAAAATTAGGAAACAACCTTCCTCAAGACCCAGCAATGCAACCTTAGATACATTCCTTTGAATGTAATGAACAAGGCAAAGTATCATATATTACAAATAATATTTTGTATTTTATGGATCGCCTACTTGAGTGTTTTCTGGATAAATTTATGACAGACTCTATGAATTCAGTACATACATAACATGCACTATATAACACAATCACATGCACACACACAAGCATACACACATACAAGCATGTTAGGTGTTATTCATTACTCTCCTGCCTCCTATAACCCCAAGCACAAAAATGTATATAGCCTATCATCTAAACATAATTAACTCTGATGTTACTCATCATCTCGGTTACCGCAAAAGATTTTCATTCTCCTTACTTTTAGGTTTACCACACTCCAAATGGATCTTCACAGAGAAACTTTAAACTCCAGCTACTTGTCAAGAATTTAAAATTGATTTATGTGTAGTATATGCGTGTGTGTCTAAGTGTGTGCATGTGCACGTGAACATGTGTAACTGTAGAAGCTCATTTAGGGGCCAGAAGTTGACAGAGGATGTCTACCTCTATGGCAATCCATCTCATTTTGAGATAGAAACTCTCACTGAATCTGTAGCTTACTGATTCATTTAGGCTGCCTGGCTGACTGGCCAGTGAACTCCAGAATCTGATGATCTGCACATTCCTTGTCCCAGCCCTGAGAATACATGTGTGTATGTCACAATACCTAGATTTTACATGGATAGGGATCTGAACTCAAATCCTCAAGCTTTTGCAGAGCACTTAAATCACAAAATGACCTTTCAAGCCATTGTACAATATGTAAGATAAAAAAATGGACAGAAAAATCCCTTATCAAATCCTCCAATTACGTTTTATTGCTTCCAGGCAAATTCCTTGGTGTCATACTCATTTCTGTATTTCCAAGGCTTCACAAATCATCATTTAGAATTTTTCTAGGATACTGTTATGAATTATAGTTGAACAAATTTGTATTACAAATAAGGTGAATTACCTCATTTACTTTATCACTTGAGTTGTATTTCTATTTCATACTATAATAATACAGGCATTTTTTTTTTAAAAAAAAAGCCTACATTGTGTGTATTAGTCAGAATGACTTTCCACATATAAACGGGACAAGAATGTCTTCCATTTCCTTTATAGAGACTGCGACCAGAAGGTGTGGCCTAGAAACAAGGTGCATATTCCCATCTCAAAAGATCTGGATTTAGAGTACGTCTTCCCACTTAAAATGATATTATGAAAAATTCCTCATAGGTGTACACAGCCACTTCAGTTGTAGTTAATTCAGGATGTTGTTAAGTTGAAAATCAAGGATATCCATTATACTGGTCATTATGATGAAAATAATAGCAAATATAAATCTTAATAACTATTAAAAAATGAAACAGTAAGTATTGCTTCATTAGACCAAGAGGCCAAGTTCTGCAAAATGGCGGGGTAGAGAATGGCGCTTGACTCTCAAGGATGTAAAATCAATTTGGTCCTGGGACCCGAATCCAACCTGCAGATTCGAAGAAGACGTAAAAGGAGAGAATGCACACAATACAGTTATCTATTGAATTCCATCCCCCAGAAGTGGGAAGCAAGCCTCCACACACATCTGTTAAACTTATATAAAGAACTCAAGAAGCTAGACTTTAAAATGCTAATTAACCCAATTAAAAAATGGGGCACTGAACTGAACAGAGAATTCTCAACAGAAGAAGTTCAGATGGCCAAAGACACTTAAGGTCATGCTCAACCTCCTTAGTAATCAGGGAAATTCAAATCAAAACAACTTTGAGATACCATCTTACACCTGTCAGGATGGCTAAAATAAAAAACACCAATGATAGCCTTTGCTGGAGAGGATGTGGAGTAAAAGGTACATTCATCCATTGCTGGTGGGAATGCAAACTTGTGCAACCACTATGGAAAGCAGTGTGGTGGTTTCTCAAGAAATTTGGGATCAACCTACCCCAGGACCCAGCAACACCACTATTGGGAATATACCCAAGAGATACCCTATTATATGACAAAAGTATTTGTTCAACTATGTTCATACCAGCATTGCTTGTAATAACCAGAACCTGGAAACAACCTAGATGCTCTTCAATGGAAGAATAGATGAAGAAAGTGTGGAATATATACATATTAGAGTACTACTCAGCAGTAAAAAACAATGACTTCTTGAATTTTGCATGCAAATGGAGGACATAGAAAACACTATCCTGAGTGAGGTAAGCCAGACCCAAAAAGATGAACATGGGATGTACTCACTCATAATTGGTTTTTAGCCATAAATAAAGGACATTGAGCCTATAATTAGAGAAGCTAAATAAGAAGGTGGACCTAAAGAAAAACATATAGTTATCCTCCTGGATATTGGATGTAGACAAGATTGCTGAGCAAAAATTGGGAACTGGGTTGTGGGGTGGGATAGGGGAAAGGGGAGATGGGGAGAGACAAGTGAGAAGAGGAGGATAGGGAGAACTTGGGGGAATGGGATTATTGGGATAATGGAAGGATGGATATGGGAGCAGGGAAGTATATATCTTAATTAAGGGAGTCATTTTAGGGTTGGCAAGAGCCTTGACTTTAGAGGGGTTTCCAGGGGTCCAGAGAGATGTCCCCAACTAGGTCCTTGGGCAGCTGAAGAGAGAGAGCCTGAAATGGCCCGATTCTATAACCATACTAACGAATATCTTGCGTATCACCATAGTACCTTCATCTGGCGATGGATGGAGATAGAGACAGAGACCCACATTTGAGCAAAGGACTGAGCTCCCAAGGTCCAAATGAGGAACAGAAGGAGGGAGAACATGAGCAAGGAAGTCAAGACCTCGAGGGGGGCACCCACCCACTAAGATGGTGGGGTTGATCTATTGGGAGCTCACCAAGGCCAGCTGGACGGGAACTGAAAAAGCATGGGATAAAACCGTACTCTCTGAATATGGTGGAAAATGAGGGCTGCTGAGAAGCCAAGAACAATGGCACTGAGTTTTGATCCTACAGCATGTACTGGCTTTGTGGGAGCCTAGCCTGTTTGGATTCTCACCTTCCTAGACCTGGATGGAGGGGGGAGGACTTTGAACTGCCCACAGGGCAGGGAACCTTGACTGCTCTTGGGACTGGAAAGGGAAAAGGAGGGGAGTGAGGCATGGGGACTGGGGGGAGGGGGAGGGAAAAGGGAGGCTGGGAGGAGGCAGAAATTTTTTTTTATTTTTTTATTTTTTTTAATTTATTTATTTATTAAGGATTTCTGCCTCGTCCCCGCAACCGCTTCCCATTTCCCTCCCCCTCCCCCGATCAAGTCCCCCTCCCTCATCAGCTCGAAGAGCAATCAGGGTTCCCTGACCTGTGGGAAGCCCAAGGACTGCCCACCTCTATCCAGGTCTCCTAAGGTGAGCATCCAAACTGCCTAGGCTCCCACAAAGCCAGTGCGTGCAGTAGGATCAAAAACCCACTGTGATTGTTCTTGAATTCTCAGTATTCCACATTGTCCGCTATGTTCAGCTAGTCCGGATTTATCCCATGCTTTTTCAGACCTAGGCCAGCTGGCCTTGGTGAGTTCCCAATAGAACATCCCCATTGACTTAGTGTGTGGGTGCACCCCTCGTGGTCCTGAGTTCCTTGCTCGTGCTCCGTCTCCTTCTGCTCCTGATTTGGACCTTGAGATTTCTGTCGGGTTCTCCCATGTGGGTCTCTGTCTCTGTCTCCTTTCATCGCCTGATGAAGGTTAATATTCATGAGGATGCCTATGTGTTTGTCTTTGGATTCACCTTCTTATTTAGCTTCTCTAGGAACATGAATTATAGGCTCAATGTCCTTTATTTATGGCTAGAAACCAAATATGAGTGAGTACATCCCATGCTCCTCTTTTTGGGTCTGGCTTACCTCACTCTGGATAGTGTTTTCTATTTCCATCCATTTGTATGCAAAATTCAAGAAGTCATTGTTTTTTACTGCTGAGTAGTACTCTAATATGTATATATTCCACACTTTCTTCATCTATTCTTCCATTGAAGAGCATCTAGGTTGTTTCCAGGTTCTGGCTATTACAAACAATGCTGCCATGAACATAGTTGAGCATATACTTTTGTTGTATGATAGGGCCTCTCTTGGGTATATTCCCAAGAGTTTACGGTATTGCTGGGTCCTGCGGTAGGTTGATCCCGAATTTCCTGAGAAACCGAAACACTGCTTTCCATAGTGGTTGCACAAGTTTGCATTCCCACCAGCAATGGGTGAGTGTACCCCTTTCTCCACAACCTCTCCAGCAAAGGCTATCATTGGTGTTTTTTTATTTTAGCCATTCTGACAGGTGTAAGGTGGTATCTTAAAGTTGTCTTGATTTGCATTTCCCTGATCACTAAGGAAGTTGAGCATGACCTTAAGTGTCTTTTGGCCATTTGAACTTCTTCTGTTGAGAATTCTCTGTTCAGATCAGTGCCCCATTTTTTAATTGGGTTGATTAGCCTTTTGCGGTCTAGTTTCTTGAGTTCTTTATATATTTTGGAGATCAAACCTTTGTCAGTTGCAGGGTTGGTGAAGATCTTCTCCCAGTCAATGGGTTGCCTTTGTGTCTTAGTGACAGTGTCCTTTGCTTTACAGAAGCTTCTCAGCCTCAGGAGGTCCCATTTATTCAATGATGCCCTTAGTGTCAGTGCTGCTTGGGTTATTCGTAGGAAGTGGTCTCCTGTGCCCATGTGCTGTAGAGTAATTCCCACTTTCTCTTCTATCAGGTTCAGTGTGTTCGGACTGATATTGAGGTCTTTAATCCATTTGGACTTGAGTTTTGTGCACGCTGATAGATATGGATCTATTTTCATTCTTCTACAGATTGACATCCAGTTTTGCCAGCACAATCTTTCACAATTTGTTGAAGATGCTCTCTTTTTTCCATTGTATACTTTTAGCTCTTTTATCGAAAATCAGGTGTTCATAGGTTTGTGGGTTAATGTCAGGGTCTTCTATTCGATTCCATTGGTCGACTTCTCTATTTTTATTCCAATACCAAGCTGTTTTCAATACTGTATCTCTGTAATAGAGTTTGAAGTCAGAAATGGTAATGCCTCCAGATAATCCTTTATTGTATAAGATTGTTTTGGCTATCCTGGGTTTTTTGTTTTTCCATATAAAGTTGATTATTGTCTTCTCCAGATCTGTGAAGAATTTTGATGGGATTTTAATGGGGATTGCATTGAGTCTATAGATTACTTTTGGTAGAATTGCCATTTTTACTATGTTGATCCTCCCAATCCAAGAGCAAGGGAGGTCTTTCCATTTTCTGGTGTCTTCTTCAATTTCTTTCTTCAAAGACTTATAGTTCTTGTCAAATAGATCTTTCACTTCCTGGTCAGAGTTACCCCAAGATATTTTATGCTATTTGTGGCTATCGTGAAAGGTGATGCTTCTCTGATTTCCCTCTCTGCTTCCTTATCCTTAGTGTATAGGAAGGCAACTGATTTTTTGGAGTTGATCTTGTATCCTGCCACATTACTAAAGGTGTTTATCAGCTGTAGGAGTTCTTTGGTAGAATTTTTGAGGTCGCTTATGTACACTATCATATCATCTGCAAATAACGAAAGCTTAACTTCTTCCTTTCCAATATGAATCCCCTTGATCTCCTTATGTTGTCTTATTGCTATTGGTAGAACTTCAAGCACTATGTTGAAGAGGTATGGAGAGAGTGGACATCCTTGTCTTGTTCCTGATTTTAGCGGGATGGCTTTGAGTTTTTCTCCGTTTAATTTAATGTTAGCTGTTGGCTTGCTGCAAATAGCTCTTATTATATTTGGGTAGGACCCTTGTCTCCCTATTCTCTCCAAGACCTTTATCATAAAGGGGTGTTGAATTTTGTCGAATGCTTTTTCAGCATCTAATGAAATGATCATATGGTTTTTTTTCTTTCAGTTTATTTATATGGTGGATTACATTGATAGATTTGCGTATTTTGAACCAGCCCTGCATCTCTGAGATGAATCCTACTTGATCATAATGGATATTTTTTCTAAATTTTTAATGTAAATAAATAAATACATTTTGAAAGAAAGAAAAAAGCTCTATCCAATGAGTCCTGTCACACCACTGCTCTATTAAAAAATTCAGTGACACAATTAAAAAAAAGAAAAATAATATATATATATTGCTTTTTATTAAGAATTTTTAATACAATCTTTTCTCATTTAGCATAGCTATAGCTACCCCATTTCCAGTCCTTCTCTTCCCCTTGCCCTATCCTCCATACACTCCTCAGAGAGGGTAAAGTTTGTCATGGGGAGTCAAAAAGTCTGACACTTCACTTCAATGCAAGACCAAAGTCCACCCTGCTATATCTAGGCTGAGCAAGGTATTTCTCCAGCCAGAATGTGCTCCAAGATGCCAGTTCAAACACTAGTAATAAGTACACCTGGTCCCACTGCTAGTGGCCCTATAGACTTCCTAAGCCTCAAAACTGTCCTCCACATTCAGTTGTCCTAGATTGGTCCTATGCAGGTTCCCCCACTTATCAGTCTAGAGTCTGAGCTCTCGTTAGCTCAGGTCAGTTGTTTCTGTGGGTATCACTGTCATGGTCTTGACCACTTTGCTCATATCATCACTCCTCTCTCTCTTGGATTGGTCTCAGGTAGCTCGGTCCAGGGATTTGCTGTAGATATCTGTATCTGCTTCCATCAGTTGCTGGATGGACAATTAAGGTAGTCATCAGTCTGATAACAGGGGGAAGGCCAGTTTAGGTGTCCTCTCCACTGTTGCTTAGAGTCTTTGCTGGTGTCATCCTTGTAGATTCCTGGGAATTTCCCTAGGGCCACATTTCTTGCTAGTGCTTTAATAGTTCCCTCAATCAAGATACCTCTTTCCTTGTTCTCCCTCTCTGTCCTTCCCCTTCTTGAGCATTCTGTTTCCTCATGTTTTCCCCCTCTCTCCTCTTATCCCCTCCCCTTCCTTTGCTCCCTCCCTTTTCTTCCTCCATACTCACAGTTCTTCAGGAGATCTTGTTTGTGTCCCTTTCCCAGAGGGATCCATGAATGTATCTGTTAGGGTTCTGCTTGTTCCCTAGATCTCTGAGACTGTAGGCTCGTTATCTTTTGCTTTATGTCTAATATGCACTTATGAGTCAGAACATATCATGTTTGTCTATCTGGGTCTGGGTTAGCTCACTCAGGATGATTTTCTCAAGTTCTATCCATTTGACTCCAAATTTCAATATGTCATTGTATTTTCCAGCTGAATAGTACTCCATTGTGTAAATGTACCACATTTTTGTTTATCTATTGTTCAGTCAAGGGACACCTAGGCTGTTTCTAGGTTCTGGCTATTACAAATAAGGTGTTGCTCTGAACACAGTTGAGCAAATGTCCTAGTGATATGAGTTTGCATCCTTTGGGTATATGTCCAAGAGTGGTATTGCTGAGCCTTCAAGTAGATAGATTTCCAATTTTCTAAGAAACTGCCACAGTGATTTCCGAAGTGTCTGTACATGTTTGCATTCCCACCAGCAATGGAGGAGTGTTCCCCTTACTCTGCATCCTCTCCAGCATAAACTCTCTTTGGTGTTTTTGATCTTAGTCATTCTGACTAGTGTAAGATGGTATCTCAGAGTCATTTTGATTTGCATTTCCCTGATGGCTGGGGATATTGAGTAATTTCTTAAGTGTCTTTTTTTGCCATTTGTAATTCTTCTGCTGAGAATTCTCTGTTAAGATCTGTACCCCATTTTTTATTGGATTACTTGGTAATTTGATGTCTAGAAAAATATTTCTCATTCTTTAATTTTTATCCCTTTTAAATGTGTGTATTTAAACTTCTCAAACAGCTTTCATTTGCCAAACTTTTAGTCCTTCACAGTTGCCAAAGAGGTAAATGGACTCAGACATCTATTCTTCTATTTTAGAAGTGCAGACAGGAGCCAATGCAACAGGCAACTCTCTGGTGAGGTTACTGAACACACATCAGTACTAGGGCCACATATACTGTCTCAGAGTGGATGCCAACGAGTTGGGGCCACCTTGTGAACCAGTTGCCAGAAATACTTCACCATGGACCCTCACATCATCTTGTAATCTGACTTGACTCATTCTTGACAGAGGGTACAACCTCTTAGGCTCACTGAGCATGTGCCAGAACTTTGGCTATTCACATTAGCTCATGATGAACATCAATTTGTGGGCCCCACCCATAAACTGTGAACCCTTGTGGCGAATCTGGAATATTCCACCATGTGCCTTCATTCCCTGCTTTTTGGTCAGAGATAGATTGGGAGTAAGGATTGGAAAAGGACTGTTACAGCTTGGGTCACTGAGCAAGCCAGCAGGCACTATACAACATGAGATAATAACAGGTGAGGTGTGTTTTCATGCCCTACTTGAATTAGAGGTGGCTATTACTCTCATCACTACCCCACCACATAGGCTCACTTTAGCCTTGAAAAATTATCAGTTAAGCTGTGCCCTCATACCATTCTGGGTTCAGTGGACTCTATGCCTGAATAGAGTATACACTGGGTCTCATGGCAGCCCAGCTAGTTACTTAAGTGATCCTGCAAGTATGCAGGCTAAGAAACAAAGTACGGCAGGAACCTAGTACTAATGGGAATCCTGCTGAGCGGTTGCAGGAGCTGGCCCACCAGCAAGATTGTCACTGCCCAAGGACAGCCTGCTGCTGCAAATGCTCAGTGCCATTTGAGTGGAGGCAGTAGAGTTTCCAAGATAAGGGGAGGCCGTAGACCGTGTTAGAGGAATGAAACATTGGTGTTCAAGACATGTTGGTAATGGTGGTTGAAATAAGAATGTTCCCCGTATGCTTATAGATTTGAATATTTGGTCACCAGGGAATGTCACTATTGAAATTATTACAAGGTGTGGCCTTATTGGAGAAGTGTGTCGTTGGGGTGTGCTTTGAAGTTTCAAAGAGGCCATTCTCATGGGATCTGCAAGGTTACACAGTAGATCATCTGGCATTTAGAAGACCAATCCATCAGAGATTGACATATTTGATGGAGGTTAAATTCACTTAGGCATGACCCATGAAAAATACTGTCTCTACAAATTCTCTTGTGTGATAGATAACATGCTCCCACTCTAACTTAGTTTTGGGACTCTTAACCATTGTATTCCTCATATGTCAGGCACAGTCTTTCTGTGTTCTACAAGTAGGATAACTTTTTCCCCAAACTGTGTATTCTGGCAAATAAAATAATACAGCCAAACCGTTAGTCCTAAACTGCAAGAGAGAGAGAGAGAGAGAGAGAGAGAGAGAGAGAGAGAGAGAGAGAGGAAGAAGAAGAAGAAGAGGAAGAAGAAGAAAGAAAGAGAAAGAAAAAATGCCTTAGAAGCCTGTTCTCTATAATTAACTCCCTGAGAGTATGATTTGATTCAGCCAGACAGAAGTCCTTGTGGAATGATTACAGGAGGAACTTTCACAAAGAGAAACTGTAGGTGTCTGGCCTTGCTAGATCTATGTCATTCAAAGGTTTATGATGAATTAGAACTGTATCGCAGGTATCTGTCCTTTCTATATCTTAGTCCTCCAAAAGATCAACAGCACCTAACTGACTAACCATGTCCAGATATTATTAATCACACTTAAGAAATGTAAAATGGATGTTTCTCAGTTTCAGGAGATCCAATTTATTAATTGTTGCTTTCAGTGTCTGTGCTACTGGGGTTATATTTAGGAAGTGGTTTCCTGTGTCAATGCGTCCAAGTGTACTTCCCACTTTCTCTTCTATGAGGTTCAGTGTTGTTGGTTTTATGTTGAGGTCTTTGATCCATTTGAACTTGAGTTTGTGTATGGTGGTAGATATGGATCTATTTTCATTATTTTATATGTTAATATCCAGTTATACTAGCATCATTTTCTGAATACGCTTTCTTTTTTCAATTTTATATTTTTCCTTCTTTGTGAAAAATCAGGAGTTGGTAGGTGTGTGGATTGATAGCCATGATTTTTTATTAGATTCCATTGGCCTCCTGTCTGTTTTTATGCCAATACCAGGGTGTTTCCAGTACTGTAGCTTTGGAGTAGAGTTTGAAGTCAGGGAAT
Source organism: Microtus oregoni (assembly GCF_018167655.1). Classification (NCBI taxonomy): domain Eukaryota; kingdom Metazoa; phylum Chordata; class Mammalia; order Rodentia; family Cricetidae; genus Microtus; species Microtus oregoni. The sequence goes on from NW_024543873.1 coordinate 8,126,875, forward strand.
ATGATACTTTCAGAAGTTCCTTTATTGTACAGAATTGTTTTGGCTATCCTGGGTTTTTTGCTTTTCTATAGGAGGTTGAGTATTGATCTTTTTTGGTCCGTGAAGAATTTTGCTGGGCATTGCATTGAATCTGTAGATTGCTTTTGGTAAGATTGCCGTTTTTATTATGTTTATTCTACCTACCCAAGAACATGGGAGACTGAGAAGCTTCTGTAAAGCAAAAGACAAAACAGCAGCCTACAGAATGGGAAAGATCTTCACCCAACTCATATCAGACAAGGACTGAACTCCAAAATATATAAAGAACTCAAGAAATTGGTCATTAAAAGAACAGATAATGTAATAAAAATGGGGAATAGACCTAAACACAGAACTCTCAACAGATTAATCTAAAATGGCTTTTCAGCCATTAAGGAAATGCTCAACATCCTTAGCCATCAGAGAAATGAAAATCAAACAACTATAAGATTCCATCTTAAACCTGTCAGAATGGCTAAGATCAAAAATACTAATGACTGGGCTGGAGAGATGGCTCAGAGGTTAAGAGCATTGCATACTCTTCCAAAGTTCCTGAGTTCAATTCCCAGCAACCACATGGTGGCTCACATCCATCTGTAATGGGGTCTGGTGCCCTCTTCTGGCCATACACACAGGCAGAATATTATACTCATAATAAATAAATAAATATATTTTAGAAAATACTGATGACTACTTATGCTGGAGAGGTCATGGGGTAAAGAGAATACTCCTACAATGCTGATGGGAGTGGAATCTGATATAGTCACTTTGGAAATCTGTATGACGATTTCTCAGAAAATTAGGAAACAACCTACCTGTTGATGTACCCAGCAATGCTACTTTTGGGTATAAACCCAAAGGATGCTCAATTGTACCACAAGGACATGTGCTCAACTGTGTTAATAGCAGCATTATTTGACATAACCAGAACCTGGAAATAACCTAAATGCCCTTTGACTGAAGAATGGATAAAGAAGATGTGTATTTACACAATGGAGTACTACAGAGTGGAAAAAATAATGACATCTTGAAATTTGTGGGCCAATGGATAGATCTAGAAAACGCCATATTGAGTGAGATGACCACCAGAAAGATAAATATCATCTGTATTCAGACATAAGTGACTTTTAGACATAAAGCAAATAAAAAAACAGCCTACAATTCACAATCCTAGAGTACCTAGAAAACAAAGAGGACCCTAAGAGAGACATATGTGGAACTCATCTACATGGAAAGTAGAAAAAGACAAGATCATGTGAGTAAATTGGGAACATGGGGATAATGGGAGCGTGTAGAAGGGAAGGGTGAATGGAGGGAAACAGAGAAAAATGTATAGCTCAATTAAAAATAAAGAAATGTAAAATAGTACATGTACTCTTTGTCTCTTTCTTAGATCTCTCAATGGTTTAGCTCCCTTTCTTTGTAACCTGTAGAGGTTCCCTTTAAGAGAGGGCAAAGATTTCCACACAGCTGCAGCTGCAGTTAGCTACAAAGTAGCTGATAAGTTTTGTTACATATCTTCAAAGAATGCATGTGTCTCTAAGAATTTTTCTTGTAGTTTTTTTATTGCTAATGAGTGGATACACACACACACACACACACACACACACACCTTTGGGAATTTGCAGCAGCAGAAAAAATAAGATTGAAAGAGTAAAGAATGCAGAAAAATGAAGAAGAAAAAAGAAGAAGAAAGAATGTAGAGTAATTATAACAATAATGAATTGGAGCAGAAATTTGTAATAGAGAATTGGAATTAGAACTGAGAGAGAATTGAAGCGAAGAAATTATTGATACTTAGGGCAAGAAAATTAGAATTAATACTGAACAATAAAGAGACATGACTGGAGCTGAAAGCATGAGCCTTTTCCCTCAAATTAGAGCTATCCTAAGATACTTTTCGTTATGCTGAGGCAACCTGACAGAACCCTGGGAGGAAGTCAGCAGAGCTGGACTCTGCTGACTTTCGATACCATTCCAAACCTGAAGTTTCTCTCTTCGTGCTGTCTTTGGATCTGGATGTAGAACTCTCAGCCACCATGTCTGCCTATGCATCGCATGCTCCTTCTTTGCCATGATGACAATGGACTAAATCTCTGAAGCAACAATCGAGCCCCAATTAAACGCTTTCCAAGAGTTGCTATGATCATGGTGTCTCTTCACAGCAGTAAAACACTGACCAAAGCACTGGTCTTTGTGTATGATATGCTGGTCTAGGGACAGGGTTGAATTCATGTGTCTTGAGATCCACTTTCCTTAGCCTTCGGACTGCACTAGTAGTGGAGGCAGGGGGAAATGTGCAAATTTAAAGTCTCAAAATGCTGATGGGAGATCTCCAGGAAGTGGTGATGATGGATATGGGGACTGGAAAGGGGAGCCATGCAGATCAAGAATCAACAATCCCTTATTCATTTAGACTTCCTGCAACTTCCCCAATATCTATAGCCCCTACTTTGCCATTGCCTCCATGAGAAATGTGCTCAACAAATCAGAAAGCTCCTGTCTGTGGTGGTGATATTATTAGTGTGTTGCCAAGGAGGACACACTCATGTTCATCTGCTCCTGTAACCCCTCTAAAGGCATCTCACCTGAGCAGAGACTGTTTTTTGTTTTATCGTGGAAAGGATTCTACTTAACTGCCTTTAAAATAAAAAAAAATACAACTTAATGAAGCTCAATCAGAAGGAATGGGGGAATAAGTCAAAGGGGCATGGATTTTCATAGATAAACTTGCATGTTTAGAGTGTCACTCCAGAATCTCCTTTTAATGTCATCCTGCATCTGGAAGGCCACATGGCTCTTTAATAAGCCATATTTAGAGATATTTTCAGGGAAAAAGCAGCATACAGAAAATATACACAGGATCCATAAGAATGTTTCTTTCTTCTTCATTATGTTGGAAAAACTAGCTCATGTTTCAGTTCATCCGAAGCACAAAATATAGAATTAAATGTATTAAAATGAATACTTATAGGTGACAGAACAGTTTTTATTTTATGTTTTTAGAATATAATTCTTCTATGGATTGTTAGTGTCTGTTAATCATCTATTGCACCAACATGATTAGTTAAAGTTTATCATCAGGATGTAAGTATTGGAGAATTGTGTCTAATAGTGTTCAAACATGTGGTGTCAATTGCCTTCTGGGGTCATAGAATGGATTCACAGAAATAAGGACACTCTTGAACAATTCATTATGTGATTATATTTCTCATTATTCACAGAAAGTAAGCTTGACACCCAAGACCTCAAACCAGTGTGATCCAAAATGTGTTTGTCCAATGACAATATTCCAAATCAGTGGTCACAGGAAGAAAATCATAGACCTCCTTGGCCATAGGGATTATATACAAAACTTCAGGCAAAGCTGGAAAATATCTGTGGAACCTTGGCTATCAGGGTTATTTTTTAAATTCTCGTGGCAAAAAATAAGCTTCCTAGGGCAGAATGGGAATGCCTGAGGACCATCAACTCCTGGGAGGATCTATGGGGCTCTTATAGGCATAGAGATAACCACAGAGGCTATATTGCACAGAGGTGGAATTTCTGTATCACCCTTTATTAACATGGGAAAGTTTGAGGTTCCATTGGTTCTAAGCCCACCTTTATCAGGAACACAAGTTTTTAGAGTTACTTCTAAAAAATGCCTACTTCAATAGAGCTCTTTGTAGGACAGGATGCAAATGAAGCTCCATAGGTACAAAGTCTTCCTAGCCTCTCTTCTGGACAGAATCCAGTAGTCCTCAGCCCTGGAGAGCTACTTCACTCCCTCCTCACTTGACCTTGATTATCAAATCATACTTTGGTTTCTCCTCATGATAGCTACACACAGAATCTTTGCCCCAGCAAGTTCTGCTTATTCCCTCTGAGACCCTGATCAAACCTGCTCTTTCTGTCATCCAAGAGTTTTCTACTCCATGCAATGTTTCTCCTGCTCACCCTCTCTCTCTCTCCTTTGGTTCTGCTCAGTGCTTCTATGTCACTATTGTTCCACTTGGTCTCAGAGACAACAAGCTCATGGTGCCCCCATGAAGGCTTAAACCAGTTTCACCCTAAAGCAAATTTCCTTGCACGAAGCTATGCTTGAATCCAGAGATGAAAGCTGCTCTCAGCTTTCACAAGAAAGGACTGACATTTATCAGAAAGATTTTCTTAGTCAGATGATGTTGTCTGGGTTGTATTGGGCTTATTTCTGAATATGGTACTTATAACATCCTTCTAATCACTGTGAAATTGCAGGAGGAGGAGGGGCCAGCACATGTAAGAAAGGATCTTCCAAATGGCATCAAATGAAATTTCTCTGCATATGTGTTATAGTTGTGTGCCTTGATCCTACTGTGGGCCTCCTGACTATGGGAACAGGTACTATCTCCAGCTCTTTTACAGGCTTTGGAAACATACTCCTCATTCTGGGTCACCTTGCACTGCCTTGGTGCATGGGAGGTGCTTAGTCTTACTGCAACTTTGTTTGCTATGTTTTGTTGATTTTCATAGGTTACCTGCCCTTTCTTAAACAGAAATAGAGGAGGAGTGGATTGGAGGTGGGAACCGAAGGGGATGGAATAGGACAAGGAGGGGAGGGTGGAGGTTGCATTTGGAATGTAAAGTAAATAAATAAATGAATTTAGTTTTTAAAAAAATAAATCATAGCACAAGAAACAGTTTTGAAAACACACACACACATATATGAATGTTGGATAAAATGACTACATTTGCAAAATAGAATTACATAGCAGTATGTCTTTGATACAAAAAGTTGGAAGATGTGCATACGTTGTGGTTTCCAAATAGATTAGCACATGTGAAACATTTATGCAATTGGTTGCCGGATTTTAATGCCAGTAGATAATTAACATACCAAGAAAATATCAAGATGTCCTCTACTAAACTTAAAAGTAAACAATAACACAAAGAAGAGAACAACAATCAAAACAACAACAAAGTAACAGTATCATCTGTGGCATCTTCAGAAGGATATGCAGTAATCTGAACATTATTGCAAGAGCGTGGCTGGTGTCTGTCACTTTTGAAGCCTCACGGTTTGGTGTCCAGTCATCCTGTTCAGTGCACTAAGGTTGGAAGAAGTCCATTTCTGATGTTCTGATGAATGCCCTGAAGACTGATGGCTGCTTTCCAGACTCTCCTTGTTACTCTTGCACTCTGAGGCCTCAATCTTGAGGGGAAGAATGTTATTGATTAGAAGGAGTGTGCCCAAGACTTCTGTCTACCTCATATACGTCTGTCTTTGAGCAGAGTGGGAATGTCAGAGACTTGCTTGGTCAGAAGGTAAAACTAGAGGCCCTTTGGATAAGCATGTAAGTATAGACACCATACATTACAGAAAAGGAAGATCTGAAGTTCTCTTGGCCAGATGTGGAGTTTGAATACTCCATTAAAGTAAAAGAGTATGTGTGAGACACCCTTGGTCAATGGAAACACTATTGAAGGCCTCATATTCAGACCTTGAATGCCCCGCACATAAGTCAGAAATATACAAATAGGGATCAAAGGGTCAGTGATGAGAGGTCAGAGACATGCCAAGGTGCGTGGGGAAGAAGGGAGGAAACAAGAGCCCTGGAGAAAATACAAGGACCCCAGGGTCAGAGGGGAAATGTTTGATGGTGTCTTGTGAGGAGTGTGGTAATCTGGGGGTTATTATAGATATTGAATAGCATGTTGGATTGGGTAAAGTTGGAAATCAGCATACCCACTGCTTGACATGAGATCAAAGTCCCAGCCCACCTCATACAATGGAATACATTCCAGGAACTGCCTTATCAGCTTCCAGCTCTTCATCAGATACTTGGATATCTGTCCACTGTAGAGAATGTGTGGTAGGTGAGGCAGCAGTCTGAGTATTTTCCAAAAGTCTGCATGAGAGTCCCAAGCTTGTTCTCCTTCTCAAGCATGTGTTCAGCTGCTCAGATCTAAGTTTGAATGATGGGGACCACATTATATTGATTTTGGCTTTGAGGCAGTGGGCTTCAGTTCTAGACTCTACTTCCTACAATGGACTTGGAGTCTTTAAGCCTGGGATGTCTGCAGAAGTCATTCTGTGAAGAAAAGTATTCTATGGTCTCAGGTTTGGGGGGGGGGAAAGTCTGAGGCTACTGAATCAGAGGAGAAGAGTGTGAGGCTCTCCTTGGACCGAAGGGCCTATTTGAAGACAACTTGCAGAATGAGTAGATCTGAGGTTGTCTGGTAAATCATAGGCAGTAAACTGAAACTCCTTTGGTCACATCAGAATGGTATGTGGCCCAATTATATGGTCCTAGTAATTGTACCCCCACAGGGTCATGTTCAGAAGATCTGACAACCCTTGTATGTACCTCTCTAGTAGTGCAGGCAGGTCTGAAACCCTTTGGTCAGAAGACAAAGCTTGGGGGTATACTTAGGAGAGGTGATAGTCTAAAAGCCACTTCAGTAAGAAAGAGAGGATACTCTCAGACTTCTCTGGGTAGGTGGAGCATATCCATGATGAGTGAGTCCCCTCTGTGTGCTGTGATCACCATTAATAAATAAGATACTGTTTTGGACCTAGAACAAGGCAGAACTTAGGTAGGCAGATAAAGCCTATGTGGGCAGAAGAAGAATTCTTGCTACCACTTTGGGAGTAGGTGAAAGATCTAAAATCCTCTAACCTAGAAGGAGGAGTCAGGAGCTCCCTAGGACTAGGAGGAATAATCTCAGCCTCCCTTGGTCATATGTCTGTGTACCTATTGGTCAGAAGCTGAAACTTGAATGATACCGTGAGAATTATAGAAAGTCCCAGGCACTCACTTCTTCATCGGCACCAAACTTGAAATCACAATCTAGAATACACATTTTCTGAATGTTCATGTCGGGCATGTCAGCAGTCTTAGAAGTCTTCTAAGAGGCTGCACAACAGAAGTCTGTGACTCAGTTTCTTTATCCAGTATAGGTCCAACCACAAATTCCTCTTCATGTAGGACAGGAATTCTCTGCCTAAGGGACTAGAGTGAAGGCAGTATTATGAGTTATCCCAATCTTGCTGTTCTTGTGTTCAGGGACCTCGGTCCAGAGAGATCTGAGTTCTCTTTAGTCAGAACAGTACTTCCCAGGCCACCCAAATTAGAAGTTATAGGTATGGGATCAACTGTGAAATTTCCTTGATTACACAAGGCAGGCCTGAGGCACTCTTTATTGATGTGAATGTCTAAATCCACTACGTAAGATGGGGTAGGGCCTTGGTACTTGGGACAGAAATAGAAGGACTATTATACCCTTCATCAAAAATGTTATGTGGCAAAATTTATGGGAATAATATCATAACTGGAATTTCTGAGAAATTTTGTGCACAAGTGAAGGTCTACACCTATTTGTCAGGGGTGTAAAGTATATGGCAATGTTCAATAAAATAGGAATCACAATTTTCCATTAAACATAAAGTAAACACCTTGTGGAGCAGAGGAAGGTCTGGTTTGGCCTAGTCAGCTTCCAAATCTTTTCCAGTATTGAGAATATCCATACCTTTGTGGCCCTGTTTAGTTGCTGAGGAATCCCATCAGGACGGGTGAGTGTGTGCTAATCAGGGGTGGACTGTCCCGGAAGAGAGCACAAACCCTCTCCCCCAGCTCCTTCTGCAGGGCTGTCTTTCTTTCGCACGACCCAGCACCCCCAGCACCCCTCCCCAACCCTGCCCTGCTGTATGCTAGGACCAGTGCTCAACTACAGTCTTAAGCTCCTAAACTAAGGCGACCCACCCAGATCGGTGAGTGCCTGCCATCCGGGCAGGCCTCAGGGTCACCTGTAAGGGAGCCAGGCACCTCCAGCTCCGGTGCCAGGCTTCCTGCGCACTCCTGGATACCACACCCCACCCTGCTCCATTCATCCTGTTGGCCCTGGATCATTGGGCTACCGGCGGCCCTGTTTGGTTGCTGAGGAATCCCATCAGGACGGGAACGGTTCCTGCTTCTACACTGAAGAGATATACCCAGAGAGTCAATCAGAGCAAAGACTGGACCAAGAGACCAGGCCTCTCCTGGCTCCATTTGAAGGAAGAGATGGGAAGGCGCCAATACAAGAATTCCTCCAACAACCTGAAAGGCATCATGACACCACCAGAAACCAGGGATCCTGAAATAAGAAGAATTCTACACCCTACTCCTGAACCGAGGGAAGAATGGAGATGGAAAATCTGGGTAAACGAACAGGAATGACAGAGACAAGTACTAACAACAGATTACAAGAGATAGAAGAGAGAATATCAGACACTGAAGATACCATAGAAAAAATAAACACACTGATCAAAGAAAACAGCAAAACCAACAAATTCTCATCACAAAACATTCAGGAAATTTGGGACACAATAAAAAGACCAAACCTAAGAATAATTGGAGTAGAAGAAGGAGAAGAAGTGCAGCTCAACGGTACAGAAAATATACTTAATAAAATTATAGAAGAAAACTTTCCCAACCTGAAGAAAGAGGTACCTATGAAGGTTCAAGAAGCATACAGAACACCAAATAGGCTGGATCAAAAAAAAAAAAAATCCCCTCGCCATATAATAATCAAAACATAAAATACACAGAATAAAGAAAGAATATTAAGAGCCGCAAAGGAAAAAGGCCAAGTTACTTATAAAGGTAAACCTATCAGACTTACACCTGACTTCTCTATGGAAACCATGAAAGCCAGAAGGTCCTGGATAGATGTACTGCAAAAACTAAGAGATCATGGATGCAAGCCCAGACTACTATATCCAGCCAAGCTTTCATTCACTATAAATGGAGAAAACAAAATTTTCCAGGATAAAAACAAATTCAAACAATATGTAGCCACAAATCCAGCCTTACAGAAAATTATAGAAGGAAAATCACTAACCAAGGAGTCCAACAATGCCCACAATAACTCAGTCATCTAGAGACCTTTCACCAGCGCAACTCAAAGAAGGGAAACACACAAACCCTACTACTAAAAAAGTGACCGGAGTTAACAACCACTGGTCATTAATATCACTTAATGTCAATGGGCTGAACTCACCTATAAAAAGGCACAGGCTAAGGGATTGGATACGAAAACAGGATCCAACGTTCTGCTGTCTACAAGAAACATACCTCAACCACAAAGACAGGCACCTACACAGAGTAAAGGGCTGGGAAAAGGCTTATCAAGCAAATGGTCCTAAGAAACAAGCAGGTGTGGCCATACTAATTTCTAACAAAGTTGACTTCAAACTTAAATCAATCAGAAGAGATGGAGAGGGACATTTTATACTCATAACAGGAACAATTCATCAGGATGAAGTCTCAATCCTGAATATCTATGCCCCGAATATAAAAGCGCCCACGTATGTAAAAGAAACATTACTAAAACTCAAGGCAGCCATCAAACCACACACACTAATAGTAGGAGACTTCAACACTCCTCTCTCACCAATGGACAGGTCAATCAAACAGAAACCTAACAGAGAAATTAGAGAATTAATGGAGGTAATGAAGCAAATGGACTTAACAGACATCTATAGATTATTCCACCCGAAGAGGAAAGAATATACCTTCTTCTCTGCAGCTCATGGAACCTTCTTGAAAATTGACCACATACTCGGAAACAAAGCTAACTTACACAGTTACAAAAAAATATTAGTAACCACCTGTGTCTTATCAGATCACCATGGATTAAAGTTAGAATTCAACAACAATGCTACCCCCTGAAAGCCTACAAACTCATGGAAACTGAACAGTCAACTTCTGAACCATACCTGGATTAAGGAAGAAATAAAGAAAGAAATTAAAGTCTTCCTTGAATTCAATGAAAATAAAGAAACAACATACTCGAACTTAAGGGACACTATGAAAGCAGTGCTAGGAGGAAAGTTCATCGCACTAAGTGCCCACTTAAAGAAAACAGAGAAAGCACATATTGAAGACTTAACAGCCCACCTGAAAGCTCTAGAAATAAAAGAAGCAGACTTACTTAGGAGGAGTAGAAGATTGGAAATAATCAAACTGAGGGCTGAAATCAACAAAATAGAAACACAGAAAACAATCAAAAGAATCAATGAAACAAAAAGCTGGTTCCTGGAGAAAATCAACAAGATTGATAAACCCCTAGCCAAACTAATCAAACGGCAGAGAGAGAATACGCAAATTAATAAGATCAGAAATGAAAAGGTGGACATAACCACAGACACAGAGGAAATTCAGAGAATCATCAGATCATATTACAAAAGCCTGTATAACACAAAACTGGAAAATGTAAAAGAAATGGACACTTTTTAGATAAATACCATATACCAAAGTTACACCAGGACCAGGTGAACAATCTAAACAGACCTGTTGGTCGCGAAGAATTAGAAGCTGTTATCAAAAACCTCCCTACCAAAAGAAGCCCAGGACCAGATGGTTTCAATGCGGAATTCTACCAGAACTTCCAAGAAGAGCTAATACCCATACTCCTTAATGTATTCCACAATATAGAAACAGAAGGGTCATTACCTAATTCCTTTTATGAAGCTACAGTTACTCTGATACCAAAACCACACAAAGACTCAATCAGGAAAGAGAATTACAGGCCAATCTCACTCATGAACATCGACGCAAAAATCCTCAACAAAATACTGGCAAACCGAATCCAAGAACACATTAGGAAAATTATCCATTATGATCAAGTAGGCTTCATTCCTGAGATGCAGGGCTGGTTCAACATACGAAAATCTATCAATGTAATCCAGCATATAAATAAACTGAAGGAAAATAACCATATGATCATCTCATTAGATGCTGAAAAAGCATTCGACAAAATTCAACATCCATTTATGTTAAAAGTCTTGGAGAGATTAGGGATACAAGGGTCATACCTAAATATAATAAAAGCTATATACAGCAAGCCGACAGCTAACATCAAATTAAACGGAGAGAAACTCAAAGCCATCCCGCTTAACTCAGGAACACGACAAGGCTGTCCACTCTCTCCATACCTCTTCAATATAGTACTTGAAGTTCTAGCAATAGCAATAAGACAACATAATGGGATCAAGGGGATTCGAATTGGAAAGGAAGAAGTTAAACTTTCGTTATTCGCAGATGATATGATAGTGTACTTAAGCGACCGCCAAAACTCCACCAAAGAACTTTTACAGCTGATAAACAGCTTTAGTAATGTGGCAGGATACAAGATCAACTCCAAAAAATCAGTCGCCCTCTTATACACAAAAAATAAAGAAGCAGAGAGGGAAATCAGAGAAGCTTCACCATTCACGATAGCCACAAACAGCATTAAATATCTTGGGGTAAATCTAACCAAGGAAGTGAAAGATCTATTTGACAAGAACTTTAAGGCATTGAAGAAAGAAATTGAAGAGGATACCAAAAAATGGATGGATCTACCTTGCTCTTGGATTGGGAGGATCAACATAGTAAAAATGGCAATTCTACCTAAGGCAATTTATAGATTCAATGCAATCCCCATCAAGATCCCAACAAAATTCTTCACAGATCTGGAGAGGACAATAATCAACTTTATATGGAAAAACAAAAAAACCAGGATAGCCAAAACAATCCTATACAATAAAGGATCTTCTGGAGGCATTACCATCCCTGACTTCAAACTCTATTACAGAGCTACAGTAATGAAAACAGTGTGGTACTGGCATAAAAACAGAGAAGTCGACCAATGGAATCATATAGAAGACCCGGATTTTAACCCACAAACCTATGAACACCTCATTTTTGATAAAGGAGCTAAAAGTATACAATGGAAGAAAGAAAGCATTCAACAAATGGTGCTGGCACAACTGGATGTCACCCTGTAGAAGAATGAAAATAGACCCACATCTTTCACCATGCACAAAACTCAAGTCCAAATGGATTAAAGACCTCACTATCAGTCAGAACACATTGAATCTGATAGAAGAGAAAGTGGGAAATACCCTACAACAGATGGGCACAGGAGATCGCTTCCTATGTATAACCCCAGAAGCACAGACATTAAGAGCAACATTGAATAAATGGGACCTACTAAAACTGAGAAGCTTCTGCAAAGCAAAGGACACTGTCACTAAGACACAAAGGCAACCTACTGACTGGGAGAAGATCTTCACCAACCCCGCAACAGACAAAGGTCTGATCTCCAAAATATATAGAGAACTCAAGAAACTAGACTTTAAAATGCTAATTAACCCAATTAAAAAATGGGGCACTGATCTGAACAGAGAATTCTCAACAGAAGAAGTTCAAATGGCCAAAAGACACTTAAGGTCATGCTCAACTTCCTTAGCAATCAGGGAAATGCAAATCAAAACAACTTTGAGATATCATCTTACACCTGTCAGAATGGCTAAAGTCAAAAACACTTTTGACTTTAAAGTGTTTAAAAATGATAACCTTTGCTGGAGAGGTTGTGGAGGAAGGGGTACGCTCATCCATTGCTGGTGGGAATGTAATCTTGTGCAACCACTATGGAAGTCAGTGTTTCGGTTTCTTAGGAAATTCGGGATCAACCTACCCCTGGACCCAGCAATACCACTCTTGGGAATATACCCAAGAAATGCCCTATCATATGACAAAAGCATTTGTTCAACTATGTTCATAGCAGTATTATTTGTAATAGCCAGAACCTGGAAACAACCTAGATGCCCTTCAATGGAAGAATGGATGAAGAAAGTATGGAATATCTACACATTAGAGTACTACTCAGCGGTAAAAAACAATGACTTCTCGAATTTTGCATGCAAATGGATGGAAATAGAAAACACTATCCTGAGTGAGGTATCCCAGACCCAAAAAGATGAACATGGGTTGTACTCACTCATATTTGGTTTCTAGCCATAAATAAGGGTCACGGAGTCTACAATAGGTGAATCTAAAGAAGCTAAGTAAGAAGGGGAACCCAAGGAAAAACATATAGTTATCCTCTTGGCTAAGGGAAGTAGACAAAATTGCCGGGGAGAAAATTGGGATCTTGGGGGTGGGGTGGGTTGGGGGTAAGGGGAGATGGGGAGAGAAAAGTTAGAAGGGAAAGAGGTCGGGCCTTGGGAAAGCAGGAGGATTGGGATAAACGAAGGTTTGACAGGGGAGCACGGAACCACAATTCTTAGTTAAGGGAACCACTTTAGGGTTGGCAAGAGACCTGACCCTAGAGGGGCTCCCAGGTGCCCAAGCTGAGGTCCCCAGTTAGTTCCTTGGGCAGTTGAGAATAGGGAACCTTAGATGACCCTATCCTTGAGCAATACTGACGAATATCTTGCATATCATCATAGAACCTTCATCTGGTGATGGATGGAGATAGAGACAGAGACCCACACTGGAGCACTGGACTGAGCTCCCAAAGTCCCAATGAGGAGCAGAAGGAGGGAGAACATGAGCAAAGAATTCGGGACCACGAGGGATGCACCCACCCACTGAGACAGTGGAGCTGATCTATTGAGAGCTCACCAAGACCAGCTGGACTGTGACTGAAAAAGCATGGGATAAAACTGGACTCTCTCAACATGGCGAACTATGAGGGCTGATGAGATGCAAAGGACAATGGCACGGGGGTTTGATCCTACGTAACGTGATGGCTTTGTGGGAGCCCAGCCAGTTTGGATGTTCACCTTCCCAAATATGGACGGAGGTGGGAGGTCCTAGGTCTTACCACAGGGCAGAAAACTCTGACTGCTCTTTGGACTGGAGAGGGAGGGGGAAAGGAGTGGGGGGAGGGGGAGAAGGGGGGGAGGAGGGGGCGTAGGGGGGGAGGAGGGGGAGGGAAATGGGAGGCTGGGAGGAGGTAGAAACTTGTTTTTTTTTCTCCTTTTCTCAATAAAAAAAATAAAAAATAAAAAAAATATTTAAGGTACTTGTTGGAAGGCACAGTGTGGTTGTTGCCTAATAATTCTGTGCAGGCAAACAGGACTGGGTATGACTGAGAAGTCTATACCATGGCTACTTTATTTAAGGAAGTGGCATGGGTTCCTGGATTTGTCTACTCTTCTTGACTTCTGTTAACTAACCACAGTGACCAATACTCTTTGTTCAATGGTGAAATATTCCTTGTGCCCTTCCTCAGAGGGAAATTTCTGAAGGCCATTTGGGCTAAAAGGATTATTTTTAGGCCTAAGTTTTCAGAGCAAAAATAATAATAATAAGGTTTTGGAAAGGAGACAGATCCCAGACCTTGTTGGGCAAATGGGAATGCCACTGCTTACCTTTTGTAGAGGACAAGATCCAGGCAATCCCTAGTCCTTCTCCAACTCTTCAGTGAACTCTAGAAAATTCTTATCTCTGAGGACTCCTTTTGAGGCTTAACACCAATCAGAGGGTTCTTCTTACAAGTTGAATTATAGTCCCTAGGTCTGTTCCCTGCTTAAACTCTGGATAGGCTGCACAGGTGTAGACAAGGAGGACAGTCATATATCTGGTGTGCAGCTTGAAAACAGATGATCTTAGATCCAGGGTACTTTTTATTCTTCTGCCATGCAACTTCAATCTAGAGTTCCATGAGTTTCCTTTGGTAGTCAGAAGCATATTTCCTAGCCATTCAGTTCTGAGGGAGAAGCTCTAGTCTCGATTAGTTATTTGGTAGACCTGAGTCAGCCATGAGCACAAAGAGAAGCTGTGATGTTTACCGAGTAATAGGGAGTCAATCTCAAGTACCTGTAAACCAAGTCTGAATATCTGAGACATTTTTTCAGCTTACTTCATGAAAAGGGCATGTTTCAGATTACCCCAGTAAAGACAAAGGAAGCAGAATGTTACAGAAACCCCCCTTTGGCAAAGTATGAAATTCAGGGGCTACTGTGGTTGAAGGAAATAACTTTAAAATCCCTCTTCATAAGACAGTGCACCAAGGTGTAAGCTCCCTCAACTAGTGAATTAATTTAATTTTGAAGGGAATATCTAAGACATGATGGAGTTGGTAGCTGGAGGCCTGAACTGTCCTGATTCTGGAATAAATCTGTATCCCCAGTGTAACTTAGCAGAAATTCTATGGCTCATTAATTCTAAAGGGTTTGTATTTGTGGCCTTCTTGGGGCATTGTGGAAGTCTGAGGCCTCTTTACTTCTCAAGTTATGTCTCAGGCTTCCTTCAGCATTGAGGATGTGAATGTCACCCTTGTTCTGAAGTTGTAAGCATGAAGTCCATTTGGGCAATTAGTGAATGTCTGGGGTCTCCTGGTTCTCAATGGAATGGTGTGTCAATCTTCCCTTGAACACTAGGTAATGACTGAAGCTTTTGTTGTTGATGGGTTATTAGTTTACTGGTAAAAGTTGTGAGTTACTTTTGTTCTAGACAGAAAAGATTGAGGCCACCTTGGCCATTGGGAAAGATCTGAGACCCCCCCCAGTACTGAAGGAGAGGTCAGACACTCCCTGCATCCATACATCCATTTGGAATAGCTCTGGTTCTGTATTGATAGGGCTATAGCCTGGTTGAGAATTAGTGGAGTGCATTCTGCATCCTGGTTCAGAAGAGATGTGCCTGAGCACCCGGTAAGCCCTTGAAAATAATTTGAGCTCCACTTCAGTCACTGGGAAAAAGGATGAGTCCTCCTGTGCCTGAAAGAATAAGTCTGGGGCCCCTTTGTCAGAAAAACAATGGAGAACCCCTGTACAGAATGAGAATGAAGCATCCACAGACAAACAGGGAATTTTGAGTACAAAATTTTCGGTCTTAAGAGACAGAAAGTCTTACACTATTTTGAGAAATACAGAAAGGTCAAAGACTCTTGTGGGAAGCGTGGGATATCAACAGTTAATTTGGGAATTAGAGAAGTCTGAACATTTCCTGATCAAATCTTCATGGGAATATAGAATATTCATGTCATGCAGGGCAGACAACAGTGTGATCAGTCTCCAACCTGCTAGGAGGCAATTCTCAGCTAGGTCTCTGTACCAATTCAGCTATCTACATCTGAACATGAAGAGTGTGATTTCTTTATTTCTGCTGATCAAGTTAAGGCACATATACTGGGTTTAGGGCACTGCTGGGTGATCTAACATTCTAGAACTTCAGGCACCAGGGTAGTTTTATTTTTGAACAGAGGCGTTGAAGTCAGATGATTAGAATAAGAAACACCCAGAACCTCTTAGACAGAGGGAGTTGATCTGTCACCCACTAAGCCATATGAAGTAAGTCTAGGGCCACATTAGTCCGAAGAAGCACATGCTATTCTCCGTGGGTAATAGATTGTATATCATGTTCTATGTAGAAACTGTGACCTATTAATAATCAGATGGAAAAATGCCTGCCTTCTTTATAGTCAGATGGACCAATCTGATGCCTGAATGTGCATCTGGGATATCCAGGAATGGAAATCAAATGTTTAACAGGTGTTTGATGAGAAGGGA
Source organism: Microtus oregoni (assembly GCF_018167655.1). Taxonomy (NCBI): domain Eukaryota; kingdom Metazoa; phylum Chordata; class Mammalia; order Rodentia; family Cricetidae; genus Microtus; species Microtus oregoni. The sequence continues at coordinate 8,143,181 of NW_024543873.1, forward strand.
AAGATATAAACTCCTGTTGTTCATGTGGGGCACAGAGTAGGAAAATATGGGGTTGGCCTATGAATAAGAAGATCTAAATATGGCATGATAAGAGAGAGTAGGACCCAGGATCCCCTCTTGAGATGAGCATCTTTAGAACTTCGGTTTGACAGGCTTGTAAGGTTTGAAGCCTCCATGGGCAGAAGGATTATGTTGGAGGCTTCCTGGAGCAGAAGTTGAAGTTCTAACCCACTCTACATTAGAGGGCACATTTCTGAATTCCCTTTGGTCACAAGGAGCAAATGTGAGGCTCAGTGATTTAGATGGGCTATTCTTGAGGCTCTCTCTTTCAGATTGAAAGATTCTAAAGCTGCCTTGGACAGGGTGGCCATAGGAAAGTCTGAGGCCCCTCTGGTCACATTGAGAAGGTCTGATGTCTTCTTGAGTGGAGAGGTAAGAACTCAGGCTCCATTTTTTTGCAGTGGGATCCTTCGGAGACTGCATGAGACTGAATGTGAATATCTGTGCCCTCCTAGGACAGAAGGGTTACATATGGGGGTCCCATGTTCATATTGGAAGTCTGTGTCTCTGCCTTGGTAAGAGAGGGAAGATCTTAGGTCCGCTAGTTGAGGTCGGGTATGTCTGAAATTTCCTTGGACAACAGGGAATGATGCACCACTCCCTTTTGGAATTGGTGGATATATGAGTCCCCATTGTACAGGAATCCAAGTCCCACTCCCCTCTTTGGCACCAGTGGAAAGTTTGTGTCTGTCTTGAATGGAAAGAGTGTGTTTAAAGTCCTCCTTTGTAGAAACAGGATGTCTGACATCATTGCTTTGGGACAAAGAGGAAGACTTGACACTCCCCCTGGGACTGTCTCTATCTGGAGATGACCTGAAGCTTTCTTGGGCTTCAGTGGAAGTTTTGATGACTTCTTGAGTATAAGGGAAATGCCTGAGTCTTTTTATGGTAGAAGTAGAAGTAAGGCTGGAAGTCCCATGAGGAGAGGTAGAATGTCTGAGGGTCTCTTCATGAGAGGGAGTAGTTCCTATGTCTTCTTCTGTAGAAGTGGAAGCTTCTATGCTCTGTTGGGGAGTAGTGTCTTGTTTCTTGTCACTTTTGGCAGATGAAGTATGACTAAATCCTCTTTGCGACAAAGACAGATGTTTACAGTCCTCATGTTCTGTATGGGAAGCATGAACATCTGCTTTGTTAGCGGGGGCCTGTACCAATTTAGTTTTAATAGACCTGGAATATTTATGGCTGGCTTGGGGAGATGCATAACTTCTTCCACCCTTCTCATGAGATCGTGAGGATCTGAAGCCTCCCTTAGAGATGGAAGGTTCTATGCACTCTTGATGAGTAGCTTTTGGTTTCTGGTCCCTTTTGGAGGATGAATGCTTATACTCTATTTTGGACAAAGAGCATAGTTTGCAGCCCTCGTGTTCTGAATGGGAAACAGGAACATCTGCTTTGTTAGAGAGGACCTGCTCCAATTTGATTTTGGTAGATCTGGAGCATCTAGGGCTGCCTTGAGGAGATGGAGAACATCTGAGGCCCTCCTCATGAGATTGTGAGGATCTACAACCTCCCTTTGCAGAAGTAGTAGTGAGGCTCTCTTTGGGCTCAGTTTTTAGCCTTGCACCAACTTTGTTAGAAACCAAATCTCTACCCACCCTTGTGGGAGAATGGTGAAATTTCAAGCCTTCATCTACTGATGGGACAGATTTGAGGCATGATTCTTTAGGAGCATGTTTCAATTTTGTTTTCTTTGATTTTGAATGTCTGGAGCCACCTCGTGTAGAGGGGGAACATCTGAGATCTTCTTTAGGAGGGGAACTAGATCTAAAGGTAAATTCTGATGATGCAGGGGGTGAGACACTCCTTGGAGGAGTAGAGGTAGAACTTGAGTCCTTTCTGACATATATGGAAGATGTGAGTCTACTTTTGGCAGAAGGGAATGATCTTAAGGCATCAAGTTCTGAAAGTGGATATCTGATATCTCCTTCAGGAAATGGAGCATGACTCACTATTTTTTTGGTAGAATTGGAACGTCTATGGCTTTTATTGGGATAAGAGGAATATCTCAGGCAGTCACCATGAGAATGAATAGGAATAAAGTCATCATGTGCACAAGTGGACACTCCCAAAACCTCTATTGAAAAGAAAGTTCCTACACCTTTTTGGGTAGATGGCATACATTCTAGAACACTTTGGGATGGTTTGGGGTTTCCAAGAGTATCAGGCAGAGGTGTTGATGGCTCCAGATTCCCTTGGTCATAACTGAAGGGCCCAGAGTACATTGGTCAGAATTCAAATGTCTCAGAGCCTCTAAAAAAGATGGTAAAGATTCCAGAGCACCTAATACAGATTCTGAAGTCTTACAAACCTCTTTGGCTGTTGGCAAAGGTTCTGAGGTCTGTGTTATAAGAGAAGGTTGCAAATTCTGCACTGAAGGAGGCAGATATTCTAAAGAATCTTGGGAAGTTGTTGAAGTTTCTGTAACACCATTGTTAGAAGATTGTATTTCTAGAATGCTTTGGGTAAATGGTGGAGTTTCTAGTGTCCTGTCCTCAGAGTCAGAAAGTCCAAGCATTCCTGGATCAGATGATGAATGTCCTAAAGACACAAAGTCCAAAGAAAGGCCTGACGCTTCTTGGGATGACAAAGTATCTGGAGACCTTTGAGCAGATGGTGAATATTCAAGTGATTCCTGTTCTGATACAGACAGACACAGAGCCTCTTGTGAATGCAATGAATTTCCTGTATAGCATTGCTGAGATGGTGAATTTCCTTGTACACATGAAGATATTTCCTGACAACCATGTTCTGAGAGGGAGAGTGACCCAGTTCCAGATGCAGGTGGAGTGCTTCTCAGAGGCCCTTGGTCAGGAAAAGTAGGTTCCAGGGATTCCTTCAGAGATAATGATGATCCTATAATTTCTTTTTCAGATACAGATAGTCCCATAGTACTTTGGGCAGAGAATGAAATTTCCAGAGATCCTGGGGAAGCTGAAAACATCTCTCAAGTTCCTGGAGAAGAGTCTGATATATTACAAGCCTCTTTGGCATATGACAAAGGTTCTGATGTCTCTGGCATAAAGGGAGCCTGTTGTAGAATCTGCACTGAAGGAGGCAGATGTCCTAGAGAATCTTGGGCAGGTGGTGAAGTTTCTAAAATCCCATGGGTAGAAGATGGTATTTCTAGAGTGCTATGGGTAGATGAAGATGTTTCTAGTGGCCCCTGTGAATATTCAGATAGTCCAAGATCTCCTAGATTAGATAACGATAATGATAATGACTGTCCTGAATGCCCTTGGTCCAAACAAGTGCCTGAAGCCTCTTCAGATGACATGGAAGTATCTGGAGACCCATGAGTAGATGTTGGATATCCAAGAGCTTCTTGTGCTGATATGGACAGTCCTAGAGCCCGTTGTGTAAACAATGCATTTCCTGAACAGATTTGCTGCAGTGGTGAATCTCCTATAGGCACCTTTTCACCTGAAGATATTTCCTGTAAACCTTTGTCTGTTAGTGAAGTTCTATCAGGTCCCATTTGAGATGAGGCAGTTTTCATAGACTGTTGGTCTGACAGAGAAAATTCCAGAGGTTTGTGGGAAACTGTTGGTGATCTCAGTATCACTTGGTCAGTTTTAGAAGGGCCCGCTGCACCTTTGGCAAATGTTGAAAATGCCAGTGTCTCTAAAATAGATGTCAAAGTTTCTATAGACCTTGAGAGAGATTTCAAAATACTATAAACCTCTTCAGAAGATGGCAAAAGTTTTGTTGTCTCTGAAGCAAATTGGGAAGTACCCAGAGGCTGCTCCAAAGAAGTCTGAAATTCTAGAACACTTTGAGCTGATGGTACGGTTACTATAGACCCTTGGACAGATGATGGAGTTTTCCTAGCATCTTGTGTATATAGTGATGTTCCTAACATATCTTTTGAAGATTGAGAAAAGTCCAAAATCTTGTGGAATAGATGATGAATGTACTAAAGCCTCTTGGAATAAAGAAGGGCCTAGATTCGCTTGGGAAGATGTGAATATTTCTGGAGACTCTTGATCAGATTTTGAATGTCCTACAAACTCTTGTGCTGATATCGACATTCCCAGAGCCCTTTGCATGGATAATGAATCTCCTAAATACCCTTGCTGAGGTGGTGAAGATCCTAGAAACCCTTGGGCAAATATAGACAATTTGGGGCACAACTGGGCTGATAATAAAGATTGGGATGTCCCTAGAACAGATGGAGTAGGTCTCAGTGAACCTTTGGAAGATGGAGAAAATTGAACAGATTTTTGGAGAGATGATAATGATTCCTGAATCTGTTGGTCAGAATCAGAAGGGAACACAGCACTTTGCGAAGATGGCAAATGTCCTAGAGTTCCTGGGAGAGGTGGCGATGTTTCTAGAGTCAGAGATGAAGATTCTGAACATTTAAAAACCATTTGGGGAGATGTCAAAGTTTCTGTTGACAATGGAGTATATTGGGAATGTCCCAGATACTCTGGGGAATGACTTTGAAGTTGCTCAGCACCATGCACATCTGATAGACCTCTATATCTTTCTGGAGAGAAGATGATGTTTCTAGAGTAACTTTGGAAGATGACAAATTTTGCAGTATTCCCTGGGCAGAGAGAGAAGGTGTATCTCCTGGGACAGATCAGAATTGTGCTACAGACCCTTGATTATAAGAAGTGTCCTGCACTTTGTGGGAAGCTGTGGATGATTCTGGAGACCCTTGGTCGAATGAGCAAGGTCCTAAAGACTCTTGTCCTGATATAGACAATTTCACAGTTCCTTGAACAGATAATGAACTTCCTTCATAACCCTTCTGATGTGGGGTTTGTCCTAGAGTCACTTTTGTGGGTACAGACAGTTTCTGCCACCCTTGGTCTTGTAGAGAATGTTCCAGAGCATCTGATGTAGATGGGGTAGGTACCCAAGACTCTTGGGAAGATGGATAATGTTTCAGAGAAGGTTTGGTAGTTAGTGAAGATGCTAGATGTTTCTTTGAAGATATGGACAGTTCTGAGTTATTTTTAGAGGAAAGAGAAAAGCTCCCAGCATCTTGGAGTGTAGAATTGAAAAGCCTTTGTGTCCTTGAGGCAGATAGAAATTTTTCTACAGACCCTGGGAAAGACAGAGCAGGTTTAAAAACCCCTTGGGCAGATGACAAGACTTTTAATTCCTCCTTTGAAAATTGGGAATTTGCCTCAGTTCCCAGGGAAAGAGATCCGAGTCCCAGATCATCTTGGGCATATGGCAAAGGTTCTGTTCTTCCCTGACTATCTAATGAAGGTTTCCTAACCTCTTGTGCAGATGTAGATGTCCCTTGAACACCCTGGGCAGAAACAGGAGGTGTCAGAGTCCACAAAACAGATGGAGACATTCCTAAATCCACTTTGGCAGGTGGAGAAGATCCTAGGGTCACTGGAGTAGATGATGAAGATCCCGAATCTCCTCTTGAGTAATTGGATAACACTAGATTGCTATGTGCACAGGTAGGAACTTCTAGAGTATTTTCTCCATGTGAAGAAAGGCAAGATCCCCCAGGTTCTTGTAAAGACAATGAAGGTCTGGAACTCACTTGAACAGATAAGGAAATTTTCAATGGCTCTAGGAAAGATGATAGAGTCCCTTGCCCAGATAAAAAAAAAATGACTGTTTGCCCTTTTGAAGAAGGCATAGATCCTAAAGAGTCTGAAGCAGATGGATTTGTTTGTTGAACCCTTTGGCCAGACTGCCAGGATCCAAGATGTCCCAGGGAAGAAACAGAGGGTCCTAGAGTGCCATGCATAGGTGTAGAGAGACCAAAAGTCCCTTCTTCAGACAGTGGAGGTTTCAAAAGGCATTGGGAAGAATAGAAAGGACTCAAGCTTTTCTGGGCAGATATGGAAAGTTCCAGAGGCCCATCATCAGATACCACATGTCCTCTGGTAGCTGTCGAGGTTTTGCATGCACCTGGTATAAATGATGAATATCTTGGGGACTCCTGGGGAGTTAGTAAAGGTTCTACAGATGCTTGTGCTGTGATAGAATTTCTTGGAAACCCTGGGTCAGATTTCAAAGTTTCTACTGTCTTTTTGGCATCCTGGCTGAGATACTGGGTAGATGATGAATATGCTTCTGTGTTCTGTGCAGACGTGGACTGTGAGCATGTATGTTGTGTATGTGAGGAAGTGCCTGAGAGCCCTTGGGCAGGTGGAGGATGTCCTAGACACCTTTGTGCAGATGTGGACAGTACCATAGACACTTGCGGAGATAGGCAGGAAGCCACAGTTCCTTGAGCACATTGAGAAGTTGCTTGACTCCCCTGGCCTAAGGAGTAAAGTCCCAGAGTTTCCTGAGGAGAAGGTACATATACTGAACTTCTTACATGAGATGGAGAAGTTTCCAATGTCTCTCTTATATGTGACAATTTCCCATGATAACTTTGTGTATTTTGAACTTTTCCTTGGATGTTTGCAGAAGATAACAAGGACCCTGGGGTTCCTTTTGAAGATGCTGATGGACTCAGTGAACACTGAGCAGATACATTAAGTTCTAGAGGCAGATGGTCAGAGATTAGAGATTCTGGATCACCTGGGACATGTGATGAAATTCCTCTAAGCACTTTGTTAAATGGTGAAGGCTCTCTGGGACCTGGGACAGATGGAGAGATTTCCACAGGCTCTCTGACAGATGACAAATGGCTAAGATTCATTTGGGCAGATTGAAATGATCCTAGATTACCAGAGAAACAATGCAAAGGATCAAGTTCTCCTTGAGGAGATGAAAAAGGACACAGAGTACCTTGTACACACACGGAAAGTTCCAGAGGCAATCCAAAATATAGCAAAGGTTCAGGATATCCTGAACTTGCAGAAAGTTGGGACATTTCCTGAGAACCAGGGGCAGATATTCCAGTACCTGTAGGAGAGAACAAAGATCCTAGTGTTCTCTTTTCAGATTGAGAAGGTTTCAGAGATCCTGAGACAGATGGTGGATACTGTCGAGAATTTTGCACAGACTGAGAAGTTTTCTGAGGGGTTTGGGATGAAGCAGCATGTTTCCTAGTTCCTTGATTACACAGCAATGTTGCTAGAGTTCCTCGTGCAGACACAGATAATTCCAAAGACCCTTGGGGAAATAAAGAAGGTTCCACAGGCCCTTCTGCAGCCCGAGACATTCCCAGAGAACTTTGACCAGATTGCAGAGATCCTAATAGTGTCTGTGTATTTTGGATAGACCTCAGAGGTTCTGTTGTTGATGGGAAAGGTCCTACACTTTGTTTTGCAGATGTCAAATTTCCCATTGTGCCTTTGGCAGATAAGAGGAACTCTCCAGTGCCCTGGGAAGCATAAGAAGACTCTAGGGTCCCTTGTATAGATTTGGACATTTTCAGAGTTTCTTCTGAGCATGGGCAAGTTCCCACAGTTGTTACATCAGAACAAGAAGATGGTGGAGTTGTTTGTGTTGATGACAGGAGATCCAGATGCTCTGGTACAGATGGGAATGTTCCTCTAGTCACTTGTATAAATTGGGAATTTGTATATGGCTCTGGAACTTCTTTGGAATGTGCAGAAAGTTGTAGAGTTCCTTCAGCAAATTGTGCTGAATGCAGCATTTCCTGGGGTGACATAACATGTTTCAGAGGCCCTTCGGAAGGTTTATAAGGACCTAGATTCCCTTGGCCAGCAGGGAAAGATTCTTCAGATCCTTTGATAGAAGTTAAATGTCCTCTAGGCACTAGAGGTGATGGCAAAGCTTCTATAGTCCTTGTAGCAGACTGAGAAGTTTCCATACCCTCTCTCCCACATGACAAATGCCCCAAGGTATTCTGGGAATATTGATGTTGTCTCAAAACCTTTGAATAATATACTGAGTGTTTTGAAGACTGTTGACTAGATGACAAAGAACTCAGGACAGGCACAGTTTCCTCTGTAGCTGTGGAGATTTCCTTAGGCACTTTAGAAGATAGCAAAGGTCCTAGAGTCCATGGATTAGATAAAAGATTTTCCTGAGCACCTGGAGCAGATGGCAAATGTTCTATGTGCTCTAGTGAAGACAAAAAGATCCTTGAGGTTTTTGGATAGATTGAAAAAGTCCTGTAGTCCTTGGGGAAGATGCTGAATCTTGGACAGTATGTTGGGCCAATGGAGAAAATCTTGGAGCTATATGGGAAGAAGTGGGATTTGTCAATGTACTTTGTACAGATGGCACATTTTCTATAATTCCCTGTGTGGGAGTAGATACTTTTAGAGACCCTTGGACAGATAGGGAAGTCCCCTGATCCCCTTGGTCAGATAAACAATATCCTAGAGTTCCTTGTGTAGATAAAGAAATTATCAGCGGCTTTTGGGCATGTGGAGAAAATCCTAGTTCCTTTTTGGTACTTTGAATAGTCCCCAACTTAGAATCTGGATGTCCTTCAGTACCCTGTACCTGTGTGGGCTTTACCAAACTGGGTTTTGTATAAAGAGAAGCTTTCTCAGGAACTTGAGTAGTTGGTGAAGGATTCAGAGTCTCCTGCCCTGATGTGCTCACTTCCAGAGTTGCTTGTGAAGATAGGCAAAATTCATCATCTTTTTGCAAAGATGGGAAAGCAACTGGACTTTCTTGTGTTAGTGAGGAAAGTCCTGGAGTCATTGGGGTTTGTGGCAATGTGCCTGTAATCACTGGGACAAATGGACGCATTCCCAACTCATCTGGGACAGAAGACAAATGGCTATGTGTGCACTTGTCAAACTTGGATGATTCCAACTTTTCTTGGGAAGATGGTGACTGTTGTAGTGATTGTTGGCTATATGGTGAAGAAGCTAGAGTTCCCTGAGTAGATATGTAAAGTTGGTCAGATAGAAAATGTCGGAGATCTTTGGATACTGATAAAGAAGATTCATGAGATCTTGTGCCATGTTGCAAATGTCCTGTAGTCCCTGAAGGAAATGACACAGGCCCTGTAGGCTCTTGGAAAGATGGTGATGTATCTGTGCAAAACAAGTGTCCTAGCTTACTTTGGAAAGATGCTAATGGCCCCAGAATTAATGGGGAAGATGCTGAATGTTCTACAGACCCTGATCTGGATGAGAAAGAACCCAGTGTACTTTGGAGAGACAGAATTTTTCTGATTCCCTTGATTAGATAGGCTAGTTGGTTGATTCTTTAGAGTAGTTTGGAGAGGTTTATTAGCATCTGGTGCAGATGATGGTTTCACTGCAACTGGGGAAGACAGCAAAGACTTTTTAATTCCTTGGTTAAAAGATGGGCTCAGAGTCTCTGAAGCAGATTGTGACTCTTGCAGAGGACCCTGGACCAATAGAGAATGTCTAGACACTTCCTGAAAAGAATTGGAATGTTTTGTAAGTTCACAATCAGATTGCAAATTCTCAAGAGTCCTATTTGTAGGTATGGGCAGTAACAAAGATTCTTTAGGATACAGGGAGTTCTTATGGGTAGATGGCAATATTTCTGGTAGTTTATGGGCATATGGAGTAGATTGTAGAACTCCTGTTGTACATGGCAATGATCCTAAAATGCCCTGTACTGAAAAAGACTGTTCCACAGTATCTTTTTCTAACTGAGAATTTCTCTCATCCCCTTGGGGAGACGCCAACGGTTCTAGGGTCCCTTGTGCCAATGACAACACTTCTAGAGTTCTTTGTGAAGGTGGTCTAGGTCCCACTAACTTTTGGTCAGTTAGAGAAGTTGCTGAAGTCACGTGTAGTAATGAAGAAAGTTCCAGAGGTTGTGGAGCAGATGGTGAAGTCACTGTAGTCCCTGAAACTGCTGTAAAAGTTTCCACAGGCTCTACTTTAGGTAAAATATATCCATGAATGCTCTCAGAGGATTCAGGAGATCCCATAACATATTGGGAAGATTGAGACTCTTGGACATATTGAGACTCTTGGACAGATGTTGAAGGATACAACAATGCTTCAGTCAATTTAAAGGGTTTCTGACACCCTTGGGAAGAAAGCAAAGTTGCTAGAACCACTGGGCCAGATTGGAAAGGTTCCTGAACACTTGGGTCAGATGATAAATGCCCTCCACCCTCCTGGGGTGAGAACAATTTTCTTGTAGTTTGTGAGGCTGTTGAATACTGTTCTTTACACTGTTCTACAGTTGAAAAATATTCTAGTTCCCCTTGTGCAGATTGGGATGGTTCCAGGTACTCTGGAGATAATGTGGAAAGTGCTACAGTCTCAGAATCAGACTCTTGGGAAGATGGAAAAGGAAACAGAGAGTCAGAGACAGATATGGAAAGTTTCTGGGGCATTGGTGGAGTTAGCAAAGAGTCTTGATGCTCTAGGGTAGATAGAGTCGGTTCCTGCATCTGAACACTCACTGAAGATGGTGTATGTTCTGTATCTTTTGAGGGGGATAACAATGATTCTTCAGTTTCCTGATCCAACAGAGCAGGCATCAAAGCCTCTTTGACACGTGCTGAATGTAATAGATGACCTTGGTCAGATAGAGAAGATTTATTAGCCTCCTGGGAACAAGTTGAAAGTTTTGTAGTTCTTTGAGAAACTGATACATTTTCTAGAGCCCCTTCTGCAAACTTGGTCATTTCCACAGTCCTTTGATCAGACTGAGAAGCTTCAAGATCTCCATGGAGAGCTGGCAAAATTCCCTCCTTCATCTGGTCATAATATTTAGATGCTGAAGGCCCAAGGGAAGAGGTCAAATGTGCTTTGGTCACTGGTGCAGATGCAGATAGCTGTATAGTATCTGCTTCAGATAGGGTAGGTCGCCCAGCTCCTAGTGTAGATGCCAGTGGTCCAGAGAACCATGATCAGATGGAGACTGTCCCAAAGACCCTTGTACAGATAGCAAAGATCCCACCACCTCTTGAGGACAATGGGATGTGGCTTGAGTTGCGTTTTGTAGGGAGGAATGTTCTAAAGTCTTTGGAGCAAGTAAGGAAATGTTCTTAGTTCCTGGAGCAGAGAAAGAAAATTCTTGAGACTCTCCTCTATTGGACAGATGGTCAAGAACATTTGGGAGCATTTGGGATTCTTTTCTAACATCTGGAGAAAAAGTGCAATGTTCTACATCCTCTACTCTAGATGTCAAAGAGCACAGAGTCTGTTTGTTAGGTGTGTTAATTTGCAGAGGCTCTTGGGTAGTTATAAAATGTTCTAGGGCCTGGGAAGTAAATAAAGAAGGTTCCTGTGCATGTGGTGCAGAGGCAGTGTCTTTTGCATCTTCTCTGGCAGATAACAGAGACCCCAGAGCTCCCAGACCACATGAGGAAGATTCCAAAACCTCTGTGATGAAAAGTATATGTGGAGTCAATGGAGAAGTTGATTTGGCTGGTTTCTCAAATGGAGAAATTTCTACATCTTTTCCCACATATGACACATGCCCAAGTTTCCTATGTTCTGATTCTGATGGTTCCATGAGCCCCGAAGAATATACCAAAATTCCTAGAGTCTCTTGGGTAGATGGTAAAGAATCTAACATCCCATGTGCTGATATGGACAGATCATCAGGTACTTCAGCAGATCGCAAATGATCTAGAGTTTCTGGCGTCAACGAGAAAGATTTGCAAGAACCTGGTTCACTTGATAAATTTCCTCTAGCCTCTGGAGTTAATAAAGGTCCTTGAATGCCAGAGTCAGTTTGGACAGGTCCTAGAGGCCCTTGTGTAGGTAGTGGATGTTGGTGAGGGCCTTGGATCAATGAAGAAGGTCTCGAAGGCTCCTGTAAAGAAGTAGGAGGTTTCACTGACCTTTCAGGAGATGAACTCTCCTTTTGTGGATGATAATATTTCCCAAATCCCCTTTCCAGGCAAAGAATTTTCCAAAGACTTTTGGGCAAATGTAGTTCTTAGAGTTCCAGTGGCAGAGGAAGAAGATTCCACAACACTTCCAGCATGTTGGGAGTTCTCTAGTGACTCATTTGCCAATGAGCAAAGTCCCATATGCTCCAGAGCAAATGATAAAGCTCCTAGATCCTCTGAAATACATGGAACCCTTTCCAGAACAATTTGTGAAGGTATCGAAGTTTTTTGTCCCTCCTTGGCAGATTGGCAGGATTTCAAATTCCTTTTTAAAGGCACTAAGTGTTCTTGAACCTCTAGGGTAGACAGTGGATTACCCAGAGACCCCTATTTATATATAGAATGTTGTTGAGGGTGTTTGTCAGCTATCTCATATCCAAGAACCCTTGAACCAGATAGAGAGGATTCCAGACCACCTGTGGCAGAAAGAGAATTTTTCACATTTTCAGAGTTAGATGAAAAAATTTCAAGAGACTCTAGTGAAGATTTCAAACTTTCTTGAGTCGCCTGATGGGTTGAAGAATGTTGAAGATTTCCTTCACTAGGTAGCAAATGTTCTAAAGCATATTGTGCGCACTGAAGTTTTCCTGTAGCCCTTTTGGGAGATGATGGGTTTACCAGAGCCACTTTCGCTGCTTTCACATGTTGGATAGACCCTTGTTCCAATGTGGACAGTTCTGGAGCTTGTTGGGCAGACAGGGAAAGTCCCACATCCTCTTTAGCAGATGGCAAATTTCTGAGAGTCCCTTGTGAAGGTAATGAAATTAAAACAGGATCATGATCAGATATCATAGAGCCTGGAAACTCTGAGATATTTTTCAATTGTCCTGGAGATCCTGTGTTGTGTGAATATGTTCCCACATCCACTTTCACAGGGGACAATAGTCCCAGGGTCCCCTGGGAAGATATGAAAGGTGACATATCATCTAGAGAAGACACAGAATGCCCTGAAGTTCCTTTTGTGGACTTGTAAATTTCTATAGGCTCTTGTGCAGACAGGGAATGTCCCACAGACCCATGGACTGAGAGCACAGGGGCTATGCTACCTTCTGAGGGTGAGAGACTTCCCTGAAGCCCTTGTACAGATGGCATTGATGGTATGGCCTCTGAGCCATATTGAGGTAATTCTAGAGTTCCATGAACTGGCAACAATGGGGAAGGGATTTCCTGAGACAGAGTTGAAAGTCCCTGAGCCTTTGGAGCCACAGGTAAGTGCTCAAGAGGCTCAAAGGCTGAATTTTCCAGATGTCCATGTGTAGATGGTAGAAATTTTTGCAAGCCTTGTGCAGATTGGGAAGTACCAGCATTCCCCTGAGTAGGTATGGAAAGATCCAGAGGCCTTTCTAGGGACAACAAGGGCTTTTGCAAAGGCAGCCCAGGTGAGCATGAATTTTCCAAAGAGCCCTTAGCAGGAGGGACATGTTCTAAAATCCCTTGTTCTGGTGAGGAATCTTCCTTATCTTCTGGGAGGTTGGGCAAATGTCCCAAATAACTTAATGAAGGTGGAAATTTTTTTCTGAGGCCCTTGGGCAGATGGCAAAAGTTCTTTTGCTCCCTGGGTAGCCTGGGGACAATACAGGTCTCCTGGGGCAGATGGTGAATGTTCAAGAAACCCTTGGCAAGATGATGAAGTTCCTAGATACCACTGCTTAGATGTTGATGGTTTTGGAGACCCTGGGGAAGATGGAAAGTGTTCTGCAGCAAGAAGGCAGGAAGAGGCAGAAGGATTTTTAGATGGTTTGGAGGACATAGGAGATGTCAGGTCCTCTTGTGCTAATGGCAAAGGTTCAAGATGTTTTTGTTTACATTTGGCCTTTCCCTTAGACCCTTTGGCAGATAAGGAAGATTTCAAGACTCCCAAGTCAGATTTAGAAACTGACAGATCCCCTTGGGTACAGGTAGAATTTTCTTGAGCCTTTGACAGAGATGGAGAATGTCCCTGAAGGCCTGGGACAGATAGTAAATGACATAGACCCTTTAGGACAGACATTGAAGGCCCTTGAGACTCTTGGGATGATATGGAATGTTCACGAAACCCTTGGTTAGAATGGCAGGTTTCCACAGTCTTTTGTTCAGATGTGGAACATTGCAGGTGCTTTTCAACAGAGATAGAAGGCGTACTACTTACCTGAGGAGTACTTGTAGTGATTGATGTTTCTTTTGGAGCAGGAGAAGATGCACATACCCTTTTTGAGGAAGGGAGAAGTATGAAACTGCCTTCCTCAGATGAGGAAGTTCCGAAGTCCCCTTCATCAGAAGGCTCATCTCTCAACCTCTTTTTGGTAAAAATGGAACATCCAGGGCCCATTTGGTTAGAGGGAACATGTTTACTATTTCCCTCCTGAGAAGGGATATGCATGAAACTCTCTTGTGTAGTTGGGGAAGATGGTAAAGTGCCTTCATGAGATGTGGTAGATCCTTGAGGCTCTTGCTCAGAAGGGGAAGGTGCTACTGTGTCAGGCGTACATGTGCGTATTTTTACTACAGTTTCAGAATGACGGAAAGTTTCTAGAACCTGTGTATGTGTTGTATCCTCTAAAGTTTCCTGTGCATATGTTGTAGGTCTAAAATCCTCATGGTCAGCCAAGGAAGTTACTGGAGATCCTTGTGTAAATGTGGGAGTTTTAGGAACACTTTCTGCAGGTGTAGAAGACAATAAAGCCTTTTGTATAGGGATGTTAGGTTCTAGAGACAGTTTGATGGACAAAACAGATTCCAAGGGCCCTTGGGAAGATAAGGTAGGATTCAGAACCTTTGGAGTATTTGTTGAATGTTCTGGAGTCACTTTTGGGCATGTGGAAATACTAACGTCCCTTTGTGCAGATGGGGAATGGCCTATAGCCTCTTGTGTAGTTGTGACAGATTGTTGATACCCTTGACGAGATAGAGAAACTTCCACAGCCTCCTGTGAAGAGTGGAGAGGTCCTGTGGGTGTTTGTGGGCAGGTAGAATCTAAGGAATCTTCTTCTCTCGATGTGAAATTTGCTACAAATTCTTCTGTACATGTGTCACATCCAGGAACCATTTCTAAGGACGGGGATGAGTCTGGAACCCCTTCTGCATATGTAACCTGTCCCACAGTCCCTTTATCACATATGGTAGAACCCAAAACATCCTGGACAGGTTGTAAATGACCTGGTAATCCTTGTGTATATGTAGAAATTTCAAGAGCCTCTCCTACACATGTGGAAAGTCCTAGAGACTCCTGAGGAAGAAGGGAAGGCTGTATTGCCTTAGCACTTTGGGTAGTTGTGGAGCGTGCATGGCTCACTTGAACTCTCTTGGCATATCTTAGGCTATTTTGTTTCCAATGACGAATCAGAAGAGCCTTTTTGATTGGCAGGCTATATTTAGAGCCCTCTTTGTCTGATAGGTACACTGGAAACTCACCTTGCTCAGAAGGAGGATCTGTCCTTCTCTTTTTGCTATAATGGGAATATCCATTGCTCATTTTCATATCTGGATTAGGTTTGAATTCCCTTTTGTGAGAGAGAATAGGTCTTTGACCCACTTCTCTAGATATAGACAATTCTGGAGTCCTCTTGACAGATATGGAAGCACTCAGAACCCCTAGGGAATTTGATGCAGGCGCTGGAAACCTTTGTGTATGTTGAGAAGGTACAAGGGTCCCTTGGGTAGACTTGGGAGTGCCTAGCATCTCTTGTAGATCTGTGGAACTCTCTAGGGCCCCCTCTGAAGATAGCAAAGGTTCTGGAATCCCTGATGTAGATGTAGATAGTTTTGTTTCTGCTTGGGTAGGCATGAGTGGTGGGAGGCCCACTTGGGGAGTAGTGATAGGGCTTGGTCCCCCCTGTGCTGTAAGGGAAGATCCGAGCCCATTTTCTGGTGGAGGACATTTAAAGCCATCTTGATTTAAAGGGGAACTTATAAAATTCCCTTGGTCAGAGGAGGCAGGACTCAAGCTCACTTCAGCAGATACTGATTGCTTAGGGTCGTTCTGGGGAGAGGGGAAACAGGCCTGGCTCTCTTCATGAAAGGGTATAACTCTCCAGTCATCTTTGTCAGCTGTCAAAGGTATTAAACTCCTCTGGGGAGAGGGGGTAGGACACATTCCATTTTGGGAAAATGAGCAATCACTGAGCACCCCTTTTGGAGAAAAACATTTGGAGCCCTTTTTGTCTAATGGGGCCTGCTGTAGGCCCCCTTGATCAGAAGGGGCTTGTCTAAAACTCTTTGGTAAAGAATTGGAATGATTGGTGATCCCTCGGCTAGAGGATGGAATTTTGAGAACCCTTCTGGAAAAGGAGACATGTTTGATTTTCCTTTCAGGAAAAGGGAGAGGTTTCTGAAATGCCTGGGAAGATATGGGCTGCCCCATAGACCCTTGATCACATTGGGTTCCTCCCAGAATCCCTCCGGTGGATAGGGGTAGTCCCTGAGCATCTTGGGAAGAAGTGGAGTATCCCAGAGCTCCTTGGGTAGGGGAGGAATGTTGCAGAGAACCTTGAAATTGTGGGGAAATTACCAGTCCACGTTGGTCAATGGAAGAGTCAGCAGAAGACGGCCCAGGCACTCTGTCATCCTCGTTGACCTTTACACTGGCATTCCCAGCACAGTGTCTTGGAGATGTTGCAGACACTCTGGTGCCCGAATGGTCAAAATCCATAGGTTCTTCAAACACAGTAGACATATCCAGGCTTCTTTGCACCTTCCTAGGTCTGTGCACAGAAGTTGAGGCCACTCTTTTTCTGGTAGCAGGAGGTAAGACAGGTGGTCTGGGTTCCTGCTCAGTGGGTTACTCCTGCAGTCAGGAACCTCTGGAGAAAGTAGAACTTGTCCTTCCTTGATCTCTTCCAGCTCTTATAAGGGATCCAGGGTCTTCTTACTGAATGTAGTCTTTATAAGAGCTCTAAGACTCTGCAGACTATCTGCAGTAGCAGTGTAGGGAATTTTGGCTGTTTTGTCTTTATAAGGCTTTTGGCACCTGAACTTGTGCCGAGCCAGTCGAAGCACCCCCGGAGGTGCAAAGTCCCTCGGGAATTTGGTGCTGGTCAAGTATGTCTCCCATTGGGGTGCGCTGTCATCAATCCCTTGGGAGACACTGAAGGGGGTCCCAGGCCTGCGGCCTCTGAAAGGGGTCCCAGGCCTATGAGGCAAGCGCTTCCCCCATTGGGATAGGATGGCATCATCCCATTGGGGGACCCAGAAGGGGGACCCTGGACGGGGTCCACTGAAGGGGGTCCCAGGCCGGGGAGGCTGGGAAAACTGTGGTCTCTGGTCAGAGTGTGATGGACCAGCGGTGGCTCGCTGGCCTCTCTCCACAGGTTTGGCCATTTAGCCAATAAAGTAGTTGAAAAATAAAAAGGGAAATTACTCCTCGCAAGGGGCAACGAATGTACTTGCCAATGGTGACTCTCGGCAAGCAGCAGCAAAGCAATATCCTCAGAGAGAGGCTCTCCTTCCCGAGAACTGTGGACACGTCCGGTAGCCGAAGCGCACAGTACTCGAGTGACAGTTGGCCTCAGAAATCGAACAAAGCTCGAGTGCTGCACTTGGAATGGATGTCCTCTGGCCTGCACGGGCCAGTCCCGAGCTATCTCAGCTGGCGGTTTTGTGTGCACTAGCCAGGCAAACATCCAAGCTTTCTGAATGAGGAGGGCACCTTGGACCCTCTCTTCTTCATTAGGGTCGAGAGTGCTAGGTAGTCTGGTGCCCACTGTCAGTGACCAGGATATGGGCTATTGAAGAGGCATCATGATTGGGAAGGCAAGGGGGTGCTTGGGAGACTTTGCTTTCGGGTTCCTCTTACACCAGTCTGGTCCCGCTGTCAGGAGGTCGTCAGTGTTGCAGTTAGATCCGTTTGAGCCTCATAACTGAATGAGAAAGGGTGATCCAGGCGTTTGCTTCTCAGAGACTGTGTGGACCAGGCAATCACTGGTTGTGCTAGGGAAAGAATAAGTAATAGGACTTGAATAGAGCAGAAGATGTCTGGAACTGGTAGTACAAATGATATTCTGTATTTTAAGGATGACCTATCCTGGGATTTTCTAGTAAATTGGTGACAACTTCTGTGAACGTCATTCTGTATGCTGAAATGACTCTCTAGACTGCTTAATAGTACTTACTGCAGTGCTATTATTATATAAATGTTAGTATGTGTGTGTGTTTATATATATATATGTATATGAAAATAAGGATAAGAAAAAAATAATAATCTTATAGTACAAAAGCAAGTTGTTTTTCAAATACTTTTATCTGCTTTAGGCTAAATTCACCAATTCAGAACAGACACAGTTGGACTCCCTTATGGAGCCGTTATGGCCTTAAGCAATTGCTTTGTCCGCTTTACATGTTGGGTGCTATAACATTTACATATTTGATTGTTTTGGAAGGTCATATAATTTTCCTGAAGGCATAATATGGCTAATGGCTCATATTAGTAGCTCTGCATGGGCCATTCACTTCCATTCTAATGATGAAGCTGAAGTATAATTTTGGAAACCCTTAGACAAGTTGATTCTTTGAAAGGTCATGTTTATTGAGCATTTGATATACTGAGAAAGTGCAAATTTGAGGATATGGATGAAGATGTTATCTTACTGATAGAGAAACTTGCTTTGCTTGTTACACGTTTTTCCAATTTTACTTTGAGAACTTTTTGTTCTTGCTGGATGAAAGGTTCTTGTTTATTTATGTCAGTGCTATATCTGATTTTTGTGAAGTATTTCTGTCTCCCTTTGGCTACACAGACAATATGGCTTCAGAAGCATTGGGGGCACTTTTCTATCATCTAATTATCTTCCTGTGCCATTGTCTTAGTGATTTGGCACATGCTTTCTCCTTGGAATTTTTGGAAAACTTCATCACTCCCTTTCTTTAGCCCTAATTTACCTCACTAATTTCATTTTGAAAGATATCTATCTTCAGAAATTTTATCGTTCACCGTGTTTATCTGCATACTAGCACATATCCTAACTCTCGTATACCTTTCAACCATTTATCTGAATTTTCTGTTGGTCCCTTGAGGTCCTTGGAGACATTGAATTTACACACCAGCATAATGCTTCTAGGTATGAAAAGCTTAGTGTAGGCCACAATCCATAAAGAATTATGAATATCAATTTATATAATATATACCTAATGAGAATTTGCTTGGCAGTTCTAATATCAGGACAAAACACTTCTCTCAATTTATGTTACAGTGACTGTGTTTAGTTCAGATAATCTATCAAAGGTAGTTTATACGTACATGAGTGACTGCTCAAAGAATATTTAAGAGATTTTAAGGTTTCACTTTGATAACGTTGTTCAACTACAAAAACTTTAATGTATAGTAGATTTAATAATGAAAATAACTGAATAGTATACTTTTTAGCGTTTAACAGTAATTAACATTCTTTTCTAAAGTGTTTATATTTTATTCATTTTGTCAGCATATTAGGAAATGAGTTTCACTATAACAATTTCATACATATGCTCTCATTGATTTATTTAGTGTGTGTGTAATGGGAATAGCCAATTTTGCCCAAGTGATTGCCCAGTTTATTTCCTGGCATGACGAACCAAGTGGATGAACAGGAAAGACAGTAGAAAACAAAATTATTAGCTTTATCCATCTGTGCTAGGAGAAGCTTGAAGCAGGAATTCAGTTAAGCAGATGTTAACAAGGATGCTTTCTAGGAACCCTGGGTCCTTTCCTTTCCAGTATAGGTCCTGTCTAACTATCCACCTGTTAGTATTCAGGCATGTGTACTGGCCTGGGCTTGGGGTAAATGTCCTCAGCTGTAGTCACTCAGAGCTCCTTCTGTGCACATTCACTACATTCCCTTTTAAAAGGACCGTGCCAACCTCCTAACTCTCTTTCTCTTTTTTCTTCATCTGTCCATCTGTCCCTCTTGCTCTCTCTCCCTCCCTCTTTCTTCTCTTCTATCTGCTACTCCTGTCCCCAGAAGCTGGGCTCCCCCTCTCCCCACCCCATTTTCCCATTCACTTTCCTCCAATTAAAAAATAATCTCTACCTGAGCTTGTCGCATGGCATCGTTCTCGCACAAGGCACTTTTTAAAAAATTACAGCACATCTGTGTGCCTTCATGTTTTTTCTGCTGGCAGGATCTTTTGGGAACAAGAAGACACTATCTGAGGGAGTCTGTCTTTGTTTACCATGCCTACTTATGTTCCTCTAACCCCACCTTGTGTGTGTGTGTGTGTGTGTACATACACATGAGCATACCAGCATGTGTGTGTGTGTGTTATTAGTATGAATGTGTAGTGTGTTTTATATATGTAGGTGCACAGGTGAATGGGTATATGTTTGTATGTGTGTATGTGCATATGGAGACCCCATGTTGATGTTGCTTGTCTTTGAAGACTCCCCCTTTTTTTGAACTGAAACATAATTTGGCTTGTTTAGCTAGTTAGCATGTCCATTGTGATCTCTGGTCTCTAACTCTCTAAAGTACAGATGAGCAGCCACACTTACCATTTATTTGGGTACTGCAGATTTGAACTCTTGTTCATATGTGTGGCAAGTACTTTATCCACTGAACTATCTCCTAGCACCTATTATTTTTAATGCTATTAAAATTGACTTTATTTCCTTTATTTCTTTCTCAGCATGTTCTTTGTTGACATATAGAAAAAGCTTCTGATGTTTATGTTGATTTTGTATTCTGCTACTTTCCTGAAAGTGTCTATATGTGAGTTTTCTACTGAAGACTTTAAAGAATAGATTATATTAGGTATAAATAGGCAAAATTTGAATTCTTGCTTTCCTGTTTGTATACCTGCTATAATGTAAACTGGTGCCAAATCTATAAACCAGCACATAGGTTTTCAAAAATAAAAATAGAATTATTATAAGACCTAACTAAAATACTTCTAGACAAATACTCAAAAGACCCTAACTCTTACTTCTGACATACTTGCGATTCATGTTTATTGCCCCAATATTCACAGTCGTTAAATAGAACCATTCATTTACATTATAAGATGAATAGATAAAATGTAATATATATACCAAATAGAATTTTATTCCACTGAAAAGATTGTTGAAATCATGCCATTTGGAGGGAAATGGATAGAATCGAAGGTTCTAATGTTAGGTGAAGAGGTACAGATTTGGAAAGAGAGAAATATCAGACGCTTTTTTTCCTCATATGTGGAATTGAGATTCAATTTTTATATATTGGTATACATATGTGTGGTTGAATAGTGTAGGGAATATGATGTGGGAAGGTCATTTGTCAATCTGTTTTTTCATTGGTTAATCAATAAAGAAAACTGCTTGGCATGTTAGGTCAGAAAATTAGGTAAGTGGAGTAGACAGAACAAAACGCTGGGAAGAAGGGAAGTGAGCCAGACACCATGCCTCTCTTTTCCAGAGCAGATGCCATGGAGCCAGCCACCATATCAGACATGCTGCAGCTTTCCCGGTAAGCCACCACTTTGTGGTCTTACACAGATTGTTAGAAATGGGTTAAGCAAGATGTGAGGATTAGCCAAGAAGAGGCTAGAGATAATGGGCCAAGCAGTGTTTAAAAGAATACAATTTGTGTATTGATATTTCGGGTGTAAAGCTAACCTGTGGGAGCTGGGATAACTGTGTGGGGGATGAAAAGCAGGCTGGCCCACAGCTCCTTTTACAAACAGCACCCAGACGTGGATAACTGAATCCACAGAAAGCCTGAGAAAGCTTGAGAAAGAATAGAGTAAAGCATGTTTTCTTGGTAGCAGCAATTTCTCGGGTCTGCTCTGCTTGCTAGAGCCAAGCAAATGCTCTCATCTAAGACAGGCTTCCTGACTCAGCTTTAGCTGCAAAACCCTGCTGCTCTTAAGAGGTCCTGCCACGAAATACATGGTGTTGGTGAAAAGCTGAATGCATGCTTTTCAGTTTTCAGCCATAGCAGGAAAAAAGCTGTACCATTTAAAGATGCTGGCTTTCTGGGCTGTCCTGCCTGGGCAAACTCTGACACTTTTAGACAGGCAGGCCAACTGAGTGTGGTCTGTGAGCAGAATGCTGCAGCTTGTTTGCTTGCAGGGACTTTGAAATGCCATAGAGTTGTGGCAATAAAAATGGCTATAGCCAGTACCTCCACCAAGAGGCTGGAAAGCTAAGGAATGGGCTGTATACAGCCGTCAATGCCACAGCTTTAACCCTCTCCTTAAAGATTCATGTAGTCAGAAAAAGAGATATATACAGTAAGGAGAGATTCAAAGAAAACCTTTAAATGGTTTACAGTGTGTTTAAAAATATATTCTGGCTTGAGAGGAAAAAAAGTTAAAGTTTTTAAAGTAAAGAAAGAAAGAGAGTAGTTGAGTGTGGTAGTACACACCTTTAATCCCAACACTTGGGAGGCAGAAGTAAATTGACCTCTGTGACTTCAAGGTGTAGCAAGACACAACTTTACTCCCAATGCCTGGGAGGCAGAGACAGACGGATCTTTGAGAGTTCAAGAACAGCCTGGTCTACAGGACTAGGTTATACCAGGACAAAGATAAAGAGAGAACCTGTCTCAAAAAAAAAGTAAAAATAAAAGAAATAGAGGTTAAAACAAAGCCACACAAAGACGGAAAATGCACAGAGAATCTTGATACTGCATGCTATTATGCTTTCTTTGAATTGTTTGAATGCTGAGGAAGGAGCAACAGCTGCTAAAAGATATTTGTTTATAAATGCTGCTGAACCAATCCAAGATAGATATTTTGAAAATATCTTGACTTCACAATTTGGATCAAAGGATATGATACTTTGGATAGGAGATTCTTGTTTTGTTTTCACAGAGGATGAGACCCTGTGGATTGCTTCTATCCCAATATGGTATGATAGACCACACCCTCCTGAAAGGTTTCCGTGAACACCTTCAAAAAATTACTTTGCTCAACTGCTGACTAAGATGTACCTAGCAGACAGGTTATACCATGAAAGACCTAAATTACAGTGCCCCCATTCAGCACGAAGCTGTTTGGAGAGAAGAAACTGCTCCCATGTTTCCAAATATTGCTTATAAATGACCTTTTACATTTAAAGGGGGATATGATAGAGATAAGATTAATTTGCATTGGTATGGATTTGACTTTTTTGATATAAATTTAAGATCAATCTTGTTATATATATATATATATATATATATATATATATATATGTATTTCTGATATTGATTAAGGTATTTTGACTGTGTAGTTCATGTAAAAATGTAATGTATATAGGTTGTTAATGGATATTCATTAATAATAATCAAGCTTGTAGTCATGTTAGTTAGATTTTCTAGATGTGCATAGATATATTTCAGATAGGCATTCTTCATATCTTTCAAAGACTACAGAATATGGCATTTTAAATGTTTCAATAACTTTTCATGACAATGAGACACGTCTGCTCCTGGTAGCACCAATCTACTTCAAGAGGAAGATGGGCAGTGAAGACGCTCCTTATGGAGTTGGATAGCCATATGGGCAAGAAACTGCTCTTGCCTGGACTATTGCATAAACTGGACACAGAGAACCCTCAGAGAGAGGACTGGTGAACTTACTTAAAGGTGAGATGATCTTTTGGGGTTCCTTATTCATGAAAGAGTCTGTGAGACATTCTGCAGTACACAGCAGATAGTGACTGAACTGCCTTTGAAATTTCCTGCTTCATGGAAAAGTCTGCTGGATACTATAGGCCTGTAGGCCGAAGATGAATGCCCCAATGGTACATAGGAACTTTGGTTGACTCTTCAGGCAGAGAGATATCTCTGTGATTTCTAGAGTTTTGTAAATTACTTCCTTCTCATTTACTTAGGTAATATTATATCCTTCTTGAGTCTTTGATGGAGTTAATGAATAAATAGATAGTTATAGTTATCTTTGTTATGATGAAAGATAAAATAGATATAATATTGTAACTGTAATTCTTGCTTGATAACTGTTTTGTTATATGTAATTTTACTATGTTAAAGTGAAAGCCTTTCCTTTTTGTTTAAACACAAAAAGGGGAAATGATGTGGGAAGGTCATTTGTCAATCTATTGTTTCATTGATTAATCAATATAGAAAACTGCTTGGCTTGATAGGTCAGAAAACTAGTTAGGTAGAGTAGACAGAACAGAATGCTTGGAAGAAGGGAAGTGAGCCAGACACCATGCCTCTCCTCTCCAGAGCAGATGCCATGGATCTAGCCACCAGGTCAGACATGCTGCAGCTTTCCAGGTAAGCCACCACTTCATGGTGCTACAAGATTATTAGAAATGGGTTAAGCAAGATGTGAGAATTACCCAAGAAGAGGCTAGATCTAATGGGCCAAAATATGTTTAAAAGAATACAATTTGTTTGTTGTCATTTCATGGCATAAGCTAGTCAGGCAGCCCGAAGCTGGGTGGCAGGAAGCAGCCCACCACTCCTTCTACAGGAATAAAACTAGAAAATAAAACATGAGAGGAGAAAAGAGATCTACAGGGGTAAAATTAAGAAGTGTAATAGAATACATATGACATAAAGACATAAAGGTGTGTTTACTAGTTACTGTGTTATTACTGAGATAAAGCACATTAACCAAGGCACTTGTGGAATGGAGAAGTTATTTGTCTTATGGTTCCAGAGGGAAATGAGTCCATCAAGGAGGGAAAATATGGCAGTGATAAGCAAGCATGCTTCCTGGAATAGGAGCTGAGAGGTCACATCTCAAACCATAAGTAAGAGACTGAGAGAGTGAACTTGAAATGGTGTGAGGCTTTCAGCTTTCAAAACAACATACCCCTAGGGACATAATTTCTTTAGGAAGGTCATGCCTCCTAAAACACCCCCAAACAGCCAAAAACTAGGGACCAAGTATTCAAATGCCTGAGACTATAGGAGACATGTCACTCACTCATACCACCACAGGATGACTATTGAGGGAAGCACTGAACCAGTAGAGGGAGTCATGGGGTCTGGGATGTCACTACAGAAGGAAGACCAACATGGAAAAGGGAAGAGTGGAGAGATGGCTTAGCAGTCAAGGGAACTGGCTGCTCTTCCAGAGGACCTGGGTTTGATTTCCAGATCGACATGTTGTCTCACAATTATCTGTAACTCCAGCCCTAGTGGTATATGATACCCTCTTCTGACTTCTGCAGGCACCAGGCATGTATGTGGTACACAAACATATGTGCAGGCAAAATACCTATTCACATAAAAATAAATAAGGAAAGGGAGTGAATGAAAATGCCATAATGAATCTCACTTTGTATGCTAAGTTTTAAGCCTCATAATGTATGTGTATGTTCAGCATCTGTATATTTGTATAGTTTCTGTGATTTTTGTTGTTGACTTCTAGTTTTATTTCCTCTATGTTTTATGAAATAAACTGTATTTATTGTTTTGAATTTGTTAAGATTTAATTTGCAGAGAAAACCAACACATGTGGTATATTTTAGAAGAGATTCCATAGGGTGCCAAGAAGAATGTGTATGCCATTCCAATTTACTAAAGTATTCTGTAGGTATCTGTTAAATTCAGTCTAAGTATCATCTAGTCCAAATCTAATATTTCTTTGATAATTTTAGTTTATATGATGTGATGCTTTATGTGGATTGCCAACAAGACCTATAATGAAGAAAAGGAGCCTATGGGCATGCCTTTGAGGGATTATCTAGATTTAGTTATCCTCTGTGTGTGTCTGTCAGAATATATTGACTGGCTCACCTGAGTTGGGAAGACTCACCCTAAATGTGGCAGGTACAATTTCATGGCCAGAGGTCCTGGACTGAATTAAAAATGAAGACACCTGAATAACAACATTCATCTCCCTTTGCTTCCTGATTGTACATGCACAATTACTAACTGCCTGAAGCCCCTGTGGCCACAACTTCCCTGCTATTTTAGATTGTACCCTGGGAATAGTGAGCCAATATAAACTCTTTATTCCTTATGTTGCTTTTCTCAGAGTACTTTATGATAGAAATCAAACAAGTAACCAATACAGATAATCTAATTACTGATGAAAATGTGGTATTGAAATCACTGATTATTTTTATGAGGACCTATATGACATTTTCTATTAGTGTTTATTGTATAAAATTGAGTGCACCAAGATTTGGTATCTGTGTGTTTATAATACTCATATATCCTTGACAGATTAGTAAAAAATTCACTTTTACTAAAATTTACTATATATTTACTAAAATTTAGCTACATATTCTAACTAATTTTGATTTGAAGTCTACTTATTCATAAACCAAAATAGTTTTATTGGCTGGTTTCCTATCTACTCACTTGTTAGCTAGCCATCTATCATTTTTCTCTTTGTCTATAAGTGATTGTACCAGTGAATTGTGCTTCTTTGAGACAACAGGACAATTGATTCTAGTTTCATTCCTGTCATCTAGTCTTCATCTCATTATGGGTGAGTTAAAGTTATTAATATTTATATTTGTTATTAAAAGATGTTTAACAATTCTTGTGATTTTGTTGTTTCTCTTTTTGGATTTTTTTTTCACATGACCAAAAGCAAGCTTTATTTTGGGAGGTGGGAGGGGGGCTTATTTGGCTTACACTTCCAAATTATCATCCATCACTGAAGGAAGTCAGGACAGGGAATCAACAAGCCTAGACCTTGGAGGCAGGTGCTGATGCAGAGGCCGTGGAGGAGTGCTGCTTACTGGCTTACTCGGCCTGCTTTCTTTTTTTTTTCTTTTTCTTTTTTTTAATATATTTATTTATTAAAGATTTCTGTCTCTTCCCTGCCACTGCCTCCCATTTCCCTCCAATTAAGTCCTCCCCCCTCCTCAGCCTGAAAAGCAATCAGGGTTCCCTGTCCTGTGGGAAGTCCAAGGAACCCCCACCTCCATCCAGGTCTAGTAAGTTGAGCAGCCAAACTGCCTAGGCTCCCACAAAGCCAGTGCGTGCAGTAGGATCAGAAACCCATTGCCATTGTTCTTGAGTTCTCAGTAGTCCTCATTGTCTGCTATGTTCAGAAAGTCCGGTTTTATCCCAGGCTTTTCCAGACCCAGGCCAGCTGGTCTTGGTGAGTTCCCAGTAGAACATCCCCATTGTCTCAGTGTGTGGGTGCACCCCTTGCGTTCCTGAGTTCCTTGCTCGTGTTCTCTCTCCTTCTGCTCCTGATTTGGACCTTGAGGTTTATGTCCAGTGCCCCAATGTGGGTCTCTGTCTCTGTCTCCTTTCATCGCCTGCTGAAGGTTAATATTCAGGAGGATGCCTATATGTTTTTCTTTGGGTTCTCCTTATTTAGCTTCTCTAGGATCCCTAATTATAGGCTCAATGTCCTTGGTTTATGGCTAGAAACCAAATATGAGTGAGTACATCCCATGTTCCTCTTTTTGGGTCTGGCTTACCTCACTCATCTTTTTGGATTTATTTATACTACTATTTTCTGTTTCTTTTTCTCTTATTTTGTGGGTGTACTCTTTTACTGAGTTATACTTGATGGGTTATTTCATAGCTCTTCCTTGTTCATGTACTCCTCCAATACAATACTTTCTGTGTTTTCATGATTAAAACTGTCACCATGTTCTGTGCGGTGTAGGAGGTTCTTATGTCTATGGGTTGTTTTCATTGGTTTAATAAAGAAACTGCCTTGGCTTTTTGATAGGGCAGCACTTAGGTAGGCAGAGAAGACAGAACTGAATGCTGGGAAGAAGCACAGGGAGAGAGCTGCCATGAAACTGCCAGGTCAGACATGCTGAATCTTTCCCAGTAAGCCATGACCTCATGGTGACATACAGATTATTAGAACTAGGTTAACTCAAGATCTGAGAGTTAGCCAATAAGTGGCTAGAACTAATGGGCCATGCAGTGTTTAAATTAACACAGTTTCTGTGTGATTATTTCAGGTTTCAGCTAGCAGGGTGCCTGGGGCCAAAAGCAGGCCCACTCCCCCCAACAACATCTATGTGTTTGCCTTGAATATCCTTATTACTTTGTAAGTAATCTCTTTGGGCTGCTAGTCACACATTTCTAGAACTTCAAAGATGACATTCTATGCTTTTCTGGATTTAAAGAATTCCAGTGAGATATTTGATGTTATTGTGATGTTTCTGCCTTTCTATTTAAGTGTTCTGTTATTTGCTCTGCACTATTAATATTCTGTCCTTTATTGTATTTTTGAAATCTTGAGCATGCTATGCTATGGAGAGGTTCTTCTCTGCTCATACCTATTTGGAATTCAAATGCATCTCGTGTTTGAATATACATTTCTTTCTATAAACCTCAAGAAATGTCTGTTTTAATTTCATTGAATACATTCC
Source organism: Microtus oregoni (assembly GCF_018167655.1). Taxonomy (NCBI): domain Eukaryota; kingdom Metazoa; phylum Chordata; class Mammalia; order Rodentia; family Cricetidae; genus Microtus; species Microtus oregoni. The sequence continues at coordinate 8,171,113 of NW_024543873.1, forward strand.
TAGTGCCTTTAGTTTTTAATCCCATCTTCTCCATTTAACACTTGGATATTTAAGGTTTTGTTTATCTTATCTTTTTTAAAAGTAAATTTGTTTATTTTATGTCTTGACCACAGTTGTCCCTCCTTCCTCTTCTTTCAGTTCCTCCCCCCATTTCCTTATGCTCCCCATGTTTAATTAACCCACTCCTTCTCTGTTTCTGTTCAGGAAAGGGCAGATCTCCCATGAATAACAAGAGAACATGGCATGTAAGACTAAACAGTACTTCATCATGTATTTAGGTTGGGTGAGAAAACCCACTACGAAGAGTACTAGCAAAAACTAGCAAACTTGTTAGAGACAGAACCTTTTCCCACTTTAGGAGTCTGAAAAGCAGACCAAGCTACACAACTGTAACACATGCAAAGTGCCTAGGTCAATCTCATGCAGGGTCCCTGGTTGTTGGTTCAGTCTCTATGAGCCCAGATTAGTTGATTCTGTGTTTTATTGTGGTGTCATTGATCCCTTGGGCTCCTACAATCATTTTTCACCCTCTTGTGCAGGATTCCATGAGTTCTGCCATTCCCTGAGTTCAAACAGGGTCTGAATCTGTTTACATCAGTTGCTGGGCAAATACTCTTTGATGAAAATTGGTCTAGGTACAAATCTGGTTACAAGAGATGGCCAGTTCAGGCTGTATATCCACTATTGCTAGGACTCTTGCATGTGGTCAGCCTTGTAGAGTTCTATGAGATTCATTCTGTCAGGTTTTTACCTGACCCTGAAATGTTTCCCATTTCCTGTGGTCTCTTTCAGTGCTCTTTCCCTTTCCCCAACCTGATTGCTCATGTGTTCCTTCCCTACCTGCAAAACTTCTTCTACTGCCCTTCCCAGGGAGATCTAGGGGCCTCACCTGACATGAACCCTCCTTGTTACTTAGTCTTTTTGGATATGTGGGTTGTGGCATTGTCATCTGGTATCTTTTACTAGGTATAGATATGTTACATTTGTTTATGCTGTGGAAGGTTACTTCAACGATATAAATATGTGTGCTATGTTTCTGCTGTATTTGTTAATGATGTAAAGAGATGTTACATTTGTTTTATTCTACATTGGTTTAATTATATAAAAATGTTGTTGTTTCACCTTGCCTGCCTTGATCTAATAAAGAACTGAATGCGATTAGCTATGCAGGAGAGCGATAGGTGGGACTGACAGACAGAGAGAATAAATAGGAACAATCTACGCTCAAAAAGAAGACGAAGAAGAGGAGAGAGAAGAAAACAAGAAGGAGAAATGTTTCTCGAGTGAGAAACTAGGCAGCCACCAGACAGACAGACATAGAAACAGCAAGAAAGTAAGATATAGAGAAAGTAAGGTAAAAAGTCCTCAGAAAAAGGGTAGATGATGACAAACAGAGAAAAATAATAAATAAGATAAGGCCATCATTCATGAAAAATAAGAAGTTTCTGTGTCATTATTTGGGAGTTCCTCAATGGTCCAAAAGAAAAGCACTGATACAGTTAACCTTTGCTTCAAATAAAATATACACTTATGGGTGAGTATATACCATGGTTCTCTTTCTAGGTCTGGATTACCCCCACTCAGGATGATTCTTTTTCTAGTTCCATCCATTTGCTTGGAAGTCAAGTGGCAATTTCTCAGAAAACTGGGAATCAATCTACCAAAAGACACAGCATATTACCAAAAGATGCTCAACATACTATAAGGACATTTGCTCAACTATGTTCATTGAAGTGTTATTTGTAATAGACAGAACCTCAAAGCAACCTAGATGCCCTTCAACCGATGAATGGATAAATAAAATGTATTACATTCATAGAATAGAGTATCAATCAACTTATTTTACCCTTTAATAGATTTTACTTTGATGGCTCAGAGGTTAAGAGCACTGACTGCTCTTCCAGAGGTCCTGAGTTTAAATCCCAGCAACCACGTGGTGGCTCACAACCATCTGTAATGAGATCTGGTGCCCTCTTCTGGCCTGCAGGCATACATGGAGGCTGAACACTGTGTATATAATAAATAAATAAATAAATAAATAAATAAATAAATAAACAAACAAATCTTTAAAAAAATAGATTTTACTTTGACTTACTGGACATTATTTTCATGTTGCAAGAAGAGGGCTGCTTGTTTGTCCTGGCCACCTGGCTAGCTTAGCCCTGAAATAACCACAGAGAAACTGTATTAATTAAATCATTGCTTGGCCCATTAGTTCTAGTTTCTTTTTGGCTAATTCTTACATCTTAATTTAACCCATTTCTATTAAATTGTGTACTGCCACATGGTAGTGTCTTACTGGGTAAAATTCCCAGTGTCTGTTGCTGACAGATCCATGACATCTCTCTGACTCTGTTTTATTTCTCCCAGTATTCAGTTCCATTTTCCCCACCTACATAAGTTTTGCCCTATCAACAGACCATGTCACTTTCTTTATTCATTAAGCAAGAAAAGCAACACAAAGTCAATAGGCCCTCCCACACCAAATTCCCTGTTTCTGTTTAAACAAAAAGGAAGACTTTAACATAGTCAAATTACATATAACAAAACACGGACCAAACAAGAAGTACATTTACAATATTTATATTTACTTTATATTTTATAATAAGTAAGAAAAACTATATCTATATATTCTTCAATTCCATCAAAGACTTCAGAAGAATATGATATTATCTAAGTAAACAGGAAGTACATTGTAATCAATTTCCTAAACTCTAGAAATGACAGAGACATCTCGCTGCCTGGATAGTCACCCAAAGATTTTCTGTACCATTGCAGAATCCAACTTCAGCCTACAGGCCCAGAGTATCTGGCAGACTTTTCGTGAAGCAGGAACCCTGAAATATCATGTCACCTTTAGGCAAGTTCAGCAGTCATTTCTCTGCATGTCTAGTTACGCAGTCCAGGCAAGAGCAGTTTCTTGCCCAAATGGCTAACCAACTCAATAAGGAGCCTATTTGATGCTCATTTTTCTCTTGAAGTAGCTTGGTGCTACCAGAAGCAGATTTGTCTCACTGTAATGAAAAGTCTTAAATTCTTTTTAATTATTTATTTTTTTTTTAGTTGTTGCAAAAAAAGAAAATTTCTGCCTCCTCCCAGTTTCCCATTTCCCTCCCACTCCTCACACACATGGCCCCCTCCTCCCACTCCCCTACCCCTCTCCCCCTCCCCACCACTCCATTACCCTCCCTTTCGAGAATGAAGAGCAGTCCAGATTCCCTGCCCTGCGGGAAGTCCAAGGTCCTCCCACTTCTATCCAGGACCAGGAAGGTGGGCATCCTAACAGGCTAGGCTCCCACAAAGCCAGTTCATGTATTAGGATCGAAACCTAGTGCCATTGTCCTTGGCTTCTATTCAGCCTTCATTGTCTGCCACATCTAGAAAGCCCGGTTTCATCCCATGCTTATTCAGTCCCAGGCCCGCTGGCCTTGGTGAGCTCCCAACAGATCAGTTCCACTGTCACAGTGGGTGGGTGCACCCCTCGTGGTCCTGACTTCCTTGTTCATGTTCTCCCTCCTTCTGCTCCTCATTTGAATCTTAAGAGCTCAGTCCGGTGCTCCAATTCGGGTCTCTGTCTCAATCTCTATCCATCGCCAGATGAAGGTTCTAAGGTGATATACAAGATATTCATCAGTATGGCTATAGGATAGGGTCATTTCAGGTTCCCTCTCCTCAGTTACTCATGGTACTAGCTGGGGACATCTCCCTGGACACCTGAGAGCCCCTCTAGAGTCAAGTCTCTTGCCAACCCTAAGATGGCTCTCTTAATTAGGATATATATTTCTCTGCTCCCGTGTCCACCCTTCCTTTATCCCAACCATCTCATTCCCACAAACTCCAACCATTCTCCCCTTCTCACATTTCTCACCCCATTTCCCCTTAGGCCCATGCCACCTCACCCGCAAGTTCCCAGGTTTTGCCCTGCAATCTTGTCTACTTCCCATATCCAGGCAGATGACTATATATTTTTCTTTGGGTTCATCTTCTTATTTAGCTTCTCTAGGATCACAAATTATATGTTCAATGTCCTTTATTTATGGCTAGAAATCAATTATGAGTGAGTACATCCCATGTTCATCTTTTTGGGTCTGGGATACCTCACTCAAGATAGTGTTTTCTATTTCCATCCATTTGCATGCAAAATTCAAGAAGTCACTGTTTTTTTTTTTTTTTTGTAACCGCTGAGTAGTACTCTAATATGTATATATTCCATACTTTCTTCATCCATTCTTCCATTGAAGGGCATCTAGGTTGTTTCCAGGTTCTGGCTATTACAAATAATGCTGCTATGAACATAGTTGAACAAATGCTTTTGTCATATGATAGGGCATCGCTTGGGTATATTCCCAGGAGTGGTATTACTGAATCTTGAGGTAGGTTAATCCCGAATTTCCTGAGAAATCGCCACAGTAATTTCCAAAGTGGTTGCACAGGTTTGCATTCCCACCAGCAATGGATGAGCGTGCCTCTTACTTCACAACCTCTCCAGCAAAGGCTATCATTGGTGTTTTTAATTTTAGCCATTCTGACAAGTGTAAGATGGTATCTCAAAGTTGTTTTAATTTGCATTTCCCTGATAAGCAAGGAGGATGCACATGATCTTAAGTGTCTTTTGGTAATTTGAATTTCTTCTGTTGAGAATTCTCTGTTCAGTTCAGTGCCCCTTTTTTTTAATTGGGTTAATTAGCATTTTAAAGTCTAGATTCTTGAGTTCTTTATATATTTTTGGAGATCAGACCTTTGTCTGTTGCAGGGTTGGTGAAGATCTTCTCCCAGTCAGTGGGTTGCCTTTTTGTCTTAGTGACAGTGTCCTTTGCTTTAGAGAAGCTTCTCAGTTTCAAGATCTCCCTTTTATTCAATGTTGTCCTTAATGTCTGTGCTGCTGGGAATATGCGTACCAAGTAATTTCCTGTGCCCATATGATGTAGAATACGTCCCACTTTTTCTTCTATCAGGTTCAGTGTGTTCAGACTGTTATTTAGGTCTTTGTTCCATTTGGACTTGAGTTTTGTGCATGGTGATAGATATGGGTCTATTTTCATTCTTCTACAGGTTGACAACCTGCTCTGCCAGCACCGTTTGTTGAAGATGCTTTCTTTCTTCCATTTTATACTTTTAGCTCCTTTATCAAAAATGAGGTGTTCATAGGTTTGTGGGTTAAAATCTAGGTCTTCTATACGATTCCATTGGTCGACTTCTCTGTTTTTATGCCAGTATCAAGCTGTTTTCAATACTGAAGCTCTGTAATAGCCTAAGGAGCCAGGGATGGTAATGCCTCCAGAAGTTCCTTTACTGTATAAAATTGTTTTGGCTATCCTGGGTTTTTGTTTTTCCATATAAAGTTGATTAATGTCCTCTCAAGATCTGTGAAAAATTTGGATGGGATTTTAATGGGGATTGCATTGATTCTATAAATTTCCCTTCGTAGAATTGCCATTTTTACTATGGTGATCCTTCCAATCCAAGAGCAAGGGAAGTCCTTCCACTTTCTGGTATCCTCCTCAATTTCTTTCTTCAAGGACTTAAAGTTCTTGTCAAATAGATCCTTAACATCCTTGGTTAGAGTTACCCCAAGATATTTTATGCTATTTGTGGCTATCGTGAAAGTTGATGCTTCTCTGATTTCCCTCTCTGCTTCCTTATCCATTGTGTATAGGAGGGCAACTGATTTTTTGGAATTGATCTTGTATCATGCCATGCTACTAAAGGTGTTTATCAGCTGTAGGAGTTCTTTGCTGGAGTTTTTGGGGTTGCTCATGTACACTATCATATCATCTGCAAATAATGAAAGTATAACTTCTTCCTTTCCAAACTCGAATCCCTTTGATCCCCTTATGTTGTCTTATTGCTATTGCTAGAACTTCAAACACTATATGTGAACAGGTCTGGAGAGAGTGGACAGCCTTGTCGTGTTCCTGAGTTTAGTGGGACGGCTTTGAGTTTCTCTCCATTTAATTTGATGTTAGCTGTCGACTTGCTATAAATAGCTTTTATTATTGTTAGGTATGAACCTTGTATCCCTAATCTCTCTAAGACCTTGATCATAAAGGAATGTTGAATTTTGTCAGATGCTTTTTCAGCATCTAATGAAATAATCATATTTTTTTCTTTCAGTTTATTTATATGATTGATTACATTGATAGATTTTCGTATGTTGAACCAGCCCTGCATCCCTGGGATGAAGCCTACTTGATCATAATGGATAATTTTTCTAATGTGTTCTTGGATTCGGTTTGCCAGTATTTTATTGAGGATTTTCGCATCGATGTTCATGAGTAAGATTGGCCTGTAATTCTCTTTCTTGGCTGAGTCTTTGTGTGGTTTTGGTATCAGGGTAACTATAGCTTCATAAAAGGAATTTGGCAATGACTCTTCTGTTTCTATATTGTGAAATACATTATGGAGTATCAGTATTAGGTCTTCTTGGAAGTTCTGGTAGAATTCTGCATTGAAACTGTCTGGACCTGGGCTTTTTTTGGTAGGGAGGCTTTTGATAACAAATTCTAATTCTTCGCGATTAACAGGTCTATTTAGATTGTTCACCTGGTCCTGGTCTAACTTTGGTATATGGTACTTTTCTAAAAAAATTGTCCATTTCTTTAACATTTTCCAGTTTTGTGGCATATAGGCTTTTGTAATAAGATCTAATGATTTTCTGAATTTCCTCTGTGTCTGTGGCTATATCTCCCTTTTCATGTTTGATCTTGTTAATTTGTGGATTCTCTCTCCGCTGTTTAATTAGTTTGGATAGGGGTTTATTAATCTTGTTGATTTTCTCCAAGAACCAGCTTTTTATTTCATTGATTCTATGGATTGTTTTCTGTGTTTCTATTTTGTTGATTTCAGCCCTCAGTTTGATTATTTCCAGTCTTCTACTCCTCCTAGGTGAGTATGCTTCTTTTTTTTATAGAGCTTTCAGGTGGGCAGTTATGTCTCCAATGTGTGCTTTCTCCTTTTTCTTTTAGTGGGCACTTAGTGTTATGAACTTTCCTCTTAGCACTGCTTTCATAGTGTCCCATAGGTTTGAGTATGTTGAGTCTTTATTTTCATTGAATTCAAGAAAGACTTTAATTTCTTTCTTTATTGCTTCCTTGATCCAGGTGTGGTTCAGTAGTTGACTGTCCAGTTTCCATGAGTTCGTAGGCTTTCTGGGGGTAGCCTTGTTGTTGAATTCTAACTTTAATCCATGGTGATCCTATAAGACAGAGGTGGTTACTAATATTTTTTTTGTAACTGTGTATGTTTGTTTTGTCATTGAGTATGTGGTCAATTTTCAAGAAGTTTTCATGAGCTGCAGAGAAGAAGGTATATTCTTTCCTATTTGGGTTGAATGATCTATAGATGTCTGTTAAGTACATTTGCTTCATTACCTCCATTAATTCCCTTATTTCTCTGTTAGGTTTCTGTCTGATTGACCTGTCCGTTGGTGAGAGAGGAGTGTTACAATCTCCTACTATTAGTGTGTGTGGTTTGATAACTGCCTTGAGTTTTAATAATGTTTTTTTTATGTAAGTGGGTGCTTTTATATTAGGGGCATAGATATTCAGGATTGAGACTTTGTCCTGAAAAATTGTTCCTGTTATGAGTATAAAATGTCCATCTCCATCTCTTCTGATTGATTTTAGTTTGAAGTCAACTTTGTTAGAAATTAGTATGGCCACACCTGCTTGTGTCTTAGGTCCATTTGCTTGATAAAACTTTTCCCAGTCCTTTACTCTGGGTGGATGTCTATCTTTGTGGTTGAGGTGTGTTTCTTGTAAACAGCAGAATATTGGATCCTGTTTTCATATCCAATCTCTTAGCCTGTGCCTCTTTATAGATGAGTTGAGTCCATTGATATTAAGTGATATTAATGACCAGTGGTTGTTAACTCCGTTCTGTTATGGGAGGTTCTCCCACTCCTCCAGCCTATTGCCACTGAGATACCAGCCCATTGGGGCATGGTCTCTCTCCCTTTAAAAAAGCGGCCACTTCCCTCTCCTCTCTCTCTTCACTTCCTGCTCCGCCGGCGACTAGACTCCCTTCCTGGTTGCGCAGAGGGCTGACGGTGACCTGTAAGTTTTTTCCCCTTTAAATAAATACCACCCTATTAATCATAATTCCAAACTGGTGTGGCATTGTTTATGACTTACGCCTTCACCGGTAATTTTTTCTTTTTCTTTTTCTTTTTTTTTTTTTTGGTAGTAGAGTTTGTGTGTTTCCCTTCTTCAAGTTGTGCAGGTGAAGGGACATTAGATATCTGAGTCATTGTGGGCATTGTTGGACTCCTTGGATGCAATTTTCCTTCTATTACTTTCTGTAAGGCTGGATTTGTGGCTACATATTGTTTAAATTTGTTTTTATCCTGAAAAATTTTCTTTTCTCCAATTATAGTGAATGAAAGCTTGTCTGGGTATAGTAGCCTGGCCTTGCATCCAAGATCTCTTAGTTTTTGCAGTACATCTATCCAGGACCTTCTGGCTTTCATGGTTTCCATGGAGAAGTCAGGTGTAAGTCTGATAGGTTTACCTTTATAAGTAACTTGATCTTTTTCCTTTGCAGCTCTTAATATTCTTTCTTTATTCTGTATGTTTTGTGTTTTGATTATTATATGGAGAGGAGGTGGTTTTCTTTGGTCCTGTCTATTCCGTGTTCTGTATGCTTCTTGAACCTTCAAAGGAATATATTTCTTTAGGGTGGGAAAGTTTCCTTCTATAATTTTATTAAATATATTTTCTGGACCATTGAGCTGTACTTCTTATCCTTCTTCTACCCCTATAATTTTTAGGTTTGGTCTTTTTATTGTGTCGTAGATTTAATGAATGTTTTGTGATGAGAATTTGTTGGTTTTGCCTTTTTCTTTGATCAGTGTGTTTATTTTCTCTATGGTATCTTCAGTGTCTGACATTCTTTCTTCTATCTCTTGTAATCTTTTGGTAGTACTTGTCTCTGTATTTCCTGTTTGTTTACCCAGATTTTCCATCTCCATCCTTCCCTCGCTTTGTGTTTTCTTCATTACTTCCATTTCATTCTTCAAGTCTTGAACTGCTTCCCTTACCTGTTTGATTGCTTTTTATTGTTTCTCTTCGTTTTCTTGGGTATCTTTGGTGATTTATACATTTTCTCTACCTTTCTGTTTGTGGTCTCTAATTGTGTATGGCAGTTTTTCACCTCCTGTTTAAGGTCTTCTATTATTTTCATATATTTCACTTTTGAGTCGATTTCTTCTAATTCTTCTGGAGCAGAGTGTACAATTCTTCTTTTTTCGGGATCCCTGAATTCTGGTGATGTCATGTTGCCTTTCAGGGTGTTGAAGGAATTCTTGCATTGGCATCTTCCCATCTCTTCCTTCAAATGGAGCCAGGGGAGGCCTGGTGTCTTGGTCCAGACTTTGCTGTGACTGACTCTTTGGGTATATCTCCTCAGTGTAGAAGCAGGAACCGTTCCCATCCAGATGAAGCTCCTCAGCACCAAAACATGGACGCCTGGTAATCCAATGACTGGAAGACAAACAGGCGAACTTGGGGGGCAGGGAGTGGTCAAGTAGAACACAGGAGACCGTGCCACGCAAGCTGAAGGTGGCCTGAGCTCCCTTTGGGGGTCCTTAAGGCCTGCCCAGTAGGCAGGCACTCACCGCTCTGGGTGGGTAGCCTTAGTGTAGGAGCAGAAAGCTGTTCCTGAGCAAAGGACCTTGCAGACCATGCAGGCTTGGGGAGTCATGTGTAAAAAGACAGCCCTGCAGAATGAGCTGGGGAGAGGGGTTTGTGCTCTCTTCCAGGACAATCCACCCCTGGATAGCACACACTCACCCATCCAGATGGAGCTCCTCAACACCTAAACAGGGACAGCTGGTAGCCCAATGAGCTGGGGACAAAAGCAGTCTTAAATTCTTAAATATATTAATTGACCTGTTCTAAAGGTCTCTGAAAGATTTGAAGAATACCTATCTAACTGAACTGTACCTCTATACATCTAGAAAATCTAACTAACATGACAACAAGCTTGACTATTACAGATGATTATCTATTAACCTCTATTTCCTAATCATACATTACCTTTTTAAAAGAACTACACAATCATAATACCTAATCAAGAGCAGAAATATACATACAACAAAATTGACCCTAAATTGTATTAGTAAACCAAGATCATACCAATGCAAATTATTTATATCTATATCATACCCCCCTTTAAATGTAAAAGACCATTTATAAACAATATTTGGTAAACCATCTTAAATGCCATATTTTCTAGATCTCTGAAGTGTTTGTCTAAATAAAATATATCTCTGTTTGACCATGAAATTATACCTAACATTACTATATTTTGATTGCAATAGGTGACAAACTACTAACCTGAATTTCTTTATTATCATAAATAATTTGTAATTATAACTTTCAAGGACTAGAAGTTTGCATTACATTGTTAAATGAAGTGCATAGGTATAATAAGAATATAATAATATACTTAGACAAGAATAGAAAGGAAGGCACAGTATGTTCTAAAAAAATAACCCTAAATTTGTATCAATATACAAGAATATCTAAAACAAGAGAAACATACATACAGTATAACAAATTAATCTCAAATTTGTATTAACATACAAAAATCCATACCAATGTAAAATATTTAAGATAAGTAATTTTCTTTTTGGTTTCCCCAATACCTCACTTTCACTTTCATAAGTCCTGACAACCACTAATCTCTTCTCCAGGTCTGTGATTTTCATGTTAAAATGTTATATCACTAGAATTCTACAGTATGTAATATTTGAAAATTGACGTTTAAGTTATTTTTATTGCTTTATAAATAATACCATTCAAAATTTCCACTTCTTCCCCTCCTCCCATTTCCCACCCGCTCTGCCACTCATCCTCCCCATCCAGTCCTAAAAGAAGGTGGGGTGCCCTGCCCTGTGGGAAGTCCAAGGCTCTTCCCCTCCATCCAGGCTTAAGAAGGTATGCATCCAAATAGACTAGGATCCCCAAAAGCCAGTACATGCAGTAGAGGCAAATCCCCGTGCCATTATCTTTGGCTTTTCAATCTCCCCAAGTGTCAGCCACATTCAGAGGGTCCACTTTGATCCCATGATTATTCAGTCCCAGTCCTAGTCCTAGCTGGCTTTGTTGAGCTCCCATTAGATCAGGCACACTGTCTCGGTGGGTGGACCAACCCCTCGTGGTTGTGACTTCCTTGCTCATCTTCTCCCACCTTCTGAAGTTATTTGTTTGCACTTTCTATTTGCTCAGTTAATATTATTTCCTTCTCAGGTCTCTGATGAAGTTGAAGAGTAGATATAGTTAAAATTATCCTTGTTACCAAATACAGCAAAGAAATTCTCAAAATAGTTGTAAGGTTTAAGAGGCTGAGAGACATAAAAAGATAGTTTCATGTTGGTAATGAAACTTATGCTAGAAAGTGAATTAGATATAAAACTTGGACTTACTAAGACAGGATAGATAATGGAGAATTTTCTCTTAATTTCCAAATGCAAATGGACTGGACATTGTTAACGTAATTCTTACTTGTACATATTTAAATATATTTATTTTACTTAAAAAACAATATTTGGAAATATGGGTGTAGTTTTGTCCATACTGCTTCCTACTGTTTGGGGGCACTATTAATCAGTCCTTTTATGGTATATCCTCTGTGCTAGGTTCATCTCAGTCAGTAGTTGGGCAAAGTAATTTTTTGAGGATGTTCACAGTGACCTTTCGGGGGGGGGCATGGTCTATCAAACTATATTTGTCTGGAAGTATTCCACAGGCTCTCATCTTCTGTGGAAACAAAAGAAAAACCTCTTTTCAAGAGCAACACATCCTTAGACTCAAATTTTGAAATCAAGATTCTCTGATAATATACATTCTGGTTTAGCTTAGCAGCCCATACAATGAAATGTCTCTCTGTACTTAGGTCTTTCATAGTCAAAAATTTCAAAGAAAACACAATGATATACATAATCCAGACTCTATGAATTTTCCATTTTTTCATGGCTTATATTTTTACTCCTGTTAACCTATGACTATCTGTACTCTTTCTCTTTTTGACCTAGAAATGTCACAGCTTAGATTCTTAAGTGCTTAATAATTTAAAAACACAAAGCAAAATATTCCTAGACAATAAAAAATTACAGACAATACAATAGGACAGATTCACACATAAAAGACCTCTAAATGGGTCACAATGTTGGATAGATATACATAGGCTTGGGAGAAAAAAAAATATGAAAGAAATAAGGTTAATGCTATAAAAAAGGTAAAGTCTCTAAAGAGACAAAATAAATAAAAAAGCCACATAAAAATAAAAAAAATCACAGGGGGTCTAAATTATGTATTTTAAAATATTTTCTTTAAAATTTTTGACTATGACAAAACTAAGTACAGAGAGACAGTTCATTATGTGGGCTACAAAACTAAACCAGGATATATATATATATATATATATATATATATATATATATATTAAAGCTATCTTGACTTAAAAATTTGGGTCTAAGGCTATGATGCTTTAAAGAGGGTCTTCCTTTGTTTCACAGAGGATGATCCTATGGATTACTTCTATCCCAATTTGGTATGATAGACCACGTCCTCCTAGAAGGTTTCTGTAAACACCCTAAAAAATTTACTACACTCAATTGCCGACTGAGACAAACCTGACACACAGGTTACACCATAAAATACCTGACTAACAGCACACCTTATACAGCAGAAAAAAAGATTAAAAAAATAACTATGTCCATATTCCCAGATATTGTTTATAAATGTTCTTTTACATTTAAAGGGGGATATGATATAGATATGAATAATTTACATTGGTATAAATTTTGCTTTATTGGTAAAAGTTCAATTTTGTTATATGTATATATGTTTCTGCACATTATTGGGGTATTGTGATTATGTAGTTCATTTAAAAATGTATAATTAGGAATTATAGGTTGTTGATTGATAATCAACAATAATAGTCAAGCTTGTAGTCATGTTTGCTAGATTTTCTAGGTATATAGAGATATATTTCAGTTAAATAGGCATTCTTCATATCTTTCAAAGACTACAAAATGTGACATTTAATGTTTTAATAACATTGGACTTTTCATGACAATGAAACACGTCTGCCCCTGGCAGCACCAGTCTACTTCAAGAGGAAGATGGACATCAAAGAGGCTCCTTGTGGAGTTGGTTACCCATTTGGGCAAGAAATTGCTCTTACCTGAATTGTTGCATAAACTGGACACAAAGAACCCACAGAGAGAGGACTGCTAAACTTGCCTAAATGTGAGATGATCCTTTGGGGTTCCTGATTCATGAAAGAATCTGTGAGACATTCTACAGGAATGAAAAGACAGTGACTAAACTGTCCTTAAAATTTTCTGCTTCATGGAAAAGTCTGCTGGGTACTATGGGCCTGAAGGCTGAAAATGGATGCCCCAATGGTACAGAGGAACTTTGGGTGACTGTACAGGCAGTGAGATGTCTCTGTCATTTCTAGAATTTTGGAAGTTGCTTATTTCTTGTTTACTTAGGTAATATTATATCCTTCTGGAATATTTGATGGAGTTAAAAATAGTTAGTTATAGTTTTCCTTAGTTATGATAAAAGATAAAATAAATACAAATATTGTAACTGTAATTCTTGCTTGATAACTGTTTTGTTATATGTAATTTTACGATGTTAAAGTTAAAACCTTTCTTTTTTTGTTTAAACAGAAAAAGGGGAAATGATGTAGGAGGGTCTTCTGTCTATGTGTTACTTTCATTGGATAAATAAAGAATCTGCCTTGGCCTTTTGATAGACCAGCCAGTAGGTGGGTGGAGTAGACAGAACAGAATTCAGGGAGGAAGAAAGCAAAGTCAGGCAGACACCATGAAGCTCTGGCCCAAGATGGACATAGGTTAGATTCTTCCCAATAAGCCACAACCCCATGGTGATACACATATTATTAGATATGGGTTAAAGCAAAATGTGAGAGTTAGCTAAGAAGAGGCTAGATGTAATTGGCCAGACAGTGTTTAAATGAATACAGTTTCTGTGCAATTATTTTGCGTAAAGCAAGCCGGACAACATCACTACACCTTACCTTTTTTTTTTAAGGATTAACTTTATTTTATGACTCTCTACGCTCTTTTTCTTCTCTCTTCCAAGGCTATATACATTTATCCAACAGTATGACCCATCTGTATTCATCTTTATTACATATCTGTATTTCTTTACTGTCCAGGAGCACTTTTTAAAATGCTAAATGCTTCTTTAAAATAAGGCTGTGCCCTTATTAGGTCAATTAAAAAAATAAATAAGTAAAAAATAATAAAAAGAATAAAAGCCTAGCATGGCAGAGCTGCTTGTGCCTCTGAGCAACACACACTGCCCGACGTCCAGGCACAAAGCAAGTACACATTGCATTGAGCAAGCCATTGGACTTTAATCACAAACCCCATCCAAGTGTTCTGCCTCCTGCAAGAGCCAGGGGTCATGCTAGCAGCATAGCCCAGAAAGCCAACATTTTAAGACTGCATGGCTTTTATTCTTTTTCTATGTCTGAGTCAGGAAAACTTCTCTTAAGGGAACTGTGGCGTGCTAAACTCTGTGATTTTGTGTGTAAAATTCAGCTCTCTCAGGTTTTTAAGTGGATTTAGTCCATCATGTTGGGCACCAATTCTTGCAAGGAGAGGGCTGCTTGTTTATCCTGGCCACCTGGCTAGCTTAGCCCCCAAATAACCACATAGAAACTGTATTAACTAATACAGTTGCTTGGCCCATTAGTCCTAGTTTCTTATTGGCTAATTCTCACATCTTAGTTTAACCCATTTCTATTAATCTGGGTATTGCCAAGTGGCATTTTCATGCTTGCTTTTTTGTTTGTTTGTTTGTGGTTTTTCATTTGTTCTCTTTTGATGTTTGGATGTAGTATTTTTTGTCCGGATTTTTTTATTTGCTTTTATTAAACTATATATTTTTCTTCACTCTTCTCCCTTCCTCCCTCCTTCCCTTCTACTGTCTCTCCTTATCCCCACACTCCCAATTTACTCATAGGATCTTTTTTTCTTACTGTCCATGTAGATAAAATACATATATGTCTCTCTTAGGGTCCTGTTTATTGTCTAGATTCTCTAGGATTATGAATTGTAGGCTGATTTTTCTTTGCTTTATATCTAAAAGCCAATTATGAGTAGTGCATTATGGTATTTGTCTTTCTGGATCTGAGATATTTCACTCACAATGATGTTTTCTAGATCCACCCATTTGTCTAAAAATTTCAAGATATTGTTATTTTTTCCTACTGTTTAGTACTCCATTGTGCAAATGTACCACATCTGCTTTATTCACTCTTTGGTCAAGAGGCATTTAGGTTATTTCCAGGTTCTGGCTATGACAAATCATGGTGCTATGAACATCATTGAGTACATGTCTTTGTGGTATGATTGAGTATCCTTTGGATCTTGATGTAAGTTGTTTCCTAACTTTCTGAGAAATTACCATACTAATTTTCAAAGCAGCTGTAACTGTTTGCACTCCCACCAACAATGGAGGAGTGTTTCATGTACATCAGATCCTCTCCAGCATAAGTTGTCATCAGTATTTTTTAACTTGGCCATTCGTACAGCTATAAGATGGAATCTCAGAGTTGTTTTGATTTGTATTTCTCTGATGGCTAAGGATGTTGAACATTTCCTAAAGTGTCTTTCAGTCATTTTAGATTCCTCTGTGGAGAGTTTTCTGTTTATGTCTATATCTCATTTTTTTGGATTATTTGTTCTTTTGATGACCAATTTCTTCAGATCTTTGTATATTTTGGAGATCAGCCCTCTGTCTGATATGTGGTTGATGAGGATCTTTACCCATTCTGTATGCTGTTGTTTTGTCTTGTTAACCATGCCCTTTGCTCTACAGAAGCTTCTCAGTTTCAGGAGATCCAATTTATTAATTGTTTCTCTCAGTGTCTGTGTTATTGGGCTTGTATTTAGGAAGTGGTCACCTGTGCCAATGTGTTCAAGTGTACTTGCCACTTTCTCTTCTATGAGGTTCAGTGTGGTTCATTTTATGTTGAGGTCTTTGATCCCTTTTGACTTGAGTTTGTGCATAGCAGTAGATATGGATCTCTGTTCTTGATTCTACATGGTGATATCCAGTTATACCATTAGCATTTGGTTAATAATCTTTCTTTTTTCCATTTTACATATTTTGCTTCTTTTTCAAAGATCAGGTATTTGCAAGTGTATGGATTGATATCCCAGTCTTTTATTCTATCCCATTAGTCCTCCTGCCTGTTTTTATGCTAATACCAGGCTGTTTCAGTACTGTAACTCTGTAGAAGAGTGTGAAGTCAGGGATTGTGATACTTCGAGAAGTTCCTTTATTGTACATTATCGTTTTGCCTATCAGGGGATTTTTGCTTTTCCATATGAAGCTGAGGAGTGTTCTATTTAGATCGTGAAGAATTTTTCTGGGATTTTGATAGGCATTGCAGTGAATCTGTAGATTACTTTTGGGAAGATTGCCATTTTTACTATGTTAATTCTACATACACAAGATTGTGGGAGATCATTCCGTTTTCCGATGTCTTCTTCAATGAAACAAATTTCTTGTCATAGAGGTCTTCCACTTGTTCAGATAGAGTTACATCATGATATTGTATGTTATTCCAGCCACTGTGAATGCTGATATTTCTCTGATTTCTTTCTCAGCCCATTTATCAATCTGTTTGAAGGAAGACTGATTTTTTTTTCAACTTGATCTTTCATCTTGCTACATTACGGAAGATGTTTAAGACTTATAAAAATTTCTTGGTAGAATTTTTGGGGTCACTTATGTAAACAATTATATCATCAGGAAATAGTGAGATTTTGACTTCTTTCTAATTTTCCTTCCCTTATCTCCTTTTGTTAACTTATTGTTCTAGCTCTTATTAAAGAGCTTTTATTTAATAAAAGACATTCAATATGGAACATCAAGTACCATATTGAATAGATACAGAGAAAGTGGACAATCTTTTCTTGTTTCTGATTTCAGTGGGATAACTTTGAGTTTCTCTCCATTTAGCTTGATGTTGGCTGTTGGCTTGCTGTATATTGCCTTTATTATGTTTATATATGTTCTTTGTACCCCTGCTCTTTCCAAAATCTTTATCATGAAGGGATGTTGTATTTTGTCAAAGGCTTTTTCATCATGTAATGAGATGATCGTGTGTCTTTTTTTTCAGTTTGTTAATATGTTGGATTACATCGACAGACTGTCATATGTTGAAGCATCCCTGCATCTCTAAGATGAAACCACCTGTTTAGTTATAGTGAATGATTTTTCTGATGTCCTTTTGGATTCAGTTTGCCAGTATTTTGCTAAGTATTTTTGCATGAATGTTCATGAGTGAGATTGATCTGAAATTCTTTTTCTTAGTGATGTCTTTGTGTGGTTTGAGTATCAGGGTAATTCTAACCTCATAAAAAGAGTTTTGGCAGTATTCCTTCTGCTTATATTCTGTGGGACAATTTGAAGCATATTGGTATGAGTTCTTCTTTGAAACTTTTATATTATTCTGGACTTTCTTGTCCTGGATTTCCTTTGGTTAGAAAAATTTGATGACTGTTTGTATTTCTTTAGCAGTTATAGGTCTATTTAATTTGCTTATGTGGTTTTGATTAAATTTTAGTTAATAATATTTATCCAGAAAATTTTCACATATAGGTTTTTGAAGTATGACATCATGATTATCTAGATTTCCTACATATCTGTTGTTATACCCCCGCTTTATATTATGGATTTGTTTATTTGGATATTCCCTCTTTGTCTATTTGTTAGTTTGTATAAAGGTTTGTTGATTTTGTTGATTTTCTTGAAGAACCAACTCTTTGTCCTGTTGATTCTTTGTTTTGTTTTATTTGTTTCTGTTTTGTTGATTTTAGCTCTCAATTTGATTATTTCCTGACTTCTATTCCTCCTGTGTTGAAATAGGAGCAGTGGGGCTGCGTCCCCAGCACCTGGCCACCTACATGGCTAGCTCTAGCTTATGCCCTGAAATAATTATACGGAAACTGTATTCTTTTAAACACTGCCTGACCATTAGTTTCAGTTTCTTGTTGGCTAGCTCTTACATATCGATATAACCCATTTCTATTAATCTGTGCTGCCCACGAGCTGGCTTACCAGGAATGATCTTAACCTGCATCTGCTTGGAGTGGGAGAATCATGGCGACTCTCAGATTCAGCTTCTTTCTCCCAGCATTCCGTTCTGTTTAATCCGCCTACCTAAGGGTTGGCCTATCAAATGGGTCTAGGCAGTTTCTTCATTAATAAGAAATCACTCCCACATCATTTCCCCTTTTTCTGTTTAAACAAAAAAGAAAGGCTTTAAATTTAACATAGTAAAATTACATATAACAAAACAGTAATCAAGTAAGAATTACAATTACAATATTTATATATACTTTATCTTTTATCATAACTAAGGAAAACTATAACTATCTATCATTTCTTCAACTCCATCAAAGACTCCAGAAGGATATAATATTAACTAAGCAAACAAGAAATCAAAACTCTAGAAATGACAGAGACATCTTGTGGCCTGGACAGTCACCCAAAGTTCTTCTGTACCATTGGGGCATCCATCTTCAGCCTTCAGACCCATAGTATCCAGCAGACATTTCCATGAAGCAGGAAATTTCAAAGACAGTTCAGTCACTATCTGCTGTGTCCTGCAGAATGTCTTGCAGACTCTTTCATGAGTCAGGAACCCCAAAAGACCATCTCACCTTTAGGCAAGTTCAGCAGTCCTCTCTCTGTGGGTTCTCTTTGTCCATTTTATGCAACAGTCCAGGCAAGAGCAGTTTCTTTCCCAAATGGCAATGAAACTCCATATGGATCCTCTTCCATGCCCATTTTCCTCTCGAAGTAGATTGGTGCCGCCAGGAACAGATATGTCTCATTGTCATGAAAAGCCCTAAGTTATTAAAACATTTAAAATGCCATATTCTGCAGTCTTGGAAATATATGAAGAATGTCTATCTAACTGAAATGTATCTCTATATATCTAGAAAATCTAACTAACATGACTACAAGCTTTACTATTATCAATAATTATCCATTAGCAACCTATATTTCCTATTATACATTATATTTTAAATGAACTACACAATCACAATACCTTAATCAAGATCAGAAATACATATACATATAACAAAATTGACCTTAAAATCCATATCAATGTAAATTATTCATATCTATATCATATCCCCTTTTAAATGTAAAAGAACATTTATAAACAATATTTTGGGAATATGGGTGCAGTTTTTTCTCTCCAAACTGCTTCCTGCTGAATGGGAGTGCTGTTAATCAGATCATCTAGGGTGTAACCTGTGTGCCAGGTTTATCTCAGTTGGCAGTTGAATGAAGTAATTTTTTGAGGGTGTTCACAGAAACTTTTCGGGAGGTCATGGTCTATCATACCATATCAGGATACAATCAATCCACAGGGTCTGGTCCTCTGTGAAAACAAAAGTAGACCTGCTCCAAAGCATCATATCCTTAGACCAAAATTTTGAAATTGTAATACCTTTATATCCATTCTGGTTTAACTTGGCAACCTATGTAATGAAATGTCTCTCTGTACTTAGCTCCTTCACAGTCAAATGTTTTAAAGAAAACACAATGTACATAATCCAGACTCTCTGTGAAATTTCCATTTTTATGTTGCTTATTTTTTCTTTATTTATTTTAATCTTTTAACTATCTGTATTCTGTCTCTTTAAAGACTTTATCCTTTTTTTTTTTTTTTTGGTTTTTCGAGACAGGGTTTCTCTGTGGCTTTGGAGCCTGTCCTGGAACTAGCTCTGTAGACCAGGCTGGTCTCGAACTCACAGAGATCCGCCTGCCTCTGCCTCCTGAGTGCTGGGATTAAAGGCATGTGCCACCATCGCCCGGCGACTTTATCCTTTTTTTAAGACATTAACTTTATTCTTTATATTCTTTTTCTTCTCTCTCTCAAGCCTACGTACATTCATCCAACAGTGTGGTCTTTTATGTCTGAATCTGTTTTATTGTGAATCTGTATTTTTTTTTACTGTCCAGGAACATTTCTTAAAATGTTAAGCAGTTCTTAAAAACTTAAGTTGCAGCATGTATAGGTAATAAGGTACCGTCTGTGTCCTGCCCAGTCTAAACCTTAACTGCTCTGTTATTACAGTAATTACGGTAGTTCCTGCCTGAGGTCAGCACAGTTTAGCATGGAGCAGCTGCTCCTGCCTCAGATCCATTTGGTGTCTCTGAGCTGCACACAGTTCCAGGCACACAGCAAGTCCACATTGGAGCTACACTCAGTGGTTTAATTCTGAGACTGAGCATGCAGCACAGAAACACTTTTTATCCAATTTCCAACCAAATCTGACATGCAGAGCACTGCACAGTCTGAAAACAGGTCTCTTTGGCGTCTCTTCAGCCATGCTCTTCCGCCTGCCTGTACCTGATTCTGCAGTCTGCCCAGGTGCAGGTGGGGGCGCTGAGCCATCAGCACTTTCAGAGCACTCTACTTCCGATCCCAAGTGGGAACTCAAACATCCAGTTCCATAAAATCCATTGAAATGCTTTAAAGCCAGATTTCATGCTGGCAGCACAGCCCCAAGAAGCTGTGCTTTAAAATGACGCAGCATTTTTTCTGCTGCTGATGCTGAATCAGGAAATCTCTAAGGCACGCCACCAACAAAGAGCAAAACTCTGCATTAAACTCTGGTTTTTCTCTGTTTAAAATTAAGCTCTCTCAGGTTTTTAAGTGGATTTAGCCCATCACGTCTGGGTGCCACTCTGTTGAAGGGCTGCGGTGGGCTGCATTCCCACCCAGCACCCAGCTCCGCATGGCTAGCTTTACCCAAAATAATTACATGGAAACTGTATTCTTTTAAACACCGCTTGGCCCATTATATCTAGCCTTTTCTCTGCTAACTCTCGCACCTGGACTAGCCCATTTCTTATAATCTATGTAGCCCATGAGCTGGCTTACCAGGAATGATCTTTACCTGCGTCTGGCTGGAGTAGGAGAGTCATGGCGACTCTCTGATTTAGCTTCTTTCTCCCAGCATTCTGTTCTGTTTACTCTGCCTACCTAAGGGTTGGCCTATCAAATGGGTCTAGGCAGTTTCTTTATTAATAAGAAATCACTCCCACATCACTCCTGGGTGAGTTTGCTTATTTTTTGTAGTGTTTTGAGGTGCACTGTTAACTTACTAGTGATGTAGGAAATCCTTCTGTATATGTGTTGCTTTTATTAGTTAATGAATAAAGAAGCTGTTTCAGACAGTGGCTTAGCAGAATAGAATCAGGTGAGGAAAGGTTAACTGAATGCTGAAAGAAAGAAGGCAAATTCAGGGAGAAGTTATGCATCCCTGACTTGACAGAGACAGATGCAGGGTGGAAACCTGCCTGTAAGCCACAGCCACGTGGCAATACACAAAATAATAGAGATGGGTTAAATTAAGATGTAAGAGTTAGCCAATAAGAAGCTAAAGCTAATGGGGCAGTGATTTAATTAATGCAGTTTCTGTGTGATTATTTCAGGGCTGAGCATCCAGGAACAAACAAGTGGCCTCCTACTACAAATTGGTACACCATCGTGATTGACTATATCCATATTAAACCTAAGAAAACTTGGAAAGGAATTCTAGAAACAATAGAACAGAGTTAAGCACAGCTTAACACTATGGGTCCTTTAAAAGAGGTCTTCCTGATTCAACAGTAGCAAAAAAAGTAAAAAGAATACTTGGTTTCAAAATGGCTGCTTTCCTGGTGTTGTGGGAGCTGCGGGCTGTGTTCCAGCCACCCAGCTCTTGCCACCGGCTAGCTTTACCTGAAATAACAACACACAAATTGTATTCTTTTAAACACTGCTTGGCCCATTAACTCTAGCCCTTACAGGCTAGTCCTCATATCCCTATCAACCCATCTCTAATAATCTGTGTAGCATCAGTCTTACCGGGAAAGATTCAGCATGTCTGACCTGGCAGCTTGCTTCATGGCATCTGCTCGGGAGAGGACAGCATGGCCTCTGAGCTCACTTCCTCTTCCTCCCAGCATTCTGTTCTGTTTACTCCACCCACCTATGTTTAACCTATCAGGGCCAAGCAGTTTCTTTATTACTTAACCAATGAAATCAAGAGATTTATATATGACACTCCCACATCATCCTGGTTCACCAGCACTAGTGGCTCTGACTATTTTTAGGAGGTTAAGCTCTGGAGCATTTGAAAGAGTTTGTGGTATTGAGTACTTGTATGCCTACTTGAAGTTAGGAGAAAAGTAACTTAGACCATGCCTGAAGGTTAATTCCCCTGCCTGGGCAGGCAATAGGTTCAGATCTGCTAGGAATCCACAAAAAGGAGAGTATAACAAATTCCCTTCCACCATACACAGAGCTATTTCTAGGCCACACAGTACTCTGCATGGCATATTTAGCTATTATTCAGATAAAAATCATTTATGTGTTGCATGTTCCTTCTCCGAGTTAAAGTGGTGAGTATGGCTCCTACATGGCAGTCCCAGAGGGTTGGTAATGGTACCTCCACCATTTTGAAAAGTGAAGAGAGGAGAAGCCAGCCACCAGGGCGGCTGCAACCAAGATGCTTACAATTTTAAAAGCTCTCTAGGACTGCTTGATGTTGTGCTATATGAACTGGACATGCAGGTCGCCCCCCCCCACAAGACAAAACAACTGCTGAACTTGCCTAAAGTTGAGACAATCCTGCGGAGTTCCTGCTACAAGAAAGAGTCTTCCAGACATTCTGCAGGACACAGAAGAAAGTGACTGATAAACTGCCAATAGGTAGAACAGTCTTTGAAATTTCTTGCTTCTTGGTAATGTCTGCCAGATGCTATGGGCCTGTAAGCTGAAGATGGATGCCCCAACAGTACAGAAGAGCTTTAGGTGACTGTCCAGGCAGCATGATGTCTCTGTCAATTCTAGATTTTTGGGAGTTTCTTACAATATAATTCTTGTTTACCTAGGTAATATTATATCCTTGTGGAGTATTTGATGGAGTTAAAGAATAGTTATATTTATTGCTTTCATTAATTATGATAAAATATAAAATAGATATAAATATTATAACTAATTCATGCTTAATACTTGTTTTGTTATATGTAATTTTACCATGTTAAAGTGAAAACCTTCCTTTTTATTTAAACAGAAAAGGGAAGATGAGGTAGGAGTTCCTTCTTTATATTTGTTGTTTTATTGGTTTAGAAATAAAGAAATTGTTTTGACCAGTGGCTTAGCAGAATACAACTAGGCAGGAAAAACTAAACTGAATTCTGGGAGAAAGAAGGCAGAGTCAGGGGGAAGCCATGTAGCCCCACCAGATACCGATGCAGGAAGGAAAATTGCTGGTATGCCACAGCCATGAGGCAATACACAGATTAATAGAAATAGGTTAAATTAAGATGTAAGAGTTAGCCAATAAGAAGATAGAGCTAATGGGCCAGTAAGCAATTTAATGAATACAGTTTCTGTGTGATTATTTTGGGGCTGAGCAGCCAGGAACAAACAAGAAGCTTCCTACAACACACTGGTGTGGGATTTTTCCAGTTTCTTTATGTAAGCATTTAGTGTTATGAAATTTCCTCTTAATACTACTTTAATTTTGTCCGAAAAATTTGTATATATTGTGTAACGTCCTCTTGAATTTTAAGAAGTCTTTTATTTCTTTCATTATTTCTTCCTTAACCCATTAGTGTTTCAGTTGAGCATTGCTCATTTTCTATGTTTGTGTAGTTTCTGAAATTTGCATTGTGGCTAAATTCTAATTTTAAGCCATGGTGATCCAATAAGATATATGAGGTTGTTCCATTTTTTTGTATCTGCTGATGTTTGCGTTGTTACCTACTATGTGGTGAATTTTTGAAAAGGATCCATGAGATGCTTAGAAGAAGGTATATTCTTTTAAGTTTGGATAGAATGTTCTATAGATGTCTGTTAAGTTCATTTGAGTCATAACATCTCTTAGTTTCCTTATCTCTCTGTTAATTTTCTGTTTGGCAGGCCTGTCCAATGTGGAGAGTGGGGTGTTGAAGTCTCCCACTACTATTATGTGGGGTTAAATGTGTTATTTAAGCTTCAGTAGTGTTTTTTTTTACATATGAAGATGACCTTGTATTTGGGGTATAGGTGTTCAGTATTGAGATTTCTTCTTGAAAGATGTTTCCTGTTACTAAAATAAAATTTCTTATTTGTCTCTTTTGATTGATTTTAGTTTGAAGTCTATTTTGTTAGATATTAGTATAGCTACACAAGCTTGGTTCTTAGGTCCATTTGATTGGAATTTTTTCCCAACCCTTTACTCAGAGGTGATGTCTGTCATTGAGGTTGTAGTGTATTTCTTGTATGCAGAGGAAGGATGGATTCTGTTTTCATATCCTATCTGTTAGACATTTTATTTGTTAGTATCTTTTTAATAGGTGACTTGAGTCCACTTACATTAAAGGGTATTAGTGACCAGTGATTGCTAGTTCTTGTTATTTTAGTTATCATTGTTGGTGATGTTATTGTGTTTTTCCCATTTTTGGGATTTGCTGCTGTGGGATCATCTATTGTACTTATTTTTGTGGATGTAGCTATCATCCATGGGTTGGGGTTTTTGCTCTAATACTTTGTGTAGGGCTAGATTTGTGGCTAGGTATTGATTAAATCTGGCTCTGTCATGGGTTATTTTGTTTTGTCTGTCTATGGTGACTGAAAGTTTTGCTGGGTATAGTAGTCTGGGATGGCATCCATGGTCTCTTAATGTCTACATAACACTTGACCAGGACCTTCTGGCTTTTATTGCTTCAATTGAGAAATCATGGGTAAGTATTTTAAATTGGCCTTTATGTGGTGCTTGACCTTTTTCCTTTACAGCTCTTAATATTCTTTCTTTATTATGTATGTTTAGTGCTTTGATTATTATGTGGTGATGGGATATTTTTTTATCCAATCTATTTGGTGTTCTGTAAGTTTGGTTGAATATATTTTCTATGCTTTTGAGTTGAACTTTTTCTCCTTTTTCTATCACTATTATTCTTAGGTTTGGTCTTTACATGGTATCCCAGATTTCCTGGATATTTTGTGTTAAGCTTTGTGCTTGATTTAATGTTTTCTTTGACCAATAAATCTATTTCCTCTATTGTGATTTCAGCCCTTGATATTCTCTCTTCCATCACTTGTATTCTGCTGTTCATGCCTGAGTTTGTGGTTCCTGATTGTTTTCTCTGATTTCTGTTTCTATAATTTTCTTGGCTTGTGTTTTCTTTATTTTCCCTATTTTGGTTTTCAAGTCTTGATTAATTTCTTTCATCTGATTAATTTTTCTTGATTTTCTTTAAGGGACTTGTTGATTTTGTCCAATTTTTTATTTGTCTTTTCCTCCATTTCTTTTAGGGAATCTTTCATTTCCTCTTTAGGGGCCTCAAACATTCTCCTAAAGTTATTTTAGGTCATTTTTTATGTTTTATCTATATTGGGGTGTTGACCGAGTTTTCTGTCTTACCAGGTCCCACAGCCATTTAGTCCCAAATAAACACACAGAGGTCTATATTAATCATAAACTGATTGATCTATTAGTGTACATTTCTTATTAACTCATATAACTTATATTAGCCCATAATTCTTGTCTGTGTTAGACATGTTGCTTGGTACCTTTTTTGGCAAGGCAGTCACATCTTGCTTCCACTGTGGCTGGGTGACTACTGCAGACTGACTCTTTCCTCCTTCCAGAATTCTCTTGTTCTCATTGCCCTACTTCTACTTCCTGCATGGTCATCTTGTCTATGCTTCTTACCTGGCACCTGTCCAATCAGCATTTTATTAAATATATACACGAAACTAATATTTACAGGGTAAAAACATTGTCCCACAGCACCCCCCCCTTTTTATCAAGAAATCTGAATCTACTATAATTTGTTTAGCTTTCTCCCTGACCATTATCCATACATATTATAACAAACACTCTAAACAAAAAAAATCCATAATCCATTTTTTAGGAATGTGGTAGTTTTCTAGGATACTTCCTGCTGATTGGAAGTTCTGATATGGGGACCTAAAGAAAATTTAGAATTATGATCAAGTCTTGACTAAAGAGTCTCCTGTGAGGCTTGATAATCTCAGGCAGCACTATTTGAACTGTTCTGGATATAGAACCAAGACATCTGGGCCATCTGCTCCTATTGGAGATTTCTCAAGGTGGTCCTCCTTGATCAAACCTGATTTTTCTTAACCCAGAGTGAATCCATAGTTTGTCATTTCCTGTTGATACCAAAGCAAATCTTCTTCTCCAAAGTAACATACCTTTTGACTTAAATTTTTAAGTCAAGGCATTTTTAAAATATATATTTTGTATTAATCCAGCAGCATTTATAATAAAATATTTTTAGTAGCTTTTGTTCTTTCCTCAGTAGTCATACAATTCAAAGACAATGCAATAATATTCAGTATCCAGACTCTCTGTGTATGTTTCATCTTTACTTGGCTTTATTCTGTCCTGGAACTCACTCCATAGTCCAGGCTGTTCTTGAACTCACAGAGTAAGTGGATTTAGATGTCCATGTTGGTGCCATTTTTTGACCGAGTTTTCTGTCCCACCAAGTCCCACAGCCATTCAGTCCCAAATAAATACACAGAGGCAAAAAAAGGTACCAAGCCATGTTGCTAACACAGAAAAGGATTATGTGCTAATATAAGCTATAAGAGTTAATAAAAAGCATGAGCTAATGGGTCAATCAGTTTATAATTAATGTAGGCCTCTGTGTGTTTGAGACTGAACGATTGTGGGACCAGGCAGGATAGAAACATTGGTCAACATTGGGTGTTCAAGTCTTGCTCTTGTAGAGCCACTAGTCTTGTTGGTGTCATGTTACTCTTTGTGGTGTTGTGTTCTTACCTAATCTACCTGTCTTTTCCTCTGATTGGTGTAATTTGGGCTGTGTCTCTAGTAATCTATCTTCCAGGTGCCAGTGGATCCAAGGCACAAATGATTGCTGCTCATGGTGTAGTCGGGGTTATAATTCCAGATACTTCAGAGATCATTTGGCATCCCAGGAACATGCTCAGTGCTCCTAGTGGTGCTCTGCAATTCCAAATGTATTTTAGGCTTGTTTCCATGGAGATCACTTGCTTGGGCCTGTGCCCATTGAGGTCACTGACTCAGGCCTGGTCCCACAGAGGAGGCTGACTTTAGCCTACTTAGGTGGAGCTTGCTTGTTCAGGCCTGCTCTGGTAGAGGACACTGGCTAGGGCCTCCTCTGGCAGAGGTTGCTGGCTTGGGCTTGCTGCCACGGAGGTCACTGGCTTGGGCTTGATCCTGTGGTTGTCCCTGGCTGGGTTCTGCTTCCACAGTGGTCCTGTCTTGCGCTGGGTCCTGCAGAGGTTCTTGTCTCGGACCTGCTACCTTGGTGGTCACTCCTTTGTACCTGCTCCTGTGGAGGTCGCTGACTAGGGCCTGCTCTGCCAGAAGTCACTGGCTCAGGCCTGCCCCTAAGGAAGCTGCTGGCTCAGGCCTATTCCTGTGGATATCCCTGGCTTGGTGCTACTCCTGCTGAGATCCTTGGCTTAGGCATGATCCCATAAGGTCTCTGGCTCAGGCCAGCTCCCTTGTGATTAGCTCCCTAGTACTTGCTCCTAAGGAGGTGGCCTGTTCCTACAGATGTCTTTGTCTCAGTCCTGTGCCCACAAATGTCCCTGGCTTGGGCTGCTCCCAAAGAGGTATTGGACTTTGGCCTGCTCCCTTGGCAGTCACAAGAACACTTACTTGGGCCTTCTCTGGCGGAGGTATCTGACTCAGGCCTGCTTCCACAGGGATTGCTAGCTCGGCAAATGTTGTATTTCTTTAAACTTGAATTCATGCAGAGATTCTTCAGCTTGTTTGAGTGACTTTGTGATCTTCAATGATTTTATTTTGTTGTTGTTGTTAAAAGTCTCAGTTTATTTGCTGCTTTCTCTTTCATATTGCTAACTTTTTGATTGATATTATTGTTATTATAAACTATTCTGTTCAGTTTTTCTCCACTGTTGTTGGCTTTCTTTAATGGTCCATAATTCTTCTTTCAGACAATTTTTCATTTTTATCAGAAAATTTTTGAAAAGTTCATTGGAATTTCATCTACTTCAGTATGCTTGGGTTTAGTACTTAAAGCGTTAATATTGTTTGAGAGATTCGTGTTAACTTGTATTTTCATGTGTTTTTGTGTTTCCATGCTGTGATTTATTGATCCATTGGCTTGCATGTCTCTTCTTATTATTTTGTGTTCATTTAGAGGGGAATATTTTTTAACACAGCTAATTCTTGAAGGTTTGATATCCAGTGTGATCCAAAAAGGAGAAATCAAATTTCTCTAACAAGAATAGTAAGCCATATACAATATGGAAATGCATTTAAAATTGATTGAAACTGTGTTTCACTTGACAGGATCTCAAATCATCTGGGAGACAGGCCTCTTGGGTGCACCTATAATAGGTTATTTTGATTTCGTTAAGTGATATATGAAGAGCATTTTTTGAAGCTCGAGGAAAAATTTTATAGTAGCTTAAAAAAACCTTTGGTTGACAAGATGTGAATACCAAACATCTGCCTAAAGCAAGATAATGAAGTTGGGAAGGAAAACAGCCATGTTCTTTGCTTTATTGGCAAATGTCCACCATGTGGCAGCAGGCAGCCATATGGTAGAGAGTTGACAGAGGAGCTTCAGAGAAAGATTGTTATTCCAACATATCAGAAAAACACAATTTGGTTTTAACCAGCATCTGAAAGAAAATAGAATGGACATGAGAGTTATGAGTCCAGGATCTGCTTTTAGGAAATTTGATAGCTGTTGGAGTGGCTAGAATCACAGTGTGAGGTCCTTCCCAAATAGTTTTTGGAGTGGGAGAGAAGAAATTCAATCATCATTCAATTTTTAGTTTAAAACAATAATGGACCTATGTCTTTTGGCTGCAGGTAGGTGCTGCAGTGTTGAATTGAGCCAAGATCCCAAGTCTTCTATCTGGGCATCATTTTCCTTATCAAGAAAAAATCATTAGTGAGGACTATTTGTCTAAATAATTTCTCATATGAATTTGAACCTAAAGTCTAGGGATGGGGTAAGACCTTGAACTGTTAAGCAGGCATATAAGTTATTTTAATCAGTGATTATACATTCCCAGCGAATGCTTAGACCATGGATATGACAAAATTAACCTTTTAATTATTATTTTAAGACAAGTTGTTAATCTTACTTGCCTCCGGGGTCATTTGTGATAAGAATAAACACCTGGGTCCTCTACACTCCCTTTTTTTTCAGTTGTTACATGTTCCAAATATAAATAAAAAGCTTGACTGTGACTTTGCTCAGAAGTATTAAAGAAATGTTTTTCTCTGAGTTTATCCTGCTCTTTATAGACTTGACATAAGTTATTATTATCACCCCAAACAAGAGAATGAGGACTTGCCAAAGCTGCAGGATATTTTTTGAATGATGCTCCACAGTTCCCTGGAAGTTAGTTGACTCTGGAGGACAGGGAAAAATATTGTCCCTCTATTTCCTCTTACCACATTAGTATAGGACTTCAAATAGGGTTGTTGGAGACCTAGAAGGTCAGTTACTCATGCCTGTTTCTTTTTAGCCATTGTACAATACTTGGATAAAGTTTGGGCAAAACTAAATATGTTTAAATAAACCTTGATTAGTCATTATTTTTTACTCTTAGCCAAATCTTGTAACTATTACCAAGAGAAAAAAAACCCAAAGACAAAACAAAACAAAACAAAACTCCATTGATAGAAGTAGAGGTTTGAAAACAATGTATTGGCATTTTTCTTTAGAAAATTTAATATCATATGTATATCATCTCTAAGTCTCACAGTTTATGTATATTATTTAGCATTCTCATAGCTTTGGGACTATCTTAGTCTTTCCTGATTTTTTTCACTATCATGAAAAAAAAATCCAGGTATCTTAATCTTTACACATAGATCCTTAATGTTCAAAATATTCTTATTTTTATATTCCTAGAACATTTATTTTTCTGACTTCCTGATTACCTTTAATTTATTTTTCTATTTCATACCATGAGATACAGTAAGGAAAATTTACTATCTGTTGTAAGCATTTGCTTTTTGAGGGGACTAAGCAACAAGAAGACTCATCTTAATGAGGAAGTTGCCAGGTCCTGGAGAGAGGAGAGCATCACAGAATATATAATGTGGAGAGTATGAACTGAATGCTATCTTGTATTTGTCTCATTTTGTTCCTGATTGTGAATCCAATGTGATCAGATGCTTCAAACTTTAGGTGCCATTCCTTCTCATCTATGATGGACTGAATTCATGAAATATGAGCCAGAATAAACTAATATTCCTCTCTTAATTGCTTTTATTCATGTATCTTATCACAACAACTGCAAGGGAAACCAAGACAGAAATTAAGATATCATCATTATCTATAAGACAGAAATTATTAAAAATTAGTGGGAAAAGTGTTATTCACTTAAATGTCATTTATGATAAGTTTGGAAATAGTTAATGAATGACATGAATGAAGGTGAAAGAGTCAGTAAAAGAGAAGAAATAGACACCTCCCTATCCAACAACTCATAGAACACCTCATACCAGGGACTGAGAATTTAGTTTGAGAAACAAAAACTGCTATATATAGTACTATCTGTCCATGCAGCAGGATACTCCCTTCTCACTATTTTAACACACACACACACACACACACACACACAGTATTTTAATTTTTTTATTTTTTTTATTTATTTGTTTATTTAAGATTTCTGCCTCCTCCCCGCCACCGCCTCCCATTTCCCTCCCTCTCCCCGATCAAGTCCCCCTCCCTCATCAGCCCAAGGAGCAATCAGGGTTCCCTGACCTGTGGGAAGTCCAAGGACCAACCACCTCCATCCAGGTCTAGTAAGGTGAGCATCCCAACTTCCTAGGCTCCCACAAAGCCAGTACATGCAGTAGGATCAAAACCTGTCAGAATGGCTAAATTAAAAAACACCAATGATAGCCTTTGCTGGAGAGGTTGTGGAGAAAGGGGTACACTCATCCATTGCTGGTGGGAATGAAAAGTTGTGCAACCACTTTGGAAAGCAGTGTGGCGGTTTCTCAGGATATTCGGGATCAACCTACCCCTGGACCCAGCAATACCACTCTTGGGAATATACCCAAGAGATACCCTATCATACAACAAAAGTATATGCTCAGCTATGTTCATAGCAGCATTGTTTGTAATAGCTAGAACCTGGAAACAACCTAGATGCTTTTCATTGGAAGAATAGATGAAGAAAGTATGGAATATATACATATTAGAGTACTACTCAGCAGTAAAAAACAATGACTTCTTGAATTTTGCATGAAAATGGACGGAAATAGAAAACACTATCCTGAGTGAGGTAAGCCAGACCCAAAAGGAGGAAGATAGGATGTACTCACTCATATTTGGTTTCTAGTATTTTAATTTTTTAATTATTATTTTTTATTTTTATTAAAAATTCTTGCCTCCTCCCTGCCTCGCTTTTTCTTCCCTCTCCCCCCACTACCCTCCCCCCCTCCAGTCCAAAGAGCAGTCAGGGTTCCCTACCCTGTGGGAAGTCCAAGGATCCCCCCCCCTCCATCCAGATCCAGGAAGGTGTGCATCTAAACAGACTAGGCTCCCTCAAAGCCAGTACATGCAGTAGGATCAAAACCCAGTGCCATTGTCCTTGGCTTCTCACTTAGCTCTCATTGTCCACCACGTTCAGAGAGTTCGGTTTGATCCCATGCTTTTTCAGCTCCAGCTGGCCTTGGTGAGCTCCCATAAGCTCAGCCCCACTGTCTCAGTGGGTGGGCGCACCCCTTGCATTCCTAACTGCCTTTCTCATGTTCTTCCTCCTTCAGCTTCTCATGTGGGCCTTGGGAGCTCAGTCCTGTGCTCCAATGTGGGTCTCTGTCTCTATCTCCATCCATAAATAAAGGTCAGTGGGCCTATGATTCGTGATCCTAGAGAAGCTAAATAAGAAGGTGAACCCAAAGAAAATCATATAGTTATCCTCCTGGATATTGGAAGTAGATTAGATTGCCAGTCAAAAATTGGGATCTTGGGGGTGGGGGTGGGGTGGGGGTAAGGGTAAGGGGAGATGGGGAGATGGGGGGAGAAAAATGAGAAGGGGAGGATGGGGAGACCCTGGGGGAATGGGATGGTTGGGATGGAGGAAGGGTGGATATGGGAGCAGGGAAGAATATATCTTAATTAAGGGAGCCATTTTAGGGTTGGCAAGAGCCTCAATGCTAGAGGGGTTCCCAGGTATCCATGGAGATATCCCCAGCTAGTTCCTTGGGCAGCTGAGGAAAGGGAGCCTGAAATGACCCTATCCTATAGCCATACTGATGAATATCTTGCATATCACCATAGAAGCTTCATCTGGCGATGGATGGAGATATTGACAGAGAAAGTATTTTAATTTTAAGAGTTTATTTGTATCTCGTCTTCTCTGTACCCCAATAGTTATCCTTACACAAGCCTTTCTACTCCTTGTTTGTCATCTCTGCTTTCACATCACCTACAGTGATGTGAAAAATTAAGACATTACCGCCAATGGTCTTTTTCTAATCTAGTAACTTCTACAGTTGCTCTACATTAAATTAATAAAACTAAGGTTTGAACCTAAACTCAATATATGAGAGACTGCATGAGTCATTTGTCTCTGGGTCTGGGTTACTTCATCCAGCATAATTTTTACAGTTATACCCATTTTACTTGCACATCTTATAATTTAAGTTTTATCGAAATCCATTGGATATAATCACAGTATTCTCATTAACTATTCATCTATTGGTGTATTTCTAGGCTTATTCCATTTTCTAGTTTTTGTGACTAAAGCATTAATGAGCACAGATGATCAAGCATCTCTGGAGCAGGATATAGATTCCTTTGATTCTATGACCAGCAGTGATATAGTGAGGTCATATGGTAGATACATTTCTAGCTTAAAAATTATATGGGTGTTTTGCCCATATGTATGTCTGTGCACCACACATGTGCATAGGGTTAATAGAAGCCAGAAGAGGAAAGACATCAAGTACCCTGAAACTGGAGCTACAGTGTGGAGGCTGGAAAATGCAAGCAGATTTTGGAGACTGACAGGCATAGTTGTATCTCCTAACTCAGTAGGTGATTGTCTGATTCTTTTGACATTAAGATAGCTCAATGCCATCTTGACAGGTGGTCAGGATGTGAAAATGCTCCTTCTATTGTAACTATGAGGTCACCTAGGGAAGGGTGCTCTTCAGCATAGGTGATCTAGAGCACCTTAGCTACCTAGACAACAGAATGCTAATGATTTGATGTCTCAGAGTGATAAAGACATTGACTGTGTCACTTATCCTTTGTATGATGTTAATAAAGTCTTCTGTTACCTTCTGCCCCCCATATATTTTGGGTATAAAAGCTGCGGACAAATAAATACAGGTGGAATTTCACAATTTCAGTCACTGGAATACCCTCCCGATACTTTCTATGTTTTCTGTCTTATGACTTTTATGTATCTTATTATTCTTTACTAATATTTCTTTAATTCTCAAGCTCCTACCCTGGCAAAAGGTGATTTTGTCAAGGCTGGTCCTCAACAGTACAGATAGTTGTAAGCAACCATGTTGATACTGGGAAACAGTCATGGATTCTTTTAACCTCCACATTGATTTCCATGTCTGTATATGTCTATATTCCCAGTGACAGTGAATAAGTCTTCACTACTGAAGTTTTTCTAAACTGATATGACACCAAAGTGTAGTATAAACATTTGGGTTTATGCCTCAATATAAATGTTATTATCATCTATAATTGAAGAAACTTTTTTTTGTAGCTAACAATAGTGATTGCTGATGATTCCACTAAATGCTTACTTAAAATAAATTATAATTGAGTTCTCAGCCCTATTGGACATTTATACCATTTCATCTAGGCTCCAAAAACACTGGCCAAGAGGACAGAAAGGATGTAAGAGATGAAAGACATGAAGGAAGGGCCAGACTTGGCCATTCCAAACACATCTCACATCAACTGTGTAAACAGAAACTGCTCATTTGTTTCCCAACTATCCAGACCCAAATAATCACATAGAAACTATATTAATTTCAACACTGGCCAATAGGTTAGGCATATTTCTAGCTAGCTCTTAAATCTTAAATTAGCTTATCTTTATTAATTGGTATATCACCATTAAGCTGTGGCCTACTGGTAAGGTTCTGGTGTCCTTCTCCTTTGGAAGCTACATGGTGTCTCCTTGACTCCACCTATTTTCTCTATATATCTATGTTCAGATTTTCTGCCTGGCTTCATTCTGCCCTGCCACAGCCTGAAGCAGCTTCTTTATTAATCAGAAGGAATAAAATATATTCATAGCAAACAGAAGTGAATCTCACATCAGACATGCAGTAGCCTACACTGGGATTTTACAAGACTGGACCTATCATTGATTGGATAGGGCTCAATGTAGACCTTATCCCTTCCTGTTGAACTATTAGTTGTCAGGGGATTCTGGGGTAAAGACAGCCATTAGCTTCAGTTTTCTGCCTGACAGTGAGCCCAAACCCGTGGCCATACAGATGGTTCCAGCTATATTTAATGGTTCATGAAACAAACAAGACAAGATGAATTTCAAAGGGACTTGTAGTGAGGAGAGGATGATGATGGGATAGAAAAGTTATAAGAGATGGTGAAGGGTAAGAGTAAACAAAATCCAATATATACATGTATGAAGTAACAAAGAACAAATTTAATCAATAAAACATCTTAATAGCTAACATATTCTAATGACTGCAAGTGTCAGTGCACTCTTAAAACAGAGAATAGTTAATATACAATGAACTGAAGATGAATAAGCTTGAACATCTTCTATGTCAGAAATTTAAAATGAAATGCAAAATATTTTTAATATTTTACTTTGAGTCCAAGATAGAAATGGAGAAATAGTGATTTTACCTTCTAGCATTTCAATAAAATTATTGAAGTTGCTATGTTGTAATCATGTGAGTAAAAAAATAGATAACCTATCAAACAATTATAATTCTTGTAAGAAGAATGAGGACTACCAGGCTTTCATAAAAACAAAAATGTCATGTCCGCCTCAGCCAGCAAGGAAGACGCGACAACCGGAGCTCTTCTTGCAGCAGTTTATTCAGGACCTTGTCTCTCTTTCTCTCTTTCCCTCTCCCTCTCTCTCCTTCTCCTTGGACAAACCTCTCCCAGCCCTTAAAAAGGCACAGGCCTGCCAACCCAGGATTGCCAGGTGGGCACTGCCGACAGGTCCACGCATAAGCAAGCAGCTGACAATCATTGCGTGATCACAGCATAAGTCAGGTCTTAACCATAATTAGGAGCTGATTATCAGATGTGGCTCCACGCAGCTCTCTACACCAAAACAGTATTTCTGCATGTAAAACTTAGTTGTATTACATGACGTTTGCCATAAAGGGAAGCTTAAATTGGTTCTTTTTTTAACAATGGTATAGTATGAAGCAGAGCTAGTATAGGTAGAATGTTTTAGTATAGATGTGGGCATAGGTTTCAAGCCTGGTGGTTGTAGAGAGCATGAAGAATGTGTGTTCTGTCCAAAAAATGACTCACTGGGTGGTAATGAAGAAGAGTAATAGAGAGGTAAAGGAAAGAGGTGGAAGAATGACAATGACAGACTTGCACTACTTTGACACTTTATTTAATGCTAATGCTTTCTCTTAGTCTATACCCTATAGGTCCTTTGACTGAAATAAAATATTATCATTTCTATGATAGTTTAGAATAGTTAAATGAATGCTTGTAGGGTATCATAGTGGTTGTTGTGGCATATAGCCCAATGCAAAGTCACCTCCATGTCAGAATCAAAACCCTCTTTACACCAGTTGCTGACAGTTAACTAGCCCACAGCTTCCATTTGAGAGATGTCTTGAACAAAGACTATCTCATATCATCCCAGATCACAGTTCTTCCCTAAAATGAGTTTGCAATAAATGACTGGTCAGTATGAATATATTAAGGGTATGGCCCCTTGTCACATTTTATAACTTCAAAAAAACATCCAAACTATAACTCCCCATCAGAACGTAGGCTTTTGTGAAAACACCACAATTCAGTATCAGTGCCAAATCCTTTCTACCTGACTCTTTGCTCACATTTGCTCATCCTACTCCTAATTAGACTTTAAGAATGCTTACTAATATCTCAAGTCCATTTCCCTACCTATAAAACTTAATGAGAATTTCTTTTACAATTCCATTTTTGTTTGGAAATGAATTTCAGGTTTTAATTTCTTCCTGCAGGGGCAAGAGGTGATCTTTAGACTTGAAATCAACTTTCTTCTATTCTGGGAAGGCATGCTGTCGAATCTAAGGTATCTTCTCAACACATGGAATCATTTTATATTAATATATGTGATGACCTTGATTAAATTTCTATTAATGGAAAGTTCTGAAACTGTTATTCTCATCCATTCTCAGGTATAAGTAGTTAATCCTTTCTATCACAATAGATATAATTTCTTTTCTTTTTTTTACTTTTTTTTAATTAAAAATTTCCACCTCCTCCCTGCCTCCCTTTTCCCGCCCCCTCCCCCCACTACCCACTCCTTGTTCCCCTCCCCCTCCCTTTCCAGTCCAAAGAGCAGTCAGGGTTCCCTGCCCTGCGGGAAGTCCAAGGTCCTCCCCCCCTCCATCCAGGTCTAGGAAGGTGAGAATCCAAACCCGTTAGGCTCTCACAAAGCCAGTACATGCTGTAGGATCAAAACCCAGTGCCATTGTCCTTGGCTTCTCAGTAGCCCTCATTGTCTGCCATGTTCAGAGAGTCCGGTTTTATCCCATGCTTTTTTAATCCCAGTCCAGCTGGGCTTGGTGAGCTCCCATTAGATCAGCCCCACTGTCTCAGTGGGTGGGTGCGCCCCTCGTTGTCCTGACTTCCTTGCTCATGTTCTCCCTCTTTCTGCTCATCATTTGGAACTTGGGAGCTCAGTCCAGTGCTCCAATGTGGGTCTCTGTCTCTATCTCCATCCCCTGAAATGATCAGATCCTATAGCCATACTAATGAATATCTTGCACATCACCATGATGTATTTTCTTATCTGCAAGTCCTTTTTTTCTTTCCAATGCATGTCATAGTAATAGCCATAATTACAGTCAAAGTTCACTAAGTAGTTGTCACCAATTGCATCTTCTTACCATACCTGTTTTAATTTTTTCTAAGACTTAACTTTTATTTTGTGCCTGTTTTTTTACAAGTACTTACAAAAGACTTGACTAATATCTCTTAAAATCTTTACTAACATATGAGCTCTAAGCATGTCATCATTAAGAAAAGCATGTAGAAAAGAAGAAATAATGAAAAAATGAAATAATCTATCTAGCAAGTACAATCCAGAAAGACATATAGAAATTCAATAAAATATGAAACCTTAGAAACAAAATTCCTTCACCAAGATGGTGTACAATAGGACTCCAACACTGCAAGAAAGGGATAGACACTAGAGATTTAGGGTGCTTCTCTTTTGTGTATGTATCTGTGTGATGATAAAAGATGACTAAAATATACTCTAGAATTTCTCCAATAAAGATCTGTGGTAGCATAATTATTTCTAATCTTTATTTTCATAAGGCAAGAAATTCAACTTTATCAAGCAAGCTAAATGAGAAATTTGATTTGAACTCACATTAAGCTTTATATGATTATATACCGTGTCATTATCTTGTATCTGTTTGTTTTAGCAGTAATTCTATTACTGAGAAATTCAGCATGTCAGGGGTTAAGCTAATTTCCTTTTGAGTTCCAGCCTGTTTGGAGTTTAATTACTGTTTGTTAGCCTGAAATGACTACATGTAATAAGATGATAATTTACTGAGAAATGACATGATCTAGAAGGCAGATAACTCATCATGTTTTTTTTTTAACTCATCATGTTTATTTGTGAGCTTGGATCTATGGAAATCAACCATCAAGGCAAATGGTCGTGTGTGTATATGTATATGTGTGTTTGTGTGTATGTGTGTGTGTCTATACTACAAAGAGATACCAAAGTATGAGAAGTGAGATTATCCAAGTGAGCA
Organism: Microtus oregoni; assembly: GCF_018167655.1. Classification (NCBI taxonomy): domain Eukaryota; kingdom Metazoa; phylum Chordata; class Mammalia; order Rodentia; family Cricetidae; genus Microtus; species Microtus oregoni. The sequence continues at coordinate 8,209,139 of NW_024543873.1, forward strand.
CACCCACACTCCCTGTGTGTAATGATGAGTGTGTGTGCTTTAGTTTCATGTTTTGAAGATTGACACTGGGGAAAAAATCCTGTTCATATTTTTCATCTATAATGCAGCACAGAGAAATACCTTCAGCCTGAACTCTCACTGCAGTGTAGAGGAAAGAATTCCTGTGGCATTAACTGAAAGGAATGGTAGCTTAAGTAGAGCAGAGCAACATAATGGCTGGAATATATGCATATTCAAATTGGCCATCTGCACTATCTACTTACACTTGAGGCATTTCTGCTTGCTTATTACCCAGAAACATTTTAATGAGGAGCTCACTTTCAGTACCTGAGCTAAATCTCTTCTCTCAAAAGAGTGTTTGTGACGTGATTCTAAAAGAAAAGTAAGAGATAGCTGAATATTTTTTCATAAGTGCATTTCAGAGGAATTGCAGTCTACGAACTATCTCAGTGGGTGTAATTCTATTTTTGGCTAACATGTAAGATTAATGCATGCCTCAATAAAAGTAGATACTTTCACTGGAAATGATTAATATAAATAAGGTAAGAAGATTAGTTTTTGTTATGTTGATATGAAAATTATGAAATAATAAATAAGATATAACAGCATAAATAAAAATAAATATGTAAGTCATGTAAATTTCCCAATTATTGTCTGAACAAATATACCAATATATTTTTTAGGGAAGCTGGAACTTTAATTAAACCATTATGTATGTATCAGATTAAATATTTAAATAAGGAGTAAAGAATTTTAAATTCTTGCCTCAACAACAATCATACTGATATTGCCACAAGAAGAAATATGAGTTGAGCAAAATGTGAGCATAAATTTTTATAATGATTATCAATCTATATACAATGAAATAAATCTATAAGAAATATATTGAGGCATCAAAAATGAAAGATTTGTAAACATATGTATGATTTATGCTTTGGTATATTAAATACAATGCACAGACCTCTAAGATGGCTTATGAACACAGGAGGTAATTTATGACATATTTTGAATAAGAGTTGAACTCATTATATATAGATTTTTTTCTTTCCTCATTTCCATACAAGAAATATTTTCTGCACGATCGGTTATTTTCTTTAGTTCATTTTCTGTTGCCATAAAAAAATACCACAGGATGCTACAGAAAGTTATTTAATGCGAGTTTTGAAAAATCTAGAGTTTAAAATTGTAGTCTACAAACATGCTCTGCACTAGTTTCTGACCTTCTTGTGGCACCATGACATGGAAGGAGGCGTCATACATAGATAGCCACAAGTCCCATGGTATTCTTCCCTTGTGATCTTGTGCAATTCCAATCTATCCCAATAGTCCATTTCCAAATACCATTAATGAATATGGTCAAAGATTAAATTTCAAACACATGCATTTGGGAAGGCACATTCTAATGATACCATAAGCTGGCCAGAATTCGTTGCTCAGGTATGCTCTAGACATAAGTCATCATACTTCTGACATACCACATTCATTGTCCATGATTATTGTATTGAACTTGCTTTTGTAACTACTAACACATTGATATTTTGTCATCATGACTTAGTCAGCTTTGAAAGGTATTATCTACCAGACAGCATAAACATGAGTTTGGTGATTAAATTTGGACACATAAATGTTTGGCAGAGGCATCTAAGTCATAGTAATTTTACAGTGATGTGTTCTAGGCATCAGTCTTCTTTGTCAGATAAATATTTGAAAAGTATTTTCTTAAAATATTTTGTTTGAAAAGTGTATGATTTCTATAAATTTATAATGATGTGAAAAGAAGAAAAGCACAAAAGAATTCCAAATCAGACACAATAATCAACAAAGTAACAATTCTTACTATATTATCAGTTTGAGTGTAAATGAATTAAAACATTTATGACTAAATTGATAAAAAAATACATAACCAAAATATATGCTACCAATAAAGAACTCAGTTTATGTACGTATATGTAATGACATACATAGGCTACAAAGAAACATATAAAAATAGTTCATGGAAATTATAAACAAGAGAGCAGGTGTAGTATACTTACATAGAAGAACTAGATTTTTTTTTTTGCACTTGAAGAAATATTTTTTTTCATTTTTTTATTGAGAAAAGGAGAAAAAAAACAAGTTTCCACCTCCTCCCAGCCTCCCTTTTCCCTCCCCCTCCTCCCACCCTTCTCCTCCTCCTCCCACCCTTCTCCCCCTCCCCCCACTCCTCTCCCCCTCCCTCTCCAGTCCAAACAGCAGTCAGGGTTCCCTGTCCTGTGGTAAGTCTGAGGTCCTCCCCTCTCCGTCCATTCCTAGGAAGGTGAACATCCAAACTGGCTAGGCTCCCACAAAGCCAGCACATTACGTAGGTTCAAAACCCCGAGCCATTGTCCTTGGCTTCTCATCAGCCCTCATTGTTCATCATGCTCAGAGAGTCCAGTTTTATCCCATGCTTTTTCAGTCACAGTCCAGCTGGCCTTGGTGAGCTCCCAATAGAGCAGCTCCACGGTCTCAGTGGGTGGGTGCACCCCTCATGGTCCCGACTTCTTTGCTCATGTTCTCCCTCCTTCTGCTCCTAATTGGGACTTTGGGAGCTCAGTCCAGTGCTCCAGTGTGGGTCTCTGTCTCTATCTCCATCCATCACCAGATGAAGGTTCTATGATGATATGCAAGATATTCATCAGTATTGCTATAGGATAGGGTCATTTCAGGTTCCCTATTCTCAGCTGCCCAAGGAACTAACTAGGGACCTCGGTTTGGGCATCTGGAAGCCACTCTAGGTTCAAGTCTCTTGCCAACTCTAAGGTGGCTCCCATAACTAAGAATTGTGCTTCCGTGCTCCCCTATCTAACCTTCCTTTATCCCAATCCTCCTTTTTCCCTAAGTTCCCCCCATTCTCCCTTTCTCCCTTTTCTCTCCCCATCTCCCCTTACCCCCATCCCACTGCACCCCCAAGGTCTCAATTTTCTCCCCGGCAATTTTGTCTACTTCCCATAGCCAAGAGGACAACTATATGTTTTTCCTTTGGTTCACCTTCTTACTTAGCTTCTTTGGGATCACCAATTGTAGACTCCGTGACCCTTGTTTATGGCTAGAAACCAATTATGAGTGAGTACATCCGATATTCATCTTTTTGGGTCTGGGTTTCCTCACTCAGGATAGTGTTTTCTATTTCCATCCATTTGCATGCAAAATTTGAGAAGTCATTGTTTTTTTACCACAGCATAGTACTCTAATGTGTAGATACTCCACACTTTCTTCATCCATTCTTCCATTGAAGGGCATCTAGATTGTTTCCAGGTTCTGGCTATGACAAATAATACTGCTATGAACATAGTTGAACAAATGCTTTTGTCATATGATAGGGCATCTCTTGTGTATATTCCCAGGAGTGGTATTGCTGGGTCCAGGGGTAGGTTGATCCCGAATTTCCTGAGAAACCGAAACACCGATTTCCAAAGTGATTGCACAAGATTGCATTCCCACCAGCAATGGATGAGGGTACCCCTTCCTCCACAGCCTCTCCAGCAAAGGCTATCATTGGAGTTTTATTATTTTAGCCATTCTGACAGGTGTAAGATGATATCTCAAAGAAAGAATATTAGGAGCTGCAAAGGAAAAAGGCCAAGTTACTTATAAAGGTAAACCTATCAGACTTACACATGATTTCTCTATGGAAACAATGAAAGCCTGAAGGTCCTGGATAGATGTACTGCAGAAACTAAGAGACCATGGATGCAAGCCCAGACTACTATACAAAGCCAAGCTTTTGTTCACTATAAATGGAGAAAACAAAATTTTCCAAGATAAAAACAAATTTAAACAATACGTAGCCACAAATTCAGCCTTACAGAAAGTAATAGAAGGAAAATCACAAACAAAGAAGTCCAACAATAACCACAATAACTCAAACATCTAGAGACGCTTCACCAGCACAACTCAAAGAAAGGAAACACACAAACTCTACTACTAAAAAAGTAACCGGAATTAACAACCACTGGTCATTAATATCACTTAATGTCAATGGACTCAACTCACTTATTAAAAGGCACAGGCTAAGAGATTGGATACGAAAACAGGATCCAACATTCTGCTGTTTACAAGAAACACACCTTAACCACAAAGACAGGCAAATACTCAGAGTAAAGGGATGGGAAAAGGCTTATCAAGCAAATGGACCTAAGAAACAAGCAGGTGTGGCCATACTAATCTCTAACAAAGTAGACTTCAAACTTAAATCAATCAGAAGAGATGGAGAGGGGCATTTTATACTCATAACAGTAACAGTTCAGCAGGATGAAGTCTCAATCCTGAACATCTATGCCCCTAATATAAAAGCACCCACGTACATAAAAGAAACATTGCTAAAACTCAAGGCAGCCATCAAACCGCACACACTAATAGTAGGAGACTTCACCACTCCTCTCTCACCAATGGACAGGTCAATCAGACAGAAACCTAACAGAGAAATAAAGAATTAATAGAGGTAATGAATCAAATGGACTTAACAGACACCTATAGAACATCCCACCCAAATAGGAAAGAATATACCTTCTTCTCTGCAGCTCATGGAACCTTCTCGAAAACTGACCACATACTTGGTAGCAAAGCTAACTTACACAGTTACAAAAAGATATTAGTAACCACCTGTGTCTTATCAGATCACCATGGATTAAAGTTAGAATTCAACAACAATCCTACCCCCAGAAAGCCTACAAATTCATGGAAACTGAACAGTCAACTACTGAACCATACCTGGATTAAGGAAGAAATTAAGAAAAAAATTAAAGTCTTCCTGGAATTCAATGAAAATAAAGAAACAACATACTTAAACTTATGGGACACTATGAAAGCAGTCCTAAGAGGAAAGTTCATAGCACTAAGTGCCCACATAAAGAAAACAGAGAAAGTTCACATTGGAGACTTAACAGCCCACCTGAAAGCTCTAGAAAAAAAAGAAGCAGACTCACCTAGGAGGAGTAGAAGACTGGAAATAATCAAACTGAGGGCTGAAATCAACAAAATAGAAACACAGAAAACAATACAAAGAATCAATGAAACAAAAAGCTGGTTCCTGGAGAAAATGAACAAGATTGATAAACCCCTATCCAAACTAATCAAATGGCAGAGAGAGAATACGCAAATTAGTAAGATCAGAAATGAAAATGGGGACATAACCACAGACACAGAGGAAATTCAGAGAATCATTAGATCTTACTACAAAAGCTTATATGCCACAAAACTGGAAAATGTAAAAGAAATGGACAATTTTTTAGATAAATACCATATACCAAAGTTAAACCAGGACCAGGTGAACAACCTAAATAGACCTGTTAATCGCGAAGAATTAGAAGAGGTTATCAAAAACCTCCCTACCAAAAAAAGCCCAGGACCAGATGGCTTCAATGCGGAATTCTTCCAGAACTTCCAAGAAGAACTAATACCTATACTCCTTAATGTATTTCACAATATAGAAACAGAAGAGGCATTGCCAAATTCCTTTTATGAAGCTACAATTACCCTGATACCAAAACCTCACAAAGACTCAACCAAGAAAGAAAATTATAGACCAATCTCACTCCTGAACATCGATGAAAAAATTCTCAACAAAATACTGGCAAACCGTATCCAAGAACACATTAGAAAAATAATACATTATGATCAAGTAGGCTTCATCCCAGGGATGCAGGGCTGGTTCAACATATGAAAATCTATCAATGTAATCCATCATATAATTAAACTGAAAGAAAAAAAACATATGATCATTTCATTAGATGCTGAAAAAGCATTTGACAAAATTCAACATCCCTTTATGATAAAAGTATTGGAGAGATTAGGGATACAAGGGTCATACCTAAATATAATAAAAGCTATATACAGCAAGCGAACATCTAACATCAAATTAAATGGAGAGAAACTTAAAGCCATACCACTAAACTCAGGAACACATCAAGGCTGTACACTGTCGCCATACCTCTTCAATATAGTGCTTGAAGTTCTAGCAATAACAATAAGACAACATAAGGGAATCAAGTGGATTCGAATTGGAAAGGAAGAAGTGAAACTTTTGTTATTTGCAGATGATATGATAGTGTACATAAGCGACGCCCAAAACTCCACCAAAGAACTTTTACAGCTGATAAACACCTTTAGTAATATGGCAGGATACAAGATCAACTCCAAAAAATCAGTTGCCCTCTTATACACAAAGGATATGGAAGCAGAGAGGGAAATCAGAGAAGCTTCACCTTTCACGATAGCCACAAACAGCATAAAATATCTTGGGGTAACTCTAACTAAGGAAGTGAAAGATCTATTTGACAAGAACTTTAAGGCATTGAAGAAAGAAACTGAGGAGTATACCAGAAAGTGGAAGGAATTCTCTTGCTCTTGGATTGGGAGGATCAACATAGTAAAAATGGCAATTCTACCAAAGGCAATTTATAGATTCAATGCAATCCCCATCAAGGTCCCTTCAAAATTCTTCACAGATCTTGAGAGGACAATAATCAACTTTATATGGAAAAACAAAAAACCCAGGATAGGCAAAACAATCCTATACAATAAAGGATTGTCTGGAGGCATTACCATCCCTGCCTTCAAACTCTATTACAGAGCTACAGTAATGAAAACAGTGTGGTACTGGCATAAAAACAGAGAAGTCGACCAATGGAATCGTATAGAAGACCCGAATTTTGACCCACAAACCTATGAACACCTCATTTTTGATAAAGGAGCTAAAAGTATATAATGGAAGAAAGAAAGCATCTTCAACAAATGGTGCTGGCACAACTGGATGTCAACCTGTAGAAGAATGAAAATAGACCCATATCTATCACCATGCACAAAACTCAAGTCCAAATGGATTAAGGTCCTCACTATCAGTCAAAACACATTGAACCTAATAGAATAGAAAGTGGGAAGTACCCTACAGGAGATCGGCACAGGAGATCACTTCCTATGTGTAACCCGAGCAGCATGGACATTAAGGGCAACATTGAATAAATGGGACCTACTAAAACTGAGAAGCTTCTGTAAAGCAAAGGACACTGTCACCAAGATAAAAAGGCAAACTACTGACTGGGAGAAGATCTTCACCAACCCCGCAACTGACAAATGTCTGATCTCCAAAATATATAGAGAACTCAGGAAACTAGACTTTAAAATGCTAATTAACCCTATTAAAAAAATGGGGCACTGAACTGAATAGAGAATTCTCAGCAGAGGAAGTTCAAATGGCCAAAAGACACTTAAGGCCATGCCCAACATCCTTAGCGATCAGGGAAATGCAAATCAAAACAACTTTGAGACAAACTAGGTTTTTTAAATCAAAATCTGTCACAAAAGAATGGAAGGTAATTATAAAATAGTCAGAAATGTGTATAAATATATACATATATATCTTCATCTCACATATATAAAAAAATATTGACAGACCTGTAGGAAGGGTGGCTAACACATTAATAGTGGACTTCCAGCTATACACTTTTGAAAATACATACAATGCCCGATCCAAAGTGGTTAAAGGACCAACCATGAATAATGGTATAGAATAAATGAGCTTAGTACGCAGATGAGAGATATTTCACCAAACAATAGAATGTAAATTCTTCTCCAGACCATCTGAATTCTTCAGCATATCACATGTTGAGTCACCAAACAAATCTTTAAAAAATTACAAAAGCTAAAATCAGAGCAAATAATAGAATGAAGCCAGAAGGAACAGATGAATACTGGACAATTCATGATCATGCAGACATTAATCAGCACAACACTGACTCACAAGTCAGTCAGAGAAGAAACCCAAAGGGAAGAAGTTAGAATGTTTCTCAAGACAAATAAAAGAGAAAACACATCATAACACATATGGGAGGAAGCTACAGCAACATTAGTCCTTGTTGTGTGACTACATTAAAAAAGGAAACTCTTAAATTACCTACTTAAATTTATAGAACAAACTAAATTAGAAATCAGGCCCAATGTTAGCAGGATGGAGGAAGTGAAAAGAGATTAGAGCAGAAATAAAATAAGGATCAAAGCCTGAACTGGCCTCATGTTGAGGGATTGGAAATTAGGGAGCCTGTACTCGGTCCTCTGCATATATGCTATTGCTGAGTAGCATGACATTCTTGTGGGATTTCTAACAGCGGTAGTGAAGTAGTCACTGATTGTTTTGCATTCTTACAGGACCCCTTTCCTCCTACTGTGTTGCCTCATCCAGCCATGGTATGATGATATGTTCCTATTCTTATAGCAACAGATTTTACCATGTTTGGTTGACATCCCTTGGAGACCTGTTCTTTTCTCATGAGGGAGCGGTGGAAATAGAGGGAGGATGGATCTGGGAGAGAGAAGAGGTGGAGGAGAGAGACTGCAGAAAGGGAGGAAGGGAAAACTGAAGTTAAGATTTAATATATGAGAGAAGAATTTTTAAAGTTCTTTAAACAGAAAAATCAATGAATAATGGTTTATTTGAATTTATAAATAAAGCTTTTTATAAATTTATAATTGCAACATGGTCTTCTGATGTACATATCCATTATCAAATGACTGCACTAGGCACTTTAATTTATATTATCTCCCATACGTGTGTGTGTGTGTGTGTGTGTTTGTGTATGACAGGAAGAGAGAGATGAGATTGCAGACAAATCTACTTCAAAAGATTTTTAAATGCACAATATGCTAATTGTAGTCATTATATGAAACAGATTTCTGGAATTTATTGCTGTTGTCCAATGTAAATTTTGAGTTCTTCAAGACAGTGACCCTCTTTATCCATCCCTCCAGCAAACAGCATTTCTTTTTGTTATCTCAAGTTTGATATGTATTTAGGCTTCAAATATAAATGAGAACGTGTAATGTCTATCTTTCTGTATCTGTTTTTTTTTCACATTAGTAGTCCTTAAGGTTAATCCATCTTATGTAAAATTACATAAGTTCATTATAATAGCTGAATATCAGAATATTGTTGATGTATTTGTGTAGTCATATCGTTGCCAAGTTTCTTTATTCTTTTATCAAATGCTATGCAATTACATCAAATTCTGATTCTTGACCATCACAAGTGTGCAATGGGCAGCAAAGTGCAGATAATACTTTGGCATACTCTTATCTTTTAGTCCTGGGACTAGTAGGTCATATGGTGTGGTGTAGGAGGTCCTTCTGTATTTGTGTTGCTTTCATTGGTTATTAAAGAAACTGCCTTGGCCTAGTTGACAGGGTGGAACTCGGGCAGGTGGAGAAGACAGAATGGAATGCTGGGAGGAAGAAGGTCAGAGTCAAGACGCCATGATTTTCCTGCCCTAGACAGACGCTGGTTAGACTCATGCCTGTAAGCCAGTGAAGTGGCGATAAATCAAATCGCCAGTGAATGGGTTAAATCAAAGTATGAGAGTTAGCCAATAAGAGGCTAGATATAATGGGCCAGGCATTAATTTAATTAATACAATTTCTGTGTGATTATTTTGGGTGTAACGTAGCCTGGTGGGATGGAACAAGGGGCCCCGTGCTCCTGCAACAATGGTGGTTCAAACTTCTTGAAGAACATCCATATTATTCCCAAAGTGTTCATATGAATTACACTCTCACCACACGTCTTCCAGGAGACAAACTTCCCCTTCCTCACACCCATATCACTTGTTATTTTGTCTTTTTGGTAATAGACATTTTAAGGTATATGATCTAATATCTCATTTTATTTTTAATTTGCTTTCCCTAATTAAGATGTATAACATTCTCTGTTATTTGTTGGTCATTTGCACGTTTCCTTTGACAAATAGTTGTTCAGATTATGTTTGTACATGTTTAATTAAGAAAATTATTTCTCATTTATTCAAAAAGTTTTCCATAGTACCTTTGTGAAAAATTTAGTTATAAATCTTTAGGTATGTTACTGTTGTCATAAAAGATAGAACTTCATTCTTTTTATGGCTGAATAGCATGCCATTGAAATATATATATATATATATATATATATATATTTCCTTTTTAAACATCCCTTTATTAGTTTACTGTAACATAGTTTACTAACATTTCTTTGCTATTATAAATAGTCCTGGAGGAATAGAAAATTTGCTTATATATACTTACATCATTTCACTTAGTTATATAATCAATAATGAAAGTTTTGAATCATGTGATATCTCTCTACATTTTGATTTTTTGAAAACTTCCATTCTGTTTTTCATGAAATTATAGCTGTAATTATTTGAATGTTCACCAAAAATATCCATTTGTTGCCTTTTTCTCCATATTCTTGCCAGTACCTGTTATATGCTAAACCTTTCATAATATCCATACCTATTGGGATAAAGTGATATCCTCCTGTAGAATTTATTTCAAGATAACTCAGCATTGTTTTATATATAAATGCTAAGTATTTATGTGCTGATTTTTCTCCTGCGGTTTAAGACATTATTTATTAGCTTTAATAGATTTCTTGTGAAGTGTTTTGGGCGTTACCAGTCTAAGATCATGCTACCTGTAAGCAGTGGCAATGTGACTGCCTTGAATTTAAATCACACTTACTTATTTTATCTTATGGTTGATAAATCTACACAAGGCTTGTAGTACTATATAATCCATTAATGATTTACTCATTATTGGTCAGTTAAGTTTTCTATTTATTATTTTATTTAGGTAAGGTACATGCATCTGGATTTTGTCTATTTTATGTTGTCAGAATTCTAGATATACATTGCTTATGATAACATCTAAAGTTCATTTGAGGTATAATGATTCCCCTCTGACTTATGGGGACTCTTATTTATCTTTATCTTAGTATGGCTAAAGATTTATTAGTTTTGCTTATCTTCTCAAAAAAACAGTACATTATTTCATTGGTATTTAATATCTGCTTTAATTAATAAATATTTATTACATATTTCCATTCATGCATAAAATGTACATTGTTAGAGCAAATAATTCAGCCTTCTTCCAACCCTAACCACAAAGCTCCGTTTCTAGCTTCCAATGATTATATCCTAACTTTAGATTGACCTTTAGTTGTTGTTGTATCCACATATGAAAAAAAAAGATGAAATACTTGGTATTCTGTTTCAGGATTTCATTTTTGTGGATGAATTATACAGATCTGGGTATACACGCTATATGTTCTTTATCAATTTATATTTTGTTGGGCATCTGGACTGGTTCCATACCTTATGTATTCTGAATAGTGGTACTGTTGATGTAGGATGTCCTTCTGAATATGTGTTGCTTTTATTGGTTAATGAATAAATCTATTTTAGCCAATAGCCATAAACAAAGGACATTGAGCCTATAGTTCATGATCCTAGAGAAGCTAAGTAAAAAGGCGAACCCAAAGAAAAACATACATAGATCCTCCTGGAAATTGGAAGCAGACAAGATTACTGGACAAAAGTTGGGAGCATGGGGGTCAGGTGGGGTAGAGGGAAGGGGAGTGGAGGAGAGAGAGGGGAGAAGGGGAAGGTTGGGGAGAGCTTAGGGGAGTGGGATGGTTGAGATGGAGGAAGGTTGGATATGAAAGCAGGAAAGGAGATATCTTAATTGAGGGAGCCATTTTGGGGCCGGCAAGAGGCTTGGCTCTGGAAGGGTCCCCAGGAGTCCACAGGGATGACCCCAGCAGGGACACTGGGCAGTGAAGGAGAGGGTGCCTGAATTGGCATTGCCCCATAGTCACACTGATGAATATCTTGAATATCACCATAGAACCTTGCTTCCGGCGACAGTTGGAGACAGAGACCCATATCAGAGCCCTGGGCTGAGCTCCCAAGGTCCAGTTGAAGAGCAGAAGAGGGAGAATATGAGAAAGGAAGTCAGGACCATGAGGGGTTGGTCCACCCACTGAGACAGTGTGCCTGAACTAATGGGAGCTTACCAAATCCAGCTGGACTGCAACTGAACAAGCATGGGATCAAACTGGACCTGCTGAATGTGGCTGACAGTTGGGACAGACTGAGGGACCAATGATAATGGCACTGGAATTTGTCTCTACTGCATGTACTGGCTTTTGGGGATCTTATTCTCTTTGGATGCATGCCTTCCTCAGCCTGGATGTAGGGGGGGTGGGCCTTGGACTTCCCACGGGGCAGGGTGACTTGCCCTCTCTTAGGACTGGAGAGGGTGAGGGGAGGGACTGTGGGGGAGCGGGAGAGAAGTGAAAGGAGGGGAGGAAGTGGGGATTTTGATTGGTATTATTTATAAAGTAATAAAAAGGAAAAAGATTTATTTATTTATGATGCATTGTGTGTTCTGCTTGCATGTACATTTTCATACCAGAAGAGGGCACCATATTTCATTGCAGATGGCTGTTAGCCATGTGGTTGCTGGGAGTTGATCTCAGGACCTTCGGAAAAGTAGGCAGTGCTCTTAACCACTAAGCCATTTGTCCAGCCAGATCTGGCTCTTTTAAATTGCAATAGTTGTTTTTGTAATATTTTAAACAATATGATTTACTTTGTTTCCCATGCTTTTGGCATGTTCTTCCGAAAACGCCTTTACCAATATTTGAAAATGTTCTTCCCATGTTTACTTCTAGTAGTTTAGGGATTTGGAGTTTTTGATCCAGTTTGAACTTCCCTGTAACAAGAGTGAATGATAATTATTAGCTTTTAAACTTCTGCATGTGGGTTGTCAGTATTTCGAGCATTATTTCTTTAAGAGACTGTCTTTTCTCCAAAATATGTATTAGCTCCTTTGTACAATTGTACTTAGGAATGTCTGTGGGTTGGGTTCTATATGTGTTTGTTTATATATATCACAACAATTAATAAAAATGAAGGCCATGGATTTGAAAAAGTGAAAGGAGGGGTAATAGGAGCATTTGGAGGGAAGAAAGGGAAGAGGGGAGGGAAACGATGTAATTGTATTATAATCTCGAAAAAACAGTAGGTTTAAAAAAATCAAAGGCAGTGGTGGTGTGTGCCTTTAATCCCAGCACTGGGGAGGCAGAGGCAAGCAGATCTACAGGAGTTCAAGGCCAGCCTGATCTACAAGACCTAGTTCCAGGACGAGAGAGAGAGAGAGAGAGAGAGAGAGAGAGAGAGAGAGAAAGAGAGAGAGTCAGCTGACTGTGGAATATGAGTTTATTGTTTGGATTCATTCTGCCCCATCAGACTAAATACTTGCTTTGATGCTAGTACAGTGCTGTTTTGATTATTGTAGCATTGTAATTTATTTAAATTTTGATAGTGTCATATCCTCAGTGTGTTTGGTTGTTTGGGGGAGATCAACATTGCTTCAACTATTTAGTCTTTTTGTTCCTATAAGACCTTTAGTATTTACTGTCTATTTCTTTGAAGAATAAAATGAGAATTTTATTAAAATTTTATTTAATCTTTACGTTATTTGGAATATTTAGTAACTTGTTAACAATGCAAATTTTCATAATTCATGAGCAGAGGATTTCTTTTGATTCATTTTTCTAAGTTCTTTCATCAAGTTTTGTTTTTTCAGTGTACAAAACTTTCAACTGTCTGGTTAAATTTATTCTATGATGTTTTAATTTGTTTGATAATACTATATATAATTACTTCTTAATTTCTTTTTTCCAGTAGTTTGTTGTTAGATTATAAAATGTGCTGCTTATGAATGTTGCTTTTTGCATCCTTTGACTTTAATTGATTTTTGACCATTTTGAGTGGAAGATTAAATTATCAGCAAACATGTGATTTTGGTTCTTCCTTTCCTGTCTAGATATTTTCTTCTTTAATTTCTCCAGGTATAAAATGCCTAATGTTATATCCAACAGAACATTAAAAATATTATTCGCTATTATAAACATGGAATTTATCCATGGCATTCAAATTTTAGCTGGATGAAGGATAAATGTCACATAATCGTGTTAATCACAAATGCAGAACACAGGTAACCAGATTCCAAATCTTCATAAGTCAAAAACTCTCAAGAAATTAGGTTTAGAAATAATAATCCACACCATCAGTGTTCTCTATGATAAGCTCCAAATAATCTACTCAGAGAGGAAGACTCAAAGGCTTTCCCTTGAAAATAAGATAGAATTCAAGGACATCCATGTTCATCTGATCTTTACAACAAAGCTTTGACTTTTAAACATGTGTAACCACATACCATATACACAGTTTCATTGTAGAATTATTCCACTATACTTATATAATATAGAATTAAAGACTAGTATAATTGTTAACAGGGAACATAAGGATTAGTTACAAATTCCTGTGTCATGAACTGGACTTTGTGTCCTCTTACACTTCATCTACTAAAATCGTGATCCTGAAAGTGACAGCATTGAGAGATAGCCTTCAGAACTCCCCATATTCTGATACTTACATTAGGGACCCCAAATATGTTTCTTGTCTTTTTGCCCTATAAGGACACAAAAGCATCCTGTACCCAAGGACAGGATCCCCATTTGAACCTGACTGTGCTGACCCCCTGCACTCAGACTTCTATCAGCCAGAGTTTGAGCAGAGAATTACATTGTATATAATCCATGCTGTCTGTGGCACTTTTATTTTGCATCCAGAACTGAAAGAAATAAGGATAGTGAGATTCATAGCTATTCACTAAAGTTTTATAAGACTAGCTCCTAAGAAGGCTAACAGTAGATGATTTTCTTTTTCAAAGTAGGAATGCCAGATCCTCATCATTTGATTTCAAATGTATCCAAGTAACATTCCAAATAGTTTGTTTTGCATCTCCTACAGCAGGTGAAACTTACCTATATTGCCAATACTCATAATTTTTTCCTTAAATGTACCATATATACTATGTATATATAGTCTTTGTCAAAAATTTAGTTTCATCTATATGTACCGTACTTGCAACATTTCTCTACTCCCTCTAACTCTTCCTGTTCCACACCCAACTCCATTTTATATTTATTTTTTCAATTATTACTGTTACCTAATTATAAAAAGGTAACCAAGATATAAATACAACCCACTGAGTCCAGTTTGTTCATATGTATTTTTACAACTAACCATTTAGTGCTGGATAACCAATTAGGAGCCTCATCCCTTAGAAACATGGATTATCCCTCTCTCTGTATTCACTAATTGCCTGTAGCAGTTAATCTAGGAGGTGAACCTTGTTTGATTTTCTTCATCTATGTTGTAACGCCAACTGCTGGTGTCATGTTTCAGGTTTTGTTTAGGAAGCCAGACTGAGATTTTGTTGGTGTGGCTTCCCAATCATGTCAGAAAGATACAATCTCCCAGAAAACATCCTGGTCCTCAGGCTATTATCTATCTTTCCATCTTTTGTCCATAATTCCCCCTGATTTTTAGGCATAAGAGTAATAATGATGACATATCAACTGGACTTGTACTTTAATGTATGTTGAGAGATTACTAACTTTAGTCACCAACTAGAGCTTCAAGTCAAGGAAGCCATGATGTAACTATTTGCACATATATTGTAAGTTATTGAGTATCAGATTATTATTATTGTAATATGTTTTATTAGATTATAAAATATGCTCACTATTTATTCAAGAATGCAGTGTACATTTTACTTTTATTTTTATTTATTATTATTGTTATTGCTGTAGATATATTTCTTTGCCACAGTGCATGTGCAGGTCAGAGAACATCATGTGGAAGTTAGTTCTCTCCTACTATGAGGGTCTCAGAAATTGGTGGCAAGTTGTCATGTCAGGCTTGATGACAAGAACATTTAAATAATGGCTCACAAACTGTGTTTATTCTGAATACTTATTTCTGTGAAGACTAGCACACAAAGAAGTAAGTGGTTTTATGTTCCAAAACTGACAAGTTAAATCTTAGGGGCAAAAGCACAATATATTACAGTTTTATGCTCTGAGTGCTCTTCTTGTTGTATGCCATTGGCATCTCTGTGCCTTCCAGTATCTTCAAAGGAAACTAACTGTAAATAATAATTTGCACCTTCCTTTCATTATTCTTCTCAATTTATCTTCTAGAATATAAGCACATTACTATTGAGGACTGCCAAAAGGCACGCAAAACAAACAGGTGTAAAGCTTCTTGTCCAATACCAAAAATGATGGTAGAGAGGATACAAGATAAGAAAGATGCAAAAATACAACCAGTAAATGTTATTGTTCTTTAAATTACACAGGGGTTTTCTAGCTCAGTGAAAATTATAAGCATTCATGAATTTGGTACAACTATTTAGATGCCTCTTTCAAGGCATCTTCTTCTTGAAGGTAAAAATTATTACCTTAACTGTATTACCAAGAAATTTCAAAAGTCTGTATAAGTCATGTCAAAATGAATCAACATGGTTATCAATTTTATTTATACTTTCCTATTTACAAAATATTATTCTTCAGAGCTCCCCCAGTAACTAAGTAAAGGGAATTAAAAAACCTAACACACAAACCAATAGAGGAACTATCAACTATTAAATATATAGGATACATCAAGATGTATTGTGGACCTTTTTATGTATTATCATTTATGTTCACAATAATACTACTATACTGGTACTTTGCTTTGGTTTTACAATTAAGAAAGTGATATTTCAGAAAACAAAGTGATATTTTATACATCTCAATTATATAGCTGAGACAATCTCATGGCAAAGTTCATGCTTATTCCTCTTCATGTATATATTCTGTATCCATTTGTCTTAAGTATATACAAATATGAATTGGGAAGGGGTGCTTGGAGGAGGAAATGATTTCTTACTTAATTACCGTATCTGACTTGTAACCTTTCCATGACTTCCCGTACCTCAACCAGTAATTCACACTCCATAAGTCATTGTCTCAGTCTTGGAACCAATTTATCTGCATCTGGAAATGCATGAGCTCATTGGGAAGCCAGTATTCCCCATCCTCACTTGTCCTGGACTTCAGTTCACCTGTTAGTATATTTGTTTGACTGTTTCGAGTTCTGCTTTCTTTCCAGTTGTGCAATTTTCCCAAACCCTGTTTTCTTTCTGCTATTATTGGATGAAACTCTATGTACAACATTGCTAATTTACCCCAAGGACTGGAACAATTGGCAAACCATCTGACTCAGCAACTATATATTTTCCTTGGGAATACTTGAGAGATGATGAGATGATCCCAAAACATGTAGCACAGATGTGTATTCTTAACCTCAATAGCATTTTGTAGACCACAGAACTTCCACTTTAAAAAGTCTTAATTTTTGCACAGCAAATATTGTCAACATCAGTAATTCCCATTAAAAATTATAGGAACTATTATGATATGTGCTTTTATCTGAAGTATATTTTAGCAGATGAATACCGAAAGTTGATACAAACCAGAAAATTCTCCCAATCAGTTCACCTTTCCAGAACAATAACCATAAAGCATGCTTGTGATCAGAGAAGATTGCATTCCCTGTAGACTATGTTCTAAATAGGATGGAAGCCTGCATGTTCTAAGTCTTGTCTATCTTGTGCACAACCCCTTGGTGAATAACTTCTTCCAATACATCACAATCTGGATTTTCTCGTTACTTAAAGTGCTAGTCTCTGAAGTGTTATTATATTTGATTTCATCACACACGTCTTCGAAAAATTGGCTTTAACCAAACATTTTTCCTTGAGAACATTAATTTTCTTCCACAGTATAAATCAATTTGAGAATGACCATGTGCTTGGATAAACTAAGCAATATAGCAATCAAAATACCAAAATATGTACTGCAGTAAATGAGCAGGAGAAATACTGCCCAGAGAGGAAACCATGGTAGGAGAATTTGAGACCTTAGAGATCACTTCCTAAAGCAGACAGGGAAATTAAGGACAAGAAATATAAAATGGCTCATTAAAATTTGTTAGCTGAGCCACAAGGAAAAAACGTGTGATGAGAAATCTGTTTGTCTATGCACCATCTTTGTTTTTAACACTCATTTTGCATTTGAATTACTTGGAGAGCACTTACTAACAATTATCTGGGTTTCATCTCTAATGATTTCGATTTAAATCATTGGTGATGAGATAAGTATTTGCATTATTTTAATGTGTGTGTGTGTGTGTGTGTGTGTGTGTGTGTGTGTGTGTAGATGCTCATTGAAGTCAAAGAGGACATCAGCTCCTTTGAAACTTGATTTATGACCTGAATGCTGGGAACCAAATTCGGTTGTTTGGAAGAGCAACTCTTAACCACTGAGTCATCACTTCAGCCCCAAACATTTCAAATTTTAAAGCCGCTTTTCCTATTTCCACCTCAGCTACTGTCCCAAGAATAACTACCAAACTACATTATGTAGTTCTTTAATGTTTTAGACTTAAATCACCATGTTTGTATCTGTGGTGAATATGCTCATTCTACAGAAGGAGTCCAATAAGACCTTTGCTTTGTGGACTATGTTGGAAGAGATGCTACATGTGTTTATGAAAGGTTTTGTGTGCTGTCTGTGACCCGGAACCCTTATGTTTAAGGGTAATGAATTTCTGGTTTTCTGAAACTTCAAATTTAAGAGAATTATTATTTTTTCTTTGGAAAACGTGCCTCAAGAAGTTGTTACTGTTTTTTACTGATGAGTAGTACACTAATGCGTACATATTCCACACTTTCTTTATCCATTCTTCCCTTGAGGGGCATCTAGGTTGTTTCAAGGTTCTGGCTATTACAAATAATACTGCTATGAACATAGTTGAACAAATGCTTTTGTAGTATGATAGAGCATCTCTTGCGTATATTCCCAAAAGTGGTATTGCTGGATCCTGGGGTAGGCTGATCCAGAATTTCCTGAAAAACCGCTACACTGATTTCCAAAGTGGTTGCACAAGTTTGCATTCCCACCAGCAATGGTTACTCCACATCCTCTCCAGCAAAGGCTATCATTGATGTTTTTGATTCTAGCCATTCTGACAGGTGTACATGGTATCTCAAAGTTGTTTTGATTTGCATTTCCCTCATCACTAAGGAGGTTGAGCATGACCTTAAGTGTCTTTTGGCCATTTGAACTTTTTCTGTTGAGAATTCTCTGTTCAGATCAGTGCCCCATTTTTTAATTGGGTTAATTAGCATGTTAAAGGCTAGAAAACACTATACTAAGTGAGGTAACCCAGACCCAAAAAGATGAATATGGTATGTACTCACTCATAAGTGGATTCTAGCCATAAATAAAGGACATTGAGCCTATAATATTAGATCCTAGAGAAGTTAAATAAGAAGGTGATCCCAAAGAAAAACATAAAGTTATCCTTCTGATATTGGAAGGAGACAAGATTGCCAGGCAAAAATTGGAAACATGGGGGTGGGGATGGGGTGGGGGTAAGGGGAAATGAGGAGAAAAATTTGAGAAGGTGAGGATGGGGAGACCTTGGTGGAATGGGATGGTTGGGATAGAGGCAGGATGGATATGGGAGTCGAGAAGTATATATCTTAATTAAGGGAGCCATTTTAGGGTCGGCGAGAGACTTGACTCTAGAGGTGTTCCCAGGTGTCCATGGAGATGTCCCCAGCTAGATCCTTGGGCAGCTGAGGAGAGGGAGCCTGAAATGGCCATATTTTGTAGCCATACTGATGTATATCTTGCATATCACCATAGAAACTTCATCTGGTGATGGATGAAGATAGAGACAGAGACCCACATTGAAACACTGGACTGAGCTCTGAAGGTCCAAATGAGGAGCAGAAGGAGGGAGAACATGAGCAAGCAAGAAAGTTAGAACTGTGAGGGCTGTGCCCACCCACTGAGATGGTGGGACTGATCTAATGGGAGCTCACCAAGGCCAGCTGAATGAAGGAACATGTGATCAAACCGGACTCCCTGAATGTGGCTGACAAGGAGGGCTGACTGAGAAGCCAAGGACAATGACACTGGGTTTTGATCCTACTGCATGTAATGGCTTTGTGGGAGCCTAGTCTGTTTAGATGCTCACCTTCCTAGTCCTGGATGGAGGGGGGAGGACCTTGGACTTCCCAAAGGGCAGGGAACCCTGACTGCTCTTTGGACTGGAGAGGGAGGGGAAGGGGGATGGGGGAGAGGGAGGGAAATAGCAGGAGAGGAGGCGGAAATTTTTAATTAAATAATATAAATGAATGAATGAATGAATAAAGAAATAAATAAATAAAAAAGAAGTTGTCACTGAATCTTTTTCTCTCTGGCGAAGTGTCATTGACTGTGTTATATTCATTTGTAGCACCATGGATATGCCAAAGCAGTCACCCGACTGTATGGAAGATTTTGACTGTTTGTTATACTACATTGTGAAAAATATGAGGGAAGAAATGTCATTTATATTTTCAAAATTTGGTATCTTATCTGTCAAAAAGTAGAAGCCAAAAATATCTCCCAAATGAACTGACTACTTATGTAGAAGTCCAACTAGTAAAATATAAGTAAAAAATGGAAAGAGTGGTACTAAATGGGCAGTGGCATGGTTGCCTCTATTTCCATAAGGAATGATTAGATTGTTATCACATTATTTTACTAGTAACATTGCAAATGAAGTCTCATTTCATGCGCATTTTAGATTGCTCTCTATAAAAATAAAAAAATAGCAACTGTTGTCCAGAGAAATTTAATAAATAATCTGTCTACAGTAACAGAGGTGGTAAGTGGTATGAGAAGGATTCAGACTGTTTTTACAGCCATGCAAAAGTCTCTTTATGATTATTATTCATACTTCACTCTTATAAAATACATTTACTAGTTTCATTCCCCAGGGAAAATAAACAAAGGGACAGAAAAAGGAGAAGGGAAGTAAGGGAGAGAGGTTAAAACAAGACACAACTTCTATATGGTCCTGCAGTTTCACAACTGGCTGTGTAATAAAAGGAATTGAAATAAGACTGTCAAAGAGACATCTGCATTCTCACGTTTATTGCCTTGCTATCCAAAATAATTAATAGGTGGAAGCAGCCTAAGTGCTCATGAACACATGAATGTATAAAGAAAATATAAAATATATGTACAACAGAGTATTATTTAACCATAAAAGTTATGAAGCCCTGTTATTTGCAGTGAAGTGGATAGAACTGGATGATATTGTAGTAATACAAATAATCAAGACACATAAATATAAACACTGTAGGTTTTGAAATATGTAGAAGCTAAAATACAGATCACTAAAGAACCCTTCCAACTATTAAGTATTACGAAGAGTGAAGTGGCTTGGACTTGATCAGTGCATGTTGTATGAACAGATGGAAATGTTACATGATACTCCACAATAGTCACAGTTAATTCATCTTAGTGAACATTATAATATTAGCATGTCCTCTGAAATGTATGCTAGTGTTTTAATCATCAACATTAGTAAAATGTTCATGAAATCCTAAAGGAGTGTATGATGAAGGTACAAGACTTGATGGTCATTTAGATGGAAGATGCATAATGGATACTGAAACATAGCTGAAACACCAAGTTCTAGTATTCATAGGATAGTGAAGTGGCTACAGCTCATCTTAACTTACTTTGTGTGATACAAATAATTTCAGGTTTGAAAGCTGAAAAGACAAATCAAAAAACATATGATTTCTGTCTAGGCAAATATAAAGTGAATGTGTATATGTAAGTATTATATTGTACTTAGAAGATATGTACAAGTATTATGTGTTAATAAAAAGGCAAGTGGCAAATAGCTCAATTAAAACACAAGCAAACAAACAAAGCACCTTCCCCTAGTGATGATATAAATTGACCAACAAATGCATGAAAGGCATTTAATATTGTTATGGTTACAAAATGCAAGTGAAAAGAGTAGTGAAATGACATTTCACACCCACTAGCATGGTTAAAATTTAAAAGGCTGCAATAGGCTTCTGCTAGAATGGGGAGAAATTGGAAACCTCAAATATTGATGGAAATAATGTAATATACACAATCACTTTAAAACAGAGATTGGGAACTAGAGAGAAGACTCAGAAGTGAACAGAAATTGCTGCTCTTGCAAAGACCCTGAGCTCAATTCCAAGGACCCAAGTGATGGCTAACAACCAACCACAAGTCTAGTTCCAAGAAATCTGCAGTTCTCTTCTGACTTCCTCAGGTACCAGACATGAACAGGGAGCACAGTCCCACATGCAGGATAAATATTTATACACCTAAAATAAAACAATATAATCTTAAAAAACTGAAGGTCAGTAATGCATGAAAAAGTCAAATATAGAGTTGTCAGATAGCATAACAATTTCTTTTCCAGAGATTGGAAACATTTCTATAAAAATACTTCAACACAAACTTCTATATATTATTATTCTGTAAAAACCAAAGTTAGAAATAATTCAAATAATGATCAAGACAGAAGGAAAATGTGGTGTCACATAATGACTTATTATTTAGTGTTGCCCATAAGATGCTAAAACTTGCTATTTAGCACTAAAAAGAATGAAATATTGATACATATATTGCATATAAAAAGTGGAATATTTATGTTTCTAACATGGGTGGATCATGAAAAGGATTTTAAGTGAAATAAAAATAGTCATAAAGACAATATGAGTATGTAAATTATATATAGAATTACATTTATAATAATGTACAGATAGTTAAGTTCATACATGCAGAAAGTAGATTAATATTTGATAGGGGATATGGGAAGAGGGAGAATGAAAAGTTACAGGTCAGAGAAGCTTCTCTTTGCAGTGGACACCAGTCAGTGGAGAGGGGCACAACTGGGTAAATTACTGAGAATATGAAACTGAGTACTCAGCCCTGAACAACACATCTATATTAAGGCCCCCACCTCCAGAGATCAATGGATATCTCTGAAAGGGAGGCAGAAATAAGAGTAGAAGAACTGGAAAATGGATAGGAGTACTATGAAATACTCTCTTCTGGACACAATGTGGCTACTACAGGTATGAGCTCACATCAGTAGTGGCTACTGCATATGACATATACAAGATCAAGTTATCCAGAACCCCAGAATGAATGGGTTAAATGATTTTCAGGCCTGACACCTAACTGAGGAGCAATTATTGGCAGTAGACAGCTGGTGAAGGAGGGAGAATTACACTTTATTGAGAATTTGGCCACTGGTAGGTTTCTAATGTTCCAGTGGATGGTACTATATCCATGCATGCATGAGAAGTATTAACTGAATTTTGTGAGTTATAATAAAAAGATAGGAAGTTGGGAGGAAGACATGTTGGGGGGATATGAAGGAACTGGGGGATGTACAAATTGGGCTATGAATGACAATTTTGCATTGTTTTTCAAAACAAAGAATAAATTATAAAAGAGTGACTGGTGGTGCATATAAGACTCAATCCTGGGAGTTCCATCTGGACAGACTACCCACCCAGAGCGGATCTCGCCCCGCCTGCCAGGTTTTTTCCTTTTGTCCCAGGATCATCGGGCTACCAGGCGGCCCTGTTTAGGTACTGAGGAGTTCCATCTGGACTGGTGAGTGTGTGCAATCCAGGGGCGGATTGACCCAGAAGAGACCACAACCCCCCCTCCCCCAGCTCCTTCTGCAGGGCTGTCTTTCTTACACCCGACCCCCCCCCCCCCCACACACACACACACAAGCCTGCGTTTTCTGCTAGGTCCTCTGCTCAGGAACAGTTTTCTGCTCCTACACGAAGGCTACCCACCCAGAGAGGTGAGTGCCTGCCTACCGGGCAAGCCTCAAGGACCCCTGAAAGGGAGCCCAGGCACCTTCAGCTTGTGCTCCAGGGGTGCCTCTGCACTCCTGGATCTCGTCCCGCCTGCCTGGTTTCTTCCTTTTGTCCCCGGATCATCGGGCTACCAGGTGGCCCTGTTTATGTACTGAGGAGTACCATCTGGACAGGAGACCCTCCCAGAGCGGATCTCGCCCGGCCTGCCAGTTTTTTTCCTTTTGTCCCCAGATCATTGGGCTACCAGGCGGCCCAGTTTAGGTACTGAGGAGTTCCATCTGGACGGGTGAGTGTGTGCGATCACCTGGAAGAGACCACAACCCCCCCCTCCCCCAGCTCCTTCTGCAGGGCTGTCTTTCTTACACCCGACCCCCCCCCCCCAAGCCTGCGTAATCTGCTAGGTCCTTTGCTCAGGAACAGTTTTCTGCTCCTACACTAAGGTTACCCACACAGAGAGGTGAGTGCCTGCCTACCGGGCAGGCCTCAAAGACCCCTTCCCAAAGGAAGCCCGGGCACCTTCAGCTTTTGCAGTAGGGTGTCCTGTGTTCTACTCATCCCCGCCCTGCTCCCCAAGTTCTCCCTTATGTCCGTGGGTCATTGGACTACCAGGCGTCTATGATTCGGTGCTGAGAAATTCCATCTGGACTGGACGGTTCCTGCTCCTACACTGAAGAGTGACAACCAGAGTCAGTCACAGCAGACTGGACCAAGACACCAGGCCTCTCCTGGCTCCATTTGAAGGAAGAGAAAGGAAGGCGCCAAGGCAAGAATTCCTCCAACAACATGAAAGGCAACATGACATCACCAGAATCCAGAGATCCTGAAATAAGAACTGTACACCCTAATCTAGAAGAATTAGAAGAAATCAACTCAAAAGTGAATTATATGAAAATAACAGAAGACCTTAAACAGGAGGTGAAAAACTGCCATACACAATTAGAGATCACAAACAAAAAGGTAGAGGAAATGAATAATGTGCTCAAAGATACCCAAGAAAACCAATCAAACAGGTAAGGGAAGTGGTTCAAGACATGAAAAAAGAAATGGAAGTAATGAAGAAAACACAAAGCGAGGGAAGGATGGAGATGGAAAATCTGGGTAAATGAACAGGAAATACAGAGACAGGTACAACCAACAGATTACAAGAGATAGAAGAAAGAATTTCAGACACTGAAGATACCAGAGGAAATAAACACAATGATAAAAGAAAACAGCAAAACCAACAAATTTTCATCACAAAACATTCAGGAAATGTGGGAACCAATAAAAAGACCAAACCTAAGAATAATTGGGATGTTCATAGCACTAAGTGCCCACTTAAAGAAAACAGAAAAAGCACACATTGGAGACTTAACAGCTCACCTGAATGCTCTAGAAAAAAAAAGAAGTAGACTCACCTGGGTGGAGTAGAAGACTGGAAATAATCAAACTGAGGGCTGAAATCAACAAAATAGAAACACAGAAAACAATACAAAGAATCAATGAAACAAAAAGCTGGTTCCTGGAGAAAATCAACAAGATTGATAAACCCCTATCCAAACTAATCAAATGGCAGAGAGAGAATATGCAAATTAATAGGATCAGAAATGAAAAGGGGGACATAACCACAGACACAGAGGAAATTCAGAGAATCATTAGATCTTACTACAAAAGCCTGTATGCCACAAACCTGGAAAATGTAAAAGAAATGGACAATTTTTTAGATAAATACCATTTACTTAAGTTAAACCAGGACCAGGTGAACAACCTAAATAGACCTGTTAGTCACGAAGAATTAGAAGCTGTTGTCAAAACCCTCCCTACCAAAAAAAGCCCAGGACCAGATGGTTTCAATGCAGAATTCTACCAGAACTTCCAAGAAGACCTAATACCTATACTCCTTAATGTATTTCACAATATAGAAACAGAAGGGTCATTGCCAAATTCCTTTTATGAAAGTACAGTCACTCTGATACCAAAACCTCACAAAGACTCAACCAAGAAAGAGAATTACAGGCCAATATCACTAATGAATATTGACACAAAAATCCTCAACAAAATACTGGCAAACCGTATCCAAGAACACATTAGGAAATTTATCCATTATGATCAAGTAGGCTTCATCCCAGAGATTTAGGGCTGGTTCAACATACGAAAATCTATCAATGTAATCCATGATATAAATAAACTGAAAGAAAAAAAAACCCATATGATCATTTCATTAGATGCTGAAAAAACATTTGAGAAAATCCAACATCCCTTTATGATAAAAGTTTTGGAGAGATTAGGGATAAAAGGTTCATACCTAAATATAATAAAAGCTATATACAGCAAGCCGACAGCTAACATCAAATTAAATGGAGAGAAACTTAAAGCCATCCCACTAAACTCAGGAACACAACAAGGCTGTCCACTCTCGCCATACCTCTTCTATATAGTGCTTGTAGTTCTAGCAATAGCAGTAAGACAACATAAGGGGATCAAGGGGATTCAAATTGGACAGGAAGAAGTTAAACTTTTGTTATTAGCAGATGATATGTTAATCTACATAAGAGACCCCAAAAACTCCACCAAAGAACTTTTACAGCTGATAAACAGCTTCAGTAATGTGGCAGGATACAAGATCAATTCCAAAAAATCATTCGCCCTCTTATACACAAAGGATATGGAAGCAGAGAGGGAAATCAGAGAAGCTTCACCTGTCAAGATAACCACAAACAGCATAAAATATCTTGGGGTAACTCTAACAAAGGAAGTAAAAGATCTATTTGACAAGAACGTTAAGGCATTGAAGAAAGAAATTGAAGAGGATACCAGAAAATGGAAGGACCTCCCCTGCTCTTAGATTGGGAGGATCAACAAAGTAAAAATGGCAATTCTGCCAAAGGCAATTTATAGATTCAATGCAATCCCCATCAAGATCCCTTCAAAATTCTTCACAGATCTTGAGAGGACAATAATCAACTTTATATGGAAAAACAAAAAGCCCAGGATAGCCAAAACAATCCTATACAATAAAGGATCTTCTGGAGGCATTACCATCCCTGACTTCAAACTCTATTACAGAGCTACAGTAATGAAAACAGTGTGGTACTGGCATAAAAACAGGGAAGTTGACCAATGGAATCGTATAGAAGAACTGGATTTTAATCCACAAACCTATGAACACCTCATTTTCGTTAAAGGAGCTAAGAGTATACAACAGAAGATAGAGAGCATCTTTATCAAATGGTGGTGGCACAACTGGATGTCAACCTGTAGAAGAATGAAAATAGACCCATATCTATCACCATGCACAAAACTCAAGTCCAAATGGATTAAAGCCCTCAATATCAGTCCGAACACACTGAACCTGATAGAAGAGAAAGTGGGAAGTGCCCTAGAACAGATCTGCACAGGAGATCGCTTCCTAGGTATAACCCGAGCAGCATAGACATTAAGGGCAACATTGAATAAATGGGACCTACTAAAACTGAGAAGCTTCTGTAAAGCAAAGGACACTGTCACTAAGACAAAAAGGCAACCTACTGACTGGGAGAAGAACTTTACCAACCCCGCAAACAGACAAAGGTCTGATCTCCAAAATATATAAAGAACTCAAGAAACTAGACATTAAAATGCTAATTAACACAATTAAAAAATGGGGCACTGAACTGAACAGAAAATTCTCAACAGAAGAAGTTCAATTAGCTAAAAGACACTTAAGGTCATGCTCAACCTCCTTAGCGATCAGGGAAATGCAAATCACAACAACTTTGAGATATTATCTTCCACCTATCAGAATGGCTAAAATAAAAAACACCAATGATAGCCTTTGCTGGAGAGGCTGTGGAGGAAGTGGTACCCTCATCCATTGCTTGTGGGAATGCAATCTTGTGCAACCACTTTGGAAATCGGTGTTTCGGTTTCTCAGAAAATTCGGGATCAACCTACCCCTGGACCCAGCATTACCACTCTTGGGAATATACCCAAGAGATGCCCTATTATATGACAAGAGCATTTGTTCAAGTATGTTCATAGCAGTATTATTTGTAATAGCCAGATCCTGGAAACAACCTAGATGTCCTTCAATGGAAGAATGGATGAAGAAAGTGTGGAATATATACACATTAGAGTACTACGCTTCGGTAAAAAACAATGACTTCTCGAATTTTGCATGCAAATGGATGGAAATAGAAAACACTATCCTGAGTGAGGTAACCCATATCCAAAAAGATGAACATGGGATGTATTCACTCATAATTGGTTTCTAGCCATAAATAAGGGTCACGGAGTCTACAATTGGTGAACCTAAAGAAGCTAAATAAGAAGGTGAACCCAATCCAAAACATATAGTTATCCTCTGGCCTATGAGAAGTAGGCAAAATTGCTGGGGAGGAAAGTGGGATCTTTGGGGTGGGGTGGGTTGGGGGTAAAGGGAGATGGGGAGAAAAAGGGAGAAGTGAAGCATGGGGGGAACTTGGGGAAACAGGATGATTGGGATAAAGGAAGGCTGGATAGGGGAGCACGGAAGCCCAATTCTTAGTTAAGGGAGCCACCTTAGGGCTGGCAAGAGACTTGAACCTAGAGTGGCTCCCAGGAGCCTAAGGCGATGTCCCCAGTTAGTTCCTTGGGCAGCTGAGGATAGGGAACCTGAAATGACCCTATCCTATAGCAATACTGACGAATATCTTGCATATCACCATAGAACCTTCATCTGGTGATGGATGGAGATAGAGACAGAGACCCACACTGGAGCACTGGACTGAGCTCCCAAGGTCCCAATGAGGAGCAGAAGGAGGGAGAAGATGAGCAAGGAAATCAGGACCACGAGGGGTGCACCCACCCACTGAGACAATGGGCCTGATCTATTGGGAGCTCACCAAGGCCAGCTGGATTGTGACTGAAAAAGCATGGGATAAAACCGGACTCTCTGAACATGGCGAACAATGAGGGCTGATGAGAAGCCAAGGACAATGGCATGGGGTTTTGACCCTACTTCATGTTCTGGCTTTGTGGGAGCCTCGCCAGTTTGGTTGTTCACCTTCCTAGACATGGACGGAGGGTGGCGGACCTTGGACTTTCCATAGGACAGGGAACCCTGACTGCTCGTTGGACTGGAGAGGAGGGGGAGGGAAATGGAGGCTGGGAAGAGAGGGAAACTTTTTTTTTTCCTTTTCTCAATAAAAAAAATAGATAAACTGAAAAAAAAAGACTCAATCCTGTGATTTCTGAAGGTTTCTGGGATAAGGTGGCTGATGATATTTTGCATAACTTCAAATATGCTAAAAACATTGAGCTACATATTTTAAAGTTTGTGTTTTTACTATTTTAATTATATCTCAATAAATCTGTTACCTTAAAAAATTGAGAGTTCTCTATAAATCTTTCCAAGGATTATAAGGCATCCAGAGTGGATTTTTTTTATGTTTCATAAACACTTCCTCTTCTAGGTCATTGGTAAAACTCTCTTTCCACTCACCTATTTCAAATTAAATACATGTATCTAAACACAGAGTCTAGAACATTACCACATCATCAAGGCAAACATCAAATAGACAGATATCCTGAGAATTTTACATCTGTTTAGAAATAAAGAGGGTTTTATTTTTGTCCTAATCAGATAGGAAATAGCCAAACTTGTTTATTTAACTTACCATGTTCCAAGGTCATATTTGTGATAAAATGGTAGTGCCTGAAAATGACTTTTGGCATCACTGAATATCTCAGCGAACATTTAAAAGAGACATTTCTGTCCTTTGTTTGAAAATGAAATTTTCCATGTAACTTCAGTCTTATTTTATAAGCAAAAGCAGAACACAAGTAAGAGAAAGAAAAAGACATGTGCGTGTGTGTGCATGTGTGTTTAAATGTTTGTACACAAGAGCAAAAGAGTTAATTTTGAAGACAGCATTCAGGCAATAGGAAGAGGCAAATAAATGATATCAAAGAATCTTAAATAGGTGTAATTTCCCTTATCAATGTAGATGGGGCAAACTCACAGGGCCCTAGCCCTACATGAGTTAAAGGAAATTAACAATCACTAAGAGAGGGAGAGGGAGGAAAAATATTCTTTCCCAGGGATGTTGCTCTTCATTGTTAATCCAATATTACCTACATAATAGTCAGCTTTAGAAACATACGCATGCAGGCAATACTGAACAGACTCAGAAGGCTATATTTTTACATTTATTTATATGTATACATAACCATGGAGGTGAAAGGAATCTGTGAATGGAGGAGAGAGGTATAAGTTGGACATGAGAAGTGTAGGAGTTAGTAGAGAAGAAATGATGTAATTAAAATTTTGAATATAAAAAAATCTTGCCTTTAATTAAAGCACTCCAGAGACAAAGATAGGGAGAATTCTGTGAGTTTGAGGTCAGCATGGTCCACATAGTAAGTTCCAGGCTAGCCAAGAATTCATAGGAAGATCATATCTCAAAAAAACAAACAAACAAATGAAAACAAAAACACCACCACCACCAAAACTAACAGGATCTTGCATAAGAATTAAAAGTTGTTGAAAGTAGGGAAAGACTCAGAGGGAAATGAGTGGGGATGTAAATTTGAACAAAGCACATTATACTTATATATGGTGATATATATATATATATATATATATATATATATATATATATATATATATTTGAAATTTCATGTATATATGACATTATCAAACAATAGGAATCAAAACTAATTAAAACATTATTAAAACCTTAAAAGGAACCTTAGTTTGATTTTTCTTGTTGCTTTTTTTTTTTTAATGTGTATCCCAGGCAGGCCTCAAACTTGTGATTCTCCCACCTCTGCCTCCTTCAGCAAATCCTACTGATGAGTGCTACCATGACCGGAAGAACTCTAATTATAAGCAAGGATAAGTTTTTACATACTCACTCTTTCTGGAGGAAAAAACAATGTTCTCAAAGTAGTTGACTGTAGAGTATTACAGGACAGAAGAACAAAATGTCCAAGAATCTCACAAATATCAACAACATATCATTGCATTCATTTTCTTTTTAAATTTTTTATGAATTTTTCTTTTATTTTACATACAGACCATGGTTTTCCCTCCTGCCTCTCCTCCAGTGCCTCCCTCCCATCCTTTTCTATATCCCCATACACCACTCGTCAGTCTCCATTCAGAAAGAAAGTGGCAAACCTCCCATGGGAGTCATATGAAGTTGAGGCAGGACCAAGTGCTTCCCCCCCGCATTAAGGCAGGGCTAAGTATCCCATCTTGGGGAACAGGTTCCTAAAAGCCAGCTCAGAGGCAGGGGAGGCCCTTGATCTCACTGCTAAGAGCCCCACAAACAGGCCAAGCTACAGGACTGTAACCCACATGCAGAGGGCCTAATTTGGTCCTCTGCAGGTTTCCCCACTGTCAATCCAGAATGGGTGTGCTCCCACTAGCTTGGGTCAGCTGTCTCTGTGGATTCTCCCATGATGACCTTGACTCCCTGCCTCATTTATTTTTGATTTGTTTGGATAAACTTTTAACATATTTTAAAGTTTGTTTTAATTCTGGGTCTATTCATTATATATTGCAGTGTGTTAAATAAGGTCATTTTTCCAAATATTACGTTGTATGCTGAACATACCTCCACTTCACTCTTTCCCTTTTAAAAATAATAAAAATGGGCAGTGTAGAAGGAGCTGTGGGCTGCATTCCTGCCACCCAGCTCCTGGATTCCTGGCTAGTTTATTCCCTGAAATAACAACACACAAATTGTATTCATTTAAACACTGCCTGGCCCATTATATTTAGCCTCTTCTTGGCTAACTTTCATATCTTGCTTAACCCATATTTAGTAATCTGTGTAGTACCACGAGGAGGTGGCTTACCAGGAAAGATTCAGTATGTCTGACCTGGCAGCTTGCTCCATTGCATCTGACCAGAGAGGAGAGGCATGACATCTGGCAAACTTCCCTTCTTCCCAGCATTCTGTTCCGTCTACTCCACCTACCTAATTTTCTGACCTATCAGACCAAGCAGTTTTCTTTATTGATTAACCAATGAAACAACAGATTGACAAATGACCTTTCCACATCATTTTCCCTTTTTTCTGTTTAAACAAAAAAGAAAAGCTTTCACTTTAACATAACAAAATTACATATAACAAAACAGTTATCAAGTAAGAATTATTCAGGTCTTTCATGGTATAACCTGTGTGCTAGATTCATCTTAGTCAGCAGATGAATGAAGTAATTTTTTGAAGGTGTACACAGCAACCTTTCAGGAAGGCGTGGTTTATCATACCATATTGGGATAGAAGCAATCCACAGGGTCTCATCCTCTGTAAAAACAAAAGAAGAACTTTTCCAAATCATCATAACCTTAGATCCAAATTTTGAAGTCAAGGTATTTTCAAAATATCTATGTTGAATTAGTTCAGCAGCATTTATAAACAAATACCTTTTAGCTGCTGTTGCTCCTTCCTCAGCATTCAAACAATTTCAAAGAGAGCATAATAACATACAGTATCAAGATTCTCTGTGTATTTTCCATCTTTGTACAGCTTTATTTTAACCTCTATTTCTTTTATTTTTACTTTTATTTTTTGAGGCAGGTTCTCTGTATATCTTTGTCCTGGAATAACTCTGTAGACCAGGCTGTCCTTGAACTCTCAGAGATCCATCTGTCTCTGACTCCCAGGCATTGGGATTAAAGGTGTGTCCTGCCACACCTTGAAGTTGCAGAGGTCAATCTACCTCTGCCTCCCAAGTGTTGGGATTAAAGGTTTGTACTACCACACCCAAGTATACTTTTTTTAAGAATGTTAACTTTTTTCTTTTCTCTCCCAAGACAGCATATATTTTTAAAACACAGTAAACCATTTAGAGGTTTTTTTCTCTTTGAATCTCTCTTTACTGTATATCTCTCTCTTTCTAACTACATGAGTCTTTAAGGAGAGGGTTAAATCCGTGGCTTTTATGGCTGGATCCAGCCCATTCCTTAGCTTTCCAGCCTCATGGCAGAGGTACTGCTGGAGCCATTTTTATTGCCACAATGCTGTAGCGTTTCAAGGTCCCTGCCAGCAAGCAAGCTGCAGCACAGTACTCAGAAACCACATGTCCTTTCTTGATAGCTTTATTGGAGTACAGCTGATATGTGAAAAACTGAACTATTTGTATTTAAAATGTTCATTTTGGCAAAAAGTTTCCATATGTAAAAAGCTACCATAATTAAGACAAAATAAGATTTAAAAACCTCAGAAACTATTCTAGTTCTGCTTTGTGATCGATCCTCCCTTCCCATTCCTCCCTACCAATTTACCACAATGAGTTCTACCTCCATAACAACTCTGTCTACATTCCTATAGAAACTGCTGGTTTGCTTTCTGTGGCTATAGGTTACTTTGTACTTCGTAGATTGACATTGATGTAATTTTCTGAATGTACTCCTGATTCTCACTTTTCACATAATTATAAGATGCATATATATAGATAGCATACATGAATAATTCTTTCTATTACAAATACTAAAAGTTGTTTAAGATTTCCTACTTGTATACAGTTGTTATTTATTTTTTAAAAAAAACAATCTTTTTACAATATCAAGGAGGATAAATATATGTTTTGTTTGGGTTCACCTTCACATTTAGCTTCTCTAGGATCACAAACTATAGGCTTAATGTCCTTTGTTTATGGCTAGAATCCTCTTATGAATGAGTACATACCATATTCCTCTTTTTGGGTCTGGGGTATCTCACTCAGTAAAGTGTTCTCTATTTCCATCCATTTGCATGCAAAATTCAAGGTGTCATTGGTTCTTACCACTGAGTAGAACTCTAAAGTGTATATATGCCACACCTTCTTTATCCATTCTTTTGAGGGGCACGTAGGTTGTTTCCAGGTTCTGGCTGTTACAAATAGTGCTGCTTGGAACATAGTTGAACAAATGCTTTTGTAGTATGATTGGGCATCTCTGGGTATATTCCCAAGAGTGGAATTGTGGGATCCTGAGGTAGGTTCACTCCCAGTTTCCTGAGAGACCACCACACTGATTTCCAAATTGGTTGCACAAGTTTGCATTCCCACCAACAATGGATGAGTGTTCCCCTTACTCTCCCCTTATTCTCCAACATAGGCTATCATTGGTGTTTTTTATTTTAGCCATTCTGACAGGTGTAAGATGGTATCTCGACAAGATTGCCAGGCAAAAGTTGGAAGCAGGGGGGTGAGGGTGGGTTGGGGGAAGGGTAAATGGAGAAAGAGGAGGGAGAAGGGGAGGATTGGGGAGAGCTTGCAAGAATGGGATGGTTGAGATGGAGGAAGGGAAGAAAATATCTTAACTAAGGGAGCCATTTTAGGGTTGGCAAGAGACTTGGCTCTAGAGGGGTTCCCTGATGTCCAAGAGGATTTCCCCAGCTAGGTCTGTGGGCAGCAGAGGAGAGGGTGCCTGAATTGGCCTTCTCCCATTGCCACACTGATGAATATCTTGCATATCACCATAGAACCTTCATCTGGCAATGAATGGAGATAGAGACAAAGACCCACATTGGAGCACTGGACTGGGCTCCCAAGGCCCAAATAAAGAGCAGAAGGAGAGAGAACATGAGCAAGGAAATCAGGACCGCAAGGGGTGCGTCCAACCATGGAGAAGGAGACAGTGTGACTGATCTAATGGGAGTTCACCAAGGCCAGCTGGACTGGGGCTGAATGAGCATGTGATCAAACCAGACTCTCTGAATGTGGCTGACAATGAGGCAGACTGAGAAACCAATGATAATGACACCAGATTTTGATTCTACTGCATGTACTCCCTTTTGGGGAGCTTAGTCTTTTTGGATGCACACCTTCCTAGACCTGGATGCAAGGATGGGCCTGAACTTCCCACAGGGCAGCATACCCTGACTTCTCTTAGGACTGAAGAGCGATGTGGAGGACAGGAAATGGGTGGGAAGTGGGAGGAGGTGGGATTTTTTCATAAATATATAAATAAAAACATAAATAAATAAATGACAATCTTTTTTATTTTGTATACATATCCCAATTTTCCCTTCCTTCCTTCTTGCATCCCAGGGTTGTGAACCCAAAAAGACAAACATCGCATGTAGTCATTCATAAGTGGATACTTGACTTAAAGCAAAGGATAACCAGCCAGTAGTTGTTACTTTTAGTTGGAGCTATCTACCAACCTGCTATAAACATGGGTATACAAATCTTTGGGTGGTTATATTTTTCCACTTGTTGACTAATATTTGGGACCATCGAAAACACACTATTATGATCATAGGAATTGTAGTCTATCTTGACTTTTTAGTAAAACTGTTATATTTTTTCCTCAAAAATATTTTTTCCAGTAGAATCATATAAATACCTTTTCACAAAATAGTAAAACATTAGCATAATTAGATTCTTCTTTTGTCAACAAATAACAGTTTTTATTTAAAATTATCTTATAATAATGGTAGTTAACTCTGAGTAGTGGACAACCCTTTTCCTTTATTCTCTCCATTTTCAGTTTTTATAGTCCACTGTGTATATAATTTGGAAAACGAGATACTTGAAATTATATGTCTTGTTAGGGTTTCTATTACTGTGAAGAGACACCATGACCATGGCAACTCTTATAAAGAAACACTTTTAATTGGGGTGACTTACAGTTTTAGAGGTTTAGTCTATTACCTTCAAGGCAAGACTTGGCAGCATGCAGGCAGACATGGTGCTGGAGAAGGAACTCAGAGTTCTACATCTCGATCCACAGGCAGAAGATTGCGTGCCATACTAGGCATAGCTTGAACATATAAAACTCAAGTCCTGCCCTCACAGTGACACACTTCCTCCCAACCAAGGCTATACCTCCTCATAGTGCCATTCAAACACATGAATCGATGGGGGCCATTCTTGTTCAAGCCATCACATTATATTTTTTTCTCATTATGCCCCGAAAGTGATAGTTTAAAATTATAATATCATATCACTATTTATAATCAACATTTTATAGTACATCTGAGCATCATATTAAATTATTCAGTTTTAAAATGTTCAGGTTTTTAAAAGTCTCTTCAAATACTTTCTGTTTGGAATTAAATATGAAGTTGGGCCACAATTTTTCCAGGCAAGTTCTATAATGTCTCAGTTGTCTGAATATTTTAAGACATACAAACATATGGATTTGAGTAACTTGCTTTCTGTGAGAAACAGTTCATCATACAATATGAATGAACTTCATAATTTATGAGTTTATCACATTATATTGGGCCAAAATTGGAATGCACTCGGCTTTTGAAAAGATTGGAAAGAATTTTTGGAAAAAATTTATCGAAGTTCTTTTCCCATACCTTTTCCTCCTTTGGCCATGAAACTATATTATGAAATATTGCTCTATTCTAGCACAAATTAATGTATTGTGAGAAGTGCCCTGTCCATTTTTTATTTTTTTCAAGATTTTAAAAATTACATTTATTTAATCTCTCTGTCTCTGTCTCTGTCTCTGTCTCTCTCTCTCTCTCTGTGTGTGTGTGTGTGTGTGTGTGTGTGTGTGCATGAACGTGCATTTGTGCCACAGCACATGTGTGGAGGTCTGAGGATAACTTATAGCAGTCTGTTCTCTCTTTCCATGTAGCCACCTGTTGTCCAACACAAGTCTCACACTTGGCAGAAACTGCTTTTAGCATCTGAGAAAACTTTATGGTCTCGATTCTGTGATTTTTCATGAGGCTTGGTTTCTTAGAAAATAAAGGAAACTATATGCTGTTTTATGAAGAATGGAAGGGTATTGATAATTGCTTGGCTTAAATTTTGCACACATTAGTGTTAGATATCTTTGAAGGGAATTTGAGGAGTATTATCAATAATATTTTATATTTCCTGTCTTATGGAAAACTTCACATGAGTTGTCCATACTGTTTTACAATCTCCATAAAAATCTCACAGAATTTGTATAATATGTTCTTTTATAGAACATTGAACTTAAAGAACTTCCTACCTGCCTAGAAAGGTAACGGGGAAATAAAATACAGTTTTTATGAATTCTATTGAAGGAGATAATGCTTAGTTAATCTTTATATTAGAAACTCTGCTAAATAACATTTTAACCTTGAATCAGCATTTTCTTAAGAAACTCAAATCCAAATGGATTTTAATAATATTAGATTTTCAAGAACATTAGAACAACAGGTATACAATCTGGGGGTTCTTGTTTCTATCTAATTCTCTTTGTCATACCTAACAATATGTTAATATGTCTTGAGAAGATATAGCCCACAACTGTCCTTTTAATGTGTTGTGGGGATGAGTAATATCTTGATTTAATGTTTTCAGTCAGAGATATAGAATTAGGGATTTGAGAGATATTTGAAATTTTGAAACAAGAAAAGCAGTTAAGTTTGTAATGATGTTCTCTAAAATGATTTCTAATCCACTCAAATAGAAGTTTTCTCACATTTCTGACTAAAATGCATGGATTGCAACCAAAGTCATCTTAGACAGTAAAAAAGCCAAGTACATATTTTTTTTGGTTCATGATCTCAGAACAAATAAATGTGGAGTATAATAAAATATCATAGATTTTACCCAAAACTTTTTTCTTTTTATATGATAGACAATCAATATAATTTTTTTACAAAATGATGTCGGTATTCAGGAAAAAGGAGATAAAAATAATATTGAAAAGATCTATTAGAAAAAATTAATAATATACACAGAGTAGTTACTCTAAAATAACTTAGCCATTTTAATATCTAATGATAATTACTATCAGCATAATTTTTGGTTAAAGGGGTATCCAAAATTTATAGCCATATTAACCTGTTTAATATTCAATATTGCTTGAGAATTCCCATGAAACCAATGCCTTAATTAGATTTTCAAAAAAAAAGTAAATCTGATATGGGACTAGATCTGAAACCATCATTTTTCAAAATAAAAGTAAGATATGGAGTAAATTTTTGAAGGGACTGCTTAGTTCTTTCAAAATTTAATTACACTGAGACTATTATTAGATGCCAATTAACGACCCTTGAACCATAGAAAATATATACAAAATAAAATCAGTGATTTAGTAGTAAACCAAAAATCTTATTACTTCTTTCAGTTTACCAGGTCTAACTTCATTTTCTAACAATAAAATAAATTGACCTAGCATATTTAATACCACTGATATAATCATATTCAAATAATTTAACACCATCAAACTTAAAATAATTATTCTTAGTTTTGTAAATAAAGTGTTTTATTGTACTTTTAGAATTTTGAACTAATAGATACAATAAATATTGTAGTGAATTAGAGAATAATTAAAAATCGAATTGACATTTAAGTCAAGTTTGCTTTTAACTATAAGAAAAACATATTTTATTTTTAAAATTATTTGTTTCTTGAGAAAGAAGAAATATAAGACAAACATAAGTCATTTATAATTTACTCAGTATCTGTCTTTATAGGAGAATAGGGTCTAAACTCTCGATTGCTTCTGTGGCTTTTATGCTAGGTCTAGTCGTGAGTTTTATTGGGCCATGTACTGTTACTACCCCAATGTGGCTTCTAATTAATCTGCAACAACTGGGTCCACTAGTAACAGAAATGTTACTACCTTCAAATAGAGATTTAATATTTGTACAACTTTGACGTAAAGGAAGGTTAATTTCTTTCCATTTTATCTGGCTTATCAAGAAAATGTTAGACTAGGTTGTTTGACAAGAAATTCCACATTGTCTGCAACCATTTATAGTTAGGTCTATACTGCAAATGAAATCCCTTGTGATTTTTCTCGTGTGCACATGATCTTCCATTTCTTTCTAAATGCTAATCATTTATCTCTGTGGCTGACACTCTGTCTTGAATTTCATGTCCATTCTACACCTATTTGTTGATACTATTTTTTGATGTGTGATGTTCTCTGTATATGTGTTGATTTTATTGGTTGATAAATAACACTGATTTGGCCAATGGCTTAGCAAAGTATATCGAGGAGGGAAATCTGAACAGAAATATATAGAGAGAGTAGGCAGATTCAAGCACATGCCAGCTAGCTGCCGAGGAAACAAGACATGTAGAAAATGAGGTGATGCCACAGCCACATGGCAATACATAGACTGATAGAAATGGGTTAATTTAAGATGTAAGAGTTAGGTCTAAATACACCTGAGCCATTGGCCAAACAGTGTTGTAATTAATATAGATTCTGTATGATTATTCGGGTCTGAGTGGTTGGGAAACAGAAGCACAGTATCTGTATATAATTTTTTGTATCTATTCTCTGTGAGCAATAAGCATCCAATTATAGAAATACATGCTTAGAGAAGAGAAGTGATGTCTCCATCAGTATTTTTTCCAACACTGACATAATATGACCTGTTCCTCATAAATTTTTACCTAATATGGGAATTTTACTATTAAATAAACTAATTGCATGTCTTTTTAGACAGCACTATGCTCCACTACTCTCAAATATAGCCAACAAAGTAGTTGGTTAGTGCCATAATATTTGTGTCACTCTTGTACCAGTAGGTTTTTGCAGGCAAATAGCTGTTGTGGATGACAGGGTTTGTAGCTTGATGATATTCATGGTTGTTTTTCTCTTAGAGTAGCATGTAAAGTATCTTCCAACACCATGAATACTAGTCATTAGGGTCAAAGCTTCTAGTTAAGCACCAGTTCAATTTCTACAGCTTTGATATCATAAGCAGCATCTTCAATAATAGGGCTTTATTGTCAGGTTGTTGTGGTTAACTAACAGCATCAACAATAGACCCGTTGTGCTTGGGGGTAGGCTTTATGACATCCATTTGGCCAGTTGCTCAAAAAAAAAAATGTAACTCACTCTTGACAATGGAGGTTTTACCTGATGGTATAAGAAGTGTAGTTTGGGCAATGTAACTCACTCTTGACAATGGAGGTTTTACTTGAAAGTATAAGAAGTGTAGTTTGGGCACTGTAACTCACTCTTGACAATGGAGGTTTTACTTGAAGGTATAAGAAGTGTAGTTTGGGCAATGTAACTCAC
Organism: Microtus oregoni; assembly: GCF_018167655.1. NCBI lineage: Eukaryota > Metazoa > Chordata > Mammalia > Rodentia > Cricetidae > Microtus > Microtus oregoni. Next base: position 8,248,500 of record NW_024543873.1, read on the forward strand.
TCTTGACGGTGGAGGTTTTACTTGAAGGTATAAGAAGTGTAGTTTGGGCAATGTAACTCACTCTTGACAATGGAGGTTTTACTTGATGGTATAAGAAGTGTAGTTTGGGCAATGTAACTCACTCTTGACGGTGGAGGTTTTACTTGAAGGTATAAGAAGTGTAGTTTGGGCAATGTAACTCACTCTTGACGGTGGAGGTTTTACTTGAAGGTATAAGAAGTGTAGTTTGGGCAATGTAACTCACTCTTGACAATGGAGGTTTTACTTGATGGTATAAGAAGTGTAGTTTGGGCAATGTAACTCACTCTTGACGGTGGAGGTTTTATTTGATGGTATAAGAAGTGTAGTTTGGGCAATGTAACTCACTCTTGACAATGGAGGTTTTATTTGATGGTATAAGAAGTGTAGTTTGGGCAATGTTTTCCTCATTATGAGATTGAAGGACGACTCCGTGATATGGAACCCATTCCTGGCACTGTTAAAGTATCCAAGAAATTGAATCTGAAAAAGCCATGGACCCAGGGGGAAAATCTACTTTTTATTATTTTGCTCAAGGAGCATAACAATAAAATGACTCCTAATGAGATACTGATATACCCTTAGACTAGTGCATTTCTCAAATTAGAGAATAAGATAACTATTTTTAATAGAAGAAACTTATCACAGAGACTTACAACAGGACAATGTGCAGAGAGGGAGAAACTCTGAAGCAGTCAGCCCTAAATAGGATGTTTTTATCAAACCCCTCTCTCAAGGCCCAGGAATTTATGCAGAAGAGGAAGCAGAAAGATTGTACGAACCAGAGGAGGTGGTTGGATGACTCACAGGAAGAAGTGTCTTTCAGATACCAAAGGACTGATCAAAAAATATTAACTCACTGAGACTGCATTAGCATTTACCAGACCTATACAAGTTCAAACGAGACAAAATCCCAGCACCAAAATAAGGACATGGTTACAAAATCCCACCCTCTATCCAAGATGCTATTTGCAATTTATATTCTTATGAAAGAGAAAAAGTTTTCTCCAATGGACTGTCATTGGGTACATCAAGAACACTCCAGAGCAAGTCCCAGGGCCAGGAATAAGTAGTTAGCCAATATAAAAATGTACTCCCTGCCGGGCGGTGGTGGCGCACGCCTTTAATCCCAGCACTCGGGAGGCAGAGGCAGGCGGATCTCTGTGAGTTCGAGGCCAGCCTGGTCTACAAGAGCTAGTTCCGGGACAGGAACCAAAAGCTATGGAGAAACCCTGTCTCGAAAAATAAAAAATAATAATAATAATAAAATGTACTCCCTGGGACTTTTAATGTTTTGAACAATTTTTATTACTGATTTTGTTTGTAAGTTTTTTATTTTGGTTTTGTTTTGGATTTTTTCTTTTGAGAGAGAGAGATCATAAAATTGGGTGTGTAGGAGGGCAGAGCAGAACTGCAACAAGGTGAGGGAAGAAAAGACCTGATCAAATGTATTATATGAAAATATCTTAAAAAATTAAAACAGGATTTTATTTGTGAATATGTGTGCATATTCACATAGATTCACACATGTATGAATACATGTGGAGGCTGGAAGTCAACTTCAGGTGTCATTCATCAGGTGCAGCTTACCTTGTCTTGGAAAACAGAATCTTTCATTGGCTTGAAAGTAGGCTTGTCTGAGTGATCATTGAGCTAGAAAGATCCCCCTGTTCCTCCCACTTCAGCTGTAGGATTCCCGAAGCATGCTACTACACTCAGCAGTTTTACAGGGCTGCTGGATCGAACTCATGTCTTCATGTTTGTGGCACAAGCACTTTAGTGACTGCCCTATCTCTCCTGCCTCCAAACAGGACTCTCTCGAATGTAGCTGTTTTCAGATATATCTGAAGTTGTGTCCTGCAATCTTCTCAATATCCTGCCAGTGAGCAGAGATTAAGATATTCAGTGGTTTCTTATTCAGTGTACTGTGGTATGTGTATGTTCTTCTCAGTTTGCATTAAACATATGCCTCATGTGCAAATACTTAGTAACTGGATGATAAATCTTTCCTTAATAATAAAAAGCCATAACCCATGGCCCTGGAAAGAGAAATTTGGGCCATGTCTAAGTTCTTTAAAGCGCAAGTTTAATACATATTAAATTCACATAAAAACTTCCTCTAGTGTGAATAAAGGTTTCGTGTCTGTTCTCCACATTACCTGAAGGTGGCATCCTTTACATAAACTGATTTTTCAGGCCCAGAAAGAAAGGCACTTTTATTTTATATGCGTACATAACTCTACAAAGATCAAACAACTACAGGCAAATACAATACTTAACAGAGTCCATTCAGCCAGAAATTTAGATACTTTATGTGCATCTCAAATAAAACAATGAAAAGAAATATATGAGGGAATGTCTCAGGTATAGCTACAAGACCAGACCATTAATGAGAAAGAGAGCAGATAAATCCAGATTGTGACTTGAAAATTAATGTTCTATGCTCTACCAAAGAATAAAGTAACATGATTCAAAAGTTTTTCATGGTGATAGTAACTATGAAGTGCTGTAGGAGGTCCTTCTGTCTTTGTGTTGCTTTCATCAGTTAATAAAGAAACTGCTTTGGAACTTTGATAGGGCAGAACATATGTAGGCAGGGGGAAACAAGATGGAATGCTGGGAGGAAGAAAGCAGAGTCAGAGAGATGCCCTGGATCCTCTGTCTGAGATTGATTCTGGTTAGAATCTTGCTGGTAAGCCACTGCCACATGGTGATATACACAGTTTAATAGAAATGGGTTAAATCAAGATGTGAGAGTTAGCCAATAAGAGGCTAGAGCTAAGGGGCCAAGCAGTGATTTAATAAATAAACTTTCTGTGTGGTTATTTTGGGCCTATGCCAGCCGGGTGACTGGGACAAACAAGCAGGCCCTCACCCTACAACAATGATACAGAAGGAACTGCCAGTGTATAGCAGATGTATTTTTCAAATGTACAGCATGTAGGGCATACACCTTTAATCCCAGCACTTGGGAAGCAGAGTCAGGCAGAGTTATACCTGTAGCTCTGAGTTTGAGGCCAGCCTGGTCTACAGAGCAAGTTCCAGGTCACCTAGTGCTAAACAGTAAAACCTGGTCTCAAAACACACATAAAAAGAAGAAAATGAAACAAAAACAAGAAAATAAAATCAACCAAGAATGGCATCATACTTGCTGTAGGTGCCATATGATCCAAGTTTGCTCTCTAGAGCTCACATGAAGGTAGAAGAAAAGAATAGACTCAACATTGTTGTCCTATGACGTCTGCACCTGCACAATGCACTTGCATGAACAGGTACATACAATAACATAAAGGAAATATACACATATACACATGTTGGAGGGAGGCCATTTATTTGTCCCGTCCACGCAGCACCAAAATAATCACACAGAAACTGTATTAATTAAATCACTGCTTGGCCTATTAGCTCTAGATTCTTATTGGCTCACTCTTATATTATTTTATCCCATTTCTATTCATCTGTGTCTTGCCACATGGCTGTGGCTTACCAACTAAAGTTCCTGGCATCTATCCCTGGTGGCTCAATGGCTTCTCTTTAACTCTGCTCTTCTTCCTCCGAGCATTCAGTTTAGTTCTCTCCACCTAACGTAGATCTACCCTTTCAGGCCAAGCCAGTTTCTTTATTCATTAACCAATAAAAGCAACACATAGACAAAAGACTTCCCACAGCATACACACAAGTGAAAAAAGGATCAGAGAGATGGCTCAGCAGGTTGAATAACTTTCTGCCAAGTCCAATGACCTTTGATCTCTACACAGTCTCCTTACCATTCATGCTCACATGCACACATCATACACACACACACACACACACACACACACACACACACACACGACAGATTTTTAAAGTAAACATCTTTAAGAAGAAATTTTCCTGTCATTGGTGCTGCAGACCCTGTTTAAAATAAACTTTTTCAGGCTTCCCAAATCTTCCACAACAGTTACAGACAAAGAGTAACTTCTGGTGTTTAGAGATTATCTTAGAAATGATAGTAGATTATTTGTTCCTGATTTTAATAAAATTATGAATTATATAATGAGTCAAAAATATAACAGCATCCTCATACTTTCTCTACCTTTGAATTATTCTGTTTACTTCAGCCCACACTGGAACAAAGTGTCAAAGGTGAGATTTTAGGGTGTGGTTAGACATTGTAACATTGTGTGACACAGAGACATCATTGAAAAGCTACCAGAGCTGTAACTCCAAATATCTAGAGTTTAAACAATTCTTTGATAATTAGAAGACAAGGTGGGATGAGAATTTTCTGTGATGGACCTTATGTACTTTAATCATACATAATGCTCTAATGCTTTAAAAAGAGTTTTCAATATCCCAGTACTAGGCAGAACCTGGAGCCCTGAAAACTGGACTTCACAAGCACTTTCTTGCTTTGAAGTAAAGAATGAAAGCTAAAGAAAATGAAGATCCATCTCTATGACGAATGATAAAAGCTCTCTTTTTGTCACATTCCACTCTTTCATTTGTATGTATCTAGAGGCAGATGGCAAACAGTAGCCTCAGCAACATCTGACCTATCATTTGTCCATGCAAGTAAAGTTTTATTGGGGCTTTGCCACACCCATCCATTTAAGTGGACTCTGGTTTGTTTTATAAGACTTCTACCTCATGTTTTAGAAGTTGTGATAGAAATTATCTGTCTACAAGCCTGGAAATATTTACCTTTACAGCAAAAGCCTGCCAATTTGACCATAGATTGCAAAATCCATGTCCCTCTACTGCATGAAGATAAATGCTGTGTGGGAATGGTATTCTCTTCCTAAAGCAAAGTGCCTGACATATAATCAGAGCTCAATATGAATGCCACCCTGAGCATATTCCAATGACCCTCTTTTCATACACAGTTGAGTAAAATGTTACATTTGGGGGTAATAAAATCATGAAACATAACCAATACGATTGAGATAGAATTAGGCCCAAAAAGCCACCCGAGTCATAGTAGAGTTTTATATTGTGTTGTGACAGACAAAAAGACATAGAGGTTAATGTTTACAACAGTCTTAAGCCCATTTCTGGTTGTCAGGGGAATCATGACAGTTGTCCTGCTTCACTCATTTGGTCACTGTTTTTCAAAAATGAAAATCTTTAAAGGTAAGAATACCTAAAAAAGAAAAAGACTGAGTGAAAAGATAAACATATTTGATGTGAGATTCCCATCTGTAGGCTGTGATTACCATTAGTGAATAAGGAAACTGCTTTGGCCTATAGCAAGGCAAAACTTATCTAGGTGGGGAAAACTAAACTTAATGCTGGGAGAAAGAAGGCAGAGCCAGTGAGAAGCCATTTAGCCCCACTGGAGATAAATGCCGGAACTTTAGCCAGAAAGTCACAGCCTGGTGGCAATGTACAGATTAATGGCGATAGTTTAAAATATGAGTTAGCCAAGAATGTGCTTAAGCTATTAAGCTATTAGCCAAACAGTATTGCAAATAATATGGTTTCTGTGTAATTATTTCTGGGCTGAGCAGTAGGGAACAAACAAGCAGCCTCCAACAACACAAATTAATCAAAACCCTTATCAATATGACAAATACACCTAAGCAAATGCTTAAAAATTCGGAAGGAATATTTGCTTGAGTACCTGAGTTGGATATTTAGGGGTCCACACAGGAGAGAACTAAATCCTACATCATATCCACACATGTGTCTTTTCATGCACTCCAACACATTTACACATCCTCCACACAGAGACATACATGTATAATAAATCAATGCAATAATAGAAACATAAAATGATTATACTATTATAATCAAGATTATGTGGTACTGGCATACTGATACCCAGATATATCCAAGAGTTAGTACTAAATATAAAATTAGCATACATTATGATAAATATCTTGTTCATAAGGCTATTAGGATAATTCAATGGAAAAACAAAACTGTCCTCAACAAATAATTCTGGGAGAACTAGATATCCACATTCAAAATGATGAACCTGGAACCTTGTATACAATACAAAATAATTAAGTCAAAGTGAATTAAATATCCACAAAATTATATCTTTCAAAAGCACACAATCTTCATTCTTCATGACTTTGCTTTTGGAAAGGTATTAAAAGCATAATAAGAAAATTGGGTAGCTAAATGAGAATTCATCAAATTTAAACAAGATTCTGTTTCAAAGAAGACTATCAAAAGCAAAAAGTAAAATCCATTGAATGGGAATGGATATTTCTAAATCAGGTAGATAAGAAGAGTCTAGCATCTGGAGGATATGAAAATCTGTGCTCTTTACAAAATAGAGGCAAATAACCCAATTTTATATGGCCATAAAATTTAAAATCACATCTCCCCAATGCAGACATGGATTTCGAACATTCACATGAAAAGGTCCTTGATCATAGTGATGTAAATATAGTAGTCATGTATGAAAAAATTACTTGATCACATGGTCATAGGGCTAAAGAAACCAAAACCACAGTGGAATACTATTTCCCATTAACTTAGACTGCATCATGAAGACTAACTAATAATGAACATAAGCAAGAATGTGAGGAAATAAAATCTTCACTCTTTGCTATTAAGGATGCAAAAGTTGTAGATGTTTTGGGCAATAGTTTTTCAATTCTTCAAAATTGGTTTCATTTTCATTTATGTGTACTTTTGTGTATTCATGTGTGTAGAAATTAACCTTAAGTGTTGTCCCTTAGGTCCTATGCACCAAGTTTTCAGATGGGAGCCTCAAAACTTGCCTGGAGCACCAGGGGTTCTTTTCTGTCTCTGCAGCTCTGAGATTACATGAACAGTGGCCTTTTGCGAGGTTCTGCTGATCAAACTAAGGTCCTTATGCTTTATCGATTGAGCTATCTTCTCAGGCCTCATCTACTTAAATTTTTAAATGAGTTACCATGTGATCTAAAAAGTTCTTTCCTAGGAAATGACCCAAGAAAATTCAAAACATATACTTAAACACAAAGTTGTACATAACTACTCATTACATCATTTTTCAAAATAACCTAAAGGTGGAAATTATCTTAATTCCAATGCATATCAGTAAATGGATAAGCAAAATCTGTTATACCCATACCATATAATATTACGTAGTCATAAAAAATAAATGAAGTGTTGATATAAGCTATAAGAATGAACCATGAAAACATGGTAAAAGAAGCCAAATCCCAAAACAAGTATTGTATGAAAACATTGCTTACATGTCCAAAATTAATAAAACTATGGGGGCATAAAAGTGTAGCATGGTTGAGGAGAAAGAATGGTTAGATAGTGACTGCTAATGGATATGCTCTGAGACTAGTTAGTGGTCATTGCTGTGCATATACTAAGACACATTAAATTTTACACTTAAATATGCTAAGTATGACATATTGTAGTATATGAACTGTGTATTATTTTTTAAATGAAGTAACCATGAGAAGATGGAGAATGTATAGGCACACAGTGTGTATATTTTACTACTTTGGGACTTGTTACAGAGACACAAAAGGATTCTTAGAGAGGCCAAAATGGTCAAGTAATGAATAATCAAAATAAGAAATATTCTCCATGTTTGGAGGTCTAAGAGGAATCAGTAGAGTGATAGCAGCTGAAAACATTATATAGAAACAATGAACATGTCTGACTGGTTATCTAACTGCAGCAAAGAACATGTGGGATGTTTTTGTGCAATTGGTCTCTTATATGACTTAAATAGCTTCTGTGCTCAATCAGAGGGAAGAACCAAAAGAACGAATTAATCTTTCTCTGTGTAATATTTATATTATGTTGACATGAGTTGTGTTTTTTTTCTAGAAAACACACACAGAGATTTAATGGTGGTTATTGTGTAATTGACAAAATGTTGATGTATCCAAACAAGTGAAAAGGAGGAAAATAGACTAAACTCCATTTATTAATTTTCCAGTTCGAAAAACAAGGAAGAGTCCTTGCAAAATTGCATGTTTCTGCTGAATGATAAGGGTGACACACTGCTATATTTTCAGAATCGTATTTTCTCATACCACTTCTTGTTGCGTAGATCACTTATAGTCTGTTTGCATTATAAATTTTTGATTATTCTAGAAATGTAGCATTTTATTGATTTGTCCTAAATCTGGACAGGAGAGAGATGAGACACTCAACAACAGATAACTATGTCCAGCGCTGTGAACAGACAGAATAGAAGGGAGCAAAGGTGTAGTCAGAATGATGTGTGCTGGATTTCTGTACAATTTCAATTCGTTCCACATTAGTGATTTGACAAAAATCAGTGCTCAGAAATCTGTTTGTGTAGCATGAGCTCTGTCACTGTTATAATAGCCATGCATTATGGATTTATCAAAAGATTAAATAAACAAATGTTAAACAAACAAATGTTCATGGCATGCTAAATTTTTAGTATAGCAGCTCCTCCCTCCCTCTCTTTTTTAGGCTTCAGAAAATATAGAAATATAAGAAAATATGCTGGCTTGTGTTGGATTCATGCATGCTACCCTAAACAGGCATTAAGAACAGTAAGGGTCTGTACCACCACTGATTGTGTGTGCAGAAATGATTTCCCCTTCCTGTGTCAATTATAGTTTATTTAAAACATCTGTGTGTTTTATTAGGCACATATCATTGTACCGATGATCAGACCCTTAGATATATGCTTATGTCTTTTGTACAGATGATCAGACCCTTAGATATATGCTTATGTCTTTTGTACAGATGATCAGACCCTTAGATATATGCTTATGTCTTTTGTACAGATGATCAGACCCTTAGATATATGCTTATGTCTTTTTGCATCTTATCTTTTTGGAGTCACCCACATTAAAAGATCATTTCCAATCAAAAAAAATAAAAATAAATATCTGTGTGACAAAGAGGGGGGAAGGAGCCAGAGAAAGAGAGAAGGGAAATAGAGGAGGGAGTGAAGGAAAGGGTGGGGAAGTAAGGGGAGAAGAGGAGGGGATGATTATGCTCACAGGAGATCAAGCGAAATGGTAAAAAAATCTTGTTTCTCACCTTAGAACTGCCTGGCAGTGCAAAGTAATCTGTATGTGGGTGCGCTACTATGGTTCCTGTCACAAAATAAACGCAAATGGATTGGAAGCCATAAAATTTAAAACACCAAGAAGCTCTGAAAATATAACCTGATTGATTTTTTAAATTTTCTGATTAAGAAATTTGGTGGGTGAAGCAGATTTCTCTTAGAAAACACTGCACTGTTTAGTAGCATTTTCACTGATTAAAGTGATTTGAAATGAAAGCTTATTTCCAGAAATTTCAAGATTAAAAATTCAAATGTCTGTATATTACTGTTCCCCTCTGTCTCTTTAAATTTTGTCCTTTATAATTATATTCTTAAACAATATCTCCGATTCAATGGCACCTCACCTATTTACATTTGTCCTTAATAATTGTGGCATATGGCTTTTCAAGTATTTTTATTTGTTCTTTAACAATTTTATACATGTGTATGCTTTATTTTAATCATATTCACCCCATTAATTGCTTTCATCTTTGTCACTCTGGAATGTTTCTTCTTCCTAGCACACCCCCCTCTATTTTCATGGCCTTTTTTGTGACCCACTGAGTTCAGTTAGGATCACCTACATTAGCATAATTATGTGTTATTTACCAGAACATTGACAACTTATCAGGGGCCACACCACAGAAAAGAAGTGGCTCTCCCATGTAGTCAGTTACCTGCTAACAGAACATTGTGCAGTGGTAGGGCCTCACAAGCCCCTCCCTATTCACAATATAATGTTGACAAGCTCCATATTGCACAGGTATTGAGCAAGTAGTCACAGCTACTATGAGTTAACTGGTACAATGACAGTGTAGGGTCCCAAAAAAGTGTTACACGACACTCCTCCCCATCCTCCAAATCTGACATCCTTTTCATGCTCTCTTCTGCAGTGTTCACTGTGTATTTAGTCCCATTTAGAACTGAGTACTTAACTAATTGTGGAATCTATCAAATTCCATGACTGCAAGTAGGAACTGCAGGCAAATTGTCTTTGGAGCCTCTGTGTTTTATTTTCCCTGCTTATATCATCACCCCATTTGTCTCTGTGCATGAATATATGTGCCTATATATGTATGCATGTATGTATAATGTATGCTATATGTATATTATCTATCTTTCTATATCCTATATTTCTTTATATCAAGATCTTGTTTTATCTGGCTAAAAAATAAGGTTATACTTAATGCAGACATATCTGTATTTTTAATTTTAAATTTTTAAAGACTTCATTTTTGTTTCCTTTTAAAAATTATTATTTTGATACAGTAGTTCACTATATATGTGTGTGTGTGTGTGTGTGTGTGTGCGTGTGTGTGTCACACATATTTCACATGTCAGCTATAAAGTTCAGTTAGATGAACACCTATGTTACTTTGATTTAAAGTCTGGAATATAAATTTACTTAAAACTATATGTCTGTTTTTATTCCTTGTTTCTTCCGTATCACATAACTGTCACTTTAAAATTTGAATTAATACTTTGTTTCTTATTTTTATTTATCTTCCAAATATTATTTTAATACAGTTAAGCATTATAAATAGTACTATTCTACTGATTGCTTTTTCCCTTAACTATCATATTTCTAAAATCCATGTATGTTTTGGGAATAATAGTTCTTAATATAATAATAGTTTTTCTGCTATGTAATATTCTATTGTGAATATGCCACAATTTATTTATTCATATTTATTTTCATTTTTTAAAGATTTATTATGTATACAGTGTTCTGTATGTATGCTTGCTGTCCGGAAGAGGTCACCATATCTCATTACAGATGGTTGAGAGCCACCATGTGTTTGCTGAGAATTGAACTTATGACCTCTGGAAGAGCAGTCAGTGCTCTTAACCTCTGAGCCATCTCTCCAGCCCTATTTATTCATTTTTAATAAATTGGTATGCAGGTTAGTCTAATTTTTTTCTTTACTTGTATGAATTTGGATAATGGGAACACTACCAGAAAGTCCATAAATAGGTCCATACTTATCACTCCGCACAAAACTGAAGTCCAAATGTATCAAAGACCTCAACATAAATCCAAATATTCTGAACCTGATAGAAGAGAAAATGGGGAATAGTCTTGATCTCATGGACAGAGGAAATAACTCTCTGAACATAGTACCAACAGCGCAGGAACTAAGATGAACAATTAATAAATGAGACCTTATGAAACTGAAAAGCTTCTGTAAGAAAAGGGAACTATTGGTAGGACAAAGCATCAGCCTACAGAATGGGAAAAGCTTTTTACCAATTCCACATCCTATAGATATTTATTATTCAAAAATATATAAAGAATGCAAGCAGCTAGCTGGGTATAAAATAACAAGCAAATAATCCAGTTGAAAATGGGGGTACAGATCTAAGCAGAGAATTCTTAATAGAGGAATCTCAAACGACTGAGAAACACTTAAAATACATGTTCAACATTCTTAGCCATCAGGGAAATGCAAATCAAAATTACTTGGAGATTCCATCTTACTAGTCAGAATGGCTAAGATCAATAACACAAGTGACAGCTCATGCTGGCAAGACGTGGAGCAAGAGAAACACTCCTTCATTGTTGGTGGGAGTGAAAATTTTATCCACATTTTATGTTTAGCAAGTTGTTCTTGGTTTAAAACTCTGTTAGCTAGAAAATGTATTCTTTAATATTTCCTTTTAAATATTTGTAAAAGTACTGATATTCACATTTGTGTTGTTAATCAATATAAATCAATTTTTTTGTGATCCAGTTTTATATATAGGTATAAAAGTACCTATATAGTATAATTTATTGTACATTTTCTCTTTTATGTGAAACTTGTGATAACTATTTCCATGGTGTAATAACTACATATACATTTTGGACCTTCACAATTTTATTACTTCATGATCATTTGTCATATTTAGTGTTTATTTTCATGTTTCCATACATATGAGTGCATGTGTATGTATGTTTGTGAGGTGTATGTGAAGTGTATGCACAAGTGTGCATGCAGGTTTATATACACAGATGCAAGAGAGGTACACTAGGTATCCTCTCTCCTTTCCTCCCTCCTTCCCTCTTTTTCTCTTCCTTTACCCTTTGATGCAGGATTTTACCCTGAACTTTTTGGCTATGCAGGTACACAGAAAATTTCAAGAACACTTTTCCATGGCAATGGGAGTCTATCTCTGCTTCTCATGTTTGTACAGCACGTGATCTAAACCACTGAGCCATTTCTTCAGCTCCACTTTGTCTTTTAATAAGAGTTGTCAAGAGGCAAGCAGTACTTTCCATCTTATTTTCTTTTCAAATATGTCTTGTTGCTAGTCTTTTGTTCATAAACATATAAATGCACCAAAGCATGTTAGAATGAGTTTATCAAATGACATAAATATTGGAATTATGAGTACAATTAGAATAAATGTATACATTAATTCTCATAGAATTTAAAGCTCTGGGATATTTTTTCTATATACATAAATAGCACATATTAGAATAGTTTTTAGATCTTCTTTCATGGCTTCAGAAAGATTATGTCTGCAAACAGAAAACAAGGTAATTGCAACTGTCCTACAAATAGTGTATATGTTAATGCTAGCTGGTAAGTCTTCTATATAAAATATAAGAAAATGAGATACTAAAACACCTGAAAAAAATAAAGTCAAAAATAGATGGGTACTTCCAAAAAGATCAGAGACTGAAGCAGCAGACCTGGAGTATGCAAGGAGCTGCATGGGGTTCTCTGCATATATGTTAAGGCTACTAACTTGATGTTTATGTGCAAATCTTAACAATGGGAGCTGTTGTGTCTCTGACTCTTTTTCCTGTTCCTGGGACTCTTCGTCTCTTATTGGGCTGCCTTGTTCACTCTTCATATGAAGTCTTTGGCCTTGTCTTATTATATCCTGCTTTGTTATGTTTGAGTGTTGTTTCTTGAAGACCTGCTCTTTTCTGAAGGTAAATGGAGGGGATGGATCTAGGTGAAAGGGCAGAATGGGGAGAGGCTGGGAGGAATGGAGACAGAGGAAACTGTTGATGTGGGATTCCGCTCTGTCTACTATGAATATGTTGTATTGTCATTAGTTCATCAAGAAGTTTGGAATATATTCTATGGGAGAAGAAACTATTTTCAATAATTTTTTAAGAACTGGAATACTTTCAAAAATCAAATAGAAAAAAATAAGAATTAAATGGTCAATGGCAGATAATACACAACAGAAAATAAGATTAATACACTTGAAGTCAAGCCAGAATAAAATATGTAACAACAGGGCTGGATTTGTAGTGTTGTGGTAGAATACTTGCCTAACTTGTGTGAAACTCTGGGAACAAAAGTCATTTGACATATAAACAACTTTTTTTAAAAAAATTGATAGAAAATGAAGTATAGAACATATAAGTAGAGTATAATGACATGGTCAAAATGCATTCAATTTTTACCTCAGAAATAGAGAAAGGGACTACTTAACAAAACATACTTTAAAATAAGTGTTTCCAAATATCATGTGCCTTTTCTTAGACAATGAAAGTCAAATGAATTCAAAGAAAATCACATTAACTTTATCATAGTAAAATTGTTAGGTATCAGGAATGAAGGTCAATGAAGGTTGTGAAGTAAAAATCTTCAAAGCATTCATGGTGGGGATAATGATACATTATCTTCAAAGAAATCACTAGAAGCTGGAGAGATGATGTTCCAAAAGAAATTATGAATGGCAGAATCAATTCAACAGTATCTTTAAATGCATTGGGAAACACTTCTGTCTTAGATGTGTAAATGTAGATCTTTTCCAGTATATTTCTTAAGCAAAACAACTTTAGTAAAAGCAAGCAGTAAAAATCATCAGAGATGTAGAATTCTTGTTGAGAGACCCAGGCCTCAGCAGATCTGTGAACCCTAGCCCTAGCACAATCCTTTAGTACCCTGGTATGAGCTCAGAGCCAGTGAAAGAAACACAGCCTGGATTTGGAACCAGAGGCAGTGGGGATAAACTTCATCCCTGAAGCCAGAGCCAGAGAAAAACACCCTAACACTGAAACCAGAGGCAAAAGAACACAGTTTACCTGTAGAATAAGATCCTGTTAAAGCAATTTGCCCTGGACCTAAAATTGGAGCCTAAAAACTATAAAGCACCAGAGAAAGAAACACAGTTTGACCCCAAAATCAGAGCCATCTCTCCCCTAACCAACTGAAACACAAAACCCAACAATCCCTGAGCAGGAAAATCCAACCAATCCCTGATCAGGGAAGTAGCTGCATCTAGGCTAGAGGTTTGACCTCCCCCTTACCAGGAGAGCTCAGTCAGGTAAGCATGACTGCCCCAGAACTTCTGACCTTAGCTCTGAGGTAGGGACAATCAGAAGGGGGCAGCACGACACCCCACCGAAAAGGACCAAACAGGAACCAGCAACATCTCATCCCACAGGGAGAGGCCAATCATAAATGAGTATACAACATCGCGTGTCCTTGTGGTGAGACAACAAATGTTGAAATTCTCCCTAGACACAAGGCAGCTTAGTAAGGATAACCCTAGTCAGAACTTGAGTCAATTCCAAGTTTGTAGCTGTGCAAGTTTGGAATTTCCCTCCCCCTTTTGCCTGGTCATTATAATAACACCCCTCCCCCATCTTTTGGGGATCTCTTCTGCTCTGCTCCTGCTGCGGGCTGACTCTGCCAGGGACCTGCCTTGACTTGCAATAAAGACTCTTTGCTTTTGCTTCAGATTGAGTCTTTTGGCAGTAATTTGGGGATCCAGACTTTGGGTATTAACACTTGGCAAGACAGTCTCCAAAGGCCTGGGAATACTAAATATTCTGAAATCTCATCTGTACAGAGCTCCATTTTGTAATACAGCTAAGCAACTTCAGTATTTCTCTCCTCCGAGTTTTATGGCCTTGGCCCGATTGGCATTTTGATTGCAAGTATTAGAGGACAATTCACTCTATGAGTAATTAGGACATAATTCAGAATGTTCCATACTCTACTTATCTCAGAAGATATGCATGCTAACATTTCTTTAGAAATATAGTAAGAAAGAAAGAGCACAATGTGGTAGTCAAGATTATCTAGATGCCTGTCGTTCTTGGATAATGTTTCATTCTTCAAAGTGTTTGCAATTGGAGATGAAAGTGCTGTTCTTTTATACAAACTATAGTCCTAAAGAGAGATGGAGTAACTGAAAGTATAATCCTATAGGTTTATCTTAAGTAGTTCCATCATTGAGCATGCAGTGAAATTTAATCCTTGGTAACCAAAATGTGAACTCATTCAAAATTTTTGAGGATATATACCATACAAAAAAGAAAAATATTCCAGTGATTTGAATAAAATAACATTTTTTTTCTAAATAAATGTTTGTCATTTGTTCTTACTTTGGTTGTAGTAAATTTTTATGAATTTCAAAAATTTTGACCAAATTTTACTAATTAATAAAAGATATCAATGTATAATGCATAATAAATTACAATAATGTGAAAAGGCTCTTAATCCTTATAGTAATGTGATTTTGTGAGGCAAATCATAGAAACCACTGCTTTATTTTTTGTGATGCTTGGGATTGAACCCAGGACCTAAGGAATGCTATGTATATGGACTATGACTAAGGTACACCCAGCCACAGACTTCCAGCATTTTTTTAAGTTCTACCTTATTAACCTATATTACATAAGGTAATTTTCACACAAATATATAATGTACTTAGGGCATATCATGCTTCATCTTCATGGCTGCCCTGACCTACGCTATGAAGTAATTGTCTAATATTTCAGAATACTCTAATTATGGAGAAAACTTCGAATTTTTTTCTGATTAAGCTATTAACTTAAACTATTAACATGTGAAGTTCAATTATAATATAACTTCATTATTTACTAAGTAATATGCATATGTAATTTATTAAGACAATACTAACCCAATAATAGATAAAGATACCTTTTTTATTTACATATAGGCAATATCTAGGTTAGATAATGGTTTTAAGGGTATTATGTTCTTGGGCAAACAACTTAAATTCTGAGATTCCATTTTCTTGTTTTTAAAATGAATAGCTACTGTAAGAACAAAGCTAATGAACTGCGTAGTCTCTACATTTCTAAACAAGGTTTAGAAATTAAGGGAAATTTATACACAAACATTCATCCTTTAAATCTCTGTATATGATAATAGGAAAATCACTATATACTATCATTTGAATGTTATAAATGTCATAGGGTTGACAAAACCTGAGTAGCAATATTCATGATGCTACTGCAGTTGAACAGAACACATGATATTCTCTAAAGCTGTTATATTGCTTTATAATGAGCATCCCAGAATAAGTAAAAGACTAGACTTTCAATTCTTCAAGAAACCATTTGGCTCTATGTATCTGTCTAAATTTGAAAGATAAATTTCACATGGACAAAAGGGAACCTAGGAAAAAGAATACTACACAAGTAGTGGGTTCACACTGAAAGATTCTAAGGGCCATTCTTGGATTTGTTAAAATACAGTGTCTGCAAACTTACATAGTATAATATATTTATTCTATAAATAATCAGCAAAGGTTCACAAAGGAGTGACATCCCTTTGTGCACTGTCAGCGACACACAGGATAGGTAGAAGGTTTGGCTCTAATTTCTGGTGTGCTTTAGCAATTTTGCAATTACCAGGTCCTTTAAAAATACTGGAGCTGTCAAAGTAATGGTGCCTAATGATAATCTGCCATACTCATAGATTGGTGTCTAGCCCAATTGCCATCAGAGAGGCTTCACCCAGCAACTGGCAGAAACAGGTACCAAGAACCACAGTCAAACATTAGATAGCTCAGGGCATCCTGAGGAAAAGAAGAAGACAGGGGTGTAGTCAAACATTAGATAGCTCAGGGAATCCTGAGGAAGAGGAGAAGGCAGGGGTGTAGGAATCAGAGGGGCTGAGGACAAGACAAGAACTTAGTCCACAGAATCAATTAACCAGGGTTCATAGTGGCTCACAGAGACTGAATTAAAAACCAGAGACCTTGAATGGGACTGACCTTGGCCCTCTGCATATATGCTATAGTTGTGTAAATTGCTCTTCTTGTGAGACTCCTACCAGAGGGAACAGAGCCTGTCTCTGATTCTTTGGGCAGCTTTGGGGACCCTCTTCCTCTTACTGGGTTGCCTTGTCCAGCCTTAATATTTGGGGAGCTGCCTAGACTTACTACAAATTGATATGTCATGTTTGGTTGATATCTGTGGGGGGCCTCCACTTTTCTAAACAGAAATGGAGCAGGCATGGATAGGAGGGTGGAGGGGAAGAGAAAAGGGAAGAGGGGTGAAGTGGAAGGAAAGGAAACTGAGGTTCCGATGTAAAAAAATAATAATGATAATAAAATAATTAAAAAACACTGGAGATATATTTTAATTCTAGATATATTTTTTTACAGGAGCAGAGAGAGTGGCAATAATAAAACAATGAAATAATTAGATGCTGCTCCAGTCTGGAAGCAGCCTGCTGTCTTATTCTTAAAGGTCTCATTTCTTTCTAAACACAGGATCCTCAACTCATAACCAATATTTTATCTATTTGACAATTCTAAGCATTTTCAGCAAATGGACTGTAATTTTTGAGCATATTAGGCATAGACTGCAACAATTGTAGGTGCTGGATTCAAGACAGAGTAAACTGATGGCAAAGAATTGTGGCCCAGGTGTGTGTGGATAAGAGGAAGCTGATCGGTAATGCAAGCCAGATCGGCTAATCTGAAAACTTGTGAACAGTCACCAAAATCAAGTTTCTGATCAAAATCTTTGATTCTAACAATAAATCATAGAGTAAGTATATTTTTAGAATTCTTTTTTAACCTAATAGCAAAATCTTCTATCTGGTATGGAATGCATATTTTTTTTTTTTTTACAGAATGCAACTATAAATCCAAATCTCTATTGTAATCCAAATTATTTAGTCCACCTAATTCAGTTTCCTATTTGAAACTTGGGGCACTAAAAGACTGAGTACTTTTCTACCCATGACATAAATAATTTACAACTGACACAGATGAAGACTATTGCTGAAACCTCCCTAGCTAGGCATGAGGTCTTATGAGCTTCTCCCTCATCCAAGATGGGTTCCCTCTTCTCTTGGTATTGTTTAGGCAAACACAACCACACAAGCACTGAGTTTGTGAGTATAATGGCTATTCTATATCCAGAAGACAGAACTTCATAGTACTTCTTGTTGGCCTATACCTCTTACATTCTTCAAACCTTTTCTCTTCTGTTCTTTTCATAAGTCTCGGGTGATGGAGTTTGATAGAGTTGTTCTATTTAAGGCTGGACATTCACTTGTACTCACTTATTTGTAGTACTTTGGCAAATTATAATCTTACTGTGTTTACCACTTCCCACTGCCAAAAATAAATGTAAAATAAAGAGCTTCTGTGGTTACAGTTTAGACATGTACAGATCTAGGTGTATAAAAATAAATATAAGGAGGTAGTTTGACAACATGCCCCTTCAGCAAAACAATAAGAATATGTTCCCTCTTAAGGCCTATGATGCTCATCAACCATGGGATTTCTAACAAGATTGAGAGTGCCAGTTTGAATTCCTTCCTGTGAAGCAGACCTCAAATGCAGTAAAGTTGTTGCTTACCCTGTGACAGTCATGCCACTCTTACACCTGTGAGCACATCTTGTCTGACAGATAGGAATTGTAACATGAAAGTTTTGATACTTAGTAAGATCATTAATATATTTTATTTCCCCCAAACACTCATAGCAACTTGCAGCACTATGGAAGCTAATTAACAGGGAGGAATTTTCCCATAATTTTGAGTTGATCCATCATGGCCTGAAATGAAAATGTGTGATTTCCCCAAAATCAGGGCTTACCACGAGGATAAGTAAAGGCAATGGCAACAACCTGTGTTGTTTTGGAAACCTCTGGGACAGTCCTGGACAATAATTTATAGAGGAATATCCTGAGCCTAGAACTGAAAGTTATATTTAAGGTTAAACAACATTTCTGTTAAGAATATGACTTATTGTCCTTTTGTCCGCAGGTCATTGAACTACCAGGCGTCCATGTTTAGCTGCTGAGGAGTTCCATCTGGACGGGTGAGTGTGTGCTATCCAGGGGCGGATTGCCCTGGAAGAGAGCACAAACCGCCCTCCCCCAGCTCCTTCTGCAGGGCTGTCTTTCTCACGCACAACCCAGCATCCCAGAACCCACCCCCAACCCTACCCTGCTGTATGCTAGGAACAGTGCTCAAGAACAGTTTTAAGCTCCTACACTAAGGCTACCCACCCAGAGCAGTGACTGCCTGCCTACCGGGCAGGCCTCAAGGACCCCCGAAAGGGAGCAGGCGCACCTTCAGCTTTTGCTGAAGGGTGTCCTGTGTTCTATTCGTCCCCGCCCTGACCCCCAAGTTCTCCCTTTTTTCCGCGGGTCATTGGACTACCAGGCATATATGTTTCAGTGCTGAGGAGTTCCATCTGGACTGGACGGTTCCTGCTCCTACACTGAAGAGTTACAACCAGAGAGTCAGTCACAGCAAAGACTGGACCAAGACACCTAGACTCTCCTGGCTCCATTTGAAGGAAGAGATGGGAAGGCGCCAATGCAGGAATTCCACTAACAACCTGAAAGGCAACATGACATCACCAGAATACAGGGATCCCGAAAAAAGAAGAATTGTACACCCTACTCTAGAAGAATTAGAAGGAATCAACTCAAAAGTGAATTATATGAAAATGATAGAAGACCTTAAACAGGAGGTGAAAAACTGCCATAAACAATTAGAGACCACAAACAGAAAGGTAGAGGAAATGAATAAATCGCTCAAAGATACCTAAGAAAACCAAGAGAAACAAGAAAAAGCAATCAAACAGGTTAAGGGAAGCGGTTCAAGACTTGAAGAATGAAATGGAAGTAATGGAGAAAACACAAACTGAGGGAAGGATGGAGATGGAAAATCTGGGTAAACAAACAGAAACTACAGAGACAAGTACTACCAACAGATTACAAGAGATAGAAGAAAGAATGTCAGACACTGAAGACACCATAGAGAAAATAAACACACTGATCAAAGAAAACAGCAAAACCAACAAATTCTCATCACAAAACATTCAGGAAATATGGGACACTATAAAAAGACCAAACCTAAGAATAATTGGAGTAGAAGAAGGAGAAGAAATACAGCTCAATGGTCCAGAAAATATATTTAATAAAATTAGAAAAGAGAACTTTTCCAACCTAAAGAATGATATTCTTTTGAAGGTTCAAGAAGCATACAGAACACCGAATAGACTGGACCAAAAAAAAAATCCTCACCATATAATAATCAAAACAAAAAACATACAGAATAAAGAAAGAATATTAAGAGCTGCAAAGGAAAAAGGCCAAGTTACTTATAAAGGTAAACCTATCAGACTTACACCTGATTTCTCTATGGAAACAATGAAAGCCAGAAGGTACTGGTTAGATGTACTTCAGAAACTAAGAGACCATGGATGCAAGCCCAGACTACTATATCCAGCCAATCTTTCGTTCACTATAAATGGAGAAAACAAAATTTTCCAGGATAAAAACAATTGTAAACAATACGTAGCCACAAATCCAGCCTTACAGAAAGTAATAGAAGGAAAATCACTAACCAAGGAGTCCAACAATGACCACAATAACTCAGACTTCTAGAGTCCCTCCACCAGCACAACTCAAAGAAGGGAAACACAGCAACTCTACTACTAAAAAAGTGACCGGAGTTAACAATCACTGGTCATTAATATCACTTAATGTCAATGGACTCAACTCACCTATAAAAAGGCACAGGCTAAGAGATTGGATACGAAAACAGGATCCAACATTCTGCTGTTTACAAGAAACACACCTCAACCACAAAGACAGGCACCTACTCAGAGTAAAGGGATGGGAAAAGGTTTATCAAGAAAATGGACCTAAGAAACAAGCAGGTGTGCCCATACTAATTTCTAAAAAAGTTGACTTCAAACTTAATTCAATCAGAAGAGATGGCGAGGGCCATTTTATACTCATAACAGGAACAATTCATCAGGATGTAGTCTCAGTCCTGAATATCTAAGCCCCTAATATAAAAGACCCACATAGGTAAAAGAAACATTACTAAAACTCAAGGCTGCCATCAAACCGCACACACTAATAGTAGGAGATTTCAACACTCTTCTCTCACCAATGGACAGGTCAATCAGACAGAAAGCTAACAGAGAAATAAGAGAATTAATGGAGGTAATGAATCAAATGGACTTAACAGACATCTGTAGAACATTCCA
This sequence comes from Microtus oregoni, assembly GCF_018167655.1. NCBI lineage: Eukaryota > Metazoa > Chordata > Mammalia > Rodentia > Cricetidae > Microtus > Microtus oregoni. The sequence goes on from NW_024543873.1 coordinate 8,269,723, forward strand.
CTCAAATAGGAAAGAATATACCTTCTTCTCTGCAGCTCATGGAACATTCTCGAAAATTGACCACATACTCGGTAACAAAGCAAACTTCCACAGTTACAAAAAAATATTCGTAACCTCCTGTGTCTTATCAGATCACCATGGATTAAAGTTAGAATTCAACAACAATGCTACCCCCAGAAAGCCTACAAACTCATGGAAACTGAACAGTCAACTCCTGAAACACACCTGGATCAAGGAAGAAATAAAGAAAGAAATTAAAGTCTTCCTTGAATTCAATGAAAATAAAGAAACAACCTACTCAAACTTATGGGACACTATGAAAGCAGTCCTAAGAGGAAAGTTCATAGCACTAAGTGCCCACTTAAAGAAAACAGAGAAAGCACACATTGGAGACTTAACAGCCCACCTGAAAGCTCTATAAAAAAAAAGAAGCAGACTCACCTAGGAGGAGTAGAAGACTGGAAATAATCAAACTGAGGGCCGAAATCAACAAAATAGAAACACAGACAACAATCCAAAGAATCAATGAAACAAAAAGCTGGTTCCTGGAGAAAATCAACAAGATTGATGAACCCCTATCCAAACTAATCAAACGGCAGAGAGAGAATACACAAATTAATAAGATCAGAAATGAAAAGGGGGACATAACCACAGACACAGAGGAAATTCAGATAATCATTGGATCTTACTACAAAAGCCTGTATGCCACAAAACTGGAAAATGTAAAAGAAATGGACACTTTTTTAGATAAATACCATATACCAAAGTTAAACCAGGACCAGGTGAACAGCCTAAATAGACCTGTTAGTTGTGAAGTATTAGAAGCTGTTATCAAAAATCTCCCTACCAAAAAAAAAAGCCCAGGACCAGATGGTTTCAATGCAGAATTCTTAGAGAACTTCCAAGAAGACCTAATACCTATACTCCTTAATGTATTTCACAATATAGAAACAGAAGAGTCATTGCCAAATTCCTTTTATGAAGCTACAGTTACCCTGATACCAAAACCACACAAAGACTCAACCAAGAAAGAGAATTACAGGCCAATCTCACTCATGAACATCGATGCGAAAATCCTCAATAAATAAATGGCAAACCGAATCCAAAAACACATCCAAAAAATTATACATTATGATCAAGTAGGCTCCATCCCAGAGATGCAGGGCTGGTTCAGCATACGAAAACCTATTAATGTAATCCATCATATAAATAAACTGAAAGAAAAAAACCATATGATCATTTCATTAGATGCTGAAAAAGCATTTGACAAAATTCAACATCCATTTATGTTAAAAGTATTGGAGAGATTAGGGAAACAAGGGTCATACTTAATATAATAAAAGCTATATACAGCAAGCCGACAGCTAACATCAAATTAAACGGAGAGAAACTCAAAGCCATCCCACTAAACTCAGGAACACGACAAGGCGGTCCACTTTTGCCATACCTCTTCAATATAGTGCTTGAAGTTCTAGCAATAGCAATAAGACAACATAATGGGATCAATGGGATTCGAATTGGAAAGGAAGAAGTTAAACTTTCGTTATTTGCAGATGATATGATAGTGTACATAAGCGACCCCCAAAAGTCTACCAAAGAACTTTTACAGGTGATAAACAGCTTTAGTAATATGGCAGGATACAAGATCAACTCCAAAATATCAGTTGCCCTCTTATACACAAAGGATATGGAAGCAGAGAGGGAAATCAGAGAAGCTTCACCTTTCACGATAGCCACAAACAGCCTAAAATATCTTGGGGTAACTCTAACCAAGGAAGTGAAAGATCTATTTGACAAGAACTTTAAGGCATTGAAGAAAGAGACTGAGGAGTATACCAGAAAGTGGAAGGACTTCCCTTGCTCTTGGATTGGGAGGATCAACATAGTAAAAATGGCAATTCTACCAAAGGCAATTTATAGATTCAATGCAATCCCCATCAAGGTCCCTTCAAAATTCTTCACAGATCTTGAGAGGACAATAATCAACTTTATATGGAAAAACAAAAAACCTAGGATAGCCAAAACAATCCTATACAATAAAGGATCTTCTGGAGGCATTACCATCCCTGACTTCAAACTCTATTACAGAGCTACAGTAATGAAAACAGTGTGGTACTGGCATAAAAACAGAGAAGTCGACCAATGGAATCGTATAGAAGAACTGGATTTTAATCCACAAACCTATGAACACCTCATTTTCGATAAAGGAGCTAAGAGTATACAACAGAAGATAGAATGCATCTTCAACAAACGGTGCTGGCACAACTGGATGTCAACCTGTAGAAGAATGAAAATAGACCCATATCTATCACCATGCACAAAACTCAAGTCCAAATGGATTAAAGACCTCAATATCAGTCCAAACACACTGAACCTGATAGAAGAGAAAGTGTGAAGTACCCTAGAACAGATCTGCACAGAAGATTGCTTCCTAGGTATAACCCGAGCAGCATGGACATTAAGGGCAACATTGAATATATGGGACTTACTAAAACTGAGAAGCTTCTGTAAAGCATAGGCCACTGTCACTAAGACAAAAAGGCAACCTACTGACTGGGAGTAGATCTTTACCAACCCCCCCAGCAGACAAAGGTCTGATTTCCAAAATATATAGAGAACTCTAGAAACTCGACGTTAAAATGCTAATTAACCCAATTAAAAAATGGGGCACTGAACTGAACAGAGAATTATCAACAGAAGAAGTTCAAATGGCCAAAAGACACTTAAGGTCATGCTCAACCTCTTTTGCAATATGGGAAATGCAAATCAAAACAACTTTGAGATATCATCTTACACCTGTCAGAATGGCTAAAATCAAAAACTCCAATGATAGCCTTTGCTGGAGAGGCTTTGGAAGAAGGGGTATCCTCATTTATTGCTGGTGGGAATGCAATGTTGTGCAACCACTTTGGAAATCAGTGTTTTGGTTTCTCAGGAAATTCGGGATCAACCAACCCCTGGACCGAGCATTACCACTCTTGGGAATATACCCAAGAGATGCCCTATTATATGACAAGATCATTTGTTCAACTATGTTCATAGCAGTATTATTTGTAATAGCCAGATCCTGGAAACAACCTAGATGTCCTTCAACGGAAGAATGGATGAAGAAAGTGTGGAATATATACACATTAGTGTACTACGCTGCGGTAAAAAACAATGACTTCTCGAATTTTGCATGCAAATAGATGGAAATAGAAAACACTATCCTGAGTAAGGTAAGCCTGACCCAAAAAGATGAACATGGGATGTACTTACTCATAATTGTTTTCTAGCCATAAATAGGGGTCACAGAGACTACAATTGGTGAACCTAAAGAAGCTGAATAAGAAGGTGAACCCAAGGAAAAACATATAGTTTTCCTCTTGGCTATGAACCTTCATCTGGTGATGGATGGAGATAGAGACAGAGACCCACACTGGAGCACTGGACTGAGCTCCCAAGGTCCCAATGAGGAGCAGAAGGAGGGAGGACATGAGCAATGAAGTCAGGACCACGAGGGGTGCACCCACCCACTGAGACAATGGGCCTGATCTATTGGGAGCCACCAAGGCCAGCTGGACTGTAACTGAAAAAGCATGGGATAAAACCGGACTCTCTGAACATGGCGAACAATGAGGGCTGATGAGAATCCAAGGACAGTGGCACAGGGTTGTGATCCTACTTCATGTTCTGGCTTTGTGGGAGCCTAGCCAGTTTGGTTGTTCACCTTCCTGGACATGGACGGAGGGGGGCGGACCTTGGACTTTCCACAGGACAGGGAACCCTGACTGCTCTATGGACTGGAGAGGGAGCGGGGAGGAGTTTGGGGAAGGGGGAGAAGGGTGGGAGGAGGGGGAGGGAAATGGGAGGCTGGGAGGAAGCGGATTTTTTTTCCTTTTCTCAATAAAAAAAAGAAAAAATGAACTAAACACATGACTAAAAATCTCAAATAATATAAAAAGATTAAAAAGTACCCACAAAAATGAACTTCATTCCACTCCCTGCACAATGGCCAAGAACATCTCAGCTCAGACTACAGATAACTGGTGGGATTTCACTGACGACTCTAACTCTTCACTCGCAGTAAGAGAGACCACAAACTACTCCCAGGTTCATGCCACAGTATTAAATGTGTAGTAGTGATATTTCAGCCTGTCACCAAACTGAACAGAAACCAGCAGCACCATTCTCACTTATCACACAGTGAGAGCCACAGGACAAAGAAGCTGAGTTTTCATTTCCTACCTGGTAGAAAGCAACAGTGTTCTATTTTTCAAATATAGTATCAATAAAGTTCAGCAATGAATAGAGCCACCAGTCAGTATAGATAAGAGACTTAGTGAAATGATGTAAAGTCAAGTAATTAGCACTATGCTTCATGTCATATCAGCAGGGTTCAGAAACAATCTAAACATCAACACTCACATAGAAATAAAGACTGAATAAGTTAGTCCAAATAGAGGCTAGCATGCATTCAGATTTCTCTCAACTCTTGCCAGTGTCAGCCACACCCAGTAGAGATATGAACCTCCATAACCCCTAGGCACAGCAAAGCAGAATCAAGCATTGAGAGTCAGAGCAACTGAAACTCTCATCTATAGGACCCCTGAATACATCAGTCCCCATTGTGCAGGTGAGCTTGGAAGCACATTCCAAGTCAGTAAGACAGAGCAAATGAATGTTTCACTTTATGAATGTGAGCTAGTAAGGAAGAAGTCTCCAGGTCCGTTCCAGTTAGAGCTCTGTATAGCTGACAAGCGAAGTATATGGTGTCTTCAGCAGTAGGATCTCATCAGCTAGTTTTGATGGGCAAACAATAGGGATTATGCGTTACTTTTCTATTGCTGTCTACTTCCCATAGGCAAGAGGATAACTATATGTTTTTCCTTGGGTTCACCTTCTTATTTAGCTTCTTTAGGTTCACCAATTGTAGACTCCGTGACCCTTATTTATGGCTAGAAACCAATTATGAGTGAGTACATCCCATGTTTATCTTTTTGGGTCAGGCTTACCTCACTCAGGATAGTGTTTTCTATTTCCATCCATTTGTATGCAAAATTCAAGAAGTCCTTGTTTTTTACTGCTGAGTAATACTCTAATATGTATATATTCCATACTTTCTTCATCCATTCTTCCGTTGAAGGGCATCTAGGTTGTTTCCAGGTTCTGGCTATTACAAACAATGCTGCCATGAACATAGTTGAGCATATACTTTTGTCGCATGATAGGGCCTCTCTTGGGTATATTCCCAAGAGTGGTATTGCTGGATCCAGGGGTAGGTTGATCCCGAATTACCTGAGAAACCGAAATACTGCTTTCCAAAGTGGTTGCAAAAGTTTGCATTCCCACCAGCAAGAGATCAGTGTACCCCTTCCTCCACAGCTTCTCCAGCACAGGCTATCATTGGAGTTTTTGATTTTAGCCATTCTGACAGGTGTAAGATGATATCTCAAAGTTGTTTTGGTTTGCATTTCCCATATTGCAAAGGAGGTTGAGCATGACCTTAAGTGTCTTTTGGCCATTTGAACTTCTTCTGTTGAGAATTCTCTGTTCAAATAGTGCCCCAATTTTAATTGGGTTAATTAGCATTTTGAGGTCTACTTTCTTTAGTTCTTTATATATTTTGGAAATCAGACCTTTGTCTGTTGCAGGGTTTGTGACGACCTTCTCCCAGTCAGTATGTTGCCTTTTGGTCTTAATTACAGTGTCCTTTGCTTTACAAAAGCTTCTCAGTTTTAAGAGGTCCCATTTATTCAATATTGTCCTTATTGTCTGTGCTGCTGGGGTTATATGTAGGAAGTGGTCTCCTGTGCCCATGTGTTGTAGAGTACTTCCCACTTTTTCTTCTATCAGGTTCAGTGTGTTGAGATTGATATTGAGGTCATTAATCCATTTGGACTTGAGTTTTGTGCATGGTGATAGATATGGATCTATTTTCATTCTTTTACAGTTTGACATCCAGTTATACCAGCACCATTTGTTGAAGATGTTTTCTTTCTTCCATTGTATACTTTTACCTCCTTTGCTGAAAATCTGGTGTTCATAAGTTTGTGGGTTAAAATCCGTGTCTTATATTTGATTCCATTGGCAACATCTCTGTTTTTGTGCCAATACCAAGCTTTTTTTCATTACTGAAGCTCTATAAAAGAGTTTGAAATCAGGGATGGTAATGCCTCCGGAAGTACCTTTATTGTATAGGAATGTTTTGGCTAATCTGGGTTTTTTGTTTTTCCATATAAAGGTGATTATTGTTCTCTCAAGGTCTGTGAAGTATTTTGATGGGATTTTGATGGGGATTGCATTGACTCTATAGATTGCTTTTGGTAGAATTGCCATTTTTACTATGTTGATCCTCCCAATCCAAGAGCAAGGGAGGTCCTTCCATTTTCTTGTATCCTCTCCACCCTCTTTCTTCAAAGATTTAATGTTCTTGTCAAATAGATCTTTCACTTCCTTGGTTAGAGTTACCCCAAAATATTTTATGCTATTTGTGGCTATCTGAAAGGTGATGCTTCTCTGATTTCCCTCTCTGCTTCTTTATTTTTTGTGTATAGGAGGGCGACTGATTTTTTGGAGTTGATCTTGTATCCTGCCACATTACTAAAGGTATGTATCACCTGTAGGAGTTCTTTGGTGGAGTTTTTGGTGTCGCTTATGTACACTGTCATATCATCTGCAAATAATGCAAGTTTGACTTCTTCCTTTCCAATTCGAATCCCCTTGATCCCATTATGCTGTCTTATTGCTATTGCTAGAACTTCAAGCACTATATTGAAGAGGTACAGAGAGAGTGGACAGCCTTGTCTTGTTCCTGATTCTAGTGGGATGACTTGGAGTTTCTCTCCATTTAATTTAATGTTAGCTGTTGGCTTGCTGTATATTACTTTTATTATATTTAGGAATGAACTTTGTATCCCTAGTCTCTCTAAGAACTTTATCATAAAGGGGTGTTGAATTTTGTCAAATGCTTTTTCAGCATCTAATGAAATGATCATGTGTTTTTTTTTCTTCAGTTTATTTATATGATGGATTACATTAATAGGTTTTCGTATGTTGAACCAGCCCTGCCTCTCTGGAATGAAGCCTACTTTATCATAATGTATAATTTCTTGGATGTGTTCTTGGATTCGGTTTGCCAGTATTTTATTGAGAATTTTAGCATCGATGTTCATGATTGAGATTGATCTGTAATTGTCTTTCATGGTTATGTCTTTGTGTGGTTTTGGTATCAGGATGACTGTATCTTCATAAAAAGAGTTTTGCAATGACTCTTCCGTTTCTATTTTGTGAAAGACATTAGGAAGTATAGGTATTAGCTTTTCTTGGAAGTTCTGGTAGAATTCTGCATTGAAACCATCTGGTCCTGGGATTTTTTGTTAGCGAGGTTTCTGATGACAGCTTCCAATTCCCCATGACTTACAGGTCTATTTAAACTGTTCACCTTGTCTTGATTTAATTTTGGTATATGGTACTTATCTAAAAAAGTATCCATTTCTTTCACACTTTCCAATTTTGTAGCAAACAGGCTTTTGTCGTAAGATATAATGATTATCTGAATTTCCTCTGTGTTTGTGGTTATGTCCCCCTTTTCATTTCTAATCTTGTTAATTTGCATGTTCTCTCTCTGCCATTTGATTAGTTTGGATAGTGGTTTGTCAATCTTGTTGATTTTCTCCAAGAACCCTCTTTATGTTTCATTGATTCTTTGGATTGTTTTCTGTGTTTCTATTTTGTTGATTTCAGTCCTCAGTTTGATTATTTCCAGTCTTCTACTTCTCCTGGGTGAATCTGCTTATTTTTTTTCTAGAGCTTTCAGCTGTGCTGTTAAGTCTCTAATGTGTGTTTTCTCCATTTTTTTATGTGGGCACTTAGTGCTATAAACTTTTCTCTTAGCACTGCCTTCATAGTGTCCTTTAGGTTTGGGTATGATATGTCTTTATTTTCATTGAATTCAAGGAAGACTTTGATTTCTTTCTTTATTTCTTCCTTGACCCAGGGGTGGTTCAGTAGTTGACTGTTCAATTTCCATGAGTTTGTAGGCTTTCTGGGATTAGAATTGTTGTTAAATTTTAACTTTATTCCATGGTGATCTAATAGTAGACGGGTGATTACTACATTTTTTTTTGTATCTATAGATGTTTACTTTGTTACCAATTATGTGATCAATTTTTGATAAGGTTCCATGAGATGCTGAGAATAAGGTATATTCTTTTCTGTTTGGGTGGAATGTTCTATAAATGTCTGTTAACTCCATTTGGTTTATTACTTCTGTTAGTTCTCTTATTTCTCTGTTAAGTTTCTGTCTGGTTGACCTGTTTATTGCTGAGAGAGGAGTGTTGAAATCTCCTACTATTAGAGTGTAGGGTTTGATGTATGCATTGAGTTCTAGTAATGTTCCTTTTACATATGTGGTTACTTTTATATCAGGGGTGTAGATATTCATGATAGAGACGTCCTCCTGATGAATTAATTGTTCCTATAATGAGTGTAAAATGTCCCTCTCCATCTCTTCTGATTGATTTTAGTTTGAAATCAATCTTGTTAGATATTAGTATAACCACACCCGCTTGTTTCTTTTGTCCATTTGATTGGAAAATCTTTTCCCATCCCTTTACTCTGAGGTAGTGTCTGTCTTTGAGTTTGAGGTGTGTTTCTTGTAAACAACAGAATGTTGGATCCTGATTTTGTATCCATTCTCTTAACCTGTGTCTTTTTGTAGGTGAATTGAGTCCATTGATATTAAGTGATATTAGTGATCAGTTGTTGTTAGCTTCAGTTATTTTTTTGGTGGTAGAGTTTGTGTGTTTTTCTTCTTTGATTGGTGCTGGTGGAGGGTTGTCAGATGCTTGTGTTATTATGGGTGTTGTAGGCTTCCTTGGTTTGTGATTTTCCTTCTAGTATTTTATGTAAGGCTGGGTTTGTGGCAACATATTGTTTAAATCTGTTTTTGTCCTGGAATATCTTGTTTTCTTCATTGATGGTGAATGCAATCTTTGCTGGGTATAGTAGTCTGGGCTTGCATCCATGTTCTCTTAGTGTCTGCAGCACATCTATCCAAGACCTTCTGGCTTTCAAGGTTTCCATTGAGATGTCAGGAGTAATTCTGATAGGTTTCCCTTTATATGTATACTTGACCTTTTTCCTTTGCAGCTCTTAATATCTGTTCTTTATTCAGTATGCTTTGTGTTTTGATTATTATATGGCGAAGGGATGCTTTCTTTTGATCCAGTCTATTTGGTGTTCTGTATGCTTCTTGTACCTTCATCTGAGTATCCTTCTCTAGGTTGGGAAAGTTTTCTTCTATAATTTTGTTGAATACATTTTCTGGCCCTTTGAGCTGTAATTCTTCTTCTTCTACCCCTATTATTCTTAGGTTTGGTCTTTTCATGGTGTCCCTGATTTCCTGGATGTTTTGTGTTACAAATTTCTTAGATTTATTTTTTTCTTTATTCAGTGAGTTTATTTCCTCTATAGTATCTTCAGTGTCTGAGATTTGTTCTTCTATCTCTTGTATTCTGTTGGTAATACTTGTCTTTGTAGTTCCTGTTCATTTACCCAAAATTTCCATATCCAGCCTTCCCTCGGATTGTGTTTTCTTCATTACCTCCATTTCATTTTTCAAGTCTTGAACTGTTTCCCTTTTGATTGCTTTTTCTTGTTTCTCTTGGGTATCTTTGAGAGATTTATTAATTTTGTCTACCTTTTTGTTTGTCATCTCCATTTCTTTATGGCAGTTTTTCACCTCCCGTTTAAGGTTCTCAATTATTTTCATAAAGTTCCATTTAAAGTCGATTTCTTCTCTTTCTTCTGGAGTAGGGTATTTGATTCTTCTTGTTTCCGGATCCCTGGATTCTGATGATGTCATGTTGCCTTTCAGGTTGTTGGAGGAATTCTTCTATTGGTGCCTGCACATCTCTTCCTTCAAATGGAGCCAGGAGAGTCTTGGTGTCTTGGTCTAGTCTTTGCTGTGACTGACTCTCTGGGTAGATCTCCTCAGTGCAGGAGCAGGAACTGTTCCCATCCAGATGGAACTCCTCAGCACTGAAACAGGGATGACTGTTATCCCAAGGGCACCGTGGACAAGGGCAAATGTGGGGGCAGGGCAGGGTCGAGTAGAACACAGCAGACCCTAGAGCACAAGCTGAAGGTGCCCGTACTCCCTTGCAGGGACCTTCAGGCCTGCCTGGCAGGCAGACACTCACCACTCTGGGTGGATGGCCTTAGTGCAGGAGCAGGAAATGGTTCCTGAGACAAGGACCTTCTGGTCTTTACCTTTTTTGTTCATATTCTCACTCCTCCCACTCTTCAACTGGCCTTGGGAGGTCAGTCCTGTGCTCCGGTATATGTCTCTGCCTCTGTATTCAGCAGTTGCTTGGTGAAGGTTTTATGTTGACATTTAAATATTCATCAATCTGACTACAGAAAAAGGCCAGTTTTGGCAACCTCTCGACTATTGCTTAGTGACTTAGCTGGGGTTATGCTTGTGGGTTCCTGGAAAATTCTCTAGTGCTAGGTTCGTGGTTAGCCCCATAATGGATACATAATACATGATATTTCTTTCTTTGCTCTCCATCTCTGTCCTTTCTCCATCTTGACTAGTCTGTTCCCTCAAGTTCTCCCCCATCTCCTTCTCCCCTCTTATTCCGCTTTTGTACTTCATTTTCCTCCCACCCCTATGTTTACAATATTGTCAGGAGAGCCTGTCTATTTGCCTTTCCCAGGGGGATCTATATATGCTTTTCTTAGGGTTCACCTTGTTAGTTTGTTTCTCTAGGGTCATGGACTATAGGCTTGTTATCCTTGGCTTTACAGCTAGTATCCTCTTTCTGGGTCTGGGTTACTTCACTCAGGATGTCTTTTTTCCAGTTCCATCCATTTGCATGCAAATTTCAAATATTTTTTTTTTACCACTGAATAGTACTCCATTGTGTGTACCACATTTTCTGTATCCATTCTTTGGGTGAGGGGCATCTAGGTTGTTTCCAGGTTCTGGCTATTATGAAAAATGTTGTTATGAACATAGTTGAAAAAAATGTCCTTGCAGTATGATTGAGCATCCCTTGAATATATGCTTAAGAGTGGTATTGCTGGGTCCTGAGGTAGATTGATTCCCAGTTTTCTAAGAAACTGCCATACTGATTTCCAGAGTGGTTGTACAAGTTTCCATTTCCACCAGCAATGGATGAGTGTTTCCCTTATTCCACATCCTCTCCAGCAAAAGTTATCATTAGTGTTTTTAATCCTAACTATTCTGGCTGGTGTAAGAAAGTATCCGAGAAGTTTTTTTGATTTGCATTTCCCTGATGGCTAACGATGTTGAACATTTCCTTAAGTATTTTTCAGCCATTTTAGATTCTTCTGTTGAGGATTCTCTATTAAGTTCTGTACCCCAGTTGTTAATTGGATTATTTGGAATTTTGATGTCTAATTTCTTGTGTTCTTTGTATATTTTGGAGATCATTTCTCTGTCTGATGTTGGGTTGGTGAAGATATTTTCCTATTCAGTAGGCTGCCTTTTTGTATTTTTGACTGTGTCTTTTGCCTTACAGAAGTTTCTCAGTTTCAGGAGGTCCCATTTATTTGTTGTTTCCCTCAGTGTCTGTGCTACTGGTGATATATCTAGGAAGTGATCTCCTGTGCTTAGGCATTGAAGGCTATTTCCCACTTTCTCTTCTATCAGGTTCAGTGTTGTCAGATTTATATTGAGGTTTTAATCCACTTGGAATTTAGTTTAATGCATAGGTATAGATATGGATCTATTTGTACTCTTCCATATGTTGACATCCAGTTATGCTAGCCCATTTGTTAAAGATGCTTACTTTTTTCCATTGTATAATTTTACCTTTTTTTTGTAAAAAATCAGATGTTCACAGGTGTGGTGATTAATATACAGGTTTTCAATTCAATTCCATTGGTCAATCTGTCTGTTTTTATGCCAGTGTCAAGCTGTTTTCATTACTGTAGCTCTGAAATAGAGCTTGATGTCAGGGATGATGATGCCTCCAGATGTTTCTTTATTGTACAGGATTATTTTGGCTAGCCTGTGATTTCTATTTTTCTATATGAAGTTGAGTACTGTTCTTTCAAGGTCTATAAAGAATTTTGTTGGGATTTTGATGGGGATTGCATTGAATTTATAGATTGCTTTTAGTAGAATTGCCATGTTTATTACGTTGATCCTACCTATCCAAGAGCATGGGAGATCTTTTCATTTTCTGGTATCTTCTTCGATTTTTTTTTATTCAAAGACTTAAAGTTCTTGTCAAACAGGTCTTTCACTTCTTTGGTTAGTGTTACCCCAATGTATTTTATATTATAAGTAGCTATTGTGAAGTATGGTGTTTCTCTGATTTCTTTCTAAGCTTCTTTGCCATTTGTATATAGGAGGGCTACTGATTTGAGTTGATCATGTATTATGCCACATTACTGAAGGTATTTATCAGCTGTAGGAGTTCTTTGGTCGAGTTTTGGGGTCACTTATGTATACTATCATATTATCAGCAAATAGTGAAAGTTTGACTTCTTTCCAATTTGAATCCCCTTGATCTCCTTTTGTTGTCTTATTGCTCTGGCTAAAACTTCAAGAACTATGCTGAATACATATGGAGAGAGTGAGCAGTCTTTTACTGTTCCTGATTTTAGTAGAATTGCTTTGAGTTTCTCTCCATTTAATTAAATGTTGGCTGACAGCTTGGCATATATTTCTTTTATTATGTTTAGGTATGTTCCTTGTATCTTTGATCTCTCCTAGACCTTTATCATGAAGGGGTGTTGGATTTCATTGAAGGCTTTTTCAGTATCTAATAAGATATTCATATGTTTTTTTCTTTCATTTTATTTATATGATGGATTACATTGATAGATTTCCATATGTTGAAACATTCCTGAACCTCTGGGATGAAGCCAACTTGATTATGGTGATGATTCTTTTTTGATATGTTCTTGAATTTGGTTTGCCAGTATTGAGTATGTTTACATCCATATTCATGAGTGAAATTGGTCTGTAATTCTCTTTCTTGCTTAAGTCTCTGTGTGGTTTTGATATCAGGGTATCTATAGGCTCATAAAAAGAGTTTGGCAATGTTCCTTTTGTTTCTATTATGTGGAACACTGAGGAGTATAGGTATCAGCTCTTCTTGGAAGCTCTGGTAGAGTTCTGCACCAAAACAATCTGACCCTGGGTATTTTTGCTTGGCATGCTTTTGATGACTGCTTCTATTTCCTTGAAGATTATAGGTCTATTTAAATTGTTCACCTGCTCTTGATTTAATTTTGGTATATAGTATCTATCTAAAAATTTGTCCATTTTTCTACATTTTCTAATTTTGTGAAGTACAGGTTTTTGTAGTATGACCTTGTGATTCTCTAGATTACTTCAGAGTCTGTTGTTATGCCCCCTTTTTATTTCTGATTTTGTTAATTTGGATGTTCTTTCTCTGTCTTTTGATGAGTTTGGATAAGGGTTTGTCTATGTTTTTGATTTTCTCAAAGAACAAGTTCTTTCATTGATTCTTTGCATTGCTTTCTTTGTTACTATTTTATTGATTTCAGCTCTCAAATTGATTATTTCCTGTCTTCTACTCCTCCTGGGTGAGTCTGCTTCATTTTGTTTTAGAGCTTTCAGGCTTTCAGGTGTGCTGTTAAGACGTGTGAGATTTATCCACATTCTTTATGCAGGCACTTAGTGCTATGAACTTTCCTCTTAGCACTGCTTTCATAGTGTCCTATAGGTTTGGGTACATTGTGCATTCATTTTCATTGAATTCAAGGAAGTCTTTACTTTCTTTCTTTATTTCTTCCTTGACCCAGGGGTAGTTCAACTGAACGCTGTTCAATTTCCATGATTTTGTAAGCTTTCTGCAATTAGTGTTGTTGTTAAATTCTAACTTTAAACAATGGTGATCTGATTAAATACAGGGGATTATTCCTTTTTTTGTATCTTTTAAGGTTTGCTTTGTAATGGACTATGTTAAGCAGGAGGTTATGGGGGCTGTTCTTATTTAAACTGCCACATCAATAGTCACATTGAAATTAGCAATATAAATCACAATAGTGAGATTTGTGGGGTAGAGTCCAAATTAGCAAAGAGAAAGAACTTATGAATAAAAATGGTTATATTAGACAAAATAGAAATTCATCACACTATGATTTATGCTGCAATCTCAATATCAGAGAGAGATATTGAAGGGTGCATAGACAGCCACAATTAAGTAAAAATAAGGGACTAGTAATTATCAGAGAAGAAATAAATCAGAACAAAACACAGAAAGTTGTTCCTCTATTTTAATAGAAGATGGGGAAGCATAATACAAAACACTTATGATCATTGCAATCGTGAACAGAGCTGCTGTGATCCTTGTAACAGGACTTTGGAATAAAGAAGGATCAGAAGGATCCAGTAATAGGAAGTGTACTACTTAAAAAGAATGGTGCCAATTTACATCTAAGAATGGGAGGCAGATAATAGAGGAATGATAATCATATACATACATGATATATAATAGAGAATTATTATAATAATCATATACATACATGAAATTTATAAATGAATTTGGTAAAATATGTTCATTTTAAATGCCATAAAATTTGCAATCATCTTCCATGAAAGACAGAAGAAAAATCCAAGACACACACAATTATGGCAAGAGAGATTACCACAAAACATCATACAGATGTTAGAAGTGTTATTTATAATACTGTGAAGACTTTACAAGAATAAATTTGATAACTTAAATGAATTATGCAAATGCATTGTTAATACATCTGCTTTGGAGAGATACATAAAAAATTAAATCACCATTTAAACATTAATAAAATGATACATTTCCTTATGATTGTATAGACAGTTAAATGTCAGCAACAATTTTATACAATCTCTTGTAGAAAATAATAAAATTGGAAATGGAAACATTTCTCATTCCATTTTATGACGGTAGCATTACTTTACTATTGAAAATGTGACAGAAAGCAGTATAGTAAAAAACAAAGTATCCACAAAACCATAATAACAAAAAAGTCTCAATGGATGTCTTTAACATGATATGAACAAACATGATTCACCAACACAGAAGCAGAATTATGTACCATAACAATTAGATTTATTGTGAGAATACAATGCTAATGCTCACCATTAAAAAGAGTGAATCTATATAAGCTGCAATATTAAACCAAGGAAGAAAAATTATTGTCACAACAGTTAAGAAAAGTTTTGACAAAATGTGATGCCTGCTCATAATAATTTCCAGAAACTCAAGAAAAGAGAACTTTCTTAACTTGATGAACAAAATTGATAAGAATCCCACAACTGATGTTATATTTACAGAAAAATGAGTCAAACAAGCAAAACTGATGTTGGAATCTAATTTTGCATAGTACTGGAAATCTTCACTTGTGCAGTTAAATAAGGAAAAGAATTCATAACATCCTAGTATAAATAGACAAATTAGCTAAACTGTTATATTTCTTGATTGTCAACTTGATGGGATTTAGAATTGCTATGGAAATAAACCTCCCTCCTTGCATGTCTATGGGAGACTTTCTAGACTGGGCTAAGTGTAATGGGAAGACCTGTTCTAACTGTAGGAGACACCATTCAATGGGCTGAAGTTGTGACTGAATCAACAAGAGAAAGGCAACTTACACTAGCATTCATTTCCCTCCCTATTTCCTGTCTATAGATACAATGTGACCACCTACATTGAGCTACTGCTACCCTGCCTCTTCTGTCATAATGGACTGTGTCCTGAAGTAATGATCCAAATAAACCAGTCCTGCCTTAAACTGTTCTTGGCATGTATTCTGTTACAATAATTATAAAAGAAACTAATACTCTTTTTCTTTTAGCTGAAAACAGAATAATGTCACGTTTCCTAGAATCCACATAAACATCTTTCTAAAATCAACATATAAATTCAGTGGGATCCCAAAATGATAAATTAAAATTCTGTTGAGTATGTAATATATTGGCAATGGAAACCAAATAGAACAATATTTGGAAACCAAATAAAACAATACTTATCATGATTCTAAAGTGAAATTAAAACTTAGGTCTAATTCACTAGTCATATAACCTAAAGATGTTGACAAAACAAAAAAATACATAAATTTAAAAGTATACAATGTTTACAAATTAAAAGATTCAATATAGTAAAAATATAATTGCCTACCAATATGATGTACATACTAAGTACAAGTTATATAAATACCATAGCAAGATAATCAGAAAGATTAATGAAGGAAAATAAAATATGTAGATAGAATTATTTGTACTACTGAAATAATTTTGATATCTACAATGTGAAAAAAGTCACTCTATCAAATTTTAAGACAACTATTGCTCCAACAGTCAAGACTATGTAGTTTTGGAACAGTGATGAACTTTATGTGTCAATGCAACATTGTAGAGTTTAAAAACGATCCAACTGATCTTTGACAAACAAAGCTAAAAGATGGTTCAAGGATTGTCATTTCAAAAACAAATGCTAGAGGAATGGGATACCTAAAGTAAATAGATGAAACCTCAAGCAAACAAAAAATATCTAAACTCCATATGCTTAAACTTTAGCATTGCTGTGAATATAAATACAAAGTTATAAAATTTTCAGAAAAAAATATTAAGAGAAAACATTCAGGATATAGGAATTTTTGAAGTAATTTTTGTCATGATGTCAAAAGAATGTTTTATAAAATAAAAAAATAAGTTTATCAACAACAAACAAATTCTTTCATCTCTCAAAAAACTGGAGGATGTTGAACAGAAAACCTAGTGACTGGAAGAAAATGCTAGAAAATCATTCATATAGGAAAAATTATATAGGAAGGATGCCCGAAAATCAACAGTTGGGAGGGAGATAGTTCAATTAGCAAAGGGCTTTGTCTGCAATAAGAAGGAGCTAAGTTTGTACTATAGGATTTATAAAGAATGACTCTGAAGTTGAGAGTGCTTTTTGCTCATACAGAGGATCTGGGATTTATTCCCATCACCCCCATTGTGCTTTTCATATTTGTATGTAAGCCCAGTTCAACAGGAAGCAACTTCTTCTACTGGTCTCTGGGGACACCTGAATGCACATACTACACATAAACTAATACAAACACATATGCATGCATGTATACACACATACCAGTGATAATAATAAGATAATAATTTTTTTTAAATATAAAGGGGAATTAAAATATTTTTATACAAATGAAAACAAACATAGATAACTGTGGTATCCAACAATGACTAAGTTTCCATTTGGAGTACATTCTGTTTTAAAAAGTCATTTGAATTCAAGCTTGCCTGCCCTGCTTGCTCCAGTATCCTTGAGAGCTGTAAGACTGAAAAAGCATGGGATAAAACCAGACTCTCTGAACATGGCCAGCAATAAGTGTTGATGAGAAGCAAAGGACAATGGCACGGGGTTTTGATTCTACTTCATGTTCTGGATTTGTGGGAGCCTAGCCTGTTTGGATGTTCACCTTCCTAGATATGGACAGAGGGGGGAGGACCTTGCACTTTCCACAGGGGAAGGAACCCTGACTGCTCTTTGGACTGGAGAGGGAGGAGGAGAGGAGTGGGGGAGGGGGAGAAGGGTGGGAGGAGGGGGAGGGAAATGGGAGGCTGGGAGGAGGCTGAAACTTTTTTTTCCTTTTCTCAATAAAATAATAAAAAAAAAGAAAGAAGAAAAAAAAGACCACAAGAAAGAGTATTTTGCTCATGAAAAGAACATAGTATCTAGTAGAATGTATATAGATGATATCAAACTTTAGGCATATGAGATCAAAATTGAAACTTGTGAACAGCAAGTGCATGATAGACAGGAAACTGCTTTCTCAGGGAGAGGAATAGTCTTGTGGTTGGATACTGACTGATTGTCTATGCTGTGCTTTATCCTGTTTCTATAAATAAGTATGGTCTGAAATAAACTCAGGGCTGGATGATATTTACCAACAGACATCCCATATCTATCCTGAGTTTTCAGTTTCAGTTTCTTTCAGTCTGCTATTTCCTCAACTTTCTTCCCCCTTTTTGATATCCCAGCTAACTTGATTGGAGCAGATAACAAGGTATGAAATGTAATAAAAATATTCAGAAGTAAGTTTATAGGGATAATACATCTATCAAAAGAGAAGGAAAAGTTAATGGAAAAGGAAAAATCATATGTCTATATAACAAAGTATTTTTTAAGTGTAAACAAAACTAATGCTCTTTTGGCTAGACTTGGTAATCTCCAATGTTCCCCCCACTTCATCAATTCGTAACACCTTTTCTAATATTATATCACACCAACCAACTAAATGTATCCATTTAATATTGCTTTTGTGTACATGTTTAAAGGTGGACAGTGTGGGGTAGATAACATATTTGGGGGCTCATCCCTGGAGAATATGGTTTTTACCTTCCTCAGCAACCCTCAATAGAAAGAGTGGAAATGATCTAAACATAGTGTTAAAAATGTATGAAACTTTCAAAAATCAAGAAAAATGGAAAATGATAAAGAGAACTAAAACACATAATAATATCACAATAAACAGGGCACATTAAATAAATATAGAGGATTATAAGGTGCTTTTATGAAAAATTCAGCTTCATAAAATGGCATGAGATAGAAGAAATGCACGCAAACTATTTTTTATACATAACATGCCAAAACAGAATTATGTTGGGATAGAAAATGTGAATAAAAAGCAATGAATAAGGAGATTGAACTCCTAATAAAAAAGCCCCACCAAAGAAAATCTTGAGTGATAAAAATCTATCTTAATTTAAAAAGACTTCATATTAAACTCGAGCTCTGCCTCAAAATTTGAAAGAGGTGGAGTACTATCATTTTAAGTGGCCAATATACCCTAAAAGTAAAGTCAAACAATGACATTAAAATGTAGGAAATCTGCAGGCTAAGATTTCTTATGAACACAGATAAAACTATTAATAGAATGCTATCAAGCAAAATTCAACAAAACATTAAAAATACTTGTGACGATTCCTATGTGTTGGGCAGTAGTGGGGAGGGGAGATAGAGGTCCCACCTCTAACTAAGAGTAATGGCAGCTGATGGCTGTTGAGGGAGGGGGAGTCAGTTGTTTTCAGGACTATGATCTGTTTGGGTTGTTCATGCCACAGTGACTGTCCTTGTACTCATATGTGTAGGGCAGTGCTAATTGAATGCTGAGGTTTATTAAACAACAACAATAAAAAGGAGGACATGAGTTTGGGAGAGAATGTAGTAGAGCAAGTTGATAGGTGCAGGGAGAGGGGATCTATAATCAAAATTCATTGCAGACATATATGAACTTCTCAAAAATAGGTAAAGTAAAATTTAAAAATATTATTCATGATGATCAGGGGAATTGCCTGAGCTACAAGAGATTATTCAACACAATGAAAATAAATAAATGTGCTACATTAACAGAATGAAGATAAAACATGCATGATCATATCAAGATATGAAGAAAAAACCTTCGGCAAAATTTGACATTCTGCTTTTTTGTTATTATATGTCTGTAATATAATTTGAATTTTGTTAATGTAATCCTCTACCATTGCTCTTTTTACTTAGGATTGATTGGTTATTCAGGGTCCTCTGTGGTTTCACATGAATTTTCATCTTTTGCTGCTATAACTTCTGTGAAGGGTGTCATGGGTATTTTTATTGGGATTGCATTGAATCTGTAAATTGCTTTGGGTTAGATGGTCATTTTCACAATATTATTTCTACTAATTCATGAGCAAATCCTTTTCTTGTATTATTTTCTTCATATTCTATGAAAGAGTGTTTTTAGTTCCTCTACTTCATCTTCAAATTCTGATACTATTGTCTTCTCTTTGATCTGATATTCTGATATGGCTTTCCTCCTGAGTTTTTTGAATTCCTTTAATTTTTTTCTTCAGTATTTATGTCTCCTTACACAATTCAGTTTTAAAATCCTGAATTTTCTTTGTTTTGTTCAGTAGTATGCTTCTTATGAAAGTGCAGAATTTGGTGCATGTATGTTTAACATTGCTATGTCTCCTCAGTCTATTAATCTTTGAACAGGTGATGTATCTTTTATCTCTTCTGATTCACTTTAGTTTGAAGTCAATTTTTGTCAGATATTAGGTCCCATTTTCTTGGGATAGTTTACTCGACCTTTTCCCTCTTAGGTGTTGCCCGTCTTTGAAGAAATGATGAGATTTTTGGTAGAGATGGATTTCATTTTATGATCCCTTCAACTAACCACATGTTTTGATTAGGGAGTGAAAACATTAGTTTTCAAAGTTAATTTTGAAATGTGTGTGTGTGTGTGTGTGTGTGTGTTTCTTGTTGTTTGTGTTCTTAGTTTTAACTAGTGCTTTCACAGTTATAGCATTATTTTCTTTCTGTACGCTCTCGGCTATACTTATTCCTCTCTTCAGTCAAAAGTATTGTTTCCAGTATTTTCTGTAGGGATTGTTTGGTGTATATAAAATTTTTCAGCCTGTTTACTTCATGGAAGGTTTTTATGACTCTTTCAACTGTGAAAGATAGTTTTTATGGGTACAGTTTTCTGAGTTGACATCTGTGGTCTTTTGGAATATGGAGGACATTGCTCAAGGCTCTTCTGACTTTCAAAGTTTCCATTGGGAAATCAGTTATCATTCTGATCGGATTTTTCTTTGTTGATGGGTTTTTCCTTTGTATCTTGTCTCCCTCAACTTTCAATTTTGACTAAAATATATCACAGGAAGGTTTTTTTTTTTATTCTGTCTGTTTGATATGCTGTGTCCTTCTTGATTTTGTGTGGGTTTTGTAGGCTAACATGGCATACTGAAGCAGTTTCCAACCAATCCTGGAAGCAAAAACCAACCAATCCCTGAGATCCTTGACTCTTAACCCAGAGCTAGTGAAAGAAACATACACTGGATCTGAGACCTGAGCCAGGAAAAGTAACACTTTATATCCCTTAACTCAGAACTAAAGAAACATGCCCTAAGTTTGAAAGCAGTGCCAATGAAACATAATTTGCCCCTAGAATAAGTCAGTGAAAGAAATATGCTTGGTCGTTAGACTAGAGTCAAAAGGCTAAAAAGGACCAGTGGGGGGGGGGGAGAGTTTGGCCCTAAAATCAGAGCTATCTCTGCCTCTGACCAACAAAATAAACCAATCCCTGAGCAGGAAAAAACAACCAATCCCTCTTCTCCCTGGGAAAACTCTGCTCTTAAGAAGTTCCAGGACAGGCTCCAAAGCCACAGAGAAACCCTGTCTCGAAAAACCAAAAAAAAAAAAAAAAAAAAGAAGCTCTATATAAGCTGCTCTGCCTTTTCCATAGGAGGCTGTCTTTCATCACCCTGGCAAAGGCAGCCACTATCCTGGACCACTCCTTTCTAAATAAATCTCCTTTTCAAAGAGTCTTGGGTGAATATCTTCATTCACTGGCACAGAATTAGAAGACCCTGTCTGGTACATTCCTGAGGGGACTGAACTGAAAAACCTTGTTGAGAGTCTCCCTTAGGGGGATTGAGCAAGGCTGAGCAGAAAGAGTAACAGCTTTTCACTGGAATCAGAAGAGATTGCTATATTTTTGCAGGGGCTTCATATTAACAGAGTGTTATGAAAAGAAGTAACATATTGGGCGGGGAGAAGAAGAAGCTGATAGCTCTGCTAGCATGTTCCCTTAGAGGGACAGAAGAGAACTTCAAGAGAGGAGCAGGATTACTATATCCTGTGGGGAGACCATCCCCTAACCATACCAGGTAGCCTGACTTCCTGATAAGTCAGGATACCTTTTCTTCTAGGGCTGAGCTGTGCTGGTGTGGCTCCAGTCTCCAGAGCTGTCCTATTGTGATTCTACCCCTCTGGAGCTGTCCTATTGTAGATTTACCCCTCCAGAGTTGTCCTATTTTGGCTTTAAGTATAGCCTGGCTTCCCAATAAGTCAGGATATTTTTTAAGCTCCAGAGCTGTAACATACTCCCCTACACGTTTGCCTTTTTGTAATTTGGAAAAGTTCTTCTATGATCCTCTCGAAGATCTTGTCTATGCCACTGACCTTGAATCCTTCATTTTCTTCTGTCTATTGTTCTGACTAGTTTTATTTCAACTTGACACAAGCTAGAATCATCTGAAAGAAGAGAACTTTAAAAATAGAAAAAAATTTACATAATATCCAGATGTAGGGTGTTTTCTTAATTAGTGATTGATATAGGAGGGTCCATCCTATTATAGGTGGTTCTATCCTTGGGTGGGTAGTTCTTGGTTCTATAAGAAAGACTGAACAAGCCATGATAAGGAAGTCAGTTAAGCAGCACCCCTCCATGACCTCTGCATCAGCTCCTGCCTCCAGGTTATTGCCCAGTTTGAGTTCCTGTCCCAAATTCCTTCAGTGATGGACTATGATGTGAAACTGTAAGTCAAATAAACCCTTTCCTTCCAAACTGCCTTCAGTTTGTAGTGGTTCATTGAAGCAATAAAACACTTATAATTCATAAATTTGAGCTGTTTGTAGTACTCTAAATGTTTGAATAGTCATTTTGTCTTTCATTTTATATTTTCTTATTCTTTGCTTGTGTGGTCTAATGCCTGTTCTTTATCTTCAAGTCCTGATAATCAATTTTCTACTTGATCCATTCTATTTTTAAAAGTTTCCTCTGAGTTTTCTAAGTGGGTTATTGTTTTTCAATTCCATCTTCATTTCAGTCTGAATTGTTTTTACTATTTCTATCACCTTGCTGATTTAAGTTTTCAGATCCCAAATTGAAATTTTTCTTTCATTTAGCCATGTATTTGTGTCTTCTAGGGCTTCACACTAGAGTTAATATCTATCCTATTTAAAGTCATTGAGATTTTTGTTTTTTCTTAAAACTCCTCAAAGTATTTGATCAGGTTGATTTTTCTTTTAAATATTATACCTTGAGGTTCATCTAGATAATTGCCATTGAAGAACACTTCCATCGTAATAGTAGATTTGGGGAGGACATAGTGACTTAGTCTTTCATATTCTTCATGTTTTTGTGGCATGACCTGGTTGTGTGAAATTCATTCATTGGCTGGGTGTCTGATGTGAGATTCCAGTCTGCCTCAGTTCAGTGAAAATTTGTTCAGTTCTGCTTATGAAGAATTGTTGGGTCAGTCCATCCGATATGTGGTGTTGATTTTGATAGGAAGGATGGACTAATTCTAATTCAGTGATAACCAAGAAAGCATGGAAATGTGATTACTGGGTGGGTCTGTCTGTGTGTTTACGCTGAGCTCCCAGAGGTAGATCTGGGAGTGTGAGGAAACATAGGAATCTGGCTCACTTACCACACTGCTATTGTGAAGGCTGCATACTCCAACCAAAATCTGGGAGGGTGAGGCCACCGTGCTATTGAGTGAGAATCTGGGTTACTCTCCTGGTTGTCTTGTTGAACAAGCTAAAAGACCCTAACCATTCTTGGGAGTGTTAGGGCAGTGTGAAAGAGCACAGTTCTGGATCATTCACCAAGCTGGGCAGGTTTACAGGCTAAGCAACCTTAGCTAGGTCTTCTGGGAGTGTGAGGACAGCACTGGAAGGAAGGATTACAGCCACTTACCAGGATGACCTGTATAACATGAGCTAGGACTGGGAGTGTTAATCTGTTTTTTGAGATTTCCCTGTAGGTAAACAAAGTAGTACTATCATTATTAACTTCAACTCCTCCCCTATCCTCCCCAACACCCTTCTACCAATGTCATGCTTTTTCTTTGATAACACAATAAAATTAATTATCACTGCCCATATGGTCATGGGTACAGGGCCATGAACTGGAGCACAGGAAACATATCAGTTGCCACACATATCCAATTTAGTTTTTTAAATTTCTTATTATTTTTATTTTATGTGTATATGTGACTTTCCTCTATGTTTGTCTATGTACCATATGTGTGCTTCATACACACATCTTCCAGAAATGGTCACGGGGTCTCCTGGGATTGCAGAGTGTTATAAACTAGCATGTAGATGTTGGGAATTGATCCCTAGCTCTTCTGGAAAAGAATCCAGTACTTTTAGCTGGTATCCTTTTGAAATTATTTAATAGCCCAAATTATCTTTTGGTGATGACAGAAAACAGCATTTTCCCTTTTAGGAGCAGTGATAAAGAGGGAAAGTATGTATCAATTATCAGGAATAGTGGAAATGTATTTTGTTTCAAGTTAGAGGGTATGTATATCCATGTGTACTTTTGTAAAACTCATTTACAAGTCATTTACCAGCATAAGATGACTCAAATATGATGGATATTTCATATCATTTGCATGGGCTTAATTAAAGCACTATAAGCTAAACATATACTTTCCCTGTACTACTTTCAATTTAGACCAGTTGAATAGATATTAGGAAATTATATGAGCCAAAAACCTTTTGTGTAGCTAAAATCTGAAACAGAATTTTAAACTAAGTTGATTTTCTCCACTCAAAATAGAAAACCAAACTGACATACCCTCATAAAAGATTACTGGAAAAAACTAAGGAACAGTCTTCAGTTTTTACTCAATCATTCTAATTTTCATGGTATCTGTAAATTTTAATTTGTAGCCATGTGTGTGCAAGGTTGATAGGGTGTGTAAAATATCGTTTAAGGGTAGACAAATATAAGATATCACTAAGAAGCATTTCAGGAAAATTTCTATTTTTTTATTTTATTATTTCATTTGTATGGGTATTTTGCCTGTATGCATATCTGTGTACCATATGTATGACATGCCCATAGAGTCCAGAAGACAGTATTGGATCCCTTCAAATTAGAGTTAAAAGTAGTGAGGAGCTAAGCATGTACTGGGTATTGAGCTCTGATGGAGGAAGGTCATTGGCTAATAAAGGAACTGCCCTGGCCCATTTTATTGGTTAGAGGATAGGTGGGAGGAGTAAACAGAACGCTGGGAGAAAGAGGAAGTGAGCTCAGAGACTCCACAGCTCTCTCGGGAGCAGACGCCTCAGAGAGAGACGCCATGCTCCCGGCTCCTGGGCAGACACACGCCATGAAGCAAGCCGCCAGGTTAGACATGCTGAACCTTTCCCGGTAAGACCGGTTCTCACAGATTATTAGAGATGGGTTGATCGGGATGTGAGAATTAGCCAGTAAGGGCTAGGGCTAAAGGGCCAAGCAGTGATTAAATGAATACAGTTTGTGTGTTGTTATTTCGGGGCATAAGCTAGCCGAGCAGGTGGCCGGGGTGCTGGGAACGCAGCCCCGCCACTCTTATTACTTCAGAGCTCCAGTCCTCTGAAAGTACATGCAATACTGTTAGCTGCCGAGCTATCTCTTCAGCCCCAGTACCTATTTTTATAAACTCTTGTGAACACTTCTTACTCTGACAAGCACATAAGAGTATATAATATACCAACAGGGCTAAAATAAATCTAAATGAAACTACCCACATCAATAAATAGAACTTTGTAAATAGCTTGAAACTAACCTTATCTTAGGCTGTTCCCCTTTCTAGTTAAAATTTCAACCAACTCTGGAAATGACCCTTTTAACTTTTATTTTTTGTATACCAGTTTTAACAATTCTATGAGAATTCTATGTGTATTTGTGAACCCTTAATTCTCCTATAGCTCTTTTCAGATCCACTCCTTACTGTCTCAACCCCAACTTTATGTGCCCTTTTAAAAACAATAACCCACTGTAATCTTTAATAATAATCAAAATTGTATTAACTATATGTTCATAGGTACGGGGTCATACATTGGAGTGTGGTCAACCTATCTGAAATGAATATTAACTGTAGCTTTATGATGATATTTTCTTAAATACCTTTCTACAATTAACCATCCATAAACAATGGATTGTCTTAAACTTTATAAAATTAGAATTATCTTTTGGATTATATGCCTGTGATAGGGCTTTTTTTTGCCACCTTGACACAAGCTAGATTCATCTAAGAAGAGGGGACCTCAACTGAGAAAATGCCTCCATCAGATTGGCCCTTAGGAAAGCCTGTGGGTATTTTCATGATTAAAGGTTAATGTGGGAAGCCCAGCCCACTGTGGTTGGTGCTGCCCCTAGAATGGTGGATCTCCTATTACAAGAAAGCAGGCTGAGCAAGCCAAGTGGAGAAAGTCAATAAACAACACTTTTCCATGGCCTCTATATCAGCTCCAGCCTCCAGGCTTTCTTGTTGATTGAACTTCTCCTTCTGTTTTCCACAGTGAGGGACTCATATAGAGACATGAAAGCCAAATAAACCCTTTGCTCCCCATGGTCATGATCTTTATCACATCAATAGAAAACAAACTATGTGTGTGCCTTTGTTTGGGTATGTGCTTGGACTTTATAAATGAGTATGCTGGTGCTATGGTAAGTACAATTTTTACACTTTCCTAAATAAAGCTATACACACACACACACACACAAACACACACACACACACACACACACACACCAACATAACACAAACACTTCTGTCATTATGTGAAACAAAAGGCATGTATCAAAGTATTCTGTTGAATACTTTAAATTTTAGAGTCAATTTTATTTTTAGTTATTATTTTTGCTTGTGGTGATTTGAAAAACAAAAGCTCACATGGTATATTTTCTATGATATTCCTCACCTTCTAGCCAAGGATCACAAAAAATCACATCTAGAGTTGAGAATGTTGGGTTTATAAACTCTCTTTAGCAAGGTAGCATATACAGCATAAGGAGCTGCATCCCATTTAATTCTCCACTTTTCTGAATTTACACCCTGAGATTCTTTTAAACCACTTTTCCCAACATAAACCAGTACACACACACACACACACACACACACACACACACGCATACAATAGAAGGGGGAGGAAGATGAGAGAGAGAGAGAGAGAGAGAGAGAGTGAGAAAGAGAGAGAGAGAGATATTTAAAATCATAGTTAATTACTTAACAAGTATATCTGATTTCAAATTCCAATATGACATTAACATTAAATCACTGAACTGGAGATTTGCAGTTTTGAAAATCAGCTTTTATTAGTAACTCAGAGATAAAATTTAAACTCTGTAAAATAAAAGGATTGTATAAAGTACGTTGAGTACAGCTCAAGAAAAGATACCTCTCATTTTTTTTATCAACTTCCATTATGTTTAGAATTTTTAAAGTTATGTCCCTAGCCTATGCTCTGATTAGGAAATGGAGTAGGCATGGTGCATGGCCTTTAGCCAACAATAGCAGATGGTATTCTAAAAAGGGTTTTTGGACAAGGATTACATGTTGCGAAGTTGAGTTTGATTCCATGAATTATAAGACGTTGACTTTATGGTTACATACATTCCTTTGAGGTACTAAGTTGTGCCAATGGAGTGTGTGAGTATTGGAGTAGTGTTTTCTTTAAAATGGAATATTGAATAATTATCACCCATAGTAACAAATGTAATAGTAAGGTTATGAAGTTTTTGTCTTAGTTGCCAACTAACATGATTTCATTTTTGAAAATCAGGAGACTAGCAGCCTAAATGGTATCCTATGTGAACCATAAAAAGAAGAATTTGAACAACCTTAAACACTTGTTTCAATCAATAAAGTTTCTATAGTACTGTTCTGTAAAATACGATTCACATAAATACAAAATTGACAGAAGTTTAGAGTGTTTCAATTCAAGAAAGTAACCATTCTGAAATAGGGTTGTGAATGTCTGTAATTAAAGATGGTAGTAAAATTTGAGAATTTCCTTCCCTTACCTGAAGGAAAGTTGGCAGGTGACATTGTTACATCAAGACAAGGTACTGTGAAAAATGAGGAACATAACACATATAGATTTATAAGGCAAGTGTTTCTTGTGAAAAGGCTATTATATATAGTTATTTGAATTATACCCAGTGATATGTTCTGTTCCTACTCAAATTTTATTGTTAGTTTATTACCTCACTAGAAATCACAGGGAAATCTAAAACAGTTGAAAATGTTTCTAACTAGAAAGATATAGACAACAGAAAAAAAAATAAAAGTACGTAGGAAATCATGGAGTGCTGAGAACAAAGAAAAAATAATATTACAAAATAATTAATATCCATATACAGAAAATAGAACTATGAAATTTTTCTAGAGCAAAACAAGCTATTAAAACAAGTTAGTAATTTAAAGAAATTAGTAGAAATGAGAGCACATAAAATTGAGGCAAACTGTCAAAGTATAGAATAAAATGTGAATAATCAGGAATAAAGATAAGAGAAGTTAGATAATTAGTAGCTCACTTTAGGATGTGTGACAATGTAATGACAGAATTTTCTGGAAGTGTAAATGGGGTGCAAAAATGATCAAAGAAGTGACTGAAAGTTATTTTATAACTTAAAAATGTCTTCATTACATTTCTATCGCTGCAAAAAGACACCATGACCAAACCAGCTTATAAAAGAAAGCATTTCACTGAGGGCTCACAGTTCCAGAGGGTTAGAGTCCTTGACTATCATGGCAAGGATCATGGTAGCAGGAAGGCAGGCATGACACTGAGCAGAAACTGAGAGCTTACAACAGCATGGCGTTGGAAAAGTGCTAAAATCTTACATCCTGATTTGTAAATTGGAGACAAAGAAAGAGAGGGCTAACTACAAGTGTTATAGCTGAAATCTCATAGTCCACTTGCAATGCCATACCTTCTAATTCTTCCTAAACAGTTCTACCAACTGTTCAAATATATGAGCCTATGAAGGCCACTTTCTTTCAAAAATACCACAAAAGGTATGAGTTTATGAAAAAGGAAGAGCAATTTAGTGGAAGGTCAAACAAACCAAAAAGGTTCAGAAAACTAGATATTATAAACAATGTTTAAAAATTGGAGGCAAGAGATGAACCTACAAGTCATTAGAGGGAAGAAAGGTAAGGCAAAAATGAAGGCATATCAAGAGTAGGAACAGAATAAAGAGATTTCTTGGAATTAACATTTGATTGTGATTTTTGTTCCAGTTTCTTTCTTACTTGGTAGCAGGGGTATCTCTGTTAATAACTGCTATATTCCAAATAGCACACCTCTAAAGGGAAAACTGATGGGACAAAAGTCAAGTTCAGGGTAATGTGTTAGACATAAGGATATTAAGCCAAGACACAGGAAAAGAAATGTATTGCTCAGGTCTGAAGAGGTTAAAGATAGTAAAGAGGAGTTCAGAGAGTTGAACTAATAGGGAAGGAGGTAGTAGGGGAAGGATGTTGACCACTGGACTTTATCATGAAATAGCTGAGAATTTTATTGGGTTTCAAATTGGATTTCAAACAACTTTGTCAATGTCTAAAAACTGACGTTGAGGCCAGTAACTATATGAAATAAATTTATAAGATACTTTGTGGTTGAAAAGTATTAAATGTTTTGGAGGAGGAATCATTTTAAACCTTGAATTATATAAACCTTCAAACATTTAGAGATACTGATTATTCGTATATGTGTTTCTCAAATAACTTGTCACATTCTCAAATGATTATATCACATTTAAGAAAATAGTAGATCTAACTTGTCAAGAATGGAAGGCATCAAGAAGTAGGAAATCTAGAATCCAGACAAATGGGAGCAAGGAGAAATGAGAAATGAAATAAATCTTAGAGCCCAACACTGCTGGTTTGAAACAGTAGGATAGAGAGTTGCAGCAAAGATTGCTCCAATTAAGATATAAAATTAATAGGTTACTAAAAGGTTGTTATGTATTGGCAATACATTTTTGCTTCTACAGTACTAGTTGTAAATTAATTCAAAGTACTCACAAGGTAATTTCTGAAAAATGAAATATTGTCCAAGAAATCTAGGCAATGATTGTCAATCTGTGACTCTGATGTGACTATTTAATCATATCTTTATAATTTAGTGTTGATATAACCATATTAATGCAGGTTTGTGTCAAATTTCGTAAATGATCTTACAGGAGTCTGTTATTTTAATCATTACTTTAAAAATCAATTAAAATGTAAGATGTCACCCAAGGAGTTTAGTTTAGAACTTATGGTAGGTATCCTAGTTCAGTGTGATGACAGAAGCTCATAATGGCTACACTCAGGACTTTGAAGTAGGAGAATGATCATAATTCTAGACCAGCCTGTGCTACAGGGCATGACTACAAAAATTATAGGCACACATGCACGAGGGTGAACACAAGCGCATGCACAAGTGCGTACATACGCGCACGTGCATGCATGCATGCACACACACACACACACACAGAGGTTTCTCCATATGAGAAACCATATTTTTTGCCATAGAGAACAAATCACTAGTCCAATATGGCTTGGCACAATTTTATCTTTTTAAATAAATATTCATGCTCTACATCTTTTCTACATAACAGATTTCTCAGTGTCTCTTTGTTTAAGGGAACAGCAGTTACCATCTAGTTTTGCCTTTGCCTTTAGTTTGTTATTTTCCCATATAGTTAATAGAATTTCGTTTAGAATACTTTGTCATTGTAATTTGATGAGATTGAATTGGAAATGCCATCAAAGAAACTGTTAAAGCATATGTAAATATAAAGTACCATTTGCATATTCAAGCACCACAAAGCCAGGATATATAAACACAGGCTCTCTTTTCAATATCAATTTGCATAAAATTAGAGCCATAGACAACCTATTTATTTACAAAGTACATAATTGGTAATCCGGGAAAAATTCTGGGTGCTTATTCTTTTATACCAGTGAAGAAATTAGTTAGGTATTCACACTTGAATTTTTATGTCAATATGTGGAAATGTGAGTTTTTATTACAGATAAACTAATTTTCTATTCTAATATTAACACAACAGACACAGAAAAGAAATAAGCCTTTTCAACTATAGGGGAAGATCAAATTACAACTGAGAATTTTCACTGACTATGGCTAGCCTCAAGGGTAGATACAGCCAACAAATTTTGTTTTTCGCTATTGATACAAAACACAGCTCTCATCAAAAAGAGAACAAGATGGTTTTTCTCTGAGCCAAAGCGGAGGCAGATACAGACTCAGATAGACCCAAATTGCCTATTTCAATAAGGAAGTAGTTACATAAACCTCTTATAGGAACAAAACAAAAGTCATTTATTGAGGTATTTCCCAAATATATTGGCAAAGACATCAGAAAAGAGGCTTATTGAAAAGCAGAGAAATCTTTCATGTAGACTTTAGATGCTATCTGATGATATCTTTAACTTGTGGGTCTGTGGAAGGTAGTGATCTTTTAAGAAAAAAGGTTTTATTGATAATTACAAGGACATTAAGTTAGATTCTGGGGAAGGCAATAAATGACTAAGAGGACTCGAATAACTCAAATTATGTGATTTGTTTTGTGACATTTGAACTCTAATCACAAAGTTCTAATCAGTCAATCCCTTGCTATGGTATCTTCAACACAGTTGTAGCAATTTTCTAGGGAACTTCCTTTCACATTACCTACTTTATGTGATTCCCCAAACGTAGCACACCAGTCTTCACCTCAGCAGCACAGGAAAAAAACTCCCACCACTAATTCAGTCATAAATGTGTTATTTTAGTTATTATATATAATTGTTTAAAGAATAATTTTGAAAGTAAGAAAGGTTTGAATATTATTTCTGGCTGTGGGTGATCTCATAAGATACATTTCATCTGACATGACATTTCTCATGTGACATTAGACTGGTAGCATAGACTGTGATAGGCTACAATTGGCCAAGATGGATGAAAGAAACAAAGATGGTATCAAGGGAGGTGTCCTAGTTGTTAAATAAAGCACATGCCATTCAAACAAGAAGACCTAGGTTTGTAAAACCCATGTAAATGCTGCATGGGCATGGCTGCTCACCTGTGATTCCAGCCTCCAAAGTTGATCACGGGAAACTCTGGAGGAGCCTGATGACCTAAAGCAATAAAGGAAGATTTCAGTATCAATTTGGACCCTTCACATCTTCTTTTACATGCACATACAGGTTTGCCAAAACACGTAAGACCATGCTTGCACATCCTCACAGACTGCAAATATATAGACATGAAGAAAGAGAAAATAAATTCGGGGGCATGAATAATTTTGTCTGTTTTGTGACTTTTGTTTATAGCAGTATTTGATGACTCTTTCAAAGTAAAATCATAATGAAAACTGTGGCAATATACATCACAAGGCATATGCAATTATTATACAAATCTGTATCAAATAGCAACTGCCTATTAATACTATCTGGATTGTTTTAGGGTAGCTGAAAATATTTATATTGTCAATCATCAAGAAAATTCTTAAATGTGTTATATTGCTTAGGTTCTTATTCTACCATATCAGCACACACCCTGAAATCATCCTCTGACTCCTATTTATTTCCTACACCCCAAAGACACTATTTGAATGGACTAAACTTACCCTTACCACTTATTTGTAACACTTTTGTGTTTACGATGTGCTGGCTATCTAATCCAAACCTGTATGCTAGGCAAGAACTATACTACTGAGCAACCCCCCATAACACCAGCAATGCATGCACATGCAAAACAAGCAAACAAACATATTAGTCCTAAACTAACTCCTTAAGATACAATATTGATTATTTCCATTCATAATTCAGATCCCACACATTCTTCTAGGTTCGGAGAAGTGTGATTTTTTTTCTTTAAGGTAGGCAAAGTGGAAAATGAAGCACTTTCTGGCCTCATGCACTGCCACCTTCAGTTATGTAAGTTCCTCCACTTCCCATGAGTCATTTGGTATGGGAAACAAATATGTGTCTCATTCTGATAGCCTCCAAAGCTATGGAAATTTGAGTTTTCAAAAATCTCATGAATTTTAATACCCTCTCCTAATTGCTCCATAAATACATTCACATCTTTAAGCTTGCTTGTTGACCATATATGTTTGGAAAACATGGCTATAATGTTCACAATGATGAATATCAAGAATATTGATTTTTCTGGCTCTCTGAACTTAAATATCTAGCAAAGTTTTAAATGTTCCTTCATTTGGATATTACTTATGATTTCCAATCATCCTACTCTACCTTTGAGGATTTCCTCTTAACCAAGAGTTTCACAGCACTTCAGGAAGGAGAGGCATAAGGATCTCTGTAAGATTAAGACTAGCCTGATCAATATAGCAAGATTCAGGACAGCCAGGGCTACATAGAGAGACCGTTTCTCAAAACAAAAGATTCTCAACTATGTCTTCTAATTGTTAATGTCTGAAAACCTCAACCTCACAGGTGGCTGTTCACTCTTTCTCTTTGCTTTTAAAAGAAGTATCTCCCCTAAGAATCATGTACTTCCTCCATCCTTTGCTTATGTTGGATCCTGCGTAATTGTTTAGTCTCCACTTCAAACGGAGTATTGAAAACAGAGTTATGAGAGCAAAACATAGGATTATCAATTACATTTTCTCAATTGCAATATTAATTAATATTGATATAAAAACTAATTAAATTTTTATCTAAATCAAATACTACATGTATGTTACATGCTAAAATTTAAAAATTACTTGAGTTTCTAGCTTAAAATTTATATCAAACTTTCAGCTATAATAATTTTTAGACTAACTTGAATTTCTACTGAACCCAAAATTTTCTCTTTTAAATATTTTTCTTTTTATTTTTTCTTTTCTATTTTTTCAAAATTCTCTTTTATAATTTAAACATTTTTGAAAATTTAATTCCTCTTTTTCCTCCTTCCAACTCCTCCCATGTCCTCCATTCCTTCGCATATTATTAATTAAAGTTATTTAATATAACCTTTCTATTACTTATATTCATAATATGAATATACATACATACACTAACACACACAGAAACACACACATCCTCCTGAGTACTTAGTATTACGTACATACATACATACATACATACATACATACATACATACACACGCATGCACACACACATGTATACATATATATGTTTATGGTTGACTACTTGGTATTGGATAAGCAATTTAGGGGGGTTCATTCCTAGGAAGAACTGACTATCCCTCTCTCTACAGCCATTGATTAACTAGCTCTTCATCTAGGAGTGAAACCTTGTGAATTATTCTTTCTCCTCCAGGGTCTATGACCTCACCAGTAGTTGGCAAGTTTCCCGTATCAGGCATGAATTCACTTCTACTGAGCAGACCATGAGTGCATTAGAATGCTTAAACTCTTGTTTCAGCCAAAAATAGAAGTTCCACTATTGCACCATAGGGACTATTTTGCCTGACTAGTCATTATGTCATTGTGGTTCTTAGAGCTGTACCTGGGTAGGACTACTGAGTGCTATTGTTTCTTGGAAGTTTTCATAGCATCTTCAGATACATTTTTTTTTAATTTTTATTTATTTCTTGAGCTCTAAATTTTCTCTGCTCCCCTCCCTGCCTCTCCCCTCCCCTTTAACCCTCTCTCAATGTCCCCATGCTCCCAATTTACTCAGGACATCTTGTCTTTTTCAGATACAATTTTAACCAAAAATCTTTTTTCTTTTTTTTGTTTTGTCTTGTCTTGTTGTTTGTTTATTCAAGACATGGTTTCTCTGTGAAGCAGTGGCTTTTCTGGAATTCACTCTGTAGACCAGGCTAGCTTTGAACTCAGATTGACCTGCCTCTGCCTCCCATTTACTGGAGTTAAAGGTGTACGCCACTGTGCCTGGCAAGATAATGCCAAAATCTTTTGTTTTAATGTTTTTTGAAGTTTGTTTTTAAATTTCATTTTGCATTTCAAACAGAGTTTTCTTTCTCACCCGTCCATCCATCCTCTCTCCCCGCTTGCCTCTCTCCCAGCCCACTCCATCCACTCCTTCTGAAGGGTAAGGGTAACCCAAAATCTTATGTGACTTTCTAGAAACAAAAGTAATTTATTGGAATGTGATAATTTATAAATAAAAACTATAGTAGCTGCATGGCAAAAATATTGTCTCATTCAGTATTCAGTGTTTCATCTAAATTTAAGGCATAAGTATATTTTTAGCCTGATGGTACTATTCTAAATTAAGATTGGTATAATTAAATAAAATTTAGGAAGATAGTTAATTAAAATATATGATAACATAATTAATTTTTCATTGCAGTTCACAAAGTTTCAAGTAATACTTTAATTAAAACTATATTTAATTTATATCTATGACAATTACATTTGATATTGTAGCCATTCCTGTAGTGTTTCCAAAGAGGAGAAATATTGCAATAATATATTTTAAAAGATAATTGCATTTGAATAGTTCTGGGATGATAAATGAAAAAGTACTATCCATTGGCCTGGGATATTTAAATCTTAACTTGGATATTTATAAATGTCCAAGAAGTTACTATCAGGATTTTAAAGTCCTCCCTATAGATATTTTCCTATGGAAATATGAACTTGTCCCTTGCAACTTGCAGAATATCATAAAATATTTCTTTAATCTCTGCCTTAATGTGTTCCCCTATAAGGAGTTAGGGTTGTAGAATGGAGCTCAAATTCCAGGAATAATTGAAAATTACCTGTTTGTAACTTTTTAGACATGTGCATAGAAAGGAGAACTGCTTGATATAATAGCAGTTCTGGGTTTGACTTTCTTACAAACTGCCAGATTATTGTCTACAGAGGCTATACTATTTTCAATCCCCAACCAGATATGCTTTTCACCTACAGGGCTGTCAAACCTTTTGACATTGTGACATGATGCTGGGATCTATGAATGCACTGAGCTCTTTTCATAGCTATCCTGGAATGTGTGAGGACTTTAGTTCTTAAGTTGAAAATATTGCCTTAGAGTTTTAATTCTCCACATTAGTACCTCATATGTGTGTATGGATGTATGTATGTATGTATGTATGTATTTGAATAGTTCTGGGATGATAAATGAAAAAGTACTATCCATTGGCCTGGGATATTTATATATATATATAATTTTAATCATGATAGTGTGTAAACATTTCCTTGTTCTTTTGATTTGGATTTCCCTATATGACAAATAATTATCAACATTATTTTCATGTACTTACTGTGTACTGGTTATTTTCTTGTTTATTTTTTATTATTTTTATTTAGTATACAAAGTAATGAGTTTTATTTTATCAGACATATTTATCATTGTACTTTTTGCTCATGTTTACTTCTCCAATTCCCTTCTCTTTTGCTTCTTTCTCTCTCACTGGTGTGCATCTCCCACAATAGTTTTCTCACTGTTTTCATATTGTAAATTCTAGATTATGCATTGGAGTGAAAAAATGCCATATTCTTTATTTTCTTCTCCCAGTTATCCACTCTTATTCTTCCCTCCACTTCCTTCACACAACCCCACTTCCATGTGAAAAAAGTAGCTATATTCACATCCTCTTGCCAATGCTTATATCAAGTTTTTTGATTATCTGGTTGTTGAATTACATACTTTTCGTATATTACGTATGTCAGTTTTATCAGATAAATGATTTACAGATATCTTCTCTCATTTGCATTGTCTTTTCACTTTCTTTTTAAAGACTTGTTTTATTTATGTGTATGAGTCTATGTGAGTGTATGCCACACATGAAAGGAGTCAGAAGAGGGTGTTGAAGTTACAGGTTCTGAAAGCTGTATATGTTTTTTCTCAGATCAAGTTTTCTTACGTACCCAGTCATTTCTCTAGGCCATTGCTTTGACATTTTGAGGGTATTTTATGCATGAAGATTGTTACTTATGACAGAGTATAATTTGTCTATTTTTCTCCTTTTTTACCTTGGCTTTCAGTGTCCTATCCATGAATTTTTTGACAAATCCAGTGCGATAAAGATTTTTCTTAATTTTGTTTTGAAATAAAAAATAATGAAATATTTCCCATAATAAATTAATAAAATGAATTTAACATATAATTATATCTTTACTCAGCAATGTTTTGTAGTTTTCAGAGTACATGTCTTTTGCTTCCTTGATTCTTTTTACATTGTTTGTGCCTACGGTATAAAATATAACTAATTTTTGTATGCTGATCTTGTATGATGGATCATTGCTGATTTCATTTGTCAGCTACAGTAGCATTGTTGTGTTCTTTGTGGATTTTCACACATACTACAGCATCTACAAATCAAGAAAAATTTAGCTCCTCCTTCCCAACTTTAGTCTGTTTTTGTATCCTTATTTAATAGATCAAGTTAGGTGTTTCAGCTAATATTAAGCAACAATAATGAAATATGGCATTTATATCTCACATTTTTTTTCTTTTTAAGTATTTATTTGTTTCATTTGTACCCAAGTGTATGTATATGTACAGTACATGAGTGTAGCAATGTGCAGGAACTGGAGGTAGAGATGTGAGTTGCCATATGGGTACTGGGAACCAACATGCATCTGATGGAAAAGAATTCAATACTCTGAACAAATGAGCCATCTCTCCAGCTCACATTTTTGTCTTAATTTTAATTTTAATATTCAAAAATTAAATAAAAATTACCGTGTTAAAGATTTTTTCCTGGATAGATAGTTTTGATACCTGCATTTAATCCCAGCACTCTCGGGGCAGAGGCAGGTTGGTCACTGTGAGTTTCAGACAAGCCTGGTCTACAAAGTGAGTTTCAGAACAGCCAAGGATACACAGAGTAACCCTGTCTCAAAAAGCTAAAATAAAAGAAAGGAAGAGAGAAAGAAAGAGAGAGGGGGGAGGAATTATTCTTTTTGTTTTTTAATTAATTATTTATTTTTCGGTTCAATCACATTTTCCCCTCCCTTATTCCTCTTCTCCCAGACCTTCCTCCCCAACCTCCCATCTTCTTCCCTCCAGCCAAGTATCCTCATTTCTCTTCAGAAAAGGGTAGGTCTCCCATAGATACCAACCAGCCATGGCATATTGCATTGCAAAGACTGGGCACCTTCTGTCCTATTGAGTTTGAAACAGGCAACCCAGTAGGAGGAAAGGGTCCCAAAATCAGGTAACAGAGTCAGATACAGGCCCTGCCCCCACTGTTATGAGTCCTAAAAGAAGACAAAGCTACACAATCATTGCATATATGCAGAGGACCTAGGTCAGTCCCCTGCAGGTACCCTGGTTGTTGGTTCAAACTCTGTAAGCCCCTATGAGCCCAGGTTAGTTGATTCTGGGAATATCTTGTGGCACCTCTGGCTCTCACTATCCTCAAGGTCTGACTCTCTGCCTCTGCTCTCATCAGTTGTTGGATGAAGCATCTCTATTGACAACTAGGGTTAGGCACCAATCTGTGAGTATAGCAGAATATCATCAAGAATTATTTCATTGGCTTTTTGCCATAACATAACATTTGGTTCTATCCTAAGTCTCCGGACTATTCAGCTTCTGTGTCCTGGCCCTCCAGACAGTATCAGATGTGGATTCTTTCTCATGACAAATGTCTCCTAATTTCTGAACCTTTACCCCAGCATATCTTGTAGGCAAGGAAAATTGTAGGTAAAAGTTACATGGCTGGATTGTGGAAGTCTTTTCTGGTTACAGAAGATAGCTAGTACAGTCTCCTTAGCCCAATTATTAGGAGTCTTATCTAGGATCAGTATCATAGATTCCTGGAAGTTTCCATGGATGTAGGTTTCTACGTCAACCCATAGATGTTCTCCCATTCCAGTTGTCTTCCAAGTACTCTTCCCCCAACTTGATCTCTCCTGTTACCATGCCCGCCCCATCCAGGACACTTCCCCCATCCACCAGTGATGTCTATTCTAGTTCTCCTTCATAGTGTAGTTCTTGTTTTTATAAGTTATTTCATTCATTCCATTATTGTGACACATTATTTTAAATGATATAATAAATATAGTTTCCTGGATAAATTGTACTTGATCATTAATTAAAAAAAAAACCTTTAAGTGTGAGCTACATCTGGAAATATTTTGTTTAGCATTTTGCATATTGGGTTATGATATTCTTGTGATACATTTATCTTGCTTTTCATGGGATACTGCTCATCATGGGGTATGATAGTAAATGTTCCTTCTTTAATATCTAGGATGGATTGTAAAAGGATTAGTTAGCTGGTCCCAGTCTGATTGTCTGCTGAACTGTCTATCTCAATTCT
This sequence comes from Microtus oregoni, assembly GCF_018167655.1. Taxonomy (NCBI): domain Eukaryota; kingdom Metazoa; phylum Chordata; class Mammalia; order Rodentia; family Cricetidae; genus Microtus; species Microtus oregoni. The sequence continues at coordinate 8,308,506 of NW_024543873.1, forward strand.
AAGGTAATGGTCTCCTTTTCTACCTTGAATCTCTAGCAACATCAAGAACAGTCATAATTATTCTTATTTTTCATATTTTCTTATAAGAGTGGAAGGTAATAATTCCAAAGTTATTACATGTGGGCGTCCCTTTTGATTGATTCCTTTTAAATTGAATTTGGAGAATTTTCTGCATATAATTTTGCCCGTTCATAATGCCATAAATTATTGAATAACAATAAATTCACAAGCTACATTAGTTTTGTTGGCTGTAATTTGTCAAGTAGTCCTTTTCTTGATAGCTTCCTTTTGGCAAGCACAAATTCTTTTATGCCAATCTTAATTACTAATTAGAATGTTCAGATAACATACTACTTATTGCACAGTAAACACATCTATATATATGTAGGTTGCATAGTAGCTAAAATATGATTAAAGAGGCTGCATCAGAATTTAAGAGATTCCAAGAGGCCTTACTGGAGTCAGAAGCAGAGTGCACATACAAAGACAAAAAGCCAATGCAGTTGTTTGGTAAGACATTAAAATACCCAGTTGGAGAGTTGCTAGAGGTGTGCTTTTTTAAGGTTGCAGATTCCAGGACTGAACCAGACACTCAAGAGTAGGCTCAGTCTACAAAAGTAAATTATGGATGAACGAAAGGTATAGCCCTAAGATGTGGAATCACAGACAAATGGGGGATAGGCAAATGCATAGTTGGACAGAGGAACAGTAGTTATAGTAATTAGTGTCAACAGTAAGGACTGAGTTGCGCCCTGGAAAATAGTTGGGAATTTTCTGTCTTTTGATGCCTTGATTAACGCACAAACTTATGAGATGACAGGTTAGTAGAGACTGGCCATTACAATATTAGGTATTCTCATGTATGTGGGGGTTCAGAAGAAGGTGTTGCACCCTTTGTTGCCCTGATGTATTCAACGATAATTTCTTTGGTCTATGTTTTCATTTATCATTAGGAAATGCTTCATGGTTTTGCTGATGTCTAAAGGCAGAGCAACATGCACAGTCTTCTTGCCTCAGTGTACTCAATAAAAATGAAACTAAATGTTTCTCAGAAAATAGAGTCTCTTGGCAAAGGGGACAGTATGAAAGGTAGTGATTTACATAATATAGGGTACCTCAGAGCAGGGCACAGACTGATCTTCATAGTGAAGCTTCAGGGACCTCCCTGGCCTACGCAACTCATAGGCAGGTGGGTCTCCCCTGGTACTAGGATTTTTATTTAACAACCATATTGTTTCTGGTAGTGGCTTTGGGTAGCCATGCAGTATGTTTTTGTACAAATTCTTTCACTGATTTTCAAAGGTTTTAAAGGGTTTTCCAAATCTTTAATACATTTAAACTTTGAACTATATCACCAATGTAATGTTTTTATAGTGGTTGGGCAGGCTCTCTGAAGGCCCATTAAGATCCTTTCCAAGCAAGTGCTAACTATTTTCAAGAATCAGTAGCTAAGGGGATAGTAAAGAAAAATGTTGGGAGAAAGGAGCAGGAAGGCCAGGAGTTCAAGTTTACCTGGGGCTTTCTAGAAAATTTGAGGTTAGCTTAAGTGACACAATACCCTGCTTCTTGCTTCCCCTTGAAGAACATGTTTTCTAAAACACCAGAGTGTTGAAATTACACACTCCCTGCAGATACTCATGGATACAAATCTGTCCTTACTAAAAAAATAATAATAACTCCTTGATTAAATTCTTCTCTCCCAGCTGTTGTTTATAAATCCATTTGCTAAAGAGTTTCATAAACTTCACATCTACCTATCATGTATTAATAACCATATAAAATTTGTTTCTGTCTACCTCTAATGACATCTACTATGTAATTCTGATGGCAGACCCTGAAAGAAAAAAATTCTTGGAGACATGAGGGATGGGGGATTGGGCAAACCTTGAATGAGCCTTTAAAGACTGTGGATAGCCCAGAGTGATGGTGATACTTAGGGATCTCGCTTATCTACCAAATTTGGTTATAGTGTTAATACTGTAAATGTCTCACCCTTTTTTTGACTCAATTCCAGTACTCTGAGGTTTGATGAATGATTAAGGTGTGGACATTTTTCTTCAGTGATGCTCAGCACAAACTTGGGTGGCACATACAGTTTCGTGTACTTGTTTCTAAGTAGTTTCTTTATCTTTGTCTTATGTTACCTATTCCTATCACTGTTTGCTTTCAGCTAGCCATTTTCCCCAATATCAAATACATTAATTCTATGTTAAAGTATTTTATAGTTTAATAGGCAATAATACGTAGTAACTGTCATATTGTTATGCTGAGATCTGTGCAGTCCCCCCAAAACGTGCAAGGAGACCGAGTCCCATAAGTAAAAGCAAAGAGCCTTTATTTTATACAAGTTTGCAAACTCGGTCTCTCTGCATGTCTAATGTATTGGAATAAACGGAGGGCACCAAGCTCAGTTAGAGTTGGAATTTTATAGTAGTAAAGGTAGGGGTGAGGGGTTTCTGAGGTTCAAGACCCCTGATTGGCTGACATTTGTCTAGGGGTGCCCTGGTGAGTGTGTGATGACAGGTGATCTTATCTACAATGGTTTGAATGTTAGGCATTTCCTTTGGATGGTCTGTTCTTGGGTGGTGCTCAGGTAATCTTAGTTTATGGTTCTTCCTCAAACCAGGTATTGTTTCCTGGTAAACTACTGAGGTTTAAGCCTCCATTAAACTCATGATGGCTGAGTCCTACACTGGGAGGTGATAGCTTATCATGGCAGGCTCCTACAATATTAATACCAAGTGACACTCAATACTGTACTTAGTGATGAATCACAATCAGTCTTGGGTCCACATAATTGCATTATAGACATGTTACTGACTAAGTTATCTATCGTTCCAGCGTTGGGTTTCTCTTCCGTCTGGACTTAAAACTAATGATCAAACATGCATTTGCCTTGGGGATCCACAAGAAAATTTAAAATGAAATTTGTTTTCCTTCTTCTAGGATCTCAAATAAAGCCCCAGTGTCAGGGACAGTGTCTATCATGATTGGAACGGCACAATAGCAAGAGCTCCTTAGAGCTGTAGCAGCAAAAATTTGCTCATGTTTGGCCATATCAGGAAGCCTCTTGGTGCACGTAGACTCACAGGTCACAGGTACACATACATTGAAAACGTTTTAACATGTCTTTCTTTACTGTGTGTGTGTGTGTGTGTGTGTGTACATGTGTACTGCAGACACACACATGGAGCTCAGAGGAGAGTTTGTTGCAGGAGTCAGTTGTCTCCTTCTACCATGTTGGATTTGGAATTTGAACTCAGGTTGTCATACTTAGTGGCAAGCACCTTTACCTGATGAGTTCTCTCACCTGTACAGTGCTTCTATATTTTAGATTCAAATTATTATTATTATTATTATTATTATTATTTTATTTATTTATTTATTTATTAAAAATTTCCACTTTCTCCCATCCTCCCATTTCCATCCCACTCCCCCACTCCCCTTCCCCCTCACTCTCCAGTCCTAAGAGAAGTCAGGGTGCCCTGCCCTGTGGAAAGTCCATTATTTTTTAAAAAGATTTTATTTATTATGTATACAGTGTTCTGTCTAAATGTACACCTGCAGGTCAGAAGAGGGCACCAGATCTCATAGATGGTTGTGAGCCACCATGTGGTTGCTGAGTCTTGAACTCAGTACCTCTGGAAGAGCAGACACTGCTCTTAACCTCTGAGCCATCTCTCCAGCCCCTCAAATTATTTTTCAGATACGTAATTTGCAGGCATTTCATGCCCATGACAATTTATCTCATGCTAATAACAGGGTCTTTTGTGAAACCTATTTTTTTTAATCCTCACATTAAATTAGTCACTACTTCATATTATGGATCAAGTTTTTATTTAAATTCCAACAATTATTTGCCTAGTGTTAGTATATACAATTTTTAAAATATTTTTCTAGTTTTCACTTTCCTTTTGGGTATTTTGTCAGTTGCATATAGGGTATTGAAATATGTTCAGTCACAACTGTAAATTGTTTTCTATTTCTTTCATTTTTATCAATTATGTTGTTGCTGTGAAAACCACTGTGAAAAAGGGTGATCATTAATACATACTTATGTATGTAAAATTATGGTGGAATTTTTGCTCTCTAATCAACTATACTGGCTCTTTCCTAATAAAGTGAAACATTCATTTGCTCTGTCTTACTGACTTGGAATGTGCTTCCAAGCTCACCTGCACAATGGGGACTGATGTATTCAGGGGTCCTATAGATGAGAGTTTCAGTTTCTCTGACTCCCAGTGCTTGATTCTGCTTTGCTGTGCCTAGGGGTTATGGAGGTTCATATCTCTACTGGGTGTGGCTGACACTGGCAAGAGTTGAGAGAAATCTGAATGCATGCTAGCCTCTATTTGGACTAACTTATTCAGTCTTTATTTCTATGTGAGTGTTGATGTTTAGATTGTTTCTGAACCCTGCTGATATGACATGAAGCATAGTGCTAATTACTTGACTTTACATCATTTCACTAAGTCTCTTATCTATACTGACTGGTGGCTCTATTCATTGCTGAACTTTATTGATACTATATTTGAAAAATAGAACACTGTTGCTTTCTACCAGGTAGGAAATGAAAACTCAGCTTCTTTGTCCTGTGGCTCTCACTGTGTGATAAGTGAGAATGGTGCTGCTGGTTTCTGTTCAGTTTGGTGACAGGCTGAAACATCACTACTACACATTTAATACTGTGGCATGAACCTGGGAGTAGTTTGTGGTCTCTCTTACTGCGAGTGAAGAGTTAGAGTCGTCAGTGAAATCCCACCAGTTATCTGTAGTCTGAGCTGAGATGTTCTTGGCCATTGTGCTGGGAGTGGAATGAATTTCATTTTTGTGGGTATTTTTTAATCTTTTTATATTATTTGAGATTTTTTGTCATGTGTTTAGTTCATTTTTTTTCTTTTTTTATTGTGAAAAGGAAAAAAAAAGTATCCGCCTCCTCCCAGCCTCCCATTTCTCTCCCCCTCCTCCCACCCTTTTCCCCCTCCCCCAAACTCCTCCCCGCTCCCTCTCCAGTCCATAGAGCAGTCAGGGTTCCCTGTCCTGTGGAAAGTCCAAGGTCCGCCCCCCTCCGTCCATGTCCAGGAAGGTGAACAACCAAACTAGCTAGGCTCCCACAAAGCCAGAACATGGAGTAGGATCGAAAACCCGTGTCATTGTCCTTGGCTTCTCATCAGCCCTCATTGTTCGCCATGTTCAGAGAGTCCGGTTTTATCCCATGCTTTTTCAGTTACAGTCCAGCTGGCCTTGGTGAGCTCCCAATAGATTAGGCCCATTGTCTCAGTGGGTGGGTGCACCCCTCGTGGTCCCGACTTCTTTGCTCATGTTCTCCCTCCTTCTGCTCCTCATTGGGACCTTGGGAGCTCAGTCCAGTGTTCCAGTGTGGGTCTCTGTCTCTATCTCCATCCATCACCAGATGAAGGTTCATAGCCAAGAGGATAACTTTATGTTTTTCCTTGGGTTCACCATCTTATTTAGCTTCTTTAGGTTCACCAATTGTAGTCTCTGTGACCCTTATTTATGGCTAGAAAACAATTATGAGTAAGTACATCCCATGTTCATCTTTTTGGGTCTGGCTTACCTCACTCAGGATAGTGTTTTCTATTTCCATCCATTTGCATGCAAAATTCGAGAAGTCAATGTTTTTTACCGCAGTGTAGTACTCTAATGTGTATATATTCCATACTTTCTTCATCCATTCTTCCATTGAAGGGCATCTAGGTTGTTTCCAGGTTCTGGCTATTACAGATAATATTGCTATGAACATAGTTGAACAAATGCTTTTGTCATATGATCAGGCATCTCTTGGGTATATTCCCAAGAGTGGTATTGCTGGGTCCAGGGGTAGGTTGATCCCGAATTTCCTGAGAAAAAGAAACACTGATTTCCACAGTGGTTGCAAAAGATTGCATTCCCACCAGCAATGGATGAGGGTACCCCTTCCTCCACAGCCTCTCCAGCAAAGGCTATCCTTGGTGTTTTTGACTTTAGGGATTCTGACAGGTGTAAGATGATATCTCAAAGTTGTTTTGATTTGCATTACCCATATTACTAAGGAAGTTGAGCATGACCTTAATTGTCTTTTGCCCATTTGAACTTCTTCTGTTGAGAATTCTCTGTTCAGTTCAGTGCCCCATTTTTTAATTGGGTTAATTAGCATTTTAAAGTTGAGTTTCTTGAGTTCTCTATATATTTTGGAGATCAGACCTTTGTCTGTTGCGGGGTTGGTGAAAATCTTCTCCCAGTCAGGAGGTTGCCTTTTTGTCTTAGTGACAGTGTCCTTTGCTTTACAGAAGCTTCTCAGTTATAGTAGGTCCCATTTATTCAATGTTGTCCTTAATGTCTGTGCTGCTTGGGTAATACATAGGAAGCGATCTCCTGTGCCCATCTGTTGTAGGGTGCTTCCCACTTTCTCTTCTATCAGGTTCAGTGTGTTCGGACTGATATTGAGGTCTTTAATCCATTTGGACTTGAGTTTTGTGCATGGTGATAGATATAGGTCTATTTTCACTCTTCTACAGGTTGACATCCAGTTGTGCCAGCACCATTTGTTGAAGATGCTTTCTTTCTTCCATTGTATACTTTCAGCTCCTTTATCGAAAATGAGGTGTTCATAGGTTTGTGGGTTAAAATCCGGGTCTTCTATATGATTCCATTGGTCGACTTCTCTGTTTTTATGCCAGTACCACACTGTTTTCATTACTGTAGCTCTGTAATAGAGTTTGAAGTCAGGGATGGTAATGCCTCCAGAAGATCCTTTATTGTATAGGATTGTTTTGGCTATCCTGGGTTTTTTGTTATTCCATATGAAGTTGATTATTGTCCTCTCCAGCTCTGTGAAGAATTTTAATGGGATCTTGATGGGGATTGCATTGAATCTATAAATTGCCTTTAGTAGAATTGCCCTTTTTACTATGTTGATCCTCCCAATCCAAGAGCAAGGGAGGTCTATCCATTTTCTGGTATCCTCTTCAATTTCTTTCTTCAATGCCTTAAAGTTCTTGTCAAATAGATCTTTCACTTCCTTGATAAGATTTGCCCCAAGATATTTTATGCTGTTTGTGGCTATTGTGAATGGTGAAGCTTCTCTGATTTCCCTCTCTGATTCCATATCCTTTGTGTATAAGAGGACAACTGATTTTTTTGGAGTTGATCTTGTATCCTGACAAATTACTAAAGCTGTTTATCAGCTGTAAAAGTTCTTTGGTGGAGTTTTGGGGGTCGCTTATGTACACTATCATATCATCTACAAATAACAAAAGTTTAACTTCTTCCTTTCCAATTCGAATCCCCTTGATCCCATTATGTTGTCTTGTTGCTAGTGCTTCAATATAGTACTTCAAGTACTATATTGAAGAGGTATGGCGAGAGTGGACAGCCTTGTCGTGTTCCTGAGTTTAGTGGGATGGCTTTGAGTTTCTCTCCGTTTAATTTGATGTTAGCTATCGGCTTGCTGAATATAGCTTTTATTATATTTAGGTATGACCCTTGTATCCCTAATCTCTCCAATACTTTTATCATAAAGGGATGTTGAATTTTGTCAAATGCTTTTTCAGCATCTAATGAAATGATCATATGTTTTTTTTTCTTTCAGTTTATTTCTATGATGGATTACATTGATAGATTTTCATATGTTGAACCAGCCCTGCATCTCTGGGATGAAGCCTACTTGATCATAATGTATAATTTTTCGGATGTGTTCTTGGATTCGGTTTGCCAGTATTTTGTTGAGGATTTTTGCGTCGATGTTCATGAGTGAGATTGGCCTGTAATTCTCTTTCCTGGTTGAGTCTTTGTGTGGTTTTGATATCAGTGTAACTGTAGCTTCATAAAAGGAATTTGGTAATGACCCTTCTGTTTCTATATTGTGGAATACATTAAGGAGTATAGGTATTAGCTCTTCTTGGAAGTTCTGGTAGAATTCTGCATTGAAACCATCTGGACCGGGGCTTTTTTTGGGAGGGAGGTTTTTGATAACACTTTCTAATTCTTCGCGACTAACAGGTCTATTTAGATTGTTCACCTGGTCCTGGTTTAACTTTGTTAAATGGTATTTATCTAAAAAAGTGTCCATTTCTTTTACATTTTCCAGTTTTGTGTTATGCATGCTTTTGTAGTAAGATCTAATGATTCTCTGAATTTCCTCTGTGTCTGTGGTTATGTCCCCCTTTTCATTTCTGATCTTATTAATTTGCGTATTCTCTCTCTGCCGTTTGATTAGTTTGGATAGGGGTTTATCAATCTTGTTTATTTTCTCCAGGAACCACCTTTTTGTTTCATTGATTCTTTGGATTGTTTTCTGTGTTTCTATTTTGTTGATTTCGGCCCTCACTTTGATTATTTCCAATCTTCTTCTCCTCCTAGGTGAGTCTGCTTCTTTTTTTTCTAGAGCTTTCATGTGGGCTGTTAACTCTCCAATTTGTGCTTTCTCTGTTTTCTTTAAGTGGGCACTTAGTGCTATGAACTTTCCTCTTAGGACTGCTTTCATAGTGTCCCATAAGTTCGAATATGTTGTTTCTTTATTTTCATTGAATTCTAGGAAGACTTTAATTTCTTTCTTTATTTCTTCCTTAATCCAGGTATGGTTCAGTAGTTAACTGTTCAGTTTCCATGAGTTTGTAGGCTTTCTGGGGGTAGCTTTGTTGTTGAATTCCAACTTTAATCCATGGTGATCTGATATGACACAAGAGGTCATTAATATTTTTTTGTAACTGTGTAAGTTAGCTTTGTTACCGAGTATGTGGTCAATTTTTGAGAAGGTTCCATGAGCTGCAGAGAAGAAGGTATATTCTTTCCTCTTTGGGTGGAATAATCTATAGACGTCTGTTAAGTCCATTTGCTTCATTACCTCCATTAATTCTCTTATTTCTCTGTTAGGTTTCTGTCTGATTGACCTGTCCATTGGTGAGAGAGGAGTGTTGAAGTCTCCTACTATTAGTGTGTGCGATTTGATGGCTGTCTTGAGTTTTAGTAATGTTTCTTGTACGTGGGTGCTTTTATATTAGGGGCATAGATATTCAAGATTGAGACTTCATCCTGATGGATTGTTCCTGTTATGAGTATAAAATGTCCCTCTCCATTTCTTCTTTTTGATTTAAGTTTGAAGTCAACTTTGTTAGAAATTAGTATGGCCACACCTGCTTGTTTCTTAGGTCCATTTGCTTGATAAGCCTTTTCCCATCCCTTTACTCTGAGTAGGTGCCTGTCTTTGTGGTTAAGGTGTGTTTCTTGTAAACAGCAGAATGTTGGATCCTGTTTTCGAATCCAATCTCTTATCCCATGCCTTTTTATAGGTGAGTTGAGCCCATTGACATTAAGTGATATTAATGACCAGTGGTTGTTAACTCCGGTCACTTTTTTAGTAGTAGGGTTTGTGTGTTTCCCTTCTTTGAGTTGCGCTGGTGAAGGGTCTCTAGATGTCTGACTTATTGTGGTCATTGTTGGACTCCTTGGTTAATGATTTTCCTTCCATTATTTTCTGTAAGGCTGGATTTGTGGCTACGTATTGTTTAAATTCATTTTTATCCTGGAAAATTTTGTTTTCTCCATTTATAGTGAACAAAAGCTTGGCTTTGTATAGTAGTCTGGGCTTGCATCCATGGTCTCTTAGTTTTTGCAGTACATCTATCCAGGACCTTCTGGCTTTCATGGTTTCCATAGAGAAGGCTGGTGTATGTCTGATAGGTTTACCTTTATTAGTAACTTGATCTTTTTCCTTTGCGGCTCTTAATATTCTTTCTTTATTCTGTATGCTTTGTGTTTTGATTATTATATGGCGAGGGGTTGTTTTTTTTTTTTTTTTTGATCCAGCCTATTCGGTGTTCTGTATGCTTCTTGATCCTTCATAGGTATATCTTTATTTAGGTTGGGAAAGTTTTCTTCTATAATTTTATTAAATATATTTTCTGGACCATTGAGCTGCACTTCTTCTCCTTCTTCTACTCCTATTATTCTTAGGTTTGGTGTTTTTATTGTGTCCGATATTTCCTGAATGTTTTGTGATGAGAGTTTGTTGGACTTGCTGTTTTCTTTGATCAGTGTGTTTAATTTCTCTATGTTATCTTCAGAATCTGAGATTCTTTCTTCTATCTCTTGTATTCTTCTGGTTATGCTTGTTTCTGTAGTCTCTATTCATTTACCCAGATTTTCCATGTTCAGCAGGCCCTCTGTTTGTGTTTTCTTCTTTGCCTCCATTTAAGTTTTCAAGTCTTGAACTGTTTCCATTATCTGCTTGATTGTTTTTCCTTGGTTTCCTAGGGTATCATTCACTGATTTACTCAATTCCTCGAACTTTCTGTTATACTTCTCATCCATTTCTATAAGGGCGTTTTTTATATGCTGTTTAAGGGCCTCTATCACTTTCATAAAGTCAGTTTTTTCTACTTCTTCTTGATTAAGGTGTTCATATCCTCTTGTTGTGAGGTCGCTGGGTTCTGGTGGTTTCATGTTGTTTTTCAGATTGTTGGGTGAATTCTTGCATTGGCGCCTGCCCATCTTTTCCTCCGAATACTCCCCTATGGATCTTCTTTTACAGGATCAGGTCTTCTTGCCCACTGATATATCTTCCCAGTGATGTCACTCCCCAGTGATGGTTCTCCTGGTGTCCAGATTGGATCTCTGTCCTGCTTGGGTAGCTCGCAAACCAAGGGTCCACCCTGCTTGGTGCAGGCAGGCTATGGAGACAAAGGAACTACTGCCCTCCCCTATGCCCTCGGAGCTATTGTTAATAGTTGTTCATCTATGGATGAGACTTCCTGAGCTCATCTCTCAATTTTAGGGATTTTGTCTGGTTTTGTTTTGTATGGTGTCTGCAGACATAGCCACTGTAACATAATGGGTATAATGGCACTGTCCTCTCTGTCAAATATTGTCCACTACTTCCTACTTCCTGCTATTCCAATCTTTCTTCCCCTCTCCACAAGTACCGAAAAATCTAAGTAACATCTTGCATTCTATGTGAGTACAGGTGAATAAAAACTGCATGTTAAAAGCAATAGAAACTGCAGGAAAGTACACAAGCTCCTGGAGATTAAACAACACACTACCAAGTAATAATTGAATTAAAAATGAATTAAGAAAAGTTTAAAAATTTGGTAACTGAATGAAAAGCAAAAATGCCAAAATTTTATAAGACATAATTAAAGCAATCCTAAGAAAATTAAATAAGATTAAGTGCCTATATCAAAAATTTGAGAGAGATTGAACTAATAATTTAATGATGCATCTAAAGGCCTTGGAAAAATAAGTAGCAATATCTCAAAATCAAAATCAATGAACTAGAAACAAAATATGCAGGAATCAATGAGATGAAGAGTTGTTTCCTTGAAATGATAAACAAACAAATCATAATCCACCTAAGCAAAATAAATGGAAGTTCCTAACCAATATAATGATAGTTGAAAAGAGAGATATTAAAAAAGCATTGCATGAAATTTCCAAAGAATTAATAAAAATCAGGAAATATTAATATTAAAAATTATATTTGAAATAAAATAATAATAAATGAAACTGAAGGAAAGAATAAAAGAGCTCATAAGAACATGTTCTATGCTCCAGAGCCTTGTTAGAAAAATCCCTAAATTGGGAAATTCCAGGACAAATAACAAGCAGTGGCAATTGAAAATGTGTTAAAATAATTATGCCATATTGTTGTGTTAAGCTATGTATGGCCTGGTTTGTCTGGTACTTAAAGATTTTTTTTAAAGAATTTCTATAACAGCAAATTATAAAAAGTAAAAAATAAAATTAAAAAGAATCTCCCAACTGAAAACCAGACAAGATAAACTCAGCAAAGAATTCCACCAGACTTTCAAAGAAAAATTAACAGTAATACTCCTCAATTTGTTCTATAAAATAAAAAAGGAACACTTACAAAATTGTTTTACAAAGTCAGCAATCCCTGAAAACAAAACCAGACAAAAACCCACCATAAAAAAGAAGTCTATAGACCAATCTCTCTAATGAACATAAACACAAAATTTCCCTTTAAAATATTTGCAAGCCAAATTCAAGAACACATCCAAAAGATAATTTGGCTTCATGCCATAGAAGCAGGAATGGTTCAATGAATATAAATCAGTATATTTAATCCACCACATAGACTCAAGGAGAGAAACCTCATGATCAATTCATTAGATGACACAAAGGCCTTTAAGAAATTCCAACATCTCTTTAGGATAAAAGTTCCAAAGAATCTAGGGATACAGGGAACATATCTCAAGCCAATGATGGCACTATATAAGCCCACTGTCAACAGATCTGAGGCCATAGTTGTAATTAAAACAAAAATGATGTGAATGTTAAGTTTATACTTGTAAAATCTAGGTTTCTTTGAAAAACCTCTGGCTTTCCTCTTTGATAGTTAAAGAAGTATACTGGCATTATAGATAGGAAAAGAACCCTGTACATGTTACAACTGGGTTAAGGAAAATGTGTTTGCAAATATGCTTTGTAAGACTACATTCACACACACACATACACACACACTAAAACAAGCCCATAACAAACATCATGCTAAATGAAGAAAAACTAAAGCAATTTTGCTAAAATAAGAGCAAGGTAAGAGTGGCCATTCTTTCTAATCTTTAATAAAGCACTTGAACACTTGAACTCCTTGGTGGAGCAACAAAACAAGTAAGAGAAAGGGGATTTATATATAGGAAAGATAGAAGTCTAATATATTTATTTGAAGATATGATTCTATAAATAAGAGACATAAGACTTTACCAAAAAACTAGAGCCAAAAATATATTTAGCAAAGTAGGAGAATACAAAATTAACAAAAAAAGTTTTCTTGTATGCAGATGAAAAACACAACAAGAAACAAGAAAAACAATCCATTCACAATAGTATCAAAATTATCTTGTAATAAATTTAATCAAGGAACTGAAATACTTTTACAATGAAAACTTTATACACTGAAGAAAGAAATGAGAATAATAGCAGAAGACAGAAAGACCTTTCATGTGCATAAACTAGTAAGATTAATACTGATAAAGTGACCATCCTACTGAAGGTAATCTACATATTCAATGCAATCCACAGAACCTAAAAAAAACCCTCAAAATTAATATAGAAATGAAGGAGGATGGCCTGCTTGTTCATCTGGGCTGCCCATATCTGAAATAATCACACAGAAACTGTATTAATTAAAACACTGTGTGAACCATTAGCTTAAGCTTCTTATTGGCTAACTCTTATAATATAACCCATTTCTATTAATCTGTATGTCACCACGAGGTTGTGGCCTACTAGCAAAGTTTCAGCATGTCTATCTCCAGTGGATCCACGGCATCACTCTGACTCTGCCTTCTTCTCCCCAGCATTCAGTCCAGTTTTCCCTGCCTACCTAAGTTCTGCCCTATCAACAGGCCAAGGAAGTTTGTTTATTCATCAATGGTATTTACAACACACAGAGGGTATTTCTACATCACCCCCTTTCTGTTTAAATAAAAAGGAAGGTTTTAACTTTAACAGAGTAAAATTACATATACGAAAACAGTTATCAAGCAAGAATTACAGTTACCATATTTATATCTTCTTTATCTGTTATTATAACTAAGGAAAACTATAACTATAAATACTTTAACTCCATCAAAGACTCCAGAAGGATAATATATTACCTAAGTAAACAGGAAGTACATTGTAAGCAACTTGCAAAACTCTGGAATTGACAGAGACATCCTGCTGCCTGGACAGTCAAGCAAAGTTTTTCTGTACTATTGGGGCATCCATATTCAGCCTTCTGGCCCATAGTATCCAGCAGACTTTTCCACAAAGCAGGAAATTTCAAAGACAGTTCTGCCTATGTTGACAGTTTGTCAGTCATTTTCTTCTGTGCCCTGAAGAATGTCCAGCACACTCTTTCATAAGGCAGGAACCCTGAAGGATCATCTCATCTTTAGTCAAGTTCAGCAGTCATTTCTCTGCAGGTCCGGCATGTCCAGTTAAGCAGTCCAGACAAGAGCAGTTTATTGTACAAATGGCTAACCAACTCCAGAAGGAGCCACTTCGATGCTCATCTCCCTCTAAAGTAGCTTGGTGATGCCAGGAGCAGATGTGTCTCATTGTCATGAAAAGTCCTAAGTTCTTAAAACATTTTAAATCCTGTATTCTGAAAGTCTCTGAACGATTTGAAGAATACCTATCTAACTGAAATACATCCCTGTACATCTAGAAAACATAACTAACATGGCCACAATTTTGACTATCATAGATGACTCTCTCTTAATCTATAGTTCTTAATTATGCATTATATTTTTAAATGAGCTACACAAACACAATACCTTAATCAAGATGAGAAATACATATACATATAACAAAATTCACCTTAAATTTGTATCAATAAACCAAGATCTATACCAATGCAAATTATTCATCTCTATAGCATATCCCCCTTTAAAAGTAAACAAATATTTATAGACAATATTTGGGAATATAAGTGTAGATCTTTCTCTCCAAACTGCTTCCTGCTGTTTATTGGGTGAATTAATTTTTGAAGGTATTTTTGGGGTATTAATGGTGACCTTTTAGGTGGCCTTGTTGCATCAAACCATAATGGTCTGAAAGCAATCCACAGGTTTTCATCTTCTGTGAAAACAAAGAACCTCTTTTCCAAAGTATCATATCCTTAGAGTCAAATTTTGGAATCAAGATGCCTTTATGTTGGTTTAACTTAGCAATCTATACAATGAAATGTCTCTCTGTACTTAGCTTCTTCACAGCCAAAAAAGTCAAAGAAACACAATAATATACATAATATACACTCTGTGAATTTTTCATCTTTACATAGCTTATTTTTGTTATTCTTTTTTTCTACGACTGTCTGTACACTGTCTCTTTAAAGTCTTTTTTTTTCTTTTTTCAACTCTCTAAACTCTTTTTCTTATCTCTTCCAAGCATATGTACAGTTATCCAGCACTGTGACCCATTTAGAGGTCTTTTATGTCTAAATCTGTCCTATTGTTAATCTGTAATTCGTTACTGTCCAGGAGCACTTCTTAAAAACTTAAGTTGTGTCATTAGTAAGGTATATATGGTACTAACTGCTTGCTCCACACAGTATAAAACTCAAGCTGTGCTATTACTATGGTATTACTATTACTATCACTTGTTGTAGTAGGCTGCTTCCCGCCACCTGGCTAGCTCTTCCCGAAATAATTACACGGAGACTACATTCTTTTAAACACTGCCTGGCCCATTAGTTCCAGCCTCTTATTGGCTAGCTCTTACATATTGATCTAACCCATTTCTAATAATCTGTGTATCCCACGAGGTGGCTTACCGGGGAAGATCATAACCTGCATCTGTGTTTGGTGGGAGAATCATGGTGACTGCCTGACTCGGCTTCTTTCTCCCAGAATTCTGTTTAGTCTACTCCGCCTACCTAATTTTCTGTCCTATCAAGGCCAAGACAGTTTCTTTATTTAACCAATGAAATCAAGACAAAACAGAAGACTCTCCCCCATAAATCACTATTACTATTACTACTCATTTTGCACAGTCCAGCATGGCAGAACCTCTTGTGGCTCTGAGCCATGCACCCTGCCCCAGTTCCAGGCACAAAGCTGGTCCACATTGCCATCAAGCAAGTTGCAGCACACTGCTCATAAACCCCACTCAAATACTCTGTAGCCAAACCTCCTGCCTAAAAGAACCAGAGGTCTTGCTGGCAGCACAACCTAGAAAGCCAGAATTTCAAAAGGCATGACTTTTTACAATTATAAACACTGCAGAAGGATTACCATTCTTGGTTTCCAACTATGCAACTGAGCTATAGTAATAAAAACAGCATAGCACTGGCAGAAAAACAGATACATTGATCAATGGAATATATTAAGGACTCATACAAGCCTGTGCTCTCTTAGTCTCTTCTTCTTCTTCTTCTTCTTCTTCTTCTTCTTCTTCTTCTTCTTCTTATTCTTCTTTTTCTTCTTCTTCTTCGTCTTCTTCTTTTTCTCTTTTACCTCTTTTACAAAAATTGTGAAAATACATATTGGAGAAAAGAACAGTGTTAAAAATAGTGCTGATCAACTTGGATGACTTTTGTAGAAGACAGTAATTAGATTATTTATTCTCAATTTTTAAAAAAAGTCAACATAAGACCCATCCCCTCAAATTGCTAGAAGAAAAAGCAAAAAGTACACTTAAAGTTATAAGCTTCAGGAAGAACAGGTATTTCTTTTTATAGCTACTTATTAGCATAGCCATATTTCAGAATTATATAGCATTTCATCTTTTGTATGTGAAAGGAAACACAGAGTACATACAAACACACATTCCTAAAGCCCTGATGTCCCCAGGAAGCCCATATTTTCTCTCTTTTCAAAGTTCTCCTGTTTTCTTATGTTGCTATTTCTGGGAATTTTTAAAAATATAAGTAAAGGTAGAAAAATGCAGAATTATTCTATTTTTGCAGAATTAGATAGTCTACTATATATTATTTTGTTAAAAAATATTTGCTAAGTGACTAAATGGTAGGTACTATGATGGTTTTAAAGGAATTCTCTCATTTTATAATTCCTCTAGAAAATTACAATATATATGGCTAGCTAGATATAATTGCATTGATGCATATGCTGTATAATGCCATATGACATTTATGCAATATAAAGTGTTAAAACTGTTAAAATAAAAATGGTTCAGTATGGAGTGCTGTAAACAACACAAGAATTGGTATGTTGAAAGCTAATTTATAACCAAAACTTAATGATAGTCTTTTTATTGATTTTATTGAATTATACATTTATTTTTCTCCCCTCCCCTTCAATCCTCTTCCATGGTCCCCATGCTTCCAATTTACTCAGGAGATCTTGTCTTTTTCTACTTCCATTGTAGATTAGATTCATGTATGTCTCTCTTAGGGTCCTCATTGTTGTCTAGTTCTCTGGGATTATAAGGTGTAGGCTGGTTTTCTTTGTTTTATGCTTAAAAACCACTTATGAGTGAGTACATATGATAATTGTCTTTCTGGGTCTGGGTTATTTCACTCAATATGATGTTTTCTAGATCCATTTATTTGCCTGCAAATTTCAAGATGTCATTATATTTTTTCTGCTGTGTAATACTCCATTGTGAAAATATACCACATTTTTTCTTAACCATTCTTCAACCAAGGAGAATTTACAATGTTTCCAGGTTCTGGCTATGGAGTGCAAGCTAGTACAGCCTTTTTGGATACCAGTATGGAAATTTCTCAGAAAATTAGGAAACAACATTTTTCAAGACCCAGCAATACCACTTTTGGTATACATCCAAAGGATGCTCAATCATACCACAAGGACATGTGCTCAGCTATGTCCATAGCAGCATTGTTTGTCATTGTGAGAACCTGGAAACAAGTTGCTGATAGTTTTAAAAGCTTTTGTAGTTCACCATTATTCATTAATTGGTTGTAATTTAGTGGCTTGTTTGGTTGCTTCTTGATCAGTAATTGATACTAAAGAAGGAGCAAAAGAAGTCTAGTATAGAGAAAATACTACATATTTGCATCTTAAATTTAGATTTATTCTGGAGAACATTAATACTAGCATAGCAATCTCACTTCATGCTATACTTTCCTATTCTTTGTATATTCTCTTAGGCTCCTTTCTAACTATTGCCTGCCTTTTTGTCCTCTTTTGCTTATTTCTTGCTGTATTCCTTAAACAAAGATTTTCTGAGAGTTGTTTTATGTGACTGTCATATAATATGGGATGCACAATGGGTATGTGTCTCCTTTCTTGGAATTTATATTCCCAGTGAGGGAAATTAGATAAGATCACAATTAATGAACATGAAAACATGTGTGTAAGTGTGCACTTGTGACAGACAGAGAGAGAGAGAGAGAGAGAGAGAGAGAGAGAGAGAGAGAGAAAATACATGGGTCTGTGTAAAACCCAGAGCTTTCATCTTAAAGGGAATAAAAGATAGAGATAGTTTATTCTGGAGCCATTTTGAGTGACTATGTTAGGGTTACATGCTTTAGTTTATCATAAATTCTTTGTTCCAGCATGAAAGAGGTTTTATGAAATTTTATAGTTTTACAGAAAAAGGAAGTCATGAATCAAAACAAGTTTAAAATACATTAGTGGACACATCAGAGAGGGCATGAGATAGGGGATACTTTTCTATTGGCCTCATATCCCATCTGATAATGTTTTTAGTTTTTGAGTTGGTGGGTCAGCTAAGTTAACTGATTCCAAAGGTATTTTTTCTTTTAGTCACAGGATGTTAGTCCTGATACAGAGGGGGACCAGGAATGATTGTTCTGGGGGACTAGAACTAGCCCAAGATAATGTATCTAGCCTCTTGACCCGCAATATTCCAATCTCTTCAAAGAACTAATTTCTAATCAGTCCATCCATCTCTGCAGACACAGGTTCTTTTCAGTTCTGGTTCACACACATAACAGGAAGTCTCAAGACAATTGTTATTTTCCATTTATATGTTCATAAATGTCATATATTTTACTAAGCATATATTCCACTCTCTTTTTCTTTAACACCCAACCCTATGGCCCCAGCTGCCATACCTCAACTTAAATCTGCATTTCAAATGAAGATTAGTAATCAAGCAATGCTCATAAATGCAGCCATTTGTTTAGAGAGCCAAGCTAAACAATTTTTGGAACACCACAGAATGAGGATCATGGAATAGTAAAGGCAAAGATGATCAAAACTATTTATCAAAAAAAGAAAAGAAAAAGGTGTTTCTGAGAAATAAAGTGAGACATTTTAGTCTGATCCCAAATTAATTTAAAAATTCTCATTTTATAACCGAGTCATCCAAGTATTTAAAAATGCTCCTATAAAACTTTGGTATGAAATGTTTCATTCAGCCCAGGACTGAATTTTTTCCTGTAGTTGAGAAAAAGTGAAAAGAAAAACAACAGATGTTGAATTATAGGAACAAGAATTTCAGATGATTCATTTTCTTTGGAATTCATGTAACTTTAGGACATATCCATTTATTTAAATTACATTTTACAGATGGTTTGTCTGAGAAGAGATTCCACTTGGGAGTGGAGCAAGGAGCAAAAAGAGTCAAAATGAAAATAGGAAGAGGAAAGACATCAGAGTTTGGTATTGTCTTCTGCTGTGACTCTTCACATCTTCCAGTCTGAGTCCTCTTAGGTATAGATTGTTTTCTGCAGTGTTTGCATGTACCAGCACGAAGGGCCTTCCATTCTGAGAGCACACAAATTCTCTTTGCATTGTGCAACCAAATTTTGGGTTAGCTGTGCAGTTAATTACACTGCCATTCTCCACTTACGATGATTCTTCCATGTTACATTTCTTTTAGGAAAATTACACTGCATTCTTTGTGAGCCAAACACACACACAATAAAACCTTTCATTTCCCCCATCATATGTGTAAAATGTTATTTGAAAGAGTTTTGAGAATAAGTCCTTTTTCTTTTTTTTTAATTTATTGATTTATTAAAGATTTCTGCCTCCTCCCCTCTACCGCCTCCCATTTCCCTCCCCCTCCCCGATCAAGTCCCCCTCCCTCATCAGCCTGAAGAGCAATCAGGGTTCCCTGACCTGTGGGAAGTCCAAGGACCACCCACCTCCATCCAGGTCTAGTAAGGTGAGCATCCAAACTGCCTAGGCTCCCACAAAGCCAGTACGTGCAATAGGATCAAAAACCCATTGTCATTGTTCTTGAGTTCTCAGTATTCCTCATTGTCCGCTATGTTCAGCAAGTCCAGTTTTATCCCAGGCTTTTTCTGACCCAGGCCAGCTGGCCTTGGTGAGTTCCCGATAGAACATCCCATTGTCTCAGTGTGTGGGTGCACCCCTCGTGGTCCTGAGTTCCTTGCTCATGCTCTCTCTCCTTCTGCTCCTGATTTGGACCTTGAGATTTCAGCCCGGTGCTCCAATGTGGGTCTCTGTCTCTGTCTCCTTTCATTGCCTGATGAAGGTTAATATTCAAGAGGATGTCTATATGTTTTTCTTTGGGTTCACCTTCTTATTTAGCTTCTCTAGGATCACAAATTATAGGCTCAATGTCCTTTATTTATGGCTAGAAACCAAATATGAGTGAGTACATCCCATGTTCCTCTTTTTGGGTCTGGCTTACCTCACTCAGGATAGTGTTTTCTATTTCCATCCATTTGCATGCAAAATTCAAGAAGTCCTTGTTTTTTACTGCTGAGTAGTACTCTAATATGTATATATTCCATATTTTCTTCATCCATTCTTCCATTGAAGGACATCTAGGTTGTTTCCAGGTTCTGGCTATTACAAATAATGCTACTATAAACATAGTTGAACAAATGCTTTTGTAATATGATAGGGCATTTCTTGGGTATATTCCCAAGAGTGGTATTGCTGGGTCCTGGGGTAGGTGGATCCCAAACTTCCCGAGAAATTCAACACCCCTTTATGATAAAGGTCTTGGAGAGATTAGGGATACAAGGGTCATACCTAAATATAATAAAAGCTATTTACAGCAAGCCGACAGCTAACATTAAATTAAACGGAATAAGTCCTTTTTCAAGATGAAATTTTCTGAAGGCAATTATAAAAATGGTAGAAATGCCAACCATGGTGCTTCTTGACCATTTCTTCCTACTCTTGTTTCCTTGTTGCTATTGATATTCTTTTACTTTGACCCTTTTCTGCCTTCAACATCTGTATCACTCACTCCAAATTCCATTCCTTACAATCACAATTCTCTCAGATCCTCATTCCTAGTCAACAATGATGTTTCCCTATAGTAATGTTCTTTCTGTTAATAACTTTGGATTAAAAAACAACAACACAAAACTCTATTTGGCTTCTTACTTCAACTTTAAAAGCTCAGGCACTTCAATGATGAATCTAGGCTCTTCCTAACAAAAGCACAGTTTACATAAGTTGTGCTTTTCTTGAAAGGCTCAGCCACTTTCTCTTCAAAATTTAGCCTGAATTTTTATTTCTAATATGCATCTATTCATAAATTCCATTACTCCTTTTTCCTTTGTAAATGATTACACATTTGCAGCAAATTATTATACCGATTTATTAAAACATCAAATTCATTAATAAACTCACATGAGTGTATTATAAATAGTAATACAATTTTCCTGGTCACACATATATAAACTATTCTGCAATGTGTTCAGTTTTGAAAATAGTATGATTATATAGCTCACAAAAATAACCCATGATAGAAAGTTACCAATTATCATGCTCATTTGTCAATAAAGAGTATAGAGACCCTTTACTTAACTAGCCAACCAAGTGTGAGCTAACTCCTCAAAAGGTTCTTGATAGCTAAACAGGGTAGGGTTTTGAAAGTCATAAGGCTGCAGTCCTATAACATAAGGTGCAGGTAGAGAGTTGTTTTTCCTACAAAGGACCCTTTCCCAGCAGGGAGGGAGGAGCCTTTTGATTTGTCAATCAGCATACCTGGTCTTTTCTCAGGAGGAACCATTTGTTTTTGTGGAGAGCCTCTTCCAGCAAGGGACAAGGAATTCTTTCCTTGGAAGATGGAGATACTATTTGTTTATACTTCTGATGAATTCGGGGAGAAGTTGTAGGGTTAGGTGTGGTGTTGTCACATCTGTTGACAAGTAGGATGTCACTCCAGAACTCAACCTACAGATATCTCCAACCATAGCTGCTACACTAGTTGGAATTTTACTGCTTTAATAAATCAGCACACCTTTTGATATTTGGCTTATCTTACAAATATCATTTTTTTCTCTGCATGTGCCCTTAAGGGCCTTTAGAAGTAGTTCTTTTTTTTTAATTCTGGCAAAGCCAACAGTATTTTCAGGGATGAATATTTTACCTTCCACTAGCCATCATACTAGTCCGTTATAATAATGACATTTGCTATTGGGTAGTGAGAGTGACATAGCATCTAATCTAGAATTGTGGTTGAGACATCAGTTTGTTAGAGAATGCAAAATTAATATAACTAAATTTTAGGGCCTTCTACCTTGGCTAAGGTTTTATAGGCCCAGTGATATGGATCAAGATAGCCCTTCTAAGGCAACAGAGAGGTAGTTAGTTGTTTCTGACCCTTTCTTATAGCCAACAAATGCATAAAATACATCTGGAGCCTATTTGGATAGTGACAACAAAATAGCCCTTGTTTGAGTGTGTTGCTTTCATTCATTTGCCATATAACCTCAATAGCTGTTAGTTTTGAGTAAGGTCCAGAGCAAAACTCTGTAGAACAGGTACAGGCAGCTTAGGTGCAGACAGTTTTCTCTCTGATCTCTGAGATTTATAAATTGTTTAATGTCCAGATGGGCAAAAAGCAGTTCTAACGGACTGGCTCATTTTCTTTTGCTTCATTTCACTTGTTGATTTTGATCAGGCAAAGCCTGGTTCAGTTGATTAGAATCCCCAACTTTTGCCTTCTTAGCTCAGCTGAACTACTTACACCTGTCTTCTTTCTACTCTCAAGAGCAGTATTCCATGTGGTATATAATCTATGTAATCATAATGATGTTTGAGTCAGCTATAGATAAAGTAAAAAAGAGGCAGGGAAGCAGACAAACTTGATCTCAAAGACTGAGGCAGTTTTATTGGAACAATGATAGGCCACAATATTTTCTAAGGAATGAAAGTCAAATGTGTTCGGAGGGGTTGAGAGACTTGCAAATATACATAGAACACTGCCAGAAGTATACAGCATTTTTTTGTGGTTTAACTGGAAGCAGCATATGTAGTTATCATACCTGTTGCTAGAGTTGTATTCTCCAATAGAACATGACTCAATTCCTCATGATCTGAGGCTATTATGCAACAATTGAAGAGAACAAACTGAAGTTATTTATAGGAAAATAGATGGAGATAAAGATTATTATTCTATGTAAAATATTTCTGACTCAGAAAGAAAAACAGCAAGTGGTCTCATATGGAGACTCTCATATACACATCTTGAAAGTAAATGCAGGACATTTGGCAGGAAGAAATGGGTCCATGGGAGAGAAAAATGAAGAGTGTGATGGGGTGAATATGATATAGATAGATGTGTGACAATGCCATAAATAAACACAATTTTAAATTAGTATTATTTTATGTATATGAGTGAGTACATCAGCTTGTCTGTCTCTGCACTATGTCTATGCAGTACTCAGATGCCAGAAGAGGGTGATGGATATTCTAGGACAGGGTATACTAATGATTGTGAGCAACCATGCAGGTGCTTTTGACCTCTGAGCCACCTCTCCAGCCCCTAGACCATTTTAAAAGCTATATATCTAAAGGACAAAATAAAAAATACCTCATTGTTCTTGAGAACACTTTCTACGTTTTACCAGCAATTGGCTCCCAATGTTTATAGGTTGACAAATGCAGAAAGGGAACATGCATGTTGGATTATCTTAAACTGCTTGATTCCCTCTTTGAGATCTTGACCGCACAGGTTCTTGCTTTTCTGGCAATTCCACAGTATATTCAAACATATCTCTTCTTCTTCTTCTTTTTTTTTGCATTTTCTTTTTTTTACATTTTTTTTTAATTTTTACTTAAAAATTTCCACCTCCTCCCATTTCCCTCCCTCTCCCCCCACCCCCTCCCCATCCCTTCCTTCTCACTTTTTTCTCCCCATCTCCCCTTACCCCCACCCCACCCCCAAGTTTCCAATTTTTGCCTGGCAATCTTGTCTCTTTCCAATATGCCAAAAGACACTTAAAGTCATGCTCAAACACATCTCTTCTTAATTTAGCTTTAATATCTTATTTTCTGTGAAAAATTTTGTCAGATAAAAATGCTAGTCAGTCATAATTGGAATTCCTCATACCTAATGTAATAAAATCTTTGTTATAATTTCCAGGAGGATCTATATTTGTTTTTCTTTGTGTTCACCTCATTACCTAGCTTCTCTAGGACCACAAACTACAGTCTCAATGTCCTTTATTTATGGATAGTATCCACTAATTAGTGAGTACATACCATATTCATATTTTTGGGTCTTGCTTATCTCACCCAGGATAGTTTCTTCTATTTCCATCCATTTGCATGCAAAATTCAAGATGTCATTGTTTTTTACCGCTGAATAGTACTCTAATATGTATATATTCCATACTTTCTTTATCCATTCTTCCATTAAAGGGCATCTAGGTTGTTTCCAGGTTCTGGCTATTGTAAATAATACTGCTATGAACATAGCTGAACAAATGTTTTTGTAGTATGATTAGGCATCCCTTGGGTATATTCTCATAAGTGGTATTGCTGGATCCTGTGGTAGGCTGACTCCCAGTTTTCTGAGAAACCGCCACACTGATTTCCAAAGTGGTTGCACAAGTTTGCATTGCCACCAGCAAGGGATTGGAAGGCATTGGCAGACAAAAATCGCCAGGCAAAAGTTGGGAGCATAGGGGTAGGGGAAATGTGGGGGGAGGGAATAGGGGACAGGGGAGAAGGGTGGATTGGGGAGAACTTGGGGGAGTGAAATGGTTGAGATGGAAGAAGGACGGATATGGGAGCAGGGAAGGAGATATCTTAATTGAGGGAGCCATTTTGGGATTGGCAAGAGGCTTGGCTCTGGAGGGGTTCCAGGAGTCCACAGGGATGACCCCAGCTAGGACCCTGGGCAGTGGAGGAGAGCGTGCCTGAACTGGCCATGTCCCATAGTCACACTGATGAATATCTTGCATATCACCATTGAACCTTCATCTGGATATGGATGGAAATAGAGACAGAGACCCACACTGGAGCACTAGACTGAGCTCCCAAGGTCCAGTTGAAGAGCAGAAGGAGAGAGAAGATGAGCAAGGAAATCAGGATCACAGGGGTTAATCCACCCACTGAGACAGTGTGCCTGAACTAATGGGAGCTCACCAAATCCAGCTGAACTGGGACTGAACAAGCTTGGGATCAAACTGGACCCGCTGAATGTGGTTGACAGTTGGGACAGACTGCGGGGCCAATGATAATGGCACTGGGATTTGTCTCTACTGCATGTACTGGATTTTGGGGATCCTATTCTCTTTGGATGCATGCCTTCCTAAGCCTGGATATAGGGGGAGTGCCTTGGACTTCTCACAGGGAAGGTTACCTTGCCTACACTCAGAACTGGAGGGGAGGGTGGAGGGTGTGAGAGGAGCTGTAGGGAAGTGGGAGGAGGCGAGGAAGCAGAATTTGGATTGGTATTATTTATAAAGTAATTAATAATAATAATAATAATAATAATAATAAATCTTTGTTATAATAATTTTATTGCTAAGATACATTTAAACTTTTTAAAGTTTATAGACTTCACCTTTGTTAATTTTACATTATTATGTTTATTTTTAAGTTTTTCTATAAGTTGTGAAAGTGGATTTGCTTTGTACTCAAAACAAATATTTTAATTATTTTATGACCCAAAATTTGATCAAATTTCATAAATTTTTGTATGTGCTTATGAAAAATGTAGACTCACTTTGCATTTTGGGTATCAAGTGCAGCATTTTATTTGCATCCTTTAAACCTAGTTTTTTGATTATTAAGTAAATACTACATTTCTTACTGCATGATTTTTTTTTATTCATGATGTATGAATTATTGAGAGAAGGATGTTGCAATGTCACAATATGTTTACATCTATTTCAGATTCTAGTTGTACTTCTACTGGTTGTTTCATTAGTTACTTATACATAGTCTAATGAATAAAAATATTGAAAGTTTTATTCTTCTGGTGAATGAAATATTTTATAATATAACATCTGCTTTTCCTAAAGAATGCTTTCTTCACTAAAGTCAGTTGTTGGCTGCTACTATAAATATGCTATGTTCTTTGGGTTTCTACTTTTCTAGGATATTTCCATATATTTACTTTCAGCATTTCTCTGCACTCAGATGTCAAATATATATTTTATAAACAGCACAGTTATCTTTTAAAAAATCTCAACAAATAAAGTAGAAGTTTTGACAAGACATTTTAGTTCATATAAATTATTTGTGATTGTTTGCATTTTCCTTCATTTTTGTTGCCTTCGTTTTATAGTCTCTATGACTTGCTTTAGTAATTTTCTGAAAATTATAGTTGTATATATTTATTTATGGGTTACAAAGTAATTTGAAAATTATTTACCCTTTCCATTTTAAAGTTTATCTTGATTGGCTGAGTCCTTTAAATCTGTATTCTATATTATACTCTTCTTTGTTAATTTGGATAATATCTATTAATATATTAATTTATAAATTTATTAATTTAAATTTAAATTAAATTAAATTTAAATCTGTATTCTATATTATACTTTTCTTTGTTAATTTGGATAATATCTATTAATTTATTAATTTGGATAATAATATCTATTATTTTAGTGAGTGAGTCCTGGGAAGAATTTGGCTTTATTGTCATTCTTATTACTATTAGCATTAAAATATTTTAATTGATCTATACCTTTTTCTTTTTAAATGTATAATACAATTGCATCATTTCCCCCTTTTCTCCCTTCAAATCTGTCCTTAGCTTCTCCTTGCCCTTTTTCAAATTCATAGATTTTTTTAAAAAAATTCGGATTAATTTTTCTATTCCTTTCTGTCAATAAGTTTACATATTATTGTACTTTGCTATATGACTTCACTATGTATTTCAATATATATCTTTTCACACACACACACACATACACATACACACACACACACACACACACACACACACACATATATATATATATATATATATATATATATATATATGTATTTGGTGGCTTGTTTTTTTAAAAACAGGACCTTATTGTTTAAACCTGAATGTCCTGGAACTCTCCATGTATACCAAGTTGGCCTTAAACTCACTGAAATCCTCTTGTCTCTGTTTCTGCATGCTGGGTTAAAAGTGTGTGCTACAATGCACAGTCCCTATATATTTCCTGAGTTATCACATTTATTAGATACCAATGTCATCCAGTTGTCATTAATCAGTAACAATAAAACCACAGTCATAATAAGAAGCAGAACGTAATGTACTGTACAAAGAAATAGTTCAATGGAAACCATCCCTGAAAAAGGCTTCATAGTTAATTACTGAGAAAAAGCATTTTTTTCTTTTTTTTTGAGTTTATAATAATTAGGCCATTTCTCCTTTTTCTTTCCTCCCTGCAAAGTCCTTCTTGCTTCTTACTTTATTGTTACATGTATAAATTTCTAAATATATCATGCTTGGTCTGTATAATGTTACTCATAGGTATATTTACAGGATTGTTTTGCATTGCATAACCAATTGGTTTGCTCTTCCCTGGAGAGGATCTCCTCTATCACTCCAAGCTTTACTTTGTTGCCTATAGTTCTTTATGTAGGGCTGAGCCCTTGTGGTCTTTCCCCCATCTACTTTGCCATGTCTATTAGTGTCATCCGTGGTCAACTCATGTTTACACAGTCATGTCAGCAAGTCTTTATATGTTTAGCTTCTGACATTACTAGGAAACAAAATCCTACAGCAAACTTCCTAATCCTCTGGTTCTTACAGTCTTTCTAATACCTCTTCGACAATGTTCCTTCAGCCTTAGGTTCAGCGTTGTTTTGTAGATGTATTCATTGTGACTGATCCTCACAAGTCTGCATTTTAAAGTAACTGTGGTTTTCTGCCATTGCCTCAGCCTGTAACAAAAAGACTTTCCTTGATAAGTAGTGAAGAATACACATATTTGTGGGTATAAAGGACAAATATTTATAGATTGTTGTTAGGAGTAAAACTGTTTTAAAAAGTGGCAGTTGTTGGTTCTCCTCCAAGATCCATAATTGCATTAGCCCTGAGTCGTTGGCTGGGTTTCCAGTGCCAAGTATGGTTTCTCTTTCATTGAGGATGTCTTAAGACAAAATAGAGAACTGTTGGTTACTGCCAAGGTATACATGGTACTACTGCACCCTTAGGGTTATTGTGCTATGCTGGTCATTGTTGGGGTTCATAGGCATCATAGATAGGTAGGACTATTGGTTGATTTCTTCCTTTGGAAACTTTTATGGTGCCTTCTGGTACCATGTAACTAATCCCCAGAAAGGAGCTTTCAGGTTGGTTCCAGATCAGCACCTTCTGGGCCCTGTGTCTTTAATGATTGATGTTTTTAGCAGTGGGCAGTCCTTGTGGTTTTTTTTTCTTTTTTAAAATTAATTAATTTATTTTTAATTAAAAATTTCTGCCTCTTCCCCACCTCCCATTTCCCTTCCTCTCCTCCCACTCCCCTCCTTCTCCCTCTCCAGTCCAAAGAGCAGTCAGGGTTCCCTGCCCTGTGGGAAGTCCAAGGTCCTCCCCCCTCCATCCAGGTCTAGGAAGGTGAGCATCCAAACAGACTAGGCTCCCACAAAGCCAGTACATGCAGTAGGATCAAAACCCAGTGCCATTGTTCTTGGCTTCTCAGTCAGCCCTCCTTGTCCACCATGTTCAGAGAGTCTGGTTTGATCACAGGTTTTATCAGTCCAGCTGGCCTTGATGAGCTCCCATTAGATCAGTCCCACTGTCTCAGTGGGTGGGTGCAACCCTCACAGTCCTGACTTCCTTGACCATGTTCTCCCTTCTTCTGCTCCTCCTTTGAACCTTGGGAGCTCAGTCCAGTGCTCCAATGTGGGTCTCTGTCTCTAGCTTCATCTATCGCCAGATGAA
This sequence comes from Microtus oregoni, assembly GCF_018167655.1. NCBI lineage: Eukaryota > Metazoa > Chordata > Mammalia > Rodentia > Cricetidae > Microtus > Microtus oregoni. The sequence goes on from NW_024543873.1 coordinate 8,337,009, forward strand.
GGTTCTATGGTAATATGCAAGATATTCATCAGTATGGCTATAGGATAGGGCCATTTCAGACTCCCTCTCCTCAACTGCCCAAGCAACTAGCTGGGGACATCTCCATGGACACCCAAGAACCCTTCTAGGTCCAAGTCTCTTTCCAACCCTAAGATGGCTCCCTTAATTAAGATACATACTTCCCTGTTCCCATATCCATCCTTCCTCCATCCCAACCATCCCATTCCCCCAAGTTCTCCTCATCCTCCCCTTCTCACTTTTTTCTCCCCATCTCCCCTTACCCCCATCCCATCCCCACCCCCAAGTTCCCAATTTTTGTCCAGCAATCTTGTCTACTTCCAATATCCAGGAGGATAACTATATGTTTGTCTTTGGGTTCACCTTCTTATTTAGCTTCTCTAGGATCATGCATTATAAGCTCAATGTCCTTTATTTATGGCTAGAAACCAATTATGAGTGAGTACATCCCATGTTCATCTCTTTGGGTCTGGGTGACCTCACTCAGGATAGTGTTTTCTATTTCCATCCATTTGCATGCAAAATTCAAGATGTCAATTTTTTTTACTGCTAAGTAGTACTCTAATATGTATATATTCCACACTTTCTTTATCCATTCTTCCATTGAAGGGCATCTAGGTTGTTTGTTGAAAAGACTATTATTTATTCATTAATTGATTATACTTACCTTGACAAAAATAATGCAATCTGATGTGAGAGTTAGGCTCTCGATTTTGTTCCATTGGTCTATATTTCTGTCTGTATACCAATACCATCCTATTCTGACTATCCTGTCTTTTATTAAGTTTGGAAATCTGAAATTTCAGTCCTGGATTTTGGTATTATTTCCCAAATATAATCTTCCCTTGTCAGTATATCTAGAGATTCTGCCTGAAATTTAACTCCTGCTTTTCCTCTTCTTAGGGTGAAGTCCTACAAGGTTCCCCCCATTTTCATTGGCATATCAATGTGTTGTCATTTCTAAAACAGAAATAGAATTCTTTGTCTTTATAATTTAGATGTCTCATTTCTTTTTTATGATTGATTGCTCTTTATACAATACCAATATCATGTTGAGTAAGAGGTGAAACCAGAAGTAAGTAGTTCATACTTGATTTAGGAAAAGAAACCACTTCTGAACATGATGCTCTTTGTTTTTCATATGTTGCCCTTATTATAGTGACTGATACTCTTTTATTTCTTATTTGTTTGTGTTTCTATTGTGAAAACATGTGACAGTTACTAACTTTGAGATTTTAGAACATACTTAACATCTTTTTAAAATATGTATTTATTTATTTATTTATTTATTTATTTATTATGTATACAATATTCTGTGTGTCTGAAGGCCAGACACACAGGCCAGAAGAGGGCATCAGATCTCATTTCAGATGGTTGTGAGCCACCAAGTGGTTACTGGGAATTGAACTCAGGACCTTTGGAAGAGCAGGAAATGCTCTTAACCGCTGAGCCATCTCTCCAGCCCCATACTTAACATCTTACTTTGACTATTATACTATGAGGGAAATTGTAACACTTGTTTCATAATTTGGGTAACAATATAAAGTAACATCATTCATGGAGAACATTCAGAGCAGTGTTTGTTATTGATTAATTGTAAAATTAATTTTAAACATTGCTAGAGCCAAAGAATAAGGACCAGTGGATACTTGGGTATGAAATGTAATGAATGAGTAGGCTTATACCCTCTTCAGCTAGACAGAGTATAAGATTTATGACACTATAGAGAAAGCATAATCTTTACCTGTGCAATAGAGTGATCTCTGCAAGTAACACTGGATATGTTGTTCTGTATTTTCTTAATATATTACTGACCAATATTACCAATAGCAGTTCATTTATGCTACAGTAATATAAGTCTAAGGCATGAATAGTAGGTGTTGAAGAAAATCCATATTTGGTTATGGATTTAAATTGAGAAATTTAGTTGAAAATAAAGATAAAGAAGAATATAAAAATAGACATTGTTAAATGCTTGAAAGGCGTTAATTCCCCCTACTCTGCCTTCCTCTGCCTTTAGAACCTTTTCTCAGTTTAGAGTTAAACTGAAAGTGCAAGAAAGTATAAAATAACAGAAATATTGTAATCCCTGTGTCTTCACTTGTTTAACATTTCTATTTCATTAGAAAACTTTTTGATCTGTGAGAAGAGAGAGAATCACAGAATCTCTAGCTCCATCTAAAAGAACATGATACTGGTTCATTTAAAAGAAAACACTACACTACAGGTACTCTCCATTCAATATTCTGTTGTGTTTTTGAGTAAAATGTTAACAATCTACACAATTCAATGATCATATTCTGAGGCAGATTATAAAGTTATTATAGGTCTCTGGAAAGAGGACACCAAAATATAATCCAGATTAGAGTTTAATAAACATTTTTATTTTATTAACATTTGCTTGCCTCAAACAAATAAATCCACTTCTTGTGTAGATATACACATAATGAAAAATAACTACCATGATAGAATATGAGCAAAATAGATACGGAAGCAAATATAAACCAGATGAATAAAGAAGCAGTGAGAAACTCAGTATTAGGTCCTTAAAAACTATTTAGAATAATGTCTAGTAATAAATGATGAAATTGATGGAGGAAGGTCATTGGCTAATAAAGAAACTGCTTTGGCCCATTTTGATAGGCCATCCCTTAGGTGGTTGGAGTAGGCAGAACAGAATGCTGGGAGGAAGAGGAAGTGAGCTCAGACTCGATAGCTCTCCTCTCTGGGGCAGACACGATGAAGCTCGGACCCAGGATGGACGTAGGCTAGAATCTTCCCGGTAAGCACACCTTGGGGTGCTACACATATTAATAGAAATGGGCCAGGCAGTGTTTAAATGAATACAGTTTGTGTGTTCCTATTTCGGGGCATAAGCTAGCCAGGCATCCGGGAGCTGGGGCAGCAGGAACGCAGCCCACAACTCCTTCAACAGAATGGCTGCCCAACGTGTGGATAACTTAATCCACAGAAAGCCTGAGACAGCTTGGGAAAGAATAGAGTAAAGCATGTTTTTTTGGTAGCAGCAATTTCTAGGGTCTGCTCTGCTTGTTAGAGGCAAGCAAGTACTCTCATCTAAGAGAGGCTTCCTGACTCAGCTTTAGCTGCAAAACCCTGCAGCTCTTAAGAGGTCCTGCCACGAAACACTTAACTGATGTTGATAAAAGCCGACTGAATGCTTGTTTGTTTTCAGCAGTAGCAGGAAAAAAAAAACTGTGTTGTTTTAAAATGCCAGCCGGCTTTGTGAGCCATCCTGCCAGGGCAAACTCTGACTGTTTAAGGCAGGAGGTCAGCTACAGAGAGAGGACTTGAGTATTGTAACTTGTTTGCTGGCAACGACCTTAAAACGCCATCGAGTTGTGGTGGTAAACATGGCTACAACTGGTACCTCCGCCATGAGGCTGGAAAGCTAAGGAATGGGCTGGATACAATCGGCAAAGCCACAGCTTTAATCCTACCCATATTTCTCAGTAATTTAAAGGCTCCTGTGGTCAGAAAAAGAGAGAGAAATATAGTAAAGAGAGATTCAAAAACAAAGAAAACCTCTAAATGATTTACAGTGTGTTAAAAATATATGCAGACTAAAAGTTAAAGTTCTTAAAGAAAAAAAGAAAGAAAGAGAATAGTTGGGTGTGGTAGGACACACCTTTAATCCCAACACTTGGAAGGCAGAGGGAGATTGACTTCTGTGACTTCAGGAGTGGTAGCACATGCCTTTAATCCCAATTCCCCGGGAGGCAGAGACAGCCGGATTTCTGAGAGTTCAAGGACAGCCTGGTCTACAGAGTTATTCCAGGTCAAAAATACAGAGAACCTGTCTCAAAAAGCAAAAAATAAAAGTAAAAATAAACAAAATAGAGGCTAAAATAAAGCACACAAAGATGGGAAATACACAGAGAATTTTGATACTGTATGCTATTATGCTCTGTTTGAATTGTTTGAATGCTGAGGAAGGAGCAACAGCTGTTAAAAGATATTTGTTTATAAATGCTGCTGAAGTAATCCAACATAGATATTTTGAAAATACCTTGACTTCAGAATTTGGATCTAAGGATATGATACTTTGGAAAAGAGATTCTTCTTTTGTTTTCACAGACGATGACAACCTGTGGATTGCTTCCATCCCAATATGGTATGATAGACCACAGCCTCCCGAAATGTTGCTATGAACACCTTTAAAAAATTACTTTGCTCTTTATTTTCATTAAATTCAAGGAAGACTTTAATATCTTTCTTAATTTCTTCCTTGACACAGGTGTGGTTCAGTAGTTGACTGTTCAGTTTCCATGAGTTTGTCAGCTTTCTGTGGGTGGCATTGTTGTTGCCTTCTAACTTTAGTCCATGGTGATCTGATAAGACACAGGTGGACACTGATTTTTTTTTGTAACTGTGGAGGTTTCCTTTGTTTCCGAGTATGTGGTCAATTTTTGAGAATGTTCCATGAGCTGCAGAGAAGAAGGTATATTCTTTCCTATTTGAGTGGAATGTTCTATAGATGTCTGTTAAGTCCATTTGATTCATTACCTCCAGTAGTTCTCTTAATTCTCTATTAGGATTCTGTCTGATTGACCTGTCCCTTGGAGAGAGAGGTGTGTTGAAGTCTCCTACTACTATTGTGTGTGGTTTGATGTATGCCTTGAGTTCTAGTAATTTTTCTCTTACATAAGTGGTGCTTTTATATTAGGGGCATAGATATTTAGTGTTGTGACCTCATCCTGATGAATTGTTCTTGTTATGAGTATAAAGTGTCTATCTCGATCTCTTCTGATTGATTTTAGTTTGAAGTGGATGTTCTATTGGGAACTCACCAAGGCCAGCTGGCCTGGGTCTGAAAAAGCCTGGGATAAAACCGTACTTGCTGAACATAGCGGACAATGAGGACTACTGAGAACTCAAGAACAATGGCAATGCAGTTTTTGATCCTACTGCACGTCCTGGCTTTGGGGCAGCCTAGGCAGTTTGGATGCTCACCTTACTAGACCTGGATGGAGGTGGGCAGTCCTTGGACTTCCCACAGGTCAAGGAACCCTGATTGCTTTATGAGCTGATGAGGGAGGGGGACTTGATCGGGGAGGGGGAGGGAAATGGGAGGCGGTGGCGGGGAGCAGGCAGAACTCCTTAATAAATAAATAAATTAAAAAATGTAAGACTCTGGTGGGAAACTGAGCCTTGGATACATTTAATAATATGTCCGGATTGTTTTCATGACAAAGTTCCAGAGATGAAAAGTGTGGGTGTCTGTACAGCATTGTAAATGCACCAAATTATGTACTTGACAGTGGTCACCATTGTAGATTTATGCTATGTGTGTTCTACAAAATTTTAAAGGTGAAAAAGCAAGCCCAAAGAAACCTGTGCTCAAGTCATGTTAGATTATGGGTCCATATTATGGCCTAGAATTTGTTCTACCAGGGACTGAAGAGATAGCTCAGTGGTTAAGAGTACTTGTTGGTCTTCCAGAGACCCCACCAGAAGACATACTAAAACACCATCCCTCCAAGGAACCTGCAGCTTATTTAGGGCAGTATTCATAAATGCATATAGTACAGAAATTGTTTAAATCCAAGTGTAATATACATAGGTAAAGTGATGGTTCATATATCCTGGATGAGCCCTGAAAAGAAAGCCTTGTAAAATGAATGTGGTTGTGTGACTTCACTTAGACCAGAAATCAGATTCTCAGTGGCTCAGATCTTCCTCCAGTACCCTCCTGGGCATCACCTGTTTCCCCCAGAGATAACAACTGTCCGGATATCTATCACCATCAATTAGTTTCATCTGTCTTTGTGCTCTACATGAAAAGAACCACATGGTAAAATCCTGTGTGTCTGACTTCTTTTATTCACAATTATTTTTATATGACTCACGAATATTTTTGTGTGGAGTTAAAATAGCTCATTCTTATTGCAGCATAGTATTCAGTTAAATAAGATGACCTATTTATTCTTATGGTTAAAGGCTGTATACATTACATCCTTAGGTATAGAGTTGTTGAGCCGTCATTCATTTATGTTCTGCTATAATGCATGCCATGTGCTACTGCTCTACTTGGTGTTGTGAACCTGGGAGAGTGGTGCCTAAAATGAGGGGGACCAAAGTCAGGTGCAATAGTTAACTTTATTCAGAGCACAAGACCACCAATACTCTGAGGGCTAAGGAGGATCACACGCATGCAGCAGGCAATCACAAGGACAAGTCGCACATGGCAAAGACATGTTTTTCCATGGATTCATTTGAGTAAATAACAATAGCCCACTATAGTGGATGATATGAAGTGAGTTCACCCCTGTCGGCCACACGTGGGAGGTGTGCAAAAGCACATTTCAAGAGCATCCTGAGCTTTTGAAGAAACTGAAGTCACAATGTTCTTGTCTTGCTGTCTTCGAGTTTTCTCACAAGCATTCAGAAATCTCCTCAAATGACTCCATTGCTGGACTGTGTTCTGATAGCCATGAACAGCTTTCAATCTACACTGCAAAAGTTCATTTTTCAATCATTTTTAACGTATAGAAATACAATTGGCTTTTTTTGAACCTTGATTTATAATCTAGAGATCTTGTAAATATACTTTATACATTATTTAGGAAAAAAATAGTTTGCTGTTGAGTTAAATCATTTATGCATTTATTTGCTCATACTAATTACGTGTACTAATGTGTTTTATTATGGCATTTTACGTGCATTAAATATTTTTAACTTAAAAAAATTACTTTGCTCAACTGCTGACTGAGATGAACCTAGCAGACAGATTATACAATGAAAGACCTGATTAACAGCACCCCCATTCAGCAGGAAGCAGTTTGGAGAGAAATAACTGTGCCCATATTCCCAAATATTGTTTATAAATGTTCTTTTATATGTAAACGGGGATATGATATAGGTATGAATAATTTACATTGATATGGATTTTGCTTTAGTTATTTAAATTTAAGGTCAATTTTGTTATATGTGTATGTATTTCTGATCTTGATTAAGGTATTGTGATTGTGTAGTTCACTTAAAAATGTAATGTATATAGGTTGTTAATGGATAATCATCAATAATAGTCAAGTTTGTAGTTATGTTAGTTAGATTTTCTATATGTACATAGATATATTTTAGATAGACATTTTTCATATCTTTCAAAGACTACAGAATATGGCATTTTTAAATGTTTTAATAACAGGGCTTCTTTTAATATTTACCCAAAATATGTTTATTCTTCATCAGAAAAATAGGCTAGAGCCCTAGCATCTTTCCACTGTATGTTACAAATGGCTGAGACTCAAAGCTAATGACCCCCACTCCAGATGGGATGTAGATGAGCTGGGACTTGTTAATACAGATGTACAATTAGATATTGCTTTGCAGCATAAACACATTCTAAGAAATACATTATGGGACAATTTCATCATTGTTTGAACATCACAGAACAACACAAACCAAGCTGGCAGTTGGTTATATAGCACATTTCCATTTATATGAAAGGGACAATGTGCTTGCATTATCTTATTTTTAATTAATTAAAATTTGAAAGTGGTTAAAATTTTTAAATGAATGCCTCACGTACTCTTAATTGCAAAATCTCATGGTGTAGAGCACAATCATGTAGGGTTAAGCCAGCCCCTTTAGTGCGCGGGTTTTCCTCAGGCGAATGCATAAGGATAAATCGGGTGCGCGGGAGGCGGCTCATCCCTTTTTCCTGCCTCCTGTGAAACTGCTACGCGGGAACCTCGGTTCTGTAAGTTTATTTAAACATTAAAGCTGTATATATTCTTTAATATCTGCCTTGCATTTATTTACGCCAATACATTTGGCACCTGCCCTGTGGGGCTTTGCGGATACCCGCCCCAAATCGGAGGCTCCTGGGGGCGATCGCTCCCAGTGGCACCTCCCCCTGGAGGTCTCCCTGGGCGCACAGACTGAACCCTTTCAGCACTGCGCCTTGCCGGTCCGACTACGGCTGCATAAGCAGCTGAGATTCTGAGCAACTCGAATTTTCCTGGTGCTTGCTAGAAAATCAAACAGGACGGGAGAACTAGCACTCCCCGGCGGTTTGGAATCGGCAGTGCATGTGTAACAGCATGATCAATCTCAGTTCCCCTCCCACCTCTGCCAGCGCTCAGGTCACGTGACAGCGGCCCTGCGAGCCGGCTCAAACACGCCGGCGTCCCTTTGATTTGTTCACTTTGGCGGCTTTCTCTCTGTTCCTTTTCTGGCATAATTGCTATTTATATCAGCCTGGTGTCTGCTCCAATTTTTGTTTTTGAGTCATTTATTTCAGACTTAGGCCACGTGGACTCAAGTGGACTCTTTCGCCACCACTGGCAGGAACTGGTAATTGCAGGTAAAAGAATATTTTCTTTTATAAATAAAATGTCTGAGAACGTGATTGTTTTAGATTTTAACAGCTTTTTTGAGTGTACCATGTGGGAGATTTTACAAGAGGTGTCTATCACCCCACATCTATGGATTTGTAATTTTCCTTAGAACTATATGGTTTGACAATAGAAAAATGATAAAGTCTCTTAAGGCAGAGGTTGAATGTTTAAAAACTATTGAGAATGACAACAATCTTCTCAAGAGTCACTTTGAAGTTCTCTAGGAAGAAAACGGATCTTTGTTTAACATGACTCAGTTAACTGAGCAAAATTCAGAAAAGGTACAGGCTGATGTTAAGGAGGAATTCATTACTATGGAAGAAGGAACAGCTGAATTGGATCATAAGTTCCAGCAGTCCCTTTCTGTAGGAACTGAAACATTAACTGAGAGAATCAAAACTGCTGAATGTGACAATCGGATTTTGTCTAAAGCTTATGACAGATTGGCGGAAAGATTGTCAATACAAGAAGGCACGGTTTATGCCATAAAAATTATGTCCAAAGATGAGATGTTATCTCTAATGGACAAACTTTATACTTTAGAATCCTCAGTGAAGGCTTTGGAGCATAATTCTGGACAGGAGATTCAGACATTGCAGAAGGCAATGATGAATAGAATTGAAAAGATTGAGGAATTTCTAAATTCTGATGAAGAAGAACAAAGGGTAGAAAGGCAAATTTTAACTACATCTGTGGATAAATCCCTCCTGGAAAATTTGCACAAAGCTCTACCTACAGCTCTACCTGCCTTTCCAGTAATAACAACAGAGAAGGTGATTGGATCCAGAAACCCTAGGGTCATCAAGGAGGATACATGGGAGCCTGTCCGTATGAATGATCTCAAGGAAATGAAATAGGCTGTCATGACTTTTTGGGATGCATGCCTCTTTTGTTAAAGAGATGCTAAAATCTTGGGCCACAACAAGCAGAGCAACCCCCTTGGACTGGCTCCAGCTGAGCTCTGCGGTCCTTGAGATTGGAGCGCAATTGAAATGGAAATGCTTATTCAGGCAAGAGGCTAGACTTTTAGAACAGCAGCAAAAGGTGAAGGGAATTGACATTTCCCTAGATAAAATTCTAGGTGAAGGGCTCTTTTCTGGCCCTCAGGAACAAGATAATTTGGATGAAAACACACTCTCCATGTGTACTACAGCAGCCTTAAGGGCTTGGGACAGGGTACAAGACCCAGGACAGAGAATGGAATCATTTGTCAGAGTTAAACAGAGAGAACCCTTTAGTGACTTTTTACAAAGACTAACTAAGGCTGTACAAATAGGGATATCTGACCCAGAGCAAGACATATAATGATTGAGTCTTTGGCTTATGAAAATGCAAATGTGGAATGCAAAAAGATCTTGGAGCCTTTGAAGGTCAGATCAGCGCCCTTGGAAGAATGGGTCTTGCATACACTGAATGTTGACACATTTGACTATGGCACTGAAGCATGGGTAGAAGAAGCAATTTCCAATGGTAAAAGGAGACACCAGAATACCAAATGTTTTAATTGTGGCAAAATGGGTCATATGAAAAGGAATTGTAAACAAAGGATTTTCAGAAATAATAATAATGCATCTTCTAGAAATAACAGAAATAGGAGGACTCAGCCTTCAGGTTTATGTAGAAGATGTAGAAAAGGCAGACTTTGGACGAATGAATGCAGGTCTACAAGAGATAGACATGGCAACCGGATACAGACGGGAAACGTGAGAGGGGGGCCTCACAGGCCCCCGTGGCAAACATGGTTCAGTCATTTCCAGTTTCTGCTGAGAACATGCCTCGTCAGGACAACTAGAAAGCCACATGCCTACTCTTACAAGCAATAGTAATCAGAATGATGAGTTACGTGTGTTTTGGCAAACTTCTTTTTTTAATATTTTTTTAATATTTATTATGTATACAATATCCTGTCTGTGTGTATGCCTGCAGGCCAGAAGAGGGCCCCAGACCCCATTACAGATGGTTGTGAGCCACCATGTGGTTGCTGGGAATTGAACTCAGGACATTTGGACGAGGAGTTAATCCTCTTAACCTCTGAGCCATCTCTCCAGCCCCCTTGGCAAACTTCTATAAATAATCAAAGACCTAAGCTGAGAGTATGTGTAAATGGCATTTTTATTACTGGCCTGCTGGATACAGGTGCTGATATACATATCATTACCCCAGAATCTTGGTGTCCATATTGGCTTCTTCAGAATGTAAATGTTCAGCTCCTGTGAATTGGAACCCTGTCTCGAGTAAGGAAGAGCATGAGATGGGTTGAATGTATAGGGCCAGAGGGACAAATAGGAAAATTAAAGCCATATGTAGCCAATATTGCAATGAATTTATGGGGTCGTGACCTATTACAACAATGGAATACCCAAATTAACATTCCTGCTACTTCTAAAGCCTATATTTCTGAAAATAATATTAAAAGATATTACAAACAAAGAAAGCCGGGCATTCGGGCTGTTCAAGAACAAGCAATTGATGTTCCTTCAGAGATACCAACACCTTTGCCTCTAAAATGGTTGACTGAGAAACCAATATGGACAAAGCAATGGCCTTTAGCTGAGGAAAAGTTACAGGCTTTAGAACAGCTGGTACAAGAGCAATTAGATGTTGGACATATAGATGAATCTACCAGCCCTTGGAATTCTCCTGTATTTGTGGTTAAGAAAAAATCAGGTAAATGGAGAATGGTGACAGATCTCAGAGCTATCAATAAGGTTATACAACCTATGGGCCCTCTGCAATCTGGAATCCCTTTGCCCTCTTTATTACCAAAAAGGATGGCCTCTCATAATTATTGATTTATAGGATTGTTTTTTTCATTATACCTTTACAAAAAGAAGATAGAGAAAAATTTGCCTTCACAGAGCCTACTTATAATAATTCTCAACCTTCGTGGAGGTACCACTGGGAAATCCTCCCCCAGGGTATGTTAAATAGCCCCTCCTTGTGCCAATCTTTTGTGAATCAACCATTGCAAATGATCCGCAAAAGTTTCCCAAAACGATAATATATCATTACATGGACAACATTTTGTTATCCGATTCAAACATAGATACCTTGAACAGACTGAAGAAATACAGATACTTTTACCTAAATGGGGATTGCAAATTGCTCCTGAAAAGATTCAGAGGGAGATTCTGTTAATTATTTAGGTTATTGAATAGGTTTGCATAAAATTAAGACACTAAAGGCACAAATTCTGAGAGATCGCCTGCGGACTCTTAATGACTTTCAAAGACTGTTAGGAGACATTTCCAGTCTACGACCAGGAATTGGGATAACACCTGATCTAATAATTCATTTGAACAAAACCTTTTATGGTGATAAAGATTTAAACAGTCCCAGAGAATTAACAGCTGAAGCAGAAAAGGAACTGATAATGATTGAGGAGAAATTACAACCGGCACATGTGGACAGGGTGAATCCAGAGCTCGATTGTATTCTCGTCATATTACCATCAAAAATTTCTCCTACAGGAATTTTAATGCAGAGAGATGATATTATCTTGGAATGGATCTTTTTACCACATAAACCAAGTAAGAAACTTAGAACTTACATGGAAAAAGTCTCTGAGTTAATTATAAAAGGCAAGCTGAGACTTCGTCAACTAGCAGGCATAGACCCAGCAGAAATTGTAGTGCCTTTCACTGCTGATGAACTAAAGAAATTATGGGAAGATAATGAACCATGGCAAAGAGCTTGTGCTAATTTTATTGGAGACATTAATAACAACTATCCAAAAAGCAAGAGGCTTAACTTCTTAAAGAGAACTTCTTGGATCCTTCCTCGAATCGTCCATGATGCTCCAATAACTGGAGCCCGTACATTCTATACTGATGCCAATAAAGCAAGGAAGGCAGGTTACAAATCAGAAGATTTGGGTAAGGTGGAACAAAGTCCTTATGATTCTGTTCAGAAGGCAGAATTATATGCCATTCTAATGGTACTAAGAGATTTTAAAGAGCCTATTAATATAGTTACTGATTCACAATTCGCAGAAAAAGTTATTTTACCTATTGAAACTGCTGAATTTATACCTGATGATACAGAACTAACCTAATTGTTTATCCAGGTTCAAGATTTGGTCAGGAACAGGCTTTGCCCTATGTACATAACACACATCTGATCCCATACGGGTCTGTCAGGTGCTCTAGCACAAGGTAATGCAGAAATTGATCAATTATTGATTGGTAGTGTACTACAAGCCTCTGAATTTCATAAAAAAAAAACATCATGTTTATAGCAAAGGTTTGAAGAGTTTTCTATTACATGGCAACAAGCTAAGGAGATTGGAAAGAAATGCCCTACCTGCTCTTTCTATAACCAAACGCCACTGCCAGCAGGGGCTAATCTGAAGGGCACCCATAGGAATGAAATCTGGCAGATGGATGTGTTCCACTTTGCAGAATTTGGCAAATTGAAGTATGTTCATCACACCATTGACACTTATTCAGGCTTTCAGTGGGCAACTGCTTTAAGTTCAGAAAAAGCTGATTCAGTATTCACTCATTTATTAGAAGTCATGGCTATCATGGGTATACCTACACAAATAAAGACAGATAATGGTCCTGCTTATGTTTCTAGGAAAATGAAATGTTTTTTTGATTATTACAGAATCAAGCATGTTACAGGTATACCATGCAATCCTACAGGTCAAGCAGTCATAGAAAGATCAAATCTAACTATAAAGGATATGTTGAACAAACAGAAAGGGGTGGAAAACACCCCCAAAAATAGGTTACATAATGCTTTGTTAACCTTGAATTTTCTCAACGCTAATGAGAAGGGAACAACGGCTGCAGAAAGACATTGGATAATGGAAAAGTCTACTGAACTAAATCAACCAGTTTATTTCAAGGATGTGCTGACCTCACAATGGAAGCCAGGAGATATGCTGCGTTGGGGAAGGGGTTTTGCTCTCATCTCCACAGGTGAGGAAAAATTATGGATACCGTCAAAATTATTAAAGGTTCGATTTGAAGAAGAGAAGTCACTTGGAAAAGATAAATAACAATTCATTCACAAGGATGATGGGCATTCTTATGGTAAGGATTACAGATAGGTTGGGGGCAAGGTTCTTTTCTTATCTCCACAGGAAAATACTCATCTTCAAAGAATATAAGGGACCCTGAATATTTAATTACTGATGGATGGAAAATAGTTACGACCCACTAAGTATCAACAATAAAATTCTATGCATTCTGTAAGTATTGATTATATATATATATATATATATGTCTTATTGAACACTTCTTTATAAATGTGTAGAGCTGGTTTTGGAGTTGGACTATGGCTCAGTCCCTCTTCAATTCCAAGCCTGTTGATAAGAGATATTTCAGAGTTTCTGTCTCAGGTCAGGAGCCATGAAATGGGACAGAATAAGAATAATTTTATACTTGATAAACTTTCTTTGCCTTTCCTCATATCTGTGTCTTTCTTTATATGTCAGTATATGTCCTTGTTGTTAATGTTTAAATTTCCCATAACAAGCAACATATTTTCCTACAGTAATCTTTGAAGTTTCCAGGATGAAGATGGGGCCACACAACATCAACTCAATCTGGTTTTTATGACGTCATGAATTTTTTTTAAGCGCTAATATTAGACCTGTTTTTTGGTACCAACTGCAGGAGACAATTTTGAATGATGCACATTTTTGACAACACTCTGGCCGGACCTTATCAAAACTCTTAGAGACTAGTTATAATTTTCTTATGTCAAAGCTTAATTTGGGAATTTTTACCATCATTTGCTTTCACAGGGGCCCCTAAGAAGAACGTCGCCCCCATGTCACCTAGAAGCAATCTAAGAGGACGACGTCCCCTCTCCCAACAGAGTTTGTCCAAAGGGTTAGGGACATCTTTTAGTGGTTGGTTTATGGTTGAGGGGATGGGGAGATATTGTATGGAATTAGGGGTATATTCAAAAAAGGGGGGGGATTCACTAGTTTGATGGGATGATTGGTATTTGTGACTTATTGTTTTTAGAAAATTATATTGGTACTGTTTCTTGTATATTGATATATTGAATATTGAATGTGAGTGTTCCTACCTCTATTTTTGTATTAGAGTATGCTTATATTGTATGGATACATCTATCATATCACAATGTACATTTCTAACTCTGATACTATTTATGTAATAACATTATTTACATTTGATATGTAATGACATTGTTTAAAGATGAAGATCATTGTCTTCATATATTGCACAGTTGTTTATTCTCTTAGTTTTCAAATTAGATAGGTATTGAGAATTATATGTTTGTCATATTTATTTTTAGGTTAATCAGGTCTTTTAGATACATAGAGATTATATTTAGTATAGATAGTATAATCTTTAGCCTCTTTGAAGAGCTGTAGAAAATGGCCTTTAATTTAACCTAGAATTCTGTGCCAACGAGACACAATTACTCCTGGCAACACCACTCTACTCCCGAGAGAACGTTGAGCACCAAAGACACTCCACTGGGAGTTTGTCTTCTTGGCAGAACTGGCCTTTGGGTTAAGAAAAACCCATACCTCAACTACTGACTAAGATATGAAACAGGATTGTCTTATCTTGCCAAGACAGTGTAGGATAATTCTAAGAAAGTTCCTTGCATTTGATAATGGTATGTCAGTTATGTTAGGCCTTAGCCAAAGTTGGTTGACTCATCATTGCAAACGAGACTTTGGGTGATTGCCCAGGTAGTCTGTAGTCTCTGTCATCTGTTGCACATTTTGGATATCTCTCATTTGTTAAGTAATATTTATTCCCTTCTCAGATCTTTGATGGAGTTGAAGATTATTTAATTGTAGTTACTCTCTACATTATTTAGACTCCTTGAGATAGAATGTCTAGCAAAACTTTTGTTCTCAATATTGTTTGTTATATTTATCATTTGTTATTATTGTTTATAGTTATATTTGGTTTAGTTCTGTCTTATTTAGACAAAAGGGGGAGATGTAGCATTAAGGCAGCCCCTTTAGGGGGCGGGTTTGCCTCGGGTGAATACATACAGATAAATCGGGCACACAGGAGGTGGCTCGTCCCTTTTTCCTGCCTCCTGTAAAACGGCTACACAGGAACCTCGGTTCTGTAAGTTTATTTAAACATTAAAGCTGTATTTATTCTTTAATATCTGCCTTGCATTTATTTACACTGATACACAATAGTGTATACAGCAACCTTTTGTTCAGCAACATACCATGGGCTTAGCATATTTATACCTTCCAGCCTGAATTGTCTGCTATGGTGTGTACCAGGTCTATATAACTTAGGGCTTTTCATGATAATGAGACACTATGCTCCCAGCAGCACCAATCTACTTCAAGAGGAAGATGGGGATTGAAGAGGATCCTTATGGAGTTTGATAGCAATTTGGGCAAGAAACTGCTCTTGCCTGGACAATTGCATAAACTGGACACAGAGAACCCTCAGAGAGGACTACTGAATATGCCTAAAGGTGAGATGATCTTTCGGGTTTCCTAATTCATGAAAGAGTCTGCGAGACATTCTGCAGGACACAGCAGATAGTGACTGAACTGTCTTTGAAATTTCCTGCTTCATTGAAATGTCTGCTGGGTACTATGGGCCTATTGGCTGAAGATGGATGCCCCAACAGTACAGAGAAACTTTGGGTGACTGTCCAGGCAGTGAGATGTCTCTGTCATTTCTAGAGTTTGAAAGTTGCTTATTTCTTGTTTAATTATGTAATATTATATCCTTCTGGAGTCTTTGATGGAGTCAAAGAATAGATAGATAGTTATAATTTTCCTTAGTTATGATAAAAGATAAAGTAGATGAAAATATTGTAACTGTCATTCTTGCTTATAACTGTTTTGTTATATGTAGTTTTGCTATGTTAAAATGAAAGCCTTTCCTTTTTGTTTAAACAGAAAATGGGGAAATGATGTAGGAAAGTCATTGGCTAATAAAGAAACTGCCTTGGCCCATTTTGATAGACCATCCCTTAGGTGGTTGGAGTAGGCAGAACAGAATGCTGGAAAGAAGAGGAAGTGAGCTCAGACTCGATAACTCTCCTCTCTGGGGCAGACGCGATGAAGCTCTGACCCAGGAGGAACGTAGGCTAGAATCTTCCCAGTAAGCGCACCTTGGGGTGCTACACACATTAATAGAAATGGGCCAGGCAGTGTTTAAATGAATACAGTTTGTGTGTTGTTATTTTGGCACATAAGCTAGCCAGGCATCCGGGAGCTGGGCAGTAGGAATGCAGCCCTCAGCTCCTTCAACATGAAATAATTCTTATTGAGGCTGGACATGGGAAGATGCCCATTTGGCAACTGAAACATCTAAGAGCCTAATATCTATTTCAAGAATTTTTGGAGACAATAGATATTTCACTCCAGAGTAGGCTCTTCCTTTTTCTTCTTATCATGGAGTCATCTACAGAGGCAAGGACTTGATGGACAATATCAATTCTCACTCCTCTTTTCTATCCATTTATTTAGTAGATATCAGTTTTAGTGTTAACATTGTCATATAGAAATGGGGCTGATTAAATGACTTTCCACACATGGAGATTTTCTGGGCTTCAACTAAAATGCCTAATTTCTTTTTTTTTAACAGTTTATTCTTACAAGAGAATATTCCAGAAATGTATTAGGGATAAACAAGTATCCTTTACGTATTCCAATTTCAATAAGGTTTATTGAGAAAAATGAATAGAATTAAATACCTTCAACCTCCAGGAAAGGCATGTCCTAGTTACAAATTTATGCAGACACTGAATGGTGCTGTTAAAATGCAAATATGTTGCCTAAGAGTAACGCAATAAATCAGATTCAACTAGCACTGTGCTGGCAAAATTTATTAGACCCTTACAAGATCAAAATTCCAGAATGGACAAGGAATGGGAGCCTGAAGCCCCACCTCTAGCTATTAGCAGTTAATGACTGCTTCCTGGAGGAAGAATCAGGTTTCTTTAGGAATGCTGCCTCTGAAGAGCCATTTATGCTCCAGAAGAAGTTTTACACATACACACACACAGACACACACACACACACAAACACACACACACACACACGTGCACAAATACAGCCATCACTAGGTAGACCTAATAGGTCTTTTTTAA
This sequence comes from Microtus oregoni, assembly GCF_018167655.1. Classification (NCBI taxonomy): domain Eukaryota; kingdom Metazoa; phylum Chordata; class Mammalia; order Rodentia; family Cricetidae; genus Microtus; species Microtus oregoni. The sequence continues at coordinate 8,354,456 of NW_024543873.1, forward strand.
AAGAGATCATGAAATTAGGAAAAAGTGGTAGTTGGGTACCTGATAGAAGAGTAAATGGAGAGGAAGGAATTGGTCTGTATTTGATTAAAATAAATAATATGCATATATGAAATTTTAAACAATAAAAACAGACAATAAAAATCTTCCAAGTTTAGTTTATAGGAGATAATTTCTGATAGAATATGAAAGCAGAAATGAGATAATTGTAGAGTAGAAAAACCTACATGAGTAGACAGGGTTCTAGGGAAGATGTTTGGAAGAGAGCAAGAAAGAACAACTTGTGTATGAAACTGCCATCTTAAAACTCATTAGCTTGAATGGTAATTCAAAAAACCAATTTAAAATAATAAACATTCCTTATAAGCCTATTTAGCAATTTGCTTATTGGTTTGTGCCACCATGGATGGCTGTATAAGCCTAATGTACAAATTAGAAGTATATTTCAAAATATTCTGCTATATATTTGTGATTTCTGAAGAAGGTATACCTCAAGTATTCTAATAATACACCTCAATTATGTGAGTTTATGTACATAAGTTTGATTGCTGTAAATATTGCATAATGTATAAATAAGACTTATGTATATATTAGATACAAAATTTCATTATCAGCTATTTCTCAATGAAACTTGGCAAAGACTCAAACATCCTTAGTTATTTCATTTGAAATTTTTATTGACGCCAAACTGAGAGTTGGGTGTGTTTGAACATATATACAACTCTAGCATGTGGGAAGTGAAGAAAGAGAAGCTTGCATTTGAAGGCAGCCAGGGCTATATAGTAAGCTTCAGGACAGCTTTATGAGGAGACATATTTTTTAAAAATCTAGAAGAAAATGAAAAACAAAAATAGAATGAAAAGGAGGAGGAGAGTAAGAAACCAAATTTATTATAATTGTATGCATTGCTAAATTTATTATATCTATCTATATTTCTATCTTTATGTCATATTCATATCCTCAATATTACCATTATTTCATATTAAATACATAATGGATGAACCACAACTTTTCTTAAAGTTTTATTCTTCATTACATTTTCTAGTTTTAAGACTTTATTTGGGATAGCTATTTCTTTAGGACTCTGTGTGTGTATGTGTGTGTTTTTTCCTTATTATAAGGTGCAGAGTTTTTATGACTGTCAAATATTATATCTCTTCATGCTTTATATGAGGTCCTATTAAAAGTAGACTTCTATCTGCTTACTATTCTCTTTTGTACTCATATGTACTTACAGTCCTATATTTGGTGTTCATGCTATAGTATTCACAATGCATTATTCCTTCTTTCAAAAATAATGCTCACTATTTCTTCCATTCCTCCTACTCCCCCCAACTTCTCCGTACTCAATTCCCCATCCACTCCTCAGAGTGGGTAAGACTTCCCATGGGGAGTTAACAAAGTCTGACACATCACTTTTATGCAGGACCAAGGTCCACCCCTTGTATCTAGTCTGAGCAAGGTTTCCCACAAAGAGAATGGGTTTGAAAAAGGCAATAAAAATGGCAGGAATAAATCATGGACTCACTGCTAGTGGCCCCACAGTCTGCCCAAGATATACAACTGTCACTAACATTAAGAATGCCTAGTTTGGTTCTACGCATGTTCCCCAGCTGTTAGTCCGGAATCAGTGAGCTTCTACTAGCTCAGGTCAGCAGTCTCTGTGAGTCATCCCATCATAGTCTTGACCCCTTTCCTCATATAATTTCTCCTCCCTCTTTTCAACTGAACTCCAGGATCTTGGCCCTCTTTTTGAGCTGTGGATCTCTGCATCTGCTTCCATCTTGCTAGATGAAACTTCTATGATGATAATTAGGATGGTCATCAATCTGATTACAGAGGCAGGCCAGTTCAGACACCCTCTCCACTATTACTAGGAGTCTTTGCTAGGGTCATCCTTGTGGATTTCTGGGAATTTCACTGCCACCAGGTTTCTCCATAACACAATAATGACTCCCTCTATCCAGTTATCTCCTTCATTGCTCTCCCTCACTCTCCTTCCCCCATCTCATCCATCCCATTGCCTCATGTTTTTCTCCCTCTCCCCTTCTTTTTTCTAGCTCTTCTTCCTAACTCCTTTCCCCCCTCCATGTTCCCAATTTTCTCAGGATATCTTCTCTACTTCCCCTTCCCCAAAGTATCCACGTATGTCTCTCTTAGGGTTTTCCTTGTTATTTAGCTGCTGATGGAAGATTCTGTCTCACCCAGTTCTGCAGTCATTCAGTCTCTCTATGAATGACCAAGAGAGAAAGAGATGAAAGAAAAGGATATAATAGAGATGATAGAGACAGTGATGATAGAGAATGAGATGATACAGAAAGAGATGATAGAGAAAGAGATGACAGAGAAACAGATGATAGAGAAAGAGACGATAGAAAGACGATAGAGAAAGAGATGATAGAGGAAAAGATGACAGAGAAAGAGATGATAGAAAAAGAGATGATAGAGGGATGATAGAGAAAGAGATGATAAAGAGATGATAGAGAAAGATGATAGAGAAAGAGATGATAGAGATATGATATAGAAAAGATGATAAAGAGATGATAAAGAGATGATAGAGGAAGCGATGATAGAGAGATAATAGAGAAAGAGATGATAGAAAAAGAGATGATAGAGGGATGATAGAGAAAAAGATGATAAAGAGATGATAGAGAAAGATGATAGAGAAAGAGATGATAGATATACAATAGAGAAAAAGATGATAGAGAAAGAGATGATAGAGAGATGATAGAGAAAGATATGATAGCGAGATGATAGAGAAAGAGATAATAGAGAGATGATAGAGAAAGAGATGGTAGAGGAAGAGATGATAGATGATAGTGAAAAGTTAATAGTGATATGATATAGAAAAAGATGATAGAGAAAGAGATGATAGAGAAAAGATGATAGAGAAAGATGATAAAGAGAGGATAGAGATATGATAGAGGAAAAGATAACAGAGAAAGAGATGATAGAGAGATGATAAGGAAAAGATGAGAGAGAAAGAGATGATAGAGATATGATAGAGAAAAAGAGAGATGATAGAGAAAAAGATGATAAAGAGATGATAGAGATATGATAGAGAAAAAGATAATAGAGAAAGAGATGATAGAGAAGGATGATAGAGTCTTACTCTCATTGATGGCAGGGCAGAGGGAACAGCTCTGGTAAAAGTATACGTTGGCAATGTTTTTGTCTAATACAGCCATCCATCAGAACTATTGGCTCCTTTTGACAAAACCTCAATGTGATCTAAGCAGATCTGGGGTGGAGAGATGAGGAATGCTTGCGACTCTGGTTCAAATATTTAAATGAAGTGGGCTCCAACCAGCTTACCAGTCCTTAGATAAGCTGGGGTTAAAGAGATCAGTGGCAGCCCTAGTCATTCCTAGAAACAAACTCATAGACATAGGAAGTACAGGCTGGAGATCCTGTGACAAGCCATGTCATGAATGGTGGAGAGGAACTCTCTATCCAAAAGTTATCAGTCCAGCTTTGATACCTCAGGACACAACACACTCTCTGAGTCTTTAATGATTTCTTGAGCTCCCACTCATTCCTACCCCTCATATTTTTTTTTTAATACGATATTTTCCTTGAGATTCTGGACTCCGCTTCTGGGCTGGGGAATGACCAGTTCCAACAAGAGGCTAATATTTGTTGGTCTTTTTTACTCTCTTTCTTCCTCCATCTACCTTTACATCCTCTTTTCCATCCTTCCCTCTTTCCTCCCTTTCTTCCTTCAATTCTTAGATCCTCAGTCTATTGTCTCTATTTTTCCCTTTCTCTTCTCTCTTTTCTGTCTTTGGACTTTCTTTTGTTAAAGACTGTTGCGGGTAGAGTTTTGTCCATGGCAAGCAGAGTTTTGTCTAGTACCTGTCATCGAAGAGTTCACCAACAAAACTAAGTGCCCAATACAACCCACAGGTATGGGGAATAACTACAGATATGGGGAACAGGCTAGGTATCTTTGTGAGTGTGTAACAGCAAAAAACGGAAGGCAGTGTTATTTCTTAAGGTGAATCTGAGTAGAGACAGCCACAGTCAAGCAAGGAAGGTAAATGTGAGGTGGGAAAGAGACCACTTTGATTGGTTTCACTGCCAATGCCTGCTTTACAAAACCTGCTTAGCTGTAAAACTTACATACAAGCAAGTCACTGCTCTTAAAGTCTTCTCTTGCCATAGCAACCTTGCTCAGCAGTCCCAGAGAACACCCAGAGTCAAGTTCAAGAAAGGTCCTCCTCCTAATTTGTGATGATTATCCCTCCATTGTAATAATGGGTAAAACAGAATCCAACTTTGGAACATGGCAGAGGGTGAGATTTCCCTCTTAGAATAAGTTGGCAAGAAAGTATGTATGTGGAAGGTGCCAGGACAGATGTTGCCTCAGACTAAAGAGAAATTGGAGTAGGTCTGTCCCAAAGGGGCTCAATTGCCAGCATGAGAAGGGCTCTCTCAGATGGACAGCCCACTAATATGTAATTAATATAGCCAATAAATATAGTAATGGAGCATGTGGAAGCCCTGAGAGGGCTGTCTAGAGGAAAGGGGGGCAACATTCCTTTTCATTGGATAAAGAGAAATTCTCAATAATGAAGAGAGAGTCCTTTGGAGATGCATTCCTTATATACAGGAAGGTTTCTTGTTGGGGAGTGAAAAGTATTTCCCAATGTATGATGGTGATTGCTCGGGAATCTACATGTCTTGGGTTTTTTTAATTGCTGTGAAGAGACACCATGACCACAGCACCTCTTACAAAGAAAACATTTAATTGAGGTGGTCGCTTACAGTTTCAGAGGTTCAGTCCATTATCATCATGACAGGGAACATGGCAGCAACCAGACAGTTGTGGTGCTGGCTACTTCTTGTCCAGAGGCAGCAGGAAGTTGTCTGACTGTTACACTGAGTGAATCTTGAGAAAAAGACCTCAAAGCCCACCCCACAGTGACACACTTCTTCCAACAGGACCACATCTACTGCAACAAGGCCACACTTCCTAATGGTGTCACTCCATTTGGGGATCATTTTCTTTCAAATCATCACATTCCATTCCCTGATGCCCAAAGGCTTGTAGATATATCATAATGCAAAAATGCATTCAAGAAACTCCCATAGTCTATAACAGTCTCAAATTTATTTCAATGTCCGAAGTCCAAAGTCTCTCTTGAAATATATGACATTCTCTTTTTTCAATTTTTATTTAAATAATATTTATTTATTTATTTTATATACCATTCAGTTTCTACCCCTCCTCTCCTTCTATCCCCTCACCTTTCCCATCTAACTTCCTTCCAATCCACTCTTCCTCCTTCCCCTTTCAAAAAGGGGCAAGCCTCCTATGGGCTTTCACAAAGCATGACACATTAAGTTGAGACAGGACCAAACTCCTCCTCTTATGGTTGAAGTGGGGTGAGGAAATCCAGCTTAGAGAACAGGTTCCCAAAAGCCAGCTAAGTAGCAGGAAGAGGTCCTGCTCCCACTTACTAGAAGCCTTATTAAAAAACCAAGCTACAAAATTGTGCTGAAGACCTAGGTCAGTACCATGCAGGCTCTGTAATAAAATGTTGTTTCAGTGTCCAGTAACTCAGTTCTGTTATCTCTGTGGGCTCCCTCATCATAAATCCCCTGGCTCATATAACCCTCCTCTCATGCTTCTGCAAGTTCCAGCTCAGTGTTTAAGATGACAATCTCTTAACTGTAATCACATGTAGAAAACAAAATCAAAGAGCAGATCACATGCTTCCAACTTATAATGCCACAGAATATATATTACCACTCCAAAATGCAGGGAAGGGAGCATAGCAAGGAAATATTGGGCAAAAAACAAGCCCAAAAACTAGTCCTGCAAACTCCATACTCTGTATCTCCATGCCTGTTGTCAACATACTCTTCAGATCTCTATTTCTACTCTGTTTCTTGGGCTGGTTCCAGTCCTGGTTAGCAGTTCTCCTCAGCAGGTATCCCACAAGTGTATCATCCCTAACATCTTTGGTTCTCCAAGACAATACAGCCTTTCATATTCACAGCTTCATGAAATGACCTCTGTAGACATTCAGTGACATCCCTGACACATGCCTTGTCTCAGAGGCTTCATTCTATAACTCTTTTCTTCTACCCTTAACTCTAAAACTAGAACTACAAGGCCAAAACTACCAAGTTCTGCTTCTTGGTGGGGCTGAAAAATGGCCCCCTTCTAAAATTACATTTTCACCAGCTTTATGTGATGGAGGAGGGTCATCTTTCTATCTGTTGTTTCATTGGTTAAGTAATAAAGAATCTGCTTGGGATTTGATAGGACAGAAAATTAGGTAGGCAGAGTAAACAGAACAGAATGCTGGGAGAAAGAAGCTGAGTCAGGCTGTTGCCATGATTCTCCCACCCGACACAGCAGCAGGTTAAAATCTTCCCTGGTAAGCCACCTTGTGGGCTATACAGATTATTAGAAATGGGTTAGATCAATATGTAAGAGGTAGCCAATAAGAAGCTGGAACTAATGGGCCGAGCAATGTTTATATGAATACAGTTTGTGTGTCATTATTTGGGGGTATAAGCTAGCCAAGCGGCCAGGAGCTGGGTGGCAGGAACACGACCTGCAGCTCCCCACAACATTTATTTTTTCCTTCACTACCTAAGCTTGACTGTCTTTGAACTTGGTCTTTTGATCAGACAGGCCCCAAACTCAGAGATCCACCATTCTCTGACCATTCAGTGCTGGTATTAAAGGTGTGCACCACTACACCTGGCTCTATATTTCTTTCTAATTCCATTACTTAAATTGGAAATTTAGCTGGGTGGGACCCACCCTAAAGTCACCATTCCCTTTACTTATTTTTTTAAAACCTGTCTATATCTTTGAACATAGGATTTAGCTCCGTTCTACTTCCTGGTACTCTTTTTCTCCTCAAAATTTACATTTTATAATTTATCCTGAGCAGCTTGCTCCCATTTTCATTATAAATCTTCATTAGAGTTACCACTAAAAACAACATAACAGAGTCAATACTATGCTGTTTTTTATTTCCTCTGCTGACAGAATTAATCCAAAACTCCTCAGTTTAGCCTTGGGCAGATTCTTCAGACAAGGGCAAAAAGTGGCCACTTCCTTAACCACCCACTTTTCTTAAGGTATTTTAGCAACCACCAAAATATCAGAAGAAAAATTTCTACATACTAAAATTCTTTGAACCCTCTTGAGTCAGCTTCCAACATTTCAAGTCATTACCAGCACCATCGCCTAATATTCTCCTACTAGTATGTCTCATTAAGCAGTGCTTAAAGTATTCAACTGATTACACAACCCAAAGTACCAAAGTCCAGATTCCTCCAAACAAACACATGGTCAGGCCTATAACAGCTATACCCCAATCCCTGGTACCAACTTCTGTCTTAGTTAAGGTTCTTTATTTATTTATTTTGATTTATTTTACATGCCAACTTCAGGTTTCTCTCCTTTCTCTCTTCCCATTCCCTCACCTCCTTTCTACCTCTCCATCCACTCAACAGAAAGGGTATGGCCTCCCATGGGAGTCAACAAAAAAATGGCATATCAAGTTGGGACAGGACCAAGCTCATCCCACTCCCATGCCTGCATCAAGGCTGAATGAGACATACTACCATAGGGAATAGGTTCCAAAGTGCCAGCTCATGTATCAGGGACAGATATTGATCCCACTGCTAGGGATCCCACAAACAGACCAAGCTACAGAACTGTCACCCACATGCAGAGGGCCTATTTAGGTGCCATGAAGACTCACTAGCTGTCAGTCTAGCATCTACAAATTCTGAGTAGCTCAAGTCAGCTGTCTCTGTGAGTTTCTATCATGTTGTTGACCCCACTTGCTCACACATTCCTTCCTCTGACACTTCAACTGGACTTCCACAGCTCTACTTTGGCTTGAATGTGGATATCTACATCTATTTTCATCAGTTATTGGATGAAGATTTAATGACAATTAGGGTAGTCACCAATCTGATTACAAGAGAAGGCCAATTCAAGCACCTTCTCCACAATTGAGTCTTAGCTTTGGTCATCCTTGTGTTTTCCTGGAATCTTCCCTGGCACCACGTTTCCACCTAACCCCTTAATTACTCTGTCTAATAAAATATCTCTTTCATTGTTCTCTCATTCTGTCCTTCCCCCAACCTGACGACCCTGAACCCAAATATTCCCATCCTCCATACCGTTCCCTACACCCCCATTCCTAATTTACTCAAGACATCACATCAATTTCCTCCTTCCAGGATGATTCATATGTCCTTCTTAGAATCCTCCTTCTTACTTAGCTTATTTAGGGCCATAGCCTCATAGATTTTAGCATGGTTAACCTTTGCCTTATATCCAATATCCAATTATGAGTAAAAACATATAGTGTTTGTCTTTCTGGGCCTGGGTTGCCTCACTGAGAATGTTTTTATCTAGTTCCATCCATTCGCCTTCACATTTCATAGTGTGATTGTTTTTTACCACTGAATAATGCTTCTGATATGATTGTGTATTCTTTTGTTATATGCCTAAAAGTGGTATTGCTGGATCTTCAGGTAGATTGATTACAAATTTTCTGAGAAACTGCTGTACTGATTTCCAAAGTGGTTGTACAAATTTGCACTCCCACCAGCAGTGGAGTGTTCCCCTTCACCGACATCCTCTCTAAGCATGAACTGTCATCAATGTTTTTTATTTTAGTCAATCAATGGGTATAAAAAGGTATCTAAGAGGAATTTTGATTAGCTTTTCCCTGATAAGTAAGGATATTGAGCAATTCCTTAAATATCTTTTGATCATTTGAGATTCTTCTGTTGAGAATTCTATTTAGTTCTGTACCTCATTTTAAAATTAGATTATTTGGTATTTTGATGACCAGTTTCTTGATTTCTTTACATATTATAGTGGTCAGCCCTCTGTCATTTGTGGATTTGGTGAAGATCTTTTCCCATTTTGTAGGATGCCATTTTGTCTTATTGATTGTTTCTCTAAATACAACTAAATGAGAAACAGAGCCAGGAAGATGTCAAGTGTTGGAGTACTCTGCATTCAAGGAATCTTTTTACCATGTCCAGATAGCTCTCTGAGCTTGGCCTAACATAGTGGACTCACCTTACAGCAGGACTCCCTCAGCCCTATTTGGATAGTATCTCTAGGCCTGGATGACTGACCTTCTTTGGAGTATGAGCTTGCACAAAAGTTCCCTGCAAAGGCTATGTGACTCAGCACACTAGCCCCTCTCCTTTTTGCTGAGCTCTGGCATTTGAATAAATGTGTCATTAGTGTTAATTTGTCCTCAGTCAGGTCCTCATATTTAAATTAGGTACATTCCTTCCCTCATTCATCCATCTTCCCTTTTCCCCTGACGTGGGCCTAATAAATTGGCCACAGGATTCAATAAGCTCAGCTGTCTTAGTGATGTTGACAGAAAGACTATTCTGCCTTTGGCCCTACCCAGCTGGGACATTTCCCCTCCAGAGCATGCCAGACAAAATGGGGCGTGAGTCTGGCAAACACATTAAGCTGGAAAAGGAAAGTAGTTGAGGGTAATATGGGGGAAGCTTGTGGGGGGAACACTGGGAATCAAAGCACATTATATACCTATATGAAGATCTCAAAGAAGAAATTTAAAAGTCCTACAATAATCATTAGGATTGGCAAAGATGCAGTCACATTTAAATCATCTGCCTAGCAAACACAAATCACACTGAAATATGTATTCCTATTACCACCACCAAAACTCAAGGCTCACTAGAGTGCTAAATAGTTTGAAGAGATAGAGCAATTATTAGGACAAGACTTAAGATATGATAGAGTTACTGGACTTCTCAGACTGAGAGCTTAAAACTATGTTTAATATGCTAAAAGATCTGATTGGCAAATGCACACTAGAGAACAAATGGGTAACATATATTGAAACAAGGAAAATGAAAGGAAAACAAAGTATTTTAGATAAAAACACTTAAAGAACTTTTGATAGTTTCACTACAGAAGAAAAATGAGTTTGCAAAACTGTCAAAATATTATCAAAATGTAATGAAATGAGAAAATAGGATGGAAAGGGTAGAGAAGTATATCCATAATTATAGACTAATTACAGAAGGTGCAACATATGTAGTGTAGATATAAGAATGGGAAGAACCTGCAAATATTTGAAACCACAATGGTTGATTACTGTAAATAACCACAGATCCAAGCAGGGCCAGATAACATCAAGCACAGAAAACCATACATAATTAGACTTATATATTTCATATTCATACTGTAAAATAGTAAAGGAGAAAATCTTTTTTTTTTTTTTTTGATTCTCACCTTTTTTTTTTTTAGGACATTTTTTTTTAATTTATTTATTTATTAAGGATTTCTGCCTCGTCCCCACCACCGCTTCCCATTTCCCTCCCCCTCCCCCGATCAAGTCCCCCCCCCATCTGCTCGAAGAGCAATCAGGGTTCCCTGACCTGTGGGAAGCCCAAGGACTGCCCACCTCTATCCAGGTCTCGTAAGGTGAGCATTCAAACTGCCTAGGCTCCCACAAAGCCAGTACGTGCAGTAGGATCAAAAACCCACTGCAATTGTTCTTGAATTCTCAGTATTCCTCATTGTCCGCTATGTTCAGCTAGTCCGGATTTATCCCATGCTTTTTCAGACCTAGGCCAGCTGGCCTTGGTGAGATCCCAATAGAACATCCCCATTGTCTTAGTGTAGTGTGTGGGTGCACCCCTCGTGGTCCTGAGTTCCTTGCTCGTGCTCCGTCTCCTTCTGCTCCTGATTTGGACCTTGAGATTTCTGTCCGGTGCTCCCGTGTGGGTCTCTGTCTCTGTCTCCTTTCATCGCCTGATGAAGGTTAATATTCCTGAGGATGCCTATGTGTTTGTCTTTGGATTCACCTTTTTAGCTTCTCTAGGAACATGAATTATAGGCTCAATGTCCTTTATTTATGGCTAGAAACCAAATATGAGTGAGTACATCCCATGTTCCTCTTTTTGGGTCTGGCTCACCTCACTCAGGATAGTGTTTTCTATTTCCATCCATTTGTATGCAAAATTCAAGAAGTCCTTGTTTTTTACTGCTGAGTAATACTCTAATATGTATATATTCCATACTTTCTTCATCCATTCTTCCGTTGAAGGGCATCTAGGTTGTTTCCAGGTTCTGGCTATTACGAACAATGCTGCCATGAACATAGTTGAGCATATACTTTTGTTGTATGATAGGGCCTCTCTTGGGTATATTCCCAAGAGTGGTATTGCTGGATCCAGGGGTAGGTTGATCCCGAATTTCCTGAGAAACCGAAACACTGCTTTCCAGAGTGGTTGCACAAGTTTGCATTCCCACCAGCAATGGGTGAGTGTACCCCTTTCTCCACAACCTCTCCAGCAAAGGCTATCATTGGTGTTTTTTATTTTAGCCATTCTGACAGGTGTAAGGTGGTATCTTAAAGTTGTCTTGATTTGCATTTCCCTGATCGCTAAGGAAGTTGAGCATGACCTTAAGTGTCTTTTGGCCATTTGAAGTTCTTCTGTTGAGAATTCTCTGTTCAGATCAGTGCCCCATTTTATAATTGGGTTGATTAGCCTTTTACGGTCTAGTTTCTTGAGTTCTTTATATATTTTGGAGATCAAACCTTTGTCACTTGCAGGGTTGGTGAAGATCTTCTCCCAGTCAGTTGGTTGTCTTTTTGTCTTAGTGACAGTGTCCTTTGCTTTACAGAAGCTTCTCAGCCTCAGGAAGTCCCATTTATTCAATGATGCCCTTAGTGTCTGTGCTGCTGGGGTTATACATAGGAAGTGGTCTCCTGTGCCCATGTGCTGTAGAGTACTTCCCACTTTCTCTTCTATCAGGTTCAGTGTGTTCAGACTGATATTGAGGTCTTTAATCCATTTGGATTTGAGTTTTGTGCATGGTGATAGATATGGATCTATTTTCATTCTTCTACAGATTGACATCCAGTTTTGCCAGCACCATTTGTTGAAGATGCTCGATTTTTTCCATTGTATACTTTTAGCTCCTTTATCGAAGATCAGGTGTTCATAGGTTTGTGGGTTAATGTCAGGGTCTTCTATTCGATTCCATTGGTCGACTTCTCTGTTTTTATGCCAATACCAAGCTGTTTTCAATACTGTAGCTCTGTAATAGAGTTTGAAGTTAGGGATGGTAATGCCTCCAGACAAACCTTTATTGTATAAGATTGTTTTTGCTATCCTGGGTTTTTTGTTTTTCCATATAAAGTTGATTATTGTCTTCTCCAGATCTGTGAAGAATTTTGATGGGATTTTGAAGGGGATTGCATTGAATCTATAGATTGCTTTTGGTAGAATTGCCATTTTTACTATGTTGGTCCTCCCAATCCAAGAGCAAGGGAGGTCTTTCCATTTTCTGGTGTCTTCTTCAATTTCTTTCTTCAAAGACTTATAGTTCTTGTCAAGTAGATCTTTCACTTCCTTGGTCAGGGTTACCCCAAGGTATTTTATGCTATTTGTGGCTATCGTGAAAGGTGATGCTTCTCTGATTTCCCTCTCTGCTTCCTTATCCTTGGTGTATAGGAAGGCAACTGATTTTTTGGAGTTGATCTTGTATCCTGCCACGTTACTAAAGCTGTTTATCAGCTGTAGGAGTTCTTTGGTAGAATTTTTGGGGTCGCTTATGTACACTATCATATCATCTGCAAATAACGAAAGCTTAACTTCTTCCTTTCCAATACGAATCCCCTTGATCTCCTTATGTTGTCTTATTGCTATTGCAAGAATTTCAAGCACTATATTGAAGAGGTATGGCGAGAGTGGACATCCTTGTCGTGTTCCTGATTTTAGTCGGATGGCTTTGAGTTTCTCTCCGTTTAATTTGATGTTAGCTGTCGGCTTGCTGTATATAGCTTTTATTATATTAAGTATGACCCTTGTTTCCCTAATCTCTCCAATACTTTTAACATAAATGGATGTTGAATTTTGTCAAATGCTTTTTCAGCATCTAATGAAATGATCATATGGTTTTTTTCTTTCAGTTTATTTATATGATGGATTACATTAATAGGTTTTTGTATGTTGAACCAGCCCTGCATCTCTGGGATGGAGCCTACTTGATCATAATGTATAATTTTTGGATGTGTTTTTGGATTCGGTTTGCCATTTATTTATTGAGGAAGGTAGGAAAAAGGCAGTGAGGTAAAATGCCTCAGACAGACGCGATGAAGCTCTGATCCAAGATGGACATAGGCTAGAACTTTCCTGGTAAGTCACCGCCTTGTGGTGCTACACACATTAATAGAAATGGGTTAATCAAGATGTGAGAGTTAGCCAGTAAGAGGCTAGAGCTAATGGACCAAGCAGTGTTTATATGAATACAGTTTGTGTGTTGTTATTTCGGGCATAAGCTAGTCAGGTGGCTGGGATCTGGGTGGCAGGAACGTAGTCCACAGCTCCTTCTACAAGCAGAGAATAATAAAATTTGAAGTACTTAGCTCTAAATGGTACATGTATACCACATATCTATACCCCAAGGCTCAGGGAACATTGCAGAAGAGATGGCAGGAAGATTGTTAAAGCCAGAGTTAGTTGACACCTGCCAGGAAACATTATTTGCTGGAACTCACAGAACTTGTGACTGCAGTCATAAGACATATACAAGATCAAGCCAGCCAGTGTGGATGATGGATGGGCTCATTAAGTCCCACCCCTAGCTGAGCAGCTATTGGCATTTGATGACTGCTTGCAGGAAAGAAAATAAATTTCTTTTATGAATGCATTCCCTGAAAGCCTATCATGCTCCAGTAAATGATTTTACACCAATGCACACACAGTCAGCACTAAATGAAAGTAGTGAATTTTTCTTAAAGAGAGCATATGAAAAATTTCTTGCTTCATCATTAATTTGGAAGGAGAAATTTCTCAGGGAGTCCTATTTTTAGATAATGAACTACAAACAACCAATGATGACTAGGAGAAGGAGAATTACTCTTTCCCAAATATGAGCCACATTATTAGTTATCCAAAACAGAGCAGTCAACTCTGAAATGACATATACATGAACATCAAAAACAGACAAAGCAAGTTGTATTTATACATACAGGTGCACACATACTTTTATGTATACATATGTATTTATATGTGTGTGTATGTGTAACAATGATAGTGAAAGTAAAAGAGGTAGTAAATTTGACAGAGAGGAGAGACATAGGAGGGGTATGAGAAGGATAGCTAAGAGGTGCTGGAGGAGAAAGTAATATTATTCTACTTCAATTAAAATTAATACAGTTTTTTAAAAGAACATATAAAGTTGGGAGGGAAAGTAGTGTTGTGGATAGGAGAAGAATTGGAGGGGAGAGTACTGGTATAGATTTAATCAAAACACATTATATACGTTATGCAAATATCAGATATTTTAAAGTTCAAAAAATAGTTCATTCAGCAACTTCAATATCCATGTTTTAATAACAATAGTCACCAAAACAAAACACCCTCTGTACCATAAAACACACCTTGAAATTTTCAGGTAATATGGAATGCAGAAAATATGGTCTTAGATCATAATGTGGTTACAGTCAATAATACAATTATAACTGAGCTTTGTAGCTATCTCTAAATTAAGCAGTACATCTATAAATAATACATGGGTCAAAGAAGTATCAACAAAATCTTTAATTTTTTTTTAAAATTAAGTGCAAAGGAAAATAAAACTTTTCTAAACTTGTGAAATGGAGTGTATGCAGTGTTTAGAGTGAAATTTGTAACAGTGGATTAACATATTAATTTAAATCATAGGCCTAAAATAACTCTTTAAAAAACAGAAAAAGAACAAAATAAGTCTCTAGTCAATGGAGGGAGGAAATAATAAAAACTGAAGTAGAGATCAAAGAAATTTAGAGCGAAAAATCAATTGAAAAGATCAATGCAATTGAATAATGTCTTGCTAGGCTAAGAACAAGGACAGAACATGGAAAAATCTAAGTATGGTTGTATTTAAGTGACACTCGTATGCATTAAATTGTTACACTGAACATCATTAATATATACAAAATAACAAAAAATATATAAAAGTTTAAAGATGAAACAGGCCATTTCTACAGATTTCATGAACAGTCAAAAGACGTTGAAGGAATATTACAAACTATTCTGTCCATAATCTTGAAAATCAACACAAAATAGACAAATTCCTTGAAATGAAGCATTGATCAAAACTTGCACACGGATCAATAGATAATCTGCATATGGATGTATACATATGCATGTGAATCAATAATTAATTCCTGCCCACACAGAAAGTATCAGGTAGAATATTTTTTTTGTTAAATTACAACATTTTTCTGCTCTGTTCTGGAAACAGAAACAAACTCTTAAAATATGTGCAAGGGATTCTACAAGTTGATTGGTTGGAGCTTTTTTTCATTCATGCATGGCTGCTCCAACGTTTAAAAAATGACTAATGTGATTCACTACTTTAGAAGGTCAGAAAAAAAACCTAATTATCCTGTTAATAAATGCAGAAAAAAACATTTGACAAGCTACTGTATGTTCCCAAGTTAAACATGGACTCACTATGTGAAACTGTAATTTTACTCCTTTGTGTACAACCAAAAGGAGTCAAAACAGGTGTTTTTTTTTTCAAAAGCTTCTATATGAATGCTCAGATCAGCACTGTTTAAAATGGTCAAAAACTAGAAATAGGTTGGCATCCACCAACAGATGAATGAATGCTTAAACAAAATGCACTATATTTGCAAAAAAATGTAATAGTCACCTCTAAAATTTGATGAAATTCTGATGCATGTTTTAACATGAATAATCCTTCCAAACATGGAAACTAAAGAGATTAAACACAAAATATCAAAAGTTATCTTGATTTTTTTCTATAAAGTAACTTGATTTAATAAGCAGAGATAGAAATCACATTAGTAGTGATCAGGAGCAGAGAAGATAAATAGGGTGTCACTACTTGATAGCTATAAGATTTCATTTTATGGCCATGAATTTGGTTTGATACAGACATATTATTTAAATGATATTACTGATACATAATAAGTACACTTCAAAGTAGATAGAAAAAACACAATGTAGAAGAAAAAAGGACCTCTGATTTATAGAATGTACTATTAGGTACACAATACAGTGTATTTCCTACTAATTAACGAGTCATATCGCAAATCAACCTTCAAAATCAGAGGATCTACTGAGAGAAGTGGTAAAAACACCAAGCACTCATGAATCACACATTCTCTCATTTAAATGGATACAGAGTTCTAGGGCTTGTAGACTCAGAGTAGAAATTTTTTTATATGCTTTAACTGGAAGACTAAGAAACTGCTTTGAGCTCACTGAAACAAATTTAATTATTTATTAATCTCTTAACATATGTAACATATACATCTACTTTCTAGTATAATGGGTAACATAATTTGGAAGCTTAATAAATGTTTAATTTAGTTCCAGTATACCATAAGAACCATCCTTGTGTGCTGTGGGACAAGGGTCTGTACCCTGTCACTTGTAATTTAATAAAATGCTGATTGGCCAGCAGACAGGCAGGAAGTATAGGTGGGGCAACCAGGTAGGACGTAGAGGCAGGGCAACAAGAACAGAAGAATTCTAAGAGGAAAGATGCAGTCTGCAGCCATGACCCAGCCACAGAGGAAGCAAGAAAAGAATGCCTCATTGATAAAGGTATCAAGCTATGTGGCTAACATAGACAAGAATAATGGACTAATTTAAGATGTAGGAATTAGTTAATAAGAAGCCTGAGCTAATAGGCCAAACAGTTTATTATTAATGTAGACCTCTGTGTGTTTCTTTGGAACTTAATGACTATAGGATCTGGGCGGAACAGAAATCTCTGTCAGCACTTGTGGTATGTGTGTGCACATGCACATAAATACACACATATGAGATAACTCCACATCTATACATTTTCTGTGTATTTTTTCTGTTACCTGAGATCAACAAAGTCTAAAAATATTAAATAAATATTCCAAAAATAAGTAATTAATAAATTTGAAATTTTATTAATTTCTGAATAGCATGGTAAATTTCTTTATCCTGCCAGGGACATGAATTCTCCATTTGTCGAACGTATTCAGACTGTGTGTACTACCTACGTGTTAATTATCTTGTATCTTAGTTAACTTTTCAATGGCTGTAAAGAGATATTATGACCAATTTTAAAGCAATTAATAGAAGGGTTCATTGGGACTTAACCATTTCAGAAGTTTAATTGAATCCATGACAATCAGGGAGGACAGCAAATAGGCATGGCACTGGGCCTGAGAGCTTACATGTTAAGACAAAAATCGTGAGGCAGAGAGACTAACTGGGAATGGCATGGGCTTTTGTCTCCTATAACAAAACCATATCTACTAATCCTTCCTAAACAGTTCCACCAAGTGAGCGTGGGGGGCAACAAGAATTTAAATATATATACCTATGAGGTCCATTCCTGTTCAAACCATCAGACCTAGTGGCTGCCTTCTCTATCAGAACTATCATGTTATATTAGTGCTTGTTTTCAAGTAATTCTTATTTTAATTTAACAAAGGTTTCAGAGCAAGAGTTGAGATGGTGACAATTTTATTGCTTATTGTTACTTTTATTTTTTAATATTCTTTACCAAACTTAGAAACTAAACTTTGCCATAAGTGTGTATGTAGGCATACAGACAACTATGACACATTTAATATTGGGTGCCAATGGCAGCTTCAAGCATTTTACCTATACATAAGGGAAATTACTTTCTGGACATTAGTAATTATTTATGCATTTTCCATGTGTGAATATATTAAAATATATACACAGCTTTTCACTTAAAATTTATCATTCTTTCATGGATGGGAGTGGGGCACATGAGACACCACCCCTTTCTGAAGAGATATTGGAAGTTAACAGTTGTGAGAGTACGGGGTAGGGCTATTCATATTCTACAGTGGTATAGCCTCTGCTAGCTTAGTCATGCTTCATTAAGTAATTCTCTAGCTATGCTCATAAAAGAGATCCTAGTTAAACTAAGTGGTCATTTGGACTGCTTTGGAACAAGAAGGATGTCAGCAGCCATGGGAGAAGATGAGTTAATGGAAGGTAAATATAACCACAAAACAATGCATGGCATCACAAGAAAATGTCCTTAGACAACATTTTTAAAAACTGATGTCAAGCCGGGCGGTGGTGGCGCACTCCTTTAATCCCAGCACTTGGGAGGCAGAGGCAGGTGGATCTTTGTGAGTTCGAGACCAGCCTGGTCTACAAGAGCTAGTTCCAGGACAGGCTCCAAAACCACAGAGAAACCCTGTCTCGAAAAACTAAAAAAAAAAAAAAAAAACTGATGTCAAAAATGCACACTTACTATGACTAAGAAAAATATTCTTCATTTTATGAATTACTAAACCTATAATCCAATTAAGATGCCAAACAGCATTTGGAACCATAATGAAAGAATCGGGCTTTAAACATATAGCAGAGTATCAAATTTGTGTCTTTCCTAAGACATCATTTCATAGTAACAAAAGAGCCACAGTCTGCTGCATCTGACCAGTCTTGTCTCCTACGTCATCCAACAAAGCTATTTCCTCAACTGGACAATTTGGAAGACCCATGTGGTACTGACTCAGGCAATTCCCAGTACTCAGGAGGCTAAGGAAGAAGGCTTGCCTCAAGTTCAAGGTCAGTCTGGGATACTTAATGGATATTTGACCAGCCTGGGATACATCACAATACCTTGTCTCAAAGGCAAAATACCAAAATAAAGCACACATTTGGGAAGTTAAACCACTTATTTTCTGTCTTAATGTTGTATAGATAATGGAAATAAAGCAGAGACATTAAAATAGGTAAACATCTTAGCAGAGTTGGAAAAATACTTAATGTCTTTAAAATTTGTATAAAAATTAAGATAGTAAAGATAAGTGTTGCTAAGTACCTGGATAAGGACAGTACTTTGGAAATAAATTTGTTTTGCTTGGTGAATTGCTTCTTCATCAACAACGCCTACAAATATATGAGGCTCCATTTTATTGTGATAAACTGTTTTTATTACCAGGTATATCTGATATTGGGGCAACGGATTGATGTACTAAATGTAATTGAATCATGCTTTATTCTTTTTGCTTTGTCCAATGACAACTTTGTACTATTTGTTGTTTTTGCTTTTAATATCCATAATTATCTTACATAGATTCCCCAAAGCAAGTAGCAAAATAGTGAAACAATCATTTTGTTGGATTTCACATTTTCCTTAATTTTTAAATTGTTTTTATTGAGCTATATATTTTTCTCTGCTCCTCTCCCTTCCTCTCCCCTCCTATTCTACTCTCTTCCATGATCCACACATTCTAAATTTAATCAGGAGATCTTGCCTGTAGTAAGAAGGCCACTTGTTCATTTCCCAGCTGCCTAGACACCTGAAATTACCACACAGAAACTGTATTAATTAAATCACTGCTTGGCTCATTAGCTCTAACATTTTATTGGCTAACTCTTACATATTAATTTAACCCATTTCTATTCATCTGTGTTTCGCCATGAGGCTGTGGCTTACCAGATAATTTCTAGTGTCTGTCTCCGGTGAGGCTACATGGCTTCTCTCTGACCGTGCTCTTCTTTCTCCCAGCATTCAGTTTAGTTATCCCTGCCTAGCTCTGTTCTACCCTATCCGGTCAAACCAGTTTCTTTATTAACCAATGGTAGTCACAGCATGCAGAGGGCAATTCCACATCACTTGCCTGTTTCTACTTCCAGTGTAGATTAGATCCATATATGTCTCTCTTAGGGTCTTCTTTGTTGTCTAGGTTCTCTGGGATTGTGAATTTTGTAGGCTGGTTTTGCTTTGCTTTATGTTGGAAAAACACTTATGATTGAGTACATATGATATTTGTCTTTCTGGGTCTGGGTTACTTCACTCAATATGATGTTTTCTAGATCCATCCATTTGACTGCAATATTCAAGATGTCATTAATTTTTTCTGCTGTGTAATACTACATTGTGTATATGTACCACATTTTCTTTATCCATTTTTTTTTGGTTAAGGGGCATTTGTTTCCAGGTTCTGGCTATTCCAAATGATACTGCTATAAACATAGTTGAACACATGTACTTGTGTTATGATTGAGCATCTTTTGCATATATACCCAAAAGTGGTATTGCTAGGTCTTGAGGTTAGTTGTGAAGAGTTCATTATCCTGCCTTCCTAGTTACTCACAAATATCACTTCTGTTGCTTTCTGTACTGTATCTGGTAGAATGCCCACACCAGTGATCAACGCCAATGCTGATCACCTCCTGGTGACCTTTGTCTTTGAAAGAAGTGATATAGGATTTGATATCTAGGCCTATGCCGGGCAGTGGTCAGGGGATGTAAGAGCTCTGCTCTTAAAGAATTCCTTTGTAACTAGCTCATCTGCCGATTGGCTGACTCAGTATGTGATAGTTTTGTTAAGTACAATGTTGGCAGTGATGAGAGAAACTTCATTGCCAAGTTCTCTGGGTAAAGTCTCACTTTCTCCAGTGGGCACTCTCTACATCCAGCTGCTACAGCAGTCCCTTAACTGGTTTGCACCTGGCATACCCAAGTGCCTGACAGATATGATGTAGAAATACTGTCCCAAGGCTTCTGCCTAGATGCTCAAGACAAATGCGAAGTGAATTGAGACTCCAGGGACCTCAGCCTCTTGGACAGGTTCTTTGATGCAGAGCCTACCAACTATCATCTCAATCCATGAAGTGGCTGTGTCCTTTAATCAAGGCATCCCTACACACTGGGACTTCAATTCTAGAGATCTCTAGTGAGTCCAGAATGTTTTTCTAGTATGGAAGTTGTTGTGGTCCTTAGTGACTATGAGACATATGGGCAGTTGACAACAGTGGCAAGTTTGTCAGGCCTTTGTTCCCAGCCTGAGAGTTGTCCCATGAGCCTGACTAGGCAGAGATATTTATCAATCAGAACTGTGGCACCATGACCTTTCCTAGAATCCAAGCTGACACTGTCACCCAGAGGAAGGTGTGGTTAGTCTCAAAAGTAGCAAGATTTACCTGTTTATCCTGTTATCAAAACTCTCAGAAGCTCATTTGCAAGCTTTTCTGAGCTTCTTCCCGCTGTCGCGCTGCCAATCATGTTGCTCTGTCTTCCAGAAGGCAGTATCAATGCCACTGTGTAGGAGATCTTCATCTGCAATATGCCTGAGACAGCCAGTATGGAAGCTTGAGCCCAGATGTGACTATAAAGTTGGCCTCTGCCTGTACATTTTTCTTTGCTTAGCAGGGCAGTCAGGCAGTGAAAATCTTCACATGGGACTCTGCATATTTTCTGATCCTTAATTCAGGCTCAAGAGACCATCCTTAGTGGTTCTTCATCATCCCTTTATTTATCCCTGCTACCATTGGCAGCCACCCTGGTTCCCATTGACCAATCTAGATAATTCTTCATCCAAGTGTCTAAACCAATTTTTTTTACTGTATGCTCTTTTTTATTTTTTATTTAGGCAATTATTTAGTTTGGATTCTAGGAAAGGCCGTGGTGCCACAGATCTGATTGGTAAATGTCTCTACATAGTCAGGCTTATGGAACAACTCTCAGGCTGGGAACAAAGGGCTGGCAAACTCGCTATTTCTGCCAACTGTCCAAATGTCTCATAGCAACTGAAGATCACTACAACCTCTATACTAGAAAATCTTTCTGGACTCACTAGAGATTTCTGGAAATGAAGTCTCACTGTGTAGGAAAACTTTGATTAATGGGCACAGCCACTTATAAGGATCATTTTAAATGGTGGATTGGGTAGGTTCTTTTAGTTGTTGTTTGTTTGGCACCCTGACCCAAGCCATTGTTACCTGGGATGAGGTTAACTCAATTGAGTAAATGCCACTATCAGATTGATTTGTAGAGAAGACTGTGGAATAATTTTTTGATTAGTAATTGGTGTAGGAGGACCAAACCTATTATGGGTGCTAACACATCTAATTAGGTGGTCCTGGAGGGTTTAAGGAAGTGATCTGAACATAAACTTCATGAGCAAGTCAGTAATCATGAGTGGTCTTAGCTTCAGTTCCTGCTTCAAGATTCCTCAGTTCCTGCCCTTAATTTCCCTCTTGATTAACTGTGATTGGGATGTGTAAGGCAAGTAAACCCTTCAGTCCCCAAGTTGGTTTTGTTCCTGATGTTATATCACAGCAATAGAAAACAAATCAGGGAAAATGGTAAAAATGTTGGCTTGCAAGAATGGATGGTGCAATTTCAAAATTTATTCTTACTCCTTTTCAAAATTTTTCAAGTATTTTAAATATTTAAAAGTAACACCTATTCCTGTCCATTCTCAGTCAAAGTGAATGTTGCAGGCTGTTGGAGTAATATAAACAAACTGTAAATTCAGTCTTATATTACTTGTTTCAGTAGAATTTATTCATGTTGCCTGGCGGTGGTGGCACACGCCTTTCATCCCAACATTCGAGAGACAGAGTCAGGCAGATCTCTATGAGTTTGATGTGAGCCTGGTCTACAAGAACTAGTTCCAGGACAAGCTCCAAATCTACAGTGAAATCCTGTCTCAAAGAGCCAATAAAAGGACTTATTCATGTCAATCAGCATACATTAGTGTTATTCTCTTAAAGCTATATTATATTTTACTAATAGTATACTCTTTATTTGTAGAGTACTATATAAAGCATCTATATGATAAATCATTGTACTCATTTAAAGACTGAAAACGTTTAGAAAATTACCTCAATCTTTAGTTGTTCTTTTGGAGTATTTAAAGGGAAAACATTAAAAACTACTTAAATCTGAAACTATCAAGGGAATGAATTTGACAATCTAACAACTTTACAGAAGTACAGAAGCCAAAAATATTTGAGGGAATTTTGCAAGCTAACAAATTAGGTATTTTGGAAGAAAAAGACAAACTACAACGATCCACTGAAGGTAATAGAAAGTGTGCACCGATGGGAAAGTTTTACCTGTTGTAGTAAGAGTTCCAACACAGATCAGGAACCAAGGCAGACCTAATAAATATGAAGTTGAAGTAGTCTACAATGGATAAAAACATATTTCACTTCATGGTAATGCATTTCAGATGGTGACTGTGTACATGAATAAGTTGATCAATGTATGTATAGCGTCTTAGTAAAGTTCAAGGCCAGGGTTTGCAAAGTCAAATGTGCATATCACTGAAGAGTGGAAATTTCAAATGCGGCTTTGGAGTATTGAGTAAAGGGATGTGGGTATTGCTTCAGACTGAAACCTGAATCACTGTGATTACCAAAGTATAGTTTGTTCGTTCATTTAGTTAGTTATGGAGAATAAAGTCATATAATTTACATTTTAAGCATAGCTCTCTATATGTAAATATAAAAGACAAATTTAAAGGCATAATACAAATTAAGGGATATTCAGTTAGCATCACTGAGAATAATAAGCTTCTGCAATGGGTAAAAGTAATAAGAATGAAAGAATAATTTTCTCCAATAAGTTATGCTTAAGTAATTGCTTCAACCACTCAGGTATAAAATTGTATCTCTATGTCATTCACAAATGAAATTGCCTTATTTATTTCTTTGAAATGGAAAACATCCTTATTTATATCTACATATAGTTTAGTTTATAAGGAAGAGCAAGAGAGAACTTATTTATTCATATATTGTAGATTTCAACTTTGTAGTCGCTATTATAGTACATCTCAAAATTATAGCATTTGACTTCCATGTCCATAAAAGCTACATTTTATTTATTTTTTATGAGTATTATAGAATTTTATTAAATATAATTATTAAATATCATTTTATTGCTACATTCCTTTAGCAGAAGAGTAGTATTTAATTTTCTTCTATGTCTCTGACATATCTAGTTCAGTTTTTGGCCAACTAAGCAATGTCAAATATGACTTGAATCTCATGGAGTAGTCCTTAAATTCAATCAGATAGTGCCTGGTTACTGCCACAGTGTTTGTGCCAGTATAAATTTGTGCAAGAGTTTAGTAATTACTTCTATAATGAATTGCACGAGATATAAATGTCTCTACTAATTATAAACTATGGTGATAGTAACTACATGAGCCATATTTTTTCACCTGTTCAAAGAGATGAATCAAAAGACCAAAACAACCTCTGTGATTTTGATTGGGATCATTAAATTTTGGAACAGTCTATCTGGAAAATGCCTTGAAAAGTGTACTTTTGAGCACATAGCATACATACTGACCAACATAAAGATTCAATATATAGGGGGTGAAAAAATTGCTCAGCAGTGCAGAGAATTTGTTGTTATTGCAGAGGATCATACACATAGAATAAAATAAATAAGATAAATAAGGTAAAATTTATAAAAGATTCAATGTCTAGAAAACAAGCACAACTAAGTGGGAGAAACCACTCTCATTCTGTGCTTTTTCACTTAAATACTACAATCCCAAACCACCAGTACAAGAAGAATTTTTTATAGCACACAAAGGATTAACAGGTGCATATAAAATAAAATACGCCAATGAATTTATGTGATGAGTAGCCAACTACACTGAAAGCAAGCACCTAGAAATGTTTCTGGGCATTTATTGTTATTTTTTGCTGGGCAATTTAGTCTTTTGTGTAACCCAAAATTCTTGAAAATTATTGAAAATGAAGGAAATAATAGAATATTGTAAGTAATAGGAAGTGAGTTTCCCTCATCCTTAATTTTGATTGAAATCAAGTGATGATTAATAAGAAAATAAATGCCCCTCCTTCTGTCCCAAAGAATGCCATTATTTTTGAAAACAAGCATCATATCTTTCGTATGCATTTCTATGTAGTTATAATGTGAAGAGTAAGTCTATACTGATTGAATCTGTGTGGAAGGATGAGAATTAGTGTTCAAGACATATTCCCTGGTAACAAACTATTGTAGCAAAATTTTTGAAATATGATTAAAGGGATGGGTTTCAATTATACAGAATTGGATGAAATTAATTGTTAAAAGGGTAGCTTCGGTGTTTCCAGTACAAAATGCAAGACATAATTGACTGAAAGAAGAGTGAGTTCTTCAGAATACTAAATCACTATTCTCATTTTCTGCTACTGGAGCTGACAGATTTCACATTTTCATTCAAGCGGTATATTAATAAACAGTGTATTTTGCAGTCTCACTTTCATAAGTTTTACTCTGAGATGTTGACATGAATTTTTATTATTCTTTTTATTATGCAACCTGAACACACCTTTGATCCTTTTCTTTTGAGTTCAAGACTTTGGGAAAAAATTCAACTCTGGATGTAGACTCTCATTTAAACAATTAGTTAATAGAAGATGTGAGGATAAATTTCCTTTTTTTAACTGTTTTTTTTATTGAGAAAAGAGAAAAAAAACAAATTTCCTCCTCCTCCCAGCCTCCCATTTCCCTCCCCCTCCTCCCACCCTTGTCCCCCTCCCCCCACTCCTCTCCCCCTCCCTCTCCAGCCCAAAGAGCAGTCAGATTTCCCTGCCCTGTGGTAAGTCCTAGGTCCTCACCCCTCCGTGCATTTCTAGGAAGGTGAACATCCAAACTGGCTAGGCTCCCACAAAGCCAGCACATTACGTAGGTTCAAAACCCCGTGCCATTGTCCTTGGGTTCTCATCAGCCCTCATTGTTGGCCATGCTCAGAGAGTCCAGTTTTATCCCATGCTTTTTCAGTCACAGTCCAGCTGGCCTTGGTGAGCTCCCAATAGATCAGCTCCACTGTCTCAGTGGGTGGGTGCACCCCTCGTGGTCCCGACTTCTTTGCTCATGTTCTCCCTCCTTCTGCTCCTCATCGGGACCTTGGGAGCTCAGTCCAGTGCTCCAGTGTGGGTCTCTGTCTCTGTCTCCATCCATCACCAGATGAAGGTTCTATGATGATATGCAAGATATTCGTCAGTATTGCTCTAGGATAGGGTCATTTCAGGTTCCCCATCCTCAGCTGCCCAAGGAACTAACTGGGGACCTCGGCTTGGGTATCTGGGAGCCACTCTAGGTTCAAGTCTCTTGCCAACCCTAAGGTGGCTCCCTTAACTAAGAACCGTGCTTCCGTGCTCCCCCATCCAACCTTCCTTCATCCCAATCCTCCCCCTTTCCCAAGCTCCCCCCCATTCTCCCCCTTTCCCCCCCTCTCCCCATCTCCCCTTACCCCCATCCCACCCCACCCCCAAGATCTCAATTTTCTCCCCGGCAATTTTGTCTACTTCCCATAGCCAAGAGGACAACTATATGCTTTTCCTTTGGTTCACCTTCTTACTTAGCTTCTTTGGGATCACCAAGTGTAGACTCCGTGACTTTTGTTTATGGCTAGAAAGCAATTATGAGTGAGTACATCCCATGTTCATCTTTTTGGCTCTGGGATACCTCACTCAGGATAGTGTTTTCTATTTCCATCCATTTGCATGCAAAATTCGAGAAGTCATTGTTTTTTACCGCAGCATAGTATTCTAATGTGTAGATATTCCACACTTTCTTCATCCATTCTTCCATTGAAGGGCATCTAGGTTGTTTCCAGGTTCTGGCTATTACAAATAATACTGCTATGAAC
The DNA here is from genome assembly GCF_018167655.1 of Microtus oregoni. NCBI lineage: Eukaryota > Metazoa > Chordata > Mammalia > Rodentia > Cricetidae > Microtus > Microtus oregoni. The sequence goes on from NW_024543873.1 coordinate 8,380,891, forward strand.
ATAGTTGAACAAATGCTCTTGTCATGTGATAGGACATCTCTTGGGTATATTCCCAGGAGTGGTATTGCTGGGTCCAGGGGTAAGTTGATCCCGAATTTCCTGAGAAACCGAAACACCGATTTCCAAAGTGGTTGCACAAGATTGCATTCCCACCAGCAATGGATGAGTGTTCCCCTTCCTCCACAGCCTCTCCAGCAAAGGCTATCATTGGAGTTTATTTATTTTAGCCATTCTGACAGGTGTAAGATGATATCTCAAAGTTGTTTTGATTTGCATTTCCCTGATTGCTAAGGAGGTTGAGCATGACCTTAAGACTTTAAAATGTTAATTAACCCAATTAAAAAATGGGGCACTGAACTGAACAGAGAATTCTCAGCAGAGGAAGTTCAAGTGAGGATAAATTTCACTCCAGTACTCAATTTAAGGAAAAACAAAATGCCATTCACTTACATATGACAAATGGGATATTCTTAGAAATATGGGGGAAGGTAGGGAGTAGGATTGGAGAGATGAAAAGAAGGAAGGCATGGAGAGAATGAGAAAGGAAGAGAAAATTCCAGATAAAAAGAAAAGGTATTATCATAAAATTGACATATTAAGAGTTTCAGGAAAAGGAGCTGGTGAAGTGGCTCAGTGATTAAGAGCACTGGGTGCTCTTCCAGAGGACCTAGGTTTAATTCCCAGCAACTATATGGCCTCTTACAACCATCTATGAATCCAGTTCCAGAGAATCAGACACCTTCTTCTGACCTTAGTAGGCAGTGCACAAATGTGGTACATAGACATATATGCAGGCAAAACTCATACACATCAAAACAGATAAATGTTTAAAAATAGAAAAAAGTGATGGGGTAAAATTAGAGGGTTCTTACTGTCAAACTGAAGATTCTCCTCCTTTGGCAGATGTATACAGTAGTCAACAAGGAGGATTTCACTACAGGAGGCAAATTGTAGAGTCTGAAAATTACACAGCACTTACAGAGCACGGGACATATCTCTAGTTGCAAATACTTTAGAATGCAGTTTGGTACATCTCAGGGAAGGTTTTACATTACATTCATGTGTGAGATTGCTTCCATCTTGGGTTCAAGGTGAATAGACAAATGAGAGATAAGATAGTGTTTATGTTCACTTTTGCACAAACCTGCTTTTAGCCTTGTCTCAAGGGTTTTAAAATATTCTGAAGTCTGTAAGTTATTACAGTTGGAGAAGTAACATTTTGCCTAAATAAATGTTCTTTGCAAATCAATCTGTATTCTCTATTAATGTCATGCTTTGTATGGAAGCCAACAGGAGGGTCGTGATTGAAATGGCAGATTTTCTGTACATTTCTTTGAATACCAGGGCTAAAAGAAAGCCTAGTTATAACTAAATTACAGTTTGAAAGAAATATCTATAAAAACTCATGTTAAATTAGTAAGCAATTGACCAAGATCCTGGGTCATATTTCTCCCAGGTCACTGTACTATAAAAACGTGATCTCTGTAAAGCTGAAGAAAGGAAATCCTTCTACTGTTTTCAGACAGCATGTATTTTCTTTCTCATATCTCCATGATTTCTTTCATTAATATGTCATCAACCATCGCCTACTCTAAGTCCCGTAGAGACCTAAATAAAAAATTGACCTCTTTTTGAATCCTCACTGACTCTATTATCCAGCACATACAGATCACATATTAAAACCTCTGATTCTAGACCATTTTTACTGTGATGCATGTGTTTACGCCCTCAACAACAGTGCACTTCTGAATTATTTTTGATAATTTCATGGGCTTATCTTGTCTCTTCCAATAATTCCAAAGTCTTTAAGAACATGGGCCATGTGCCATGTTCCCTGCTTGCTTAATAACAACTGACAATGTGTTGCCAGCCGATCCTGCACAACTTTACAGAAAACAGACAATTGGAGATCTAGTTCTTATGGTGAGAGTTTTGACAGAATTGGAGACATTTTCAAGCAGGATTTTAAATGGCATGACCCTTTTCCTTATGTATTTCCCCTTTTTCCCAGTCTATATGATGATTGTGAATTATGTTTTAAATAGAAAATCATGTATCATTAAACCAATTAAAAGGTCTACTCTTTTCCTTCTTTGTTGTTTATGTTTTATGCATATATATGAATAATAAAAATAAGTCTTAAAAACTTACATGTAATAACATGAACTGTGTTATTGTTAAGTTCCCATTATCAGCTCTTACATCTGAGTGTATGTATATATTCCATGTGTGTGCAGGAGCCTGTGAAGGTCAAAATAGGCTGTCAGATCTTCCTAGAAGAAGATTTAGAAGCACCTGTAAGCCACCATGTAGGTTCTGAGAACTGAATTCTGGTCCATGCAAAAGAAGGAAGAACTCAACAGCAGAGCCGTCTCTCCAGCCACTACACTTTATGTTCCTTTCACTATTTCAGCTAGTACATCCATTGCCATTCTTTTTCAGAACTCTGGAATTTTCACCCAAATTTGTGTGTGTGTGTGTGTGTGTGTGTGTGTGTGTGTGAGAGAGAGAGAGAGAGAGAGAGAGAGAGAGAGAGAGCATGATTCACAATGGTTAAATTTTATTTTCTGTTCTTTACATATCAAGAGGAAATTGTAATTTAATATTTGAATTTTGATGTTTTCTTGGGCTACTAATATAAGATAGTATAACTCTTTTTTTACTTGGAAACTGGCCCAAGCCTCACCTGTGAGTCAGTTACACACTTGACAATATGTTGTATCACCATCCATTTTTAGCTATTATCTTTTGAACTTCACAGAACATCATCTCAGTGGAAGGCACACTGGTGTACATATGTGAGACATATGCCATTTTGTTATAAACAAGACTTTGTGTTCGATGATTTTTGCCCCTCTATAGGCTGATACTAGGCACACATAAGGTATATAAAGACATGAAAAATAAAATTATTGCATTTGCATGAAAATGCAAGGAAATGGAGACCACCATGTTAAGTTAAATTAAAGTCAAAAGGTAAATATTTCCTGTTTTCTCTCATAGAAAAAATATAATTTATAGTTGCATTTTTATATCATTTGTATCTACTACAATGGCATGAAAGGTAGATAAGAACCATTTGGAGGGAAGTAGGGGACCAGTGTGGGCGGGAACAAGCAAGGATAATGGCTGAATATTAGTAAAGTGCATGGGACACATGTACAAAAATGTAAACTACAGATTTAAATTCAGTCTGAGCACTGAGACACAAAGAGTAATTTGTCTCAAGACTTTTGATTTTTAATTTTATTTTTCAATATTAATTTTCATTTTTAATGTGTGTATATGTCCATGCTTGAAGGTATGTATGCCTGTGCACACATGTATGGGCAGATACTTGCAGAGTCCAAGAAAGGATATTTGGATCTCTTGAAGTTATAGATAGTGACAGGCATTTATGAACTAAATGACATGGGTTGTGGGATCTGAATTCTGATCCTCATGATAGAGCAGTAACTGCTCTTAACCACTGAACTATCACTTCAACTCTATATTACAAGTGTAAGAGTACAAAGTAGATGGAATCTCCCCCTAAATTATACTACCAAACCTACTGTTAAATAGAGGCTGTGGATCTCACATGAAGACTTACTGTTGTAGGGAGCTGCGGGCCTCTTCCCACAGCCTGGCTCCTGGCCACTTGGCTAGCTTATGCCTTAAAATAACAACATGGAAACTGGATTCTTTTAAACACTGCTTGGCCCATTATACCTAGCCTCTTCTTGGCTAACTCTCGCACCTGGACTAGCCCATTTCTAATAATGTGTATAGCATCCCATGGTGCGCTTACCAGGAAGATTCTAGCCTATGTCCATCCTGGGTCGGAGCTTCATGGCATCTACGCGAGAGAGGGGAGCATGGCCTCTGAGCTCACTTCCTCTTCCTCCCAGCATTCTGTTCTGTTTACTCCTCCCACCTATGTTTTAACCTATGAGGGCCAAGCGGTTTCTTTATTTTTTAACCGATGACCTTCCTCCATCAACTTACACATGTTTCTGGTGCTTATCTCTTTTTGGTGGTAGCTTTTCATTATGAGTACAAAATGTTCTAACTATTCGTTGATACAAAGTATGTTCTAGGATCTTTACTATGCTCTGGGGATACAGTGTTGCATATATAATTAAAATAACAAATGCATCTTGTATTAGACAGGTCAAATCTTAATAGAGACATCTCTATTTTACTAGCCATTTTTGAAAACCAGATTTTGATTCGGTTTTTGTCACCATTTATAGTTATATATATATAATGCATTTATTTTCCCCTTTCCAGTTTTTTAGTTTGTCTCCTTTGCGCTTTTACAGCATTTTACTAATGCCAATTTCATTCTTCAAATCTTAAACTTGGTGAAAAGATTTTAAGATTATGTGTATTAATCTGATGGGTTAGAGTTAGCTTCACCCTCAGTGTGATATGCACTTATCTTAAATGTTGCTGAAATAAAAATATTTTCTCATTGCTACCTTATTTTGTTCTTTAAAATATAAGTTGTTTAGAATTCTATATGTTATTGTTTTTCTCAGTACATAGGGGTTGGCTATGTTACTTTTGCTGACATCTAATTTTATATATTCATGAACATATGTAGATTTCATGTCTTATTTTTAGATGTATTTTTTTAACATACATGGAGTCAGTTTTTTATATGGATGTGTATTCTCACAACAGGTACATATTTAAGCCGTTATCTCTTATTTTCAAACCCGAAATCACATCCTTACTTGTGGTTTGTACTGCCATTTCATCTATTTCAGTATGGTCTATCCTAAAATGTTGGGTATAATTTTGGATTTATATTTTTCTTTATATAATTCTCCATGCTTTCTCTGCTATATTCCAAACCTAAGTTACAATATGATTCCCCTTTTTTTTGCCTTCCTTTGCTTTCTCGCATAACCTTTTAATTATCTAACATACAAATGTTAGCATATTACTGCTGTACATGGAATTCAGTAACAGTACATTATTTTTAGTCCTGAGTGTATTTATATTTATCCTCACGTTTTAATATGTCCTTGTCTTTGTTAGACTCGATATGACCATTCCTATCTTTTCAATTCCTCCTGACAACATCCTGGCCAGATTTGTTCTTCCCTTACAACAAAGCCTTGCTTGTTCCTATGTAGTTCCTATGCAGCAAAAAATCATTCTCTGTCATTATCTAATATCTACTTATTTATTAAGGACTTTTACCACGTAAACCCCTTTATTTAGTCTCACTTTTACTTACCACCCCCTTTTAAGACTTCCAGAAAACCAAGGATAAAGGGTAATTTAACATTTTTGTTGTTGCCACTGTATTTAACTAGATAAGACTCTGAGATAGAAACTGCATTTTCTGTATTGCAAATGTAACACACAGCGGGAGTGCTGTCAACTGAAACTACTTGACAGTTTGAAAGGCATTGTTTTCTAAATGTAGAAATTGATGTTCATCTGCAAAGTGGAATCCAGCACTGAGCACTCAGTTTCTTAAAACCTGTAATGATAGCTTAATTAGATGTAGGTATGAAAACCAAGCCAATCTTATTTTTAGTGAATAATAATTTTTCATACCATTGGCCTTTTAATTTTATACCAATAATTTGAAAGATTTGCCATTCTTACTCAACTGAAGAAATAGCAAAACAATCCCAGACACTAAGCCATAGATGCAATGTGTTTATTGACTCTAGAAATTAAAATTTCTATTTAAAATTTTTGCTCACATTTCATCTGACTCTAACCCAGAACCAAATGCTAAGAAATGGCAGGTTTTATTTTTTCATTATTTAATGAATATGATCAAATCCACTTTGATTGAATTTTCTAAAGGTTACTTACTAACTCAGTTTGTTTCTTGACACTTTATTACATGCTTCAGTTCACAGGATGTTCTGGAAAGTGATTGCCAGTCAAAATCTTAGTACAATACATGATTCCTTTTTTAGTTATATTAAATTTTGCTTACCGTGTGTGTGTGTGTGTGTGTGTAGCATGCAGTGCATGTGACAAGGCATGCACGGAGAGGCTAGAGGACAACTTTGAAGATTCATTCTCATTTTTTTGCCTTTACATGGGATTCAGGAATCAAACTCAGGTTGGCAGGCTTGTGTGGCAACCATCTGTTCCCAATGAGGCATTTTATTGAACTTGATATGATCCAGTGGCAGAGGGATCAAAAGCTTGAGACCCAGATAGACTACGTAAATTCCCCTTCCACAGTAAAAAAAGAGGAAGGATATTTTACAAATCACAAAAGACTATCTTTCTTATCCTCCAATATTTAACTTTTCTTCATTTTTTTCTTTGTTTTATTGCTTTATAAATAATACTATTCAAAATGTCCACTTCCCCCCCCCCGACTCCCCACTTCTCCCGCCCCCTCCACCTCCAGTCCTAAGAGAAGGCAGGGTATCCTGCCCTGTGGGAAGTCCAAGGCCCTGCCCCCTCCATCCAGGCATAGGAAGGTATGCATCCAAACAGACTAGGATCCCAAAAAGCCAGGACATGCAGTAGAGACAAATCCCAGTGCCACTATCTTGGCTTCTCAATCAACTCCCATTGTCATCCACATTCATTGAGTCTGGTTTGATCTCATGCTCATTCAGTCCCAGTCCAGATGGCTTTGGTGAGCTCCCATTAGATCAGGCACACTGTCTCAGTTGATGGACCAACCCCTTGCGGTCCTGACTTCCTTGCTCATCTTCTCCCTCCTTCTGCTCTTCAACTGAATCTTGGGAGCTCAGTCCAGTTCTCCAGTGTGGGTCTCTGTCTCTATCTCCATCCATTGCCGGACGAAGGTTCTATGGTGATATTCAAGATATTCATCAGTTTGACAATGGGACAAGGCCAGTTCAGGCACCCTCTCTTCCACTGCCAAGGGTCCTAACTGGGGACCTCCCTGTGGACACCTGGGAACCCATCTAGAACAAAGTCTCTTGCCAACCCAAAAATGGCTCCCTTAATTAAGATATCTTCCTCCCTGCTCCCATATATGTCTTTCATCCATCTCACCCATCACACTGCTCCAAGCTCTTCCCAACCCTCCCTCTCCCTTCTTTCTCTCCCTCTCCTCATCCCCACACCCCAACCACACCCCAATGTTCCCAACTTTTGCCTGGTGATCTTGTCTGCTCCCAATTTCCAGGAGGTTCTATATGTGTTTTTCTTTGGGTTCAAATTTTTAATTAGCTTCTCTAGGATTGTGAACTATAGGCTCAGTGTCCTTTGTTTATGGCTAGAATCCACTAATGAGTGAGTACATACCATATTTGTATTTTGGGGTTTGGGTTATCTCACTCAAGATAGTGTTTTCTATTTCCATCCATTTGCATGCAAAATTTAAGATGTCATTTTTTTTACCACTGAGTAGCACTCTATTATGTATATGTGCCATACTTTCATTATCCATTCTTCCACTGAGGGGTATGGTGATAGATAAGGATCTATTTTCACTCTTCTACAGATTGACATCCAGTTATGCTAGCACCATTTGTTAAAGATGCTTTCTTTCTTCCATTGTATAATTTTAGCTCCTTTCTCAAAAATTAGGTGTTCATAGCTCTGTAATAGAGTTTGAAGTCAGGGATGGTAATGCCTCCAGAAGTTCCTTTATATTTGTGTGTAATATTCCTATTCCTTAGAGTAATATTTCTATTATCTCTCCCCATCAAAAAAGAAAGTAGTTATACTTGGACAAATCTTTTCTGTCCACATGGGTATCTAGTGTGCAGCTAAGGACATGCCTTCCCATGTTATTATGAGGTGAATAGTCTGCCCAGACATGCTGGGGATGCCACAGCTCATGCTTTTAATCCTTGTTTATACTGTTTAGAGTTCATAAATGTTTCTCAAGGTTGCATTAGCATTGTATTTGGAGTTCTCCCATACTTTACTGATATTAAGGTTACAATTTTATATTACTATGTTTATTGCATTATATTGTTATATTATTATTAAAACTTGTTAATTTTAAATAATAAAGAATTCATCTTCTGAATATTACAGAATGACAAGAGTCAAATTTACCTCCTAAAACAATAAAAATCTCACATGGAAAAAAATATGAAACAGTGAATTTCAAGCTACTCTCTATCTAGCAAGGAAGAACAATGATCCTAGTTAGAATGGGAACTATTTATATTAAGTACTATGGTCACCTCTTACCTTCTGAGTTACTGTGCTGTTTTTCATTGAAATGGTAGGATGACCTCAAGACTCCTAAGGAAGCTGAAAATTTGGAGAAAAGTTTGTTACAGAATGGCACCCACATGGATAACTGCATCCACAGAAAGCCTGAGAAAGCTTGGAAAGAATAAAGCATGGCTTCTTGCTAGCAGCAATCTCTTGGGTCTGCTCTGCCTGCTAGAGGAAAGCACTCTCATCTAAGAGAGGCTTCCTGACTCAGCTTTAGCTGTAAAGCCTTGTAGATTTTTTAAGAGGTCCTGCCAAGAAACACTTAAATGGTTTTGATAAAAAGCTGACTGCATAGTTTTTGATTTTCAGCAGTAGCAAGAAAAAAGATGCACCATTTTAAAATGCTGGCTTTCTGGGCCATCCTGCCAGGGCAAACTCTGACTCTTTCAGGTATGAGGTCTGGCTACAGAGAGAGCATTTGAGTGTTGTTTGTGGACACACTGTGTCATGTTGCTGGCTGGCAAAGACCTTGAAATGCCATAGAGTTGTGGCAATAAATGTGACTGCAGCCAGTACCTCTGCCATGAGGCTGAAATCTCAGAAAGCTAAGAAATGGGCTGGATACATCCATCAAAGCCACAGCTTTAATCCTACCCATATTGCTTGGTAAATTAAAGACTCATGTAGTCAGAAAAAGAGAGATATATACAGTAAAGAAAGATTCAAAGATGAAGAAAACCTCTAAGTCTTTTACAGTGTGTAAAAAATATAAGCAGGCTTGAAAAAAGGTTAAATTTCTTAAAATAAAAAGGAAAGAAAGAGAGTAGTTGGGTATGGTGGTACATACCTTTAATCCCAACACTTGGGAGACAGAGGTAGACAGACCTCTGAGTTCAAGGTGTGGTGGCACATGACTTTAATCCCAAAGCTTGTGAGGCAGAGGCAGACAGACCTCTGTGACTTCAAGGTATGGTAGGACACACCTTTAATCCCAGTAGTTGGGAGGCAGAGACAGGAGGATCTCTGTGAGTTCAAGGACAGCCTGGTCTACAGAGGGAATTCCAGGACAGCCAAAGATATACAGAGAACCTGTCTCAAACAGTGAAAGTAAAAATAAAAGAAATAGAGGTTAAAGTAAAGCTGCATAAAGATGGAAAACACACAGAGAATCTGGATACTGTATGTTATTATACTCTCTGAATTTTTTGAATGGTGAGGAAGGAGCAACAGCTGCTAAAAGATATTTGCTTATAAATGCTGCTGAATTTATCCAAGATAGGTACTTTAAAAATACCTTGACATCAAAATTGAAGTCAAAAGGTATGTTACTTTGGAGAAGAAATGTTGCTTTTGTTTCCACAGGAAATGAAAGACTGTGGATTCATTCTGAATTAAGAAAAATAAGGTTCAACCAAAAAAGACAACCTGATAAAACTCTGGTAGGAACAGATGGCCCAGATGTCACAATTCTACACCCAGAATGGATTCAAGATGTTGTCTAAGATGATCAAGCCTCACAGGATACTCCAGTCAGCATTTTATCATAACTCTAAATTTTCTTTTGGTCCCCATAAGATTATCAGTGTCCCCAGCCAGCCAGAAGTAGACTGGAATACTACACCCTCATTCCCCCCAAAATGGACTATGGATATTTTCCTTTGTTTAAAAAAAAGAGGGGGAAGGGGTATGAAAAAATTATCTGTATTTTGTTAATCATGATTTAAATAAATACCTATTGGTCAGGCAGGAAGTATGGGCAGGTCAACCAGACAGGAAGAAGAGGCAGGGTGATAAGAACAGGTGAATTCTGGGAAGGAGGAAGCCCATTCCTCCCAGTCCTGCCCAGACCACCGAAGAAGCAAGAAGTGACCTGCCCCACTGAAAAAGGTACTGAGAAATGTGGCTAACACAGATAAGAATAATGGGTTAATATAAGCTACAAGAGCTAATAAGAAGCCTGAGCTAATGGACCAATCAGTTTATAACTTAATGTAGACTCTCTGTGTGATTTTTCTCTGGGGGCTTACCTGCTGTGGGAACTGGGCATGATATAAACCCCTAAAGTTACAAAGGTTAATTAGAATTTGGAGTGTCACAGGGGTGAGAGCAAGGCATTATGATAACACTTGATGTTCTACAGCATTTTCCTGAATGCTAATTAGCATATGTGTACAGAATCCACCTGAAGCCAAGACAAAAAGAACCTAAAGTATCAGTGAAGATTGGCCTGTGGACAAACAAAACTCACAACAGTGTGTGATCTCTTCAACTAGATTGGCAGGCAAGATCCAGGTGTCAAAATTTAATGTCTTTCAAACTACAGGGAAGTGATCATGTCCAGCATGAGCACTGCTCTTGTCCTAGCCAACAAATCATAAAAAGGAGACTCCAAAGTAAGAAATTGAGCCCAAGTATTGGAACTGTATCCCAAGAAAATATCAAGAATATTTACCAGGATGCAATAAAATAAAAAAAAAGACATCCAATAGAAATAAAACCCCATGTTTGATGTACAAAGATGACAAATTATGCAAATAAATTAGACATGTTCATAAAGAGACTGACCCAGACTGATGCAGATATAAAAATTAGTTGATAAAATATTAAGTAGTCATTAGAATTGAAGTTTGTACCATATGCTAAATTTGAGACTCACATAAATGGCAATAAAAACTAAAACTTCACAGGCAGAAAAATACTTAAAAGGACTGATAATAAATTTAATGCCACAGTAGACAAGGTTATGTAGCAGATATAATGACATAAATAAAAGAATAGGAACACAGAGAAAATAACAATACATTAATTTCTTTAAAAAATGATACACAAAATGTGGGACTGTTTCAAGTTATTTAGCATCTGATTCATTAAACTTACTAAAATAGTAGTGTGAAAATATGATAGAAGAAGTAAGAGTATAGATTTGGGTCGGTGGTGTGGTGGGAGGAGCAAGGAGGAGTCGAAAGTAAGGAAACCATAATCAGAACATATTACGTGTAAAACCCTGTATTTTCAATTTTAAAGATCTGAAAAATATGTTTAAAGGTAAAAATGCTCTATAGTTTTCTCAGGTGAGTCAAAGTTGATAACCTAAAGAAGCTCAGGAAACCTCACACTTAAGACATATGAAGAAATTTAAATATTGTAATAGCATAATTAAATTTCTCTAAGGCAATGATAGAATTTAAAATCAACTAGAAACTCTGTGGCAGTCCACCAAGTCAGCAGTACTGAGAGGTGGGAAGCATTCCATTCCTGCATTAGGAAATCATAAACCATTGGACTAATTTCCTACACTACAATAAATTTATAAAGAGGAGAGCTATTACATACAAAGTAAGAAAAAAGACAATAGAATTTAAAGGAATATTCAATAAAACTAAAGTCAGAAAAACAGTAGAATCTAAACACTTTGAGATGATTAATCCTAGTCATCAATTTCTAGCAGGACAGATCAGGAAGGAAATGAAAAGCATACTTTTCCAATGTCAAGAAGTAAACATTATGAACAAATTTATTCATAGGTATTCAACTGCTTAGTTGAACTGGGCACACTCCTTGAAGCCATGAATTACTTAAGTTCAGCGAAAAAGAAATCAACAATCTGAACAGTCCTGTTTGTATAAAGGTATTGAAGTTAAAATTGAAGTATGTTTCCACAAAGAAAATTTGAGTGAAGCAGGTTCAACACTTACAAAAGAAATAAAATGACTTATGCACACAGATAGTCTTTCAGAACATTGAAAAAGAAGAGTACTTTCTTTTATTCAGTATAATATGAAGAATTGGACAAAATCAGTACAGCACAAGTGTAATAAAGACTGGTGACAATGAAGAAGGGGATAAATAAGAACAAAGTATGAAAATATAATAATGAGGCTGAGAAGTTCCATCTGGATGAAACCTTCATCTGGCGATGGATGGAGATAGAGACAGAGACACACATTGGAGCACCGGACTGAGCTCCCAAGGTCCAAATGAAAAGCAGAAAGAGGGACAACATGAACAAGGAAGTCAGGACCACAAGGGGTGCACCCACCCACTGTGACAATGGGGCTGATCTATTGGGTGCTCACCAAGGCCAGCTGGACCGGACTGAAACAGCATGGGATAAAACCCGACTCTCTGAACATGGCAGACATTGAGGGCTGATGAGAAGCCAAGGACAATGGCACTGGGTTTTGAGCCTACCGCATGAATTGGCTTTGTGGGAGCCTAGCCTGTTTGGATGCTCACCTTCCTGGACCTGGATGAAGGGGGGAGGACCTTGGATTTCCCACAAGGCAGGGAATCTGGACTGCTCTTTAGACTGGAGAGGGAGAGGGAAAGGAGTGGGGGCAGGGGGGAGGAGTGGGAGAAGGGGGAGGGAAATGAGAGGCGGGGAGGAGGCGGAATTTTTTTCAATAAATAAATAAATAAATATATAAATAAATAAATAAATAAGAGCAAACCAAAAAGAAAGAAAGAAAATGTAACAATGATATCACTTACTCTACAGTCTTCAAAAGAAAAAAAAACTGAAGGAAAACATGCATAATTGATGGAAATGTAAAGGAAATTTTGTAAACAAATTTTATTATAGAGGATCCAGCAATGTATCAAAAGATAATAGATGATTAACAATATGGAGTCTATTTCAGAAGTATACAGTTAATAGAGTATGAGAGAAATCAATACACCACATTAACAAACTAAAATGAACAAGCCATTACGTCATTTCAAAGTACATAGATGAATAACTTAACAAAATTTAGCACATATTCATGAAATCTGAAGGAACAGGAATAGAAGAAAGCTTTATCAAACTGAGACATGCGAAATAAAACATCTAATAAAATCTTGATGACACAATATGTGGTTCTTCCATTTTTATTCTCTCAGCAGCAGTAGATTTTCAAGGGCATACAGAAAACATAGCATCTGTGGACACTTTCTGTTTCAGGGAGGACATGGTGAAATACTGGCAGAGTCCAAGATTTAGGGATACAATTTTGAGAAGGCACACTCTCTAAAGTCAGCCCTGACTCTAAACCCCCAAATGGCTTCAACCCCTAAAGAGTTGGCTAGAGCTAAATTAGACCATATTTCTACTGTCATAACCATCGACTAATGGACCTAGGAGAAGGACAATGACTTTCACATCTGGCTACAAGCACGTTAAATTCAACCCCAGTTATAGACCCTGAAATGGTCTGTAATCAAATTTTATGTTGGATTTCCAGTAGTGATTTTGTTAAGTTAATAGGTCTTGAAGCAACTTTCTACCTTGGAATTATATAAGTCCAAGACTCAACAGGCAGAACATCTGACCTTGGTTCCAAAGCAGACCTTAAAATACCTCTGCAAATGAGTTCTGTTTGCTTGGTGATAGGATTAGGCTAGTTCTGCGTATTCACAGATGAAGGGATACACATTGGTCTTTGCTGATGTATGTGCATCTGTAGACTTGAGGCAATCAGTGTCTCTGATTCAGGGTAAGCTCTTCTGAGCTGCAGACTAGGGACAAGGCCATATGTCTAGTGAACTGAGTGAAGAAGCTAACCCTGGCTTCAAAGTCACACTCCCTCTACCTCTCCCCCTGTAACAGCCCACCATGCTCAAATTCATTCTCACTTCCGTTCAACATTGAATCAGAAATTCTCGGCAGTGCAGCCAGGCAAGAAAAAAAAAGTAACCAATTGGGGAAAAAAAGTTTGATCACAAATGCCAAAATTGTCTGGCGAGAAAATTCAGTGAAATTTGCAAATGAAAAATATGGTGAGAATGAGTTCTCACATTTCAAAACTTTGCAGGCTACCTTGCAAACCTGTGTGTGAAAGCTAATTATTTGGAAATGTCATAGAATTTTAATAAATTGTTAATTGTTTCTATATCTCAGATTTTTCAACAAAAAATACCTTATAATGAACCACAGTTCTATTTAAAAATTGAAACTTTAAAACCTCCAGAAGATAAAGCCAAAGAGAAGTTTGAAACTCTGGAATAAGGAAAAATTAGGTATATATCCAAAGGCATAATTCATAAAGAAATAAACTGACAATTTGGAATTTGGGCTCAAACCTCACCCCACTACTACTAATGAGAAATGAAAATACAAACTGCAATTTAGGAGAAAATTTTTACAGACCATATATTTTACAGAAGACTTATATTCAAAATATAGTAGTCTAACTCAGTAAGGAGGAAACAAGCTACCCACTTAAAAAAAAGACACATCACAGGTTTATTTATGTATGTCCAAAGAGCCTATGTAGAAAATTTATTGCAGATGACATGGTCATGGGAAATTAAGTGTAAATGGTATAACATGAAATTATCAACTCAAAAAGCTCAAGCTCTTCATCCATTTTGGAGTATTTGTCATTATAAAGCTCTGTGCTTGATTTTATAGAAATGTATCTGCTTTTCAGTTTATAAAAGTTCAAAATCCTAAAAATACACCAAGTTGATTTAGTATGTACATGCAATATTAATATTGGCCTTATTTTAAAAAATAACACAGGTCACCAAAGAATCTGTACAGTTGTCCAGTAATCTGAAAAGTAGCTGGCATCAGTCAATAGGAAAGTACAATTTAAAAACCACAATGAGATTACACATTACATCTGTTAGAACAGTTAGAGTTTAAAATTCTGTCCATACTGAGTTTTCCAGGGGATATGAAGAATTCCCATACACTATCAGCTGGAATGTAAAAATTTACAACGTTAGAAAACATTTTGGCAGGTTTTGGAAGCAAAACATGTCTACCTTGTATTTCAATAACTCCATTCCCTAATATTTACCCAAAAGAAACAAATGCCTATTTCCTTGCAATATAGCTTACATGAATATTCAAAGAAGTTTTATTCAAAATTTCCATGATCTGTTAATTAAGAATATGTCAACCAATAGAAAAACAATAATCTGTAATATATTAATTGAATAAAATAAACACAATAGCAATAAAAATAAATGATCTATGGATAGTTATTACATGGATAAATTTCAAGCCAAATATGCTGAAAGGAAAAAGCCAGACACAAGTGAGACTATACTGCTCTATTTCATTTATACCGAAACCTATAGAACTGAAAAGAATTTGAAAAACAGAAAGTGGATTGCCATCAAAGGGGAGAATGGGTTTAATAATGGGAGAAGAGAGCACAAAAAGTAATGAGAGAATTCTTTTTAAGCTAATGATTATGTGACTATCTTGACTATGGTGAGCCCTGCAGACTCATATGTCTGAATTGCTTGGAAGTTAGTGAAAGTGTTTGGGAAAAATTAGGGTAGTCTGACTCCTGCCATGATGATCCTGAATTAACCCACCAAAACTGTAAGTAAGTATAAACAAGTTGTAACTGAGGATCATATTTAGCTGAATAACCTAGATCCAGAAAGGCTAAAGTCACGTTTCCTTTCATTTGTGGATCCCATGTTCTATGTAGATATATAAAACCTTTTTACCTATATTTGATATGGATTAAGGAAAACGAATGTATATGGAGGTAAATGTGGTCAAGTGGTGATAAACTAGAATAAAATACCTTTATAAAACTCATTGCTATGCACAATGAGTGTGTGCCAATAGAAAAGTTAAAAGTTCATGACATTGCATAAAACTAGCACATAATGTTGTGATATTATAGTATTGCTTGCATGTATCTTCTCTTCCTAACTAATCTGTAGAATTTTTATTTTAAATACTAGACCTCAAAAAATTCTCTAAAAAAGGAATCTAAATATAATTAGAGGCTGATGAGGTAGCTCAGTGGTTAAGAATTCTGGCTGCTCTTATAGAAGACCCATGCTCAATTCCCAGAGTATATGTTGGACAGCTCACAACTGCCTATATTTTCACCTCTAGTGGATCCAATGACCTATTCTGGCCTTGTTGGCTACCAGGCATGCATATGTTGCAAATATTTGCACAGGCAAAATACCCATATGCATAAATGGTGTGGGATAATTGTTTGTATTCTGTCAATCATGTTTTAAATAAATGCTGATTGGCCAGGCAGGAAGTATAGGCGAGAAAACAAGACAGGAAGTAGAAATGATGCAATGAGAACAGGAGAATTCTTGGAAGGAGAAAGTTGATTCTTCCCAGTCCTGTACAGACCACTGAGGAAGCAGGTTGTGACGTGTCAGCTGAAAAAGGTACCGAGCCATATGGCAAAAATAGATCAGAATAATGGGTTAATATAAGCAACAAGAGCTAATAAGTAGCCTGAGCGATTAGACCAATCAGCTTTATAACTTATAGAGATCGCTGTGTGATTTTCTTTGGGGCTTGCCAGTTGTGGGGTACCGGGCAGACAGAAACCCCAACAAGAAGGCCCCAATCATGTTACATATAAAATAAAAAAAAATGGTATATATTACATAATTTTCCCATTCCCAATCCTCCTTCCAAGCCCTTCCAATGTTCCCCACCATGGCTCCCCTGGAAAAATTTATAGTCTATGTTTTGCTAGTAATTATTGTTACATATAAAAGCAAATAAATATATAAATGTAACCTGCTGATTTTCTTCAATGTTGCTTGTGTGTGTGTGTGTGTGTGTGTGTGTGTGTGTGTGTGTATTTAGGAATGACCACTTGGTATTATACAAATAGGAAAAAGAGATACAAATGAAAATCATAATTTAGTGAGACCCTGCATATATTCATGTAATCCATATCTAGGAATAGAACCTCACTATTGTTTCCTATTGAAGAGTCAAGAGAATTCCTATAATGGCCTGAATAGAAGAAAAAGAAAAAAGACAATGCAATATAGCTATATCATTCCACAGCTCCATCAACAGCCACTTTTCAAAGAAAAAGATATTACAATACACCCGAAGAATGACATATTTCCCACCCCAGTCCCTCTCTTAGCCTTTTAGTCACACAAAAGTGGAATGGGAACTTTGTAAAAAGGAAACACTAATGTAGATCAGAGGCCAAAGGTATAACTCCACTGAAGAATTGCTATTTAAGTGAAATATTGTAAAGGCTATGTCTTCCTACACCTTAGAATACCAATCAGCCTGCAGTATGCTGCAGTTCACAAGAGAAAAGATTAGAGCTAAAAGAATTACAGTATAGAGGATTACTGAGGAGAAGCACACAGGGATCTCAAACTCAAGGAAACAAAAGCAAAGGCAATTGAGGGACTAATCATTTATAAACAAAACATTAAGCCCAATCCATTTTTAGGCACATTAGCATAAATTATCACACAAAAGGCTCAATGCATCATCTTTAATGTTCTAACACAGTAACAACAACAAAATACAGAGCTTTCTAAAAAAGAAAAGGAAATATATATTCTGAAGAAACAAATTAAACAAGACACTGGGAATCAGGTACAACACAGAGCTTGTAATGATTAAAGAATTTAAAATAACAGTGATTAATAAGTTATAAGGCTTTAATGGAAAATGTAAACAGCAGAGAAGGGACAGATGCTATAAGGAGAGAGAGAGAGAGGGAGAGAGAGAGAGAGAGAGAGAGAGAGAGAGAGAGAGAGAGAGAAAATTTCTAAGGAAAAATGAAAATGAAAGGTGGAAATCAAATCACTATTGCAGAAGTTACTTTGCCCGCCCCCCAGAAGAGGCAGCAGAAAAACTGTAAAAGTTAGAGGTAGTGGATGCCTTTGAGGAAACTATTTTCCAGACATAACAGGGCAGTTGAACCTATGAACTCACAGTGATTGTGTTAGCATGCACAACACGTACCCCAGCTCCAGTATAGAGGAAAAAGTAGGCACACACACACACACACACACACACACACACACACACACACACAAATCACCAGTAACTGAGGAGATATGGTATTTGATAGTTTATGAGAGAGGAAGAGACAGTTTTCTTTAATGGTGTGGCTCCTAGTAAGTTCACAGCATGACAGGACAAGCCCTACTCACAAGACTCATTGAGCAACACAAATTAGAATCAATAGGGAAAAAAGAAAAGAAGAAATCTCAAAGTCGAGTGTTGTAGAGATTGAAGAGATATTGCAGGATTAGGGGAGGAAAATATGCTCAAAATAGATTGTAGAAAATAATATAATAATTAATAAGTTAAAAATGAAAATAAAATACAGGGAGCCTGTATGGGACTGACCTAGGGATTCTACATATACGTGAAATTTGTGTCCCGCGATCTACTTGTGGGACTTCAAACAATGGGAGCAGGGGTTGTTCCTAATGCTTTGACTGGCTCTTGCAAACCTATACCTCATATTGGATTACCTTTTCCAGCCTAAATACAGGGGAAGGAGCTTAGTCTTACTGCAACTTGATATGCCATGTTTTGTTGATACCCATGGGAAGCCTTCCCCTTTCTGAACAGAAACAGAAGAAGAGTGGATTGAATGTGGGGGGGGCAGAGGGGAGGTGGAGGGAGGGAATTGGAGGGAAAAAAAGGAGGGGAAACTGAGGTCAAGATGTAAAATAAGTAAATAATAAATAATAAAAAAAAACACAAGGGGTCTAGAGGGTTTGCTCAGTGTTTAAAGTACTAGTTGTTCTTTCAGTGGACCTGAGATCAATTGTCAGCATTGAAATAATGGCTCATAACGTCTGTGACTCAGTTCCAGAGGGCCTGGGACCCTCCTTCTGATTTCCAAAGGTACCAGGCACACATGTGGTATATATACATGAATGTAGGCAAAGTTACCATAAACACACAAAAAAATACAGAACATGCAGAGACCCAAAATTAAAGATAAATACCATATACCATAGATCAAACAGAGAAAGATATACTGTGCTAACAGCAATGAAGAGGATGCTTGACTAAATATGTTAATATCAGATAAATTAGAACAGGCAAAAATGCCATTAACAAAGAAGGATGCTACACAGTCATAAGAGGGAAAATTCATAAACAAATATCCCCAGGTTTGTTAGTGTTTATACAAATGAATACAATGAAGCAAAACTGATTTATCTAAAAGAAGATGTAACAAAACACAGTATTCACTAGGAGACATTAGTATTTTTAACAACTGACAGATAAAATGGGAAACACTAATATACCTAAAATAGTTTTAAAAGAAGCAGAGGGATATATTTTAAGCTGAACGGAGAGAAAATGGCAAAAATTTAGACAGAAATTGATAAAATCAAATACAAGAAATTTTAATTTAATGAAGATTAAAGAAATCAAAATAGTTCATAAAAATATAAATAAAAATCAGTGAACTTCTAGGTGGTCTAATTGGTGGGGAAAGAAGATGTGAATTTCTGATACACAGAATGAAAGAGAGACTGGGCATGGTGGCTTGCCCTGTCACTTCCAGCACTTGAAAGGTTGAGGTAGGAGGATTACAATCACAGGCAATATTAGCTTTGATGATTATGATTTTTAATGATAATATATTTAAAGCCTGCATTATAAAAGGAACAATTCATTAGTTAGATCTTATTAAGATTCAAACTATTTGTTCTGCAGAAGAATGAATTCAAGGCACATCCCAGAACAAATTTTTACAAATCAATACTCATAAAGTTCTGTTATTCAAAATACATAAAAAACCCTGAAAGGTCAACAATCAGCAAATAATTATACCAAATAACAACCAAAAATATTAGTAGAACAGATCAATCTCCTGTACAGAAGGACTACAAATCATTTGTATAAATACTCTGACTTTTGTATTTCTAAAAATTCAATCAATTCCCACTCAAAACGTTTAAAGTGTGGCATGATAAATACAGTAAAGACAAAATGGGTAACAAAAAATACAGTAAAGTTGGAAAGCATTAAGGATTTTAGAGCAGTTGCTATTTATATGGCTGGCCTGGAATGAATAACACCCTCTATTGATAGTTGATCAAAAGGCTGCAGTTAATTTGAATGCAACTAAAAGGCAGCTTGGATTTTTATTGAAGTACCTGGTATGCAAGCAATATTCAGGAAAATAGTGCCCTATGTCAATCAGTAATCTAAAAATTAAAATCTACAAAGAGCAAGGTTAAGTTGAATAAGAAAGTTGGCAGCAGAATGGGCAAAGGACTTATTGCCATCATTAAAGAAGCCAAACTTTTTGAGTGATTAATTTAAAAGAGCCCAATAGAAACTGCAATTGATTAACAGCTAACAGTGAAAAAACTCTAGTTTCTAGACCAGGGTACTCATAGGTTTTTGCACTCCAATACCAGCATGTTTATGGCAATCATACACCCTGAAAGATCATGTTTTTTTTTACAAGGATTTTCTTAGAATTGAACTATTATCTATATGGAAATTGCATCTTCTTTATAACAGGAGGAGAAATTTACCAATTCTAAACTAAAGATACCTCTCACACACTTGTCTGAAATCAGCAACAAACACCGCATTTGAGTTCATGTAGTTGTACCTCTTGGAAGAATTCTGGAGTCTATGGGGAGTTTTACATAGACTATCTTGTCTTTTTCAAAAAGAGCTGACTTTTTCTTTTACAATTTAGATAACCTAGTGTGGGAGGTCCTTCTGTCTATGTGTTTTTATTGGTTAATGAATAAAGAAACTGCTTTGGACCTAGAGCAGAGATATAGGGGAATAGAGCTAGGTGGCAAAAACTAAACAGAATGTTGGGAGGAAGGAGGTAGTGTCAGAGAGAAGCCATGGAGCTGCTGGAGACAGGTGCTGGGAATTTTACCCAGTAAGCGACAGCCATGTGGAGATATACAGATTAATAGAAATGGGTTAAATTAATATAAGAGTTATCCAGTAAGAAGCTAGGGTTAATGGTCCAAGCAGTGATTTAATTAATCCAGTTTCTGTGTGATTACTTTGGGTCTAAGCTAGCCAGGTTACCGGGAAGAACAAGCAGCCCTCCCTCCAACAATAACACTTTTTCTTTATCAGTTTATTTTTATACATTTTTTGAAGCATGATCTCATTGAGTAGTTCGAACTGTCCTTGAACTCAGAGAGATCTGTGCTTCCTAATCATTATTTGCCAGTTGCCAGTCACCCCAATATTCATTGGTCTAGAAGTTATGAGAGTATGTATCCTTGTTCTGTACTGAATCTCATTGGAAAAACTTTCCATTTTCCCTCATTAATTTTGTGCTGTTTTCTGTGAAATTTCTATAGATAGTACATTGGTGTTGAGACAATTTGGTTTTATAACTCGCTTGTGACCTTTCTAAAATAGTCCTATACATATCAAATAAGTTTTCTGCTTGTAATGAATAGGCAATGTGATTATAAGTTTTAATTTTTTTATTATTTTAAATTCTGTGCATGTGTGCACACATGCAGATATGAATACAGGTGATGCTATAGTATCTGATCCCTTGGAACTAGAGTCAGTAGGTTGTGAGCCATCCCATGTAGATGATAAGAACCAAATTCAGGTCCTCTGCAAGAGGAGTGCACAACTGAGCTGTCTCTCTAGGACCAGTTTTCATGTCCTTAGTGTGATATTTCACATTGATTACCTTATATTAAGCCAAATTTTCTTTCATACGCAAGTCCCATTTGATCATGGTTTATAATCTTTTCATGAGCTGTTGAAATTGACTGGCACTTTGGTGAAGAGATGTTTGTTTTCACGTTTGTCAGTCTACAGTTTCCTATTTTTGTAGTATCTTTATCTGGTTTCATAAAATGAGTAGCAATTGTCTCCTCTCCTCAAAGCTGATTGAATTTACAAAGGCTAGTATTACATTTTAGGCCAGGGTCCTTGCCCAGCAGTAGATGGTCAACACACACACACACACACACACACACACACACACACACACACATAAACCCTCAAAGGTATTTTGTAGACTTTTTGTTTAATTCTTCTCTGAGCATATTTTGCCTGATTGGACTTTTTACTTGTTTATTTATTTTTTTTACTGATTTTATTGAGCTATACATTTTTTTCTCCATTCCTCTCCTTTCCTCCTTTCTTTCCCTCTACCCTTCACCATGATCCCTACATTCCCAATTTACACATGAGATTTTGCTTTTCTCTTTTCTATATGCATACATGTATTACATGTCTATTTTGAATGACATTTTTGTTTGGGGTGGATTGTTTGTGTTTCTTATAATTTTGTTTGTTTTGAAAGAGAGAAAAAAAAGAACACAAGTTGGGGAGATAGAGATGTGTGTGAATCTGAGAGAAGTCAGGGGAGCGGGAAACATGATCAAAATGTATGAGATTTTTTTTTCAAAAAAATGGTTAGTATGAATTCTTCTTTAAATATTTTATAGAATTCAGCCACGAAGTCATGCAGTTCTGGGGGTGTCTTTGTCAGGAGGATATTAATTATACATTTACCTCTTAATATTTTATCACTCAATTCAAGTGTTCTAGTTTTCTTGACTCCGTCTTGAAAAGTTATTTGTATCAACAAATGTATTAATTTGTTCTAGGCTATGCAATTAATATATTGGTCTTTAACTGTTCATAGTTGCTTCCTATGAGTCTTCTTTTAATTTCTGGAACATAAGTTTTGCTGCCTCCTTTTTCTTTCTTAGGAATTTTGTTTTCATCTACCTAGATATTTATCAAATTATATTATTTGAGAAACCATTAGTTAGACTTTTTATGCTTAAAACAAATATTTATTTGTAAATATTTTTAATTGAAATAGAATCATATAACATTTAACATTTCCTTTCCTCCTTCCAGCTCCTTCTATGCACCCCCACTCTCAAATTGATAGCCTTTTTTGTTTGATTATTCTTTCACAAATATATAATTCCAACCAAATGAGTCTGTTTTGGTTGTTTCTATGTATATGATTTTATGGTTGGCCATTCTGCATTGGACAACCAATAAAAAGTTCATCCCTGGAAGAGGCTAATATACCTCCAAGCAATCAATATTTGCCATCATTCTTTGTCTAGGGATGGGACTCTGTGAAAAATTTTCCTTCCATGTCAATATGCTCATTGATATTGTCATTGTACTGGTCTTGTTTTAATCATTTCTAGGAGAGTGTTTCACAGCAAATGTCCTTGTGTTCTGGCTCTTACAATCTTTCCATTCTGGTTTTAACAATGTTCCTTGAGATGTAGATGCAGAGGTTATGATGTGGATGTATCCACTGTGGCTGGGCTCCTAAGGATTCATTGATTTCTGCATTGTGTCCAGTTGTGGTTTTCTGTGATATCTGTTGGCTGTAGCGAGAAGCTTCTTTGAAGAAAGGTGAGTATAAGGCTCAGATTTAGAACTCTGTAACAAATTATACAGGTTTAGCAAAGTGGAGATAGTAGATTCTTTTCTAAGGCCCTTAGCTTCACTGGCCTGGGGATGTTGGCTAGGTTTCCAGTGCCAGGCATAATCCCCCTCCTGTTGAGTATGCCTTAGGTCAAATTAGACAGCCGCTGGTTGCCATAAACATGCGAGTGCACCTATAGAGAAACTCCCATGCTGCTTATTGCAATGGTTCATAGGTGTTGCAGCTGAGTTGCATTGTCTCCCCATTGCAGTTTGCACAGTATTTTCTGTTATCATGAAGGTTAGACATCAGGAAAGAGGCTTCCAGGTCAGATCTAACTCAGATCATCTGGCTTGTGTATCCTAAGTGTGTGGTGTTTTCTACTATAGGGCCCACCGTCAACCCTTGAAAGACATCCAAAGGATACATGGATAGTATATATTGTTTGAAGAGTCAATTAGACTACACTGATCAACCATTCAAAAGGACGTTTCTCATGCCTGGTACTGGGGTTTATGTTAGTCTATTGTCATTGTGAGGAGCATTGTAATTTTAAGTGGTTTAACTCCCTTTAAACACACACACACTTATACTTCTGTTGATATTCTTATAGATTTATTTCCTTGTTCACTTCTGATTTGATTTTTCATTTATTTATTTCCTTTAGCTAACTCTGAGTTTACTTTTCATTCGTTTTATTCTTGTTCTCTGAGTGTAAAGTTAAGTTGTTTATTTGAGTTTTTCTTTTATTTAATGTAAACATTTGTTGTCATTTATTTCTTCATGACAATGGTATATTGTGGCTTCATTTTTGTTTTGTTAAGGTATTTTTATTTTTCATTTTGACCTCCTTTTGAACACAGAGATTGTCCAAAAGTAGGTAATTTCCAAAATCTGCAACTGATGAAGAGGATTCAGGAATCAGGCAGCTTCTACATTATTTATAAGAATGTTTCTCCCATAATTATGAATGACCTTCAAACAAAACACCCAAATCTAAGTATAAAGAAATTGCTGTTTTAACTGTACCATTGCTCTTTAGATGTCAGCCTATGTTAAAGATTGAAAGGAGATATTTGTTGTTACAATCTTTTCTCCTCCCTTCCACAAAGATCCCAGAGCCTTGGGGGATGTGTTATAGATGTCCTATTTAGTGTCCCACAGTCTCTTATCCTTTCTGGTTTGAAGTTGTGAGCCTCTGTGTTATTAGCTATCTTCTGAAAAAAGAAATACTTCTCTGATGAGGGCCACCCATAGCTAAGGAGCTATTGGTAGCTGATGGCTGCTGGTAAAAAGTGTGTAAGTTTTGAGGGATAAACGCTCCTGATAGGATGCTCATCTTCCACTTAATGACACCATATTCATGCACACATTCACAGCACTAAATGGACTCAGTGGGTCTAAAAAGGAGTACATTGGGCCTGGAAAGGCAGCTCACCACTAATTCAACATACTGCTCTTCCACATTACTCAGGTTTAGTTCCCATCACTCATAGCAGGTGAGTCATAACTGCCTGTTCCAATATCTCCAGGGACTCTCATACACTCCTCTGTTCTCCACATGGGGGTCAGGGGGTGGTGCTGGTAGAGAAATATAAAGTGCTGTTGCTTGGTATGTGAACCACTTACTTCTAGGGACAAGCTGAAATTGTGGTCTTACTGTTCAAATAAGATGGAAAAGAAAGGCATCTGAAGTGCATCATTTCTATTTCAGCCCCTGGATGTGTGATTAATTCTCTGCCCATCAGCTGTCAGTCACAGCTTCTTGTAGGTCTGTACCTTTTTACAATACTTATAAAAGAGGGCAGGCAAACCATTTCCAGGGAGAAACTGGGGGATGGCTGTGCCTGACTTTTTGTTAGGAAGTGATCCTGGAAAGAGGCTATTGTAAACTGTCACTTGGCTTCTTTTGATCCTGGTGACTCACAAATACCAAACTTTGCACATTTCAAGTACTGGGTGATGTAAGAATCAATCCTTTGGGTGGCAGCCACAAGTAGCTGGAATGATATTTCTTTGGTCTGAATTTTTCAATGTGCCTTTCTTACAATGTAATCAAGTACCAAGTTCTCCCAGTTGGATACCACAGATCTGAAGGCCTTCTGGTCCATGCCCACCCGTTTAATCTGGCGTGCCTATGGATACATGGTTATTGGAAAGACCTTTTTATCTATAATCTGTCCTTCATTCATTGTTGTTCTTTATTGAAATTGAGAACTTAAATGAATAATTACCAAGATAGTACAAACCCCTCTCCCTATTCCAGCAAAATTATTAGCATGGTCAAATTAGGGAGATATTTCTTTAAGATTAGTTCTTGACAGAATAATATTTTACACAATTAAATTGAATAAATATGGTTATAACATATTACTTTGGACACAATTTGACATATAGATCTAAAATTAATTATAATAATTTCAACATGTTTCTTAGAATAATTTACACAGGTTAATTTAAAATGTCTCCAGAATCTTTTTTTTTATTTAATAGTCATTTATTTAAGAAAATGAAACATCACAGTACCAGTATCCCACCCCTATTTCCCCCCGACACACACACCAGTCAACACCACCAAGCAAATAGTACCCAGGTTACCTCAATCTCCACTCCAGGCCCAGGAGGCCAGGGGGTTAATAGCAGTCCTCAAAGTCGGAGTCCACGTCTGAGCTTTGCTGGTTCTGAATCTGACTCTGCTTCCGGTATAAACAGGCCACCTGGTCACTGGTAGTGGCTTGCTCTGGCTGCTTGTCTCCACGGACACGAATGAACGGAGGGAAACGAAGGGAGATACCTTTTTCTTTGTCCACCAGGCTCCGTGCAGCAGGGTAGATGGGGGACAGAGAGAGATCTGCACACTTCACCTCCCACAGGACACTGGGGTCCAGCCAGTGGTCTGGAGCCACTGCCCCATCAATTCTCACATAGGAGGGTGGGGTTGGCAATACCAGGGCCTTCAGGCTCTGGTGATGCTCCTCCAGCTCTTCATCACTGAATCCAGTTCCCAGCTTGCATATGGCCTGCAGCTCTTCACTCTCTTCATCATAGGCAGCCAACATGAAGCCCCCATACCGGCCAGCACGCTTCCCCCAACCCAGATAGGCACCAATCACCACAAGATCCAGAGTGTCACCCACACCGTCAAGGTAGTCCTTCTTCAGCTTGAGCCAATTGCGTGACCTCTTGGCGATCTCATAGGTGGCATCAACATCCAGGGTCTTCACCATCAGCCCCTCACAGGAGTCCTTCACCGACTGCTCCAAGAACTCAGAGATCTGCTCGATATCTTTGGTGTCCAGGGAGGTGGCAAAGACAAACTCGCCCTCCGTCTCCACAAAGTTCTCCCAGAGCAGTTGCCGGCGTCGAGACAAGGGCTGGCGAGTCAGGGACTCTCCGTTGAGGAAGATGAGATCAAAGACATACAGACACACCTGCACCTGTATCTCTGATGCATCTACCTTCTTGCGCTTTTGAGTGGTGAGCACTTGGAATGGCTGGATCTGCTTCTTTTCCCGATCCCGGCCCACAGCCTCAGTGTCCAGGATGAAAGAAGTGACAGAGGGGAGTTTAATCTTGGGGATGCGGCTGATGATGTCAGGGTACTTTCCTGTGTTGTCTTCCTGGTTCCTGCTGAAGATCTTCACGTCTCCACCTTCCAGAACATGAATCTGTGCCCGCTGCTCATCGTATTTATACTCGCAGGTGAAGTCCACCTCCTCAAAGTGCTTCAGTACCTCGCTGACATCCCGAGTGGGATGGGCCAGCATTGATTTAAAAGGGATCCCAGGGCTCAGCCTGCAGTGCTCTGGGAGACGTTCCAGCCCATGTTCCAACAGCACAGGGATGATTCGATCCAGGTCAGGCACCTCACAGAAGGTCTGCTTCAAGATCATGCCTTATTCTTCCAACCACATCTTTCTGGCGTCTGCTGTCTTGCCCTTCCCAGCATCCACAACAGCAGGGGGAAATTCTTGGCCAGGGGGTGTGAGGCTCACAGCCTGGGCAAGTGCAGCCAAGACCAACTGCTCAGCCAGCCCAAGGCACAGCCGTCCACTTAAGGACCTGGCAATGAATCGGGCTTCTGAGTGGCGGCAGGCGACAAAAAGGCCCTTGATGATGTCCACCTTCTTAGCCATGGAAGCACTGCCAGTGAGCCGGGCAATGTCACAGAATTTGGTAAAGACCCAGGAGGTGGTGAGTGGAGGTGGGGGCAGCATGAGTCTCTGAGTGCTGTGGCTGTTTTCGGCCACCAGTCCCACATCACCCTTCTCAGCTACCTCAGCCCGGATGGACTTCAGCTGACGACCTGTGGCCTGGGCAACTACCTTGAGGAGGACACCATCACCAACGCCCAGCTTTAGTCCCTGCTGAGGTGGCCCAAGGCGGCTGAGGCTGAGGTAAAGGACAGGGAGCAGGTCTGGGGGTGACAGGGCCACCACAGAGCGTAGCAGGTTGCTCAGTGTCTCCACCATCTTGAGGCGAGCAGAAACCTCCTCTATCTTCTCAAATGTCCGGGGCCACAGCAAGAAAAGGAACCTTCTGGCCGTGTTTCCAGCAGGCATCTTCAATGGGATGGTAGTTACTCTTGGAAGGATTGTAATTTGTTGGATCCAGGGTTCCCTTGGTCTCTTCCTTCCTTGGAGTACCTGCCTCTTCTTGTTTCACTTCAGCTTTCACTGCTGGCTTCCGAGGAGCAAAGAAGCTGCTGAGTGTCTTAGCACTTCTAGCAGGAGGTTTGCTCTGCTCCTCTTCCTGAGGATCCTGTTTCACGCCAGCCTTACACACTGGAATGTTCTCTGTCTTTGACAGGGTTACTGACTCAGGGGACTTTGCAGGCTCAGGGGGCACTATGGACTGGCTCCCCTCCTTTTCTTCCTTCTGTTTTACATCTTCAGCCTCTGTGAGACTTTCTGTTGGCGTCTGTGCTTCTTCTTCCTTCTTCCTTTTCTTGGCTGCTCTACCTTTGTCCTCATTCTGCTCCTCCACAGAGTTCTGAATTGTCCCTTTCGGGAGCTGCTTCCGAGCAGTGCGATGCTTCGGGAATCCTGATGGGGAGATATCCATGAAGGGGCTGTTGAAGAAACGACTATTCTCAGGACATGTGTCAGGGCTGGAAGGAGAGTTCTGTTTGGAGTCTGATACAGACTTCTGAACTTTGGGGGTGCCAGGAGCCTCATCTTCCTCCTCCCCTTCACTGCTTAGGACCTGGGCTGCCTTCCTTCCTGGCCTCTTCACTGGAGAGTCACTCTCAGACACCAGTCGATTCCTCTCTTTCAATGCTACCTTTGGAGGGGACTCCTTCTCTCCGATGCTGTTGGCTGTCTCCTTTTCAGGCTTCTTTGCTTTACCCTCTTTGGTGGGTTGGACAAATGACATAATACTTCTCTGCTGTTTCTTTCTCATTAGTTGTACCTCTCGAGTCACCTCACCAGATGCCGGACTTGCTTGCTCGGCGACGCAAACCGGAAACGTCTCCAGAATCTTTTTTTTTTATTTTTTTAATTTATTTATTTATTAAAGATTTCTGTCTCTTCCCCGCCACCGCCTCCCAATTCCCTCCCCCTCCCACAATTAAGCCCCCCCCAGCCCGAAAAGCAATCAGGGTTCCCTGTCCTGTGGAAAGTCCAAGGAACCCCCACCTCCATTCAGGTCTAGTAAGTTGAGCATCCAAACTGCCTAGGCTCCCCCAAAGCCAGTGCGTGCAGTAGGATCAAAAACCCATTGCCATTGTTCTTGAGTTCTCAGTAGTCCTCATTGTCCGCTATGTTCAGAGAGTCCGGTTTTATCCCAGGCTTTTCCAGACCCAGGCCAGCTGGTCTTGGTGAGTTCCCAGTAGAAGATCCCCATTGTCTCAGTGTGTGGGTGCACCCCTCGCGGTCCTGAGTTCCTTGCTCGTGCTCTCTCTCCGTCTCCAGAATCTTAACTGGGCCTGGTAGTACAGGATTATGGGCTCAGCTACTTTTGAGAATAATGTAGAAGGATAACTTTAGAGACAGATGCAGACAACTCAGTGAGACCTTGTTTCAAAATAAAAAGGTAAAAGAAAGGCTTGGGATGCAGTTCTTAAGTAGGACTCTTGTTTAGTATTTGTAAGGCCCCATGTTCAATTTCCTATAATGGAAAAGAAAAAGGCTCTTCAGAGGTAGAGTATTGGTCACAGCATTTTGTTTACTGTGGAATGCCATCAGAACACTATTGGTACCTTGAAGGGAAATGAAAAAGAATAGGAAAAAAACATTCAGAGGCCCCCTCTTTAGTGGTTTGATTAGAAAGTCTTTAGACACTGAATTTGATAATGCTTCGGAAAGATCAGTTATCTAAACTCTGCACATGTGTTTGTGAAATCCCAAATGGAAATACTTGGCTCAGTAAATGGATAAAGTATAAAATATTATACACAAGCAAAGTTCTAGTTCTCTGTAGTAATGTATTATCCAATGAAAAGGGAAATAGAGAGTCACAGCTTTCAAAGTGTAGTGACAATTGTTCTCCTTCACGATTACTAAATTCTTAGAAGATTGCTTTGTTTACGAGCATGCTTCAGCATACAGTGATAACCAGTTTAAATCATGGCAGAAGCAATTTAATTTAATTTTTTATAAATATGCTGGAGTTATTTGCATTCATATTTTGCTCAAGCTCAAGATAAACCTCCAAGTTTCTAGGAAAAACATAATGATGTTGTGATGACAGTAGCAACAAGATAATTACATATACTGTTCATTGCCTAACCACTCAGTCATCAAGAATAACGTGTTAAACATCTCATAAAGCAAAAACTAGGGAGGTGACTTCAGTAAATTATTGTAATTTCAGGTTGCCTTAGCATCCATTTTGGATACACACATAACTTTCTGATACCACAAGAATTGCTAAGCCACCACTCATATACATTTCTCAGTCTACAGCACATGCAAATGAGTCAAGCTGGAGGCGGGGAATAAAACCATAGTAATTGTTCCCTATCCAACAGGCTGGTTGATTGCTGCTTTCATGATACTACCTTTAATTTGGCTATTTATTTTCTTATGTGTCTGCTCACTTGCCTGAGAACCTAACATGATCACTGGTATTTTTAACACATACCTTTCTCTGATCGAGTATTCATTTTTGCCTCTTGTAACCCAAAGACACCTCAACACACAAAGTCCTCCCTACCCTGAAACTTCATCTCAAAATCTTCTGATTTCTTCTTATGAGGATCAGTAGAATTTTTGCTTTCTTTTTGATGAATGAGAGGCTCTCATATAATAGGATTTTTACAGTACACCAAGGCAAACACAAAGTCAGGATCCCTTAAATAGGACACAGATCAAACAAGAGTCAATAAAGTTGTCAATCACTATAAACAAGATTCACATTTGAGGGACTCTATGGTCATGGATCAGCTAAATCGACATTAGGCCATCCACAGGGAGAAAGATACATATCCTGAAAGGTGAACTATGAACACTCACGTCTAGATTTCCCTTTCTGTTCTATTAAGAAAAGCTACTAACCTCTCCAGGTCTAAAAAAAAATCTCATTTTCACTGTACACTTTTAAAGCAGTAACATATGTATTGTCCCCCTCTCTGTGTGATATGTTTTCCAAACTTTGAAAATATTGAATAATTCTAATTACTCATTTAATTAATTCAATGAATAATTAATGAGAATTTTCTATATTCAGAGTATATACTGCTGAAGATTATATAAAGTTAAATGGAAAAGGCATCCTTTTTAAAAAGCTCACAATTTATCTTGTGCATAAAAGGTTATTTTGGTCTGGTCAAATTGAGTCATTAACTCATTATTAAACATGCAGTCTGTTTTTAGTAATGACTATGTATGATATGAAAATGAAAGACCAAAGTACATCATCAAAGCCACAGACAGATGTTGAGCAGAGCAGGTCTCTAGAGTATATAGCAGTGGCCTGAACGTTAGCCACCGGAGAGTAACTCACATTGAATTTATTTCACATAAGGTGGAATCAATGCCAGTAAATGGAGATATGGCACATGATCTCCTCAGTAAAAATAGGCAAGATACCAAAACTTCCTCATGAAACATGTTGAAATACATATGCATGCAGTGTCTTTAATAAAAATTTAGCATTACAGTACGCATTTCTTTGATAGCATTTTGATGTTAATATGATTTCAAGAAGAAAATGAAACACTATGAAAAAAACAGCAAAGAGACAGCAATATAGCCACTCACTAACTCTTCTGCTCTGGCAAGTTTGTACTATGAGAACAGGGTAAACATCCCTGTTTGAGAAAATCAACCACAGTTAAAAAAGCTTCATGGAGTTATTTGAGGCAGAGAAAGAGAAGATTAGATTGAGTAGTGTGTGTGTCTCTGTGTGTGTGCGTGTGTGTGTGTGTGTGTGTGTAGAAACAGATGAATGAAAGACTGAAGACACTTTGACTGCTAGATTCACTGAACAGACAGATCTGTGAGAAGCAAAAGGCAATTCAATGACCAGTTTCAGAGGACATTCCAGGAAAGCATTCCCTCTTCACCTTCTGTGAAACCATCTCTATGAAAACCATCTCTGAATGCCTTGATGTTTTCACATGAAGTTTTTTATCTAGATACTTTATAGAACACATATTCAGTCTTGTCCTTATGGTGGTTTGAATAAGAATGGCCCCCATAGGCTCATGTCTTTGAATGCTTGGTATCCAGATGGTAGAACTGATTATGAAGAATTAGGAGATATGGTCTTGTTGGAAGAGGTGTGCCACTGGAGGTTGACTTTGAAGTTTCAAAAGCCCAGTCAGTCTCCCTCTAACTTTCAGATCAGGAAGGAAGCTTCTAACATCTGCCCCAATGCCATGCCTGCCTATCTGCTGCCTTGTTCCCTGCCATGATGGTCACGGACTCACCAATTGAAACTGTTTGCAAGCCCTAAATTAAATGCTTTATTTTATAAGTTGCCTTGCTCATGGTATCTTTTCTTTTGTTTTTGCCTTTTTGCAACATAACTATTTATTGAATATTTGAGAGTTACACATAATACACCACAATTACACTCACTTCCTAGTCTTGTATCCAACCCCTTTGTGACTCCCCCAAGAAAAAGAATAAAAGAAAAAATACCAAGTCCAATATGTGTGGCGCATATACTCATACTCACTGGAGCATATTCAAACTCTCAGAGGCCAGCCCCTTAAAGAAAACTGAGTCCTTACCCACTCACTCTCCTGACAGAAGCCATCAACTCTTAAGAAACTACACTACAGGATCCCATCACAATTTCTAAGAGTTTCTTCAACGACTTCCCATCTAGATTGTTTCTTTTTTTGAAAGGGGAGAAGGGAGAGAGAGAGATTTTTACAGAAGCATTCCTATGTGTCTCATTCTCAACTGTGAGTCTGCAGTCATAATACCACTGCAAAAGTAGCTTCCTTGCCCTTTACATTTAGCAGCATCAAGGATGATGGATTTCCATGTGGTTTCTAGCCACAGACCTCAGCGTGACTATAGGCAGCTGCACAGGTCATGAATATCCACAAGGCTTTTAGGGTGTCTTTTCACACAAATAAAAGTAACTAAGACAGAAGTTAGTATCAGGTACTAGGTAGGGTATTGTAATATCCCTGAGCACGCTGCTTGTTGGGAGAATATGGAAGACTTTGGGACTTTGGACAGGAAAAGCAGGTGAATGCTGTAGGTGAGACTTAACAGGCCATTTTAGTACGAGCTTGGAAGACAGTAGTGCTGAAAGCAATGTGAACTATGATGACCCTGCTCAAGAAGTTTCAGAGTCGAATAATATTAGAAATTGTGCTGGAGCCCATTCTTAAGATATTTTGATCAAAGATTGGGGCTGCCTTCTGCCATTGTCCGAAAAATTTATCTCAAGATAAACTTAAAAGTAATGGATTATTTTTATAACAGAGATTTCATGGCAGTCTAATATTGACTCTGGTGTGTCTTATGCAACTCTATACTGAAAAAGAGCAAATGAAACAAAAATAAATGTAACATTTATAGATTGAAGAGAAAAGTTTCGTGAAAATTTAATGTTGGAGCCATGTCATGTGCTCAAGAAGAGATGAGAAATTTTTAATGAAGGCCTGATGTTAATTAGAATAAATGCAGTAGTACCTCAGGCCAAGACCTGACCCACCCAATCTTGAAATATGTAAATAAAAAGGTCCCTTTTCATTCAAATGGATAATTATGTGTCACATTTTAAAAGTTCAATGAAACTTTATGCCACATAGTAGCTACTGGTAGTAAGTGAATGCTATCACACTATACATACATGCATACATACATACATATATATTATTAAAATATGAAGACATTTTTAACAATTAAAAGAAAGAATATAATAATTTTATCAAATATATTGTAGAAGTATCAGAAAGCAGTGGGTCTCATCACTCTTTAGTCATAGGTATGTCATATTAGAATATGTTACAAATTTAAAAAGACGTCTTTAACTTTAATGTGTTATTTTGTGTGAATGCATTTCAATTTAATGAAGAGGTTCATCAATTGTCAAAAATAAACAAACTATTAATTTTCTAGGAGGCATACTCACATTTGTCATTTAGAACATAATACAATTTCCAGGATAATATATTATTAAAATATCTGTCAATGTATCTTCTTTGAAGAAGTCTTTTGCTCAGGGAACTTGATTTACCAAAACTCCATTTCTATTTCTCAGTAAATGATGCTTGCTATTGAAATAATAAGAAGAAAATATTGAATTCTTTAATAGATATTAGAATATTATTTTAAATAAGTTTATTCTTTAGTTAATTTGCAATATAAAATAAATTTGTATTTTATTCTCTCTACAATTTAAAGATTGCTTCTTTTGATGACTGCTATTTTAGTAGGAAGTAGCTCAATTCAAATTTGTTACACAAGCCATTTAGATAATGGGTTTCAAGCTATGAATTTAGTTATTCTAAAGAAGTTTCTGGAATGAAGAAATATCTGGAATGAAGAAAGAGAGGGTTAATACATGCCAATTACAGTATTAAATTAACAGAGGAAGTGCACATTGCTCCCTAAATGAAGCTTCTGTGGGGCATCTACCATACACTCCAGCTTAGATGCTAGAGGATCTAGACTCTTGGAATTCGTTTATGAACAAATGCAAAAGATGGGACTTCGTGAAATGGGAATTTGTCACTATATTAATCTCAGAGACACTGTTGGTATTAAAAAATAGCTTTTCATTCAGATAAAGGGGAGCATGCCAGTACTCAAGGAGCAGAGATATGTTACTATCTCTATGAGTTCAAGGCCAAACTACATACATAGTGAGTTCCAGGCCATCCAGGACTGTGTAATAAGACTTTCAGGGGAACCCATGTTGCTGTCGAAGGAAACAGATGCTGGAAACTTCCTGGAAGGCCACAGCATCGTGACAACACACAAATTAATAGAAGTTGGTTCATTTAGGATACAAGAACTAGCTAGAAATATGCCTGAGTCATTGGCCTAACAGTGCTGTAGTTAAAAAAAAAGATTTTGTGTCAACATAAAAGATATTCATAAAGAATGACTAAAAAAATTGCCAGAATGTTAATGGAAAAACATTCTCAGTGACTACTCTTAGGCCCATTTTCACCAATAACTGTCCCTCAAATAATTAGCCAACAATGACAGGATATTTTCAAAGCCTTTCAAAACAGGTACAAATCTTTACAAATGTAATTTATAGAATCAAAATATCATATGATAAAATGGGCATGATTGTAATCTGGAATATGAACTGCATAATAAATATAACAGTTTAATATTATTAGAAATTAATTGCAAAGAATAAAAATAAAAGTGAAAACAAAATCTCAAAGTAATTACTTCAAAGAAAATATTTTGAATAGCACTTAGATGAGATCCATAAAATTTTGTGTTATGTACACTTTACTAAAATCCAGCCACATTCATCGGAACCCATAGTAAGATGAAAATATTATAACTAATAATTTAACTTACTATATTAACTTCACATGCTAGCAACACAGTGTCCTGAAGAATCTGGCTGTTTTTCTCTAGTGATAGAATAGCCAAATAGGAACTGAGGATTATCACTACTGTATAGAATCACATGGTATCAAACTAAAAGTTATTAACTTAAAAAAATCAAAATTATAAGTAAGCATTCTTTGAAATTTTTTATTCCTATCATTGTAAATTAAAACAATTTAAAGCCAATCCATTACATATTTGGAAGCAGTTGTACATCAACTGTTGATAGACCTGTAACAACCTGACAGCAAAATTTTAGTCTTGCTATTTATTGCCTTCATATCAGAATTTTTCTTCTTCTCTGTATCGTTTAGCTAAAAGAAGACATTCTTAAGAATTAGTAGGGAAACAGACAAGAGGCATCATAAAGTATTCCAGACTTTTGTTAATTAAAAATTAAGTACCTCATAGAAGTATTATTTTGAACATCCAAAGTGGAAACACAAGCCAATTTGTCAATCATCTGATGCATGAATAAATTAAAATGGTGTATCCATATACTGAGATACTATTTAAGCACAGAGGGGCTGATAACACATGTTATAATATGGCTAAGACTGTATTAACCAAAATAAGCCAGCCTCAAAATGAGCACATGTTGTTCTCACATTATATTTACATAAGGTATTGGGCATGGGCAAAACCACAGACAAAATGACTTAGGAAGATTTAGAAATGATGGTTAAGGGAAATGAAGTTTATCTTTGAGGTGCTCAAATGACATAAAGCTGATTAATGTTATTAAAGTTTTTTTTCTTTACTACACATCATTCACATTTTACAAGTATTTAATAATCAAAAATAATGTGGGAATTTTATAGATGAAAGTCAAATCAGTATTTGCAACTGTGTAACCACATAAAATTTGAACTATATGAATTACATATTAACAAGATATCTTTGTGAAATAGGTTCTACTCTGTAGCTGTGGCTGCCTTGAAATTTACTACATAGTCTAGGCTTCTGCCTCTCAAGTTCTGGGATCAAAATCATATGTTTCCATGAACAGACAACAAAATCTTTTTGAAAAATAGTTCTATAAATTAGTAAGCTTATCCAAGAAGGAGGAGATATACAAATTAGTTAAGTTAAGAAGAACTAGTAGAAAATCTTATTGTTCACACAATAGCAGAGAGTACAATCATTAAGGAACAGATACTTACTCAAATTAAATCTTCCCTGATTTGCTTTCTGAAATTGGTTGGCTTTTTCTTTTAATTTATTTATTTATTAAAGATTTCTGTCTCTTCCCCGCCACCGCCTCCCATTTCCCTCCCCCTCCCCCAATTAAGCCCCCCCCCCCTCAGCCTGAAAAGCAATCAGGGTTCGCTGACCTGTGGGAAGCCCAAGGACCGCCCACCTCTATCCAGGTCTAGTAAGCTGAGCATCCAAACTGCCTAGGCTCCCACAAAGCCAGTGCGTGCAGTAGGATCAGAAACCCATTGCCATTGTTCTTGAGTTCTCAGTAGTCCTCATTGTCCGCTATGTTCAGAAAGTCCAGTTTTATCCCAGGCTTTTCCAGACCCAGGCCAGCTGGTCTTAATTGGTTGGCTTTTAAACTAACAAATTGAGTACCTGTTAAATGACAGACTGATGTGGGAGTGATTTCTTATTAATAAAGAAACTGCCTAGACCCAACCCTTAGGTAGGCGGAGTAAACAGAACAGAATGCTGGGAGAAAGAATCTGAGTCAAGGGGTCACCATGATTCTCCCACTCCAGACAGACGCAGGTTAAGATCTTTCCTGGTAAGCCAGCTCGTGGAGCGACACAGATTATTAGAAATGGGTTAGATCAATATGTAAGAGCTAGCCAATAAGAGGCTGGAACTAATGGATCAGGCAGTGTTTCAAAGAATACCGTTTCCGTGTAATTATTTCGGGGCATAAGCTAGCCATGTGGGCAGCTGGGTGGCGGGACACAGCCCTGCCGCTCCTATTACAACAACAGACATTAAACTAGCTACAGAGAACTAGAAGAAGAGTGATAGTTAAATGCCTTGACTCTATTCCTCAAAGTAGGGATCAGTCTCAAATCTTAAATCCCAGAAATGGAAATGAAGGTTTGATATTTTTAATAAAATTTATTGATTTTGGAAGAATTTCATATTATTCACCCTGCTTCCACTCATTTCCCAGTACTTACACGTCTGCTCTCCACCCTTGTAATCTTACTTCACAAAAGGAAATTTTAAAAATTAAATAAAAATAAAAATTAAAAACAAAACATCTTGTTGACCCCTCTGGGCAACTACCTACTTGCTCCTCTATCAATCGCAGTGTCCTCTCACATGTCACAACTGTCTCATCTTCAGCTACACTGTGTGTGTGTGTGTGTGTGTGTGTGTGTGTGTGTGTGTGTGTGTCAGAGTGGCAAATGGGAACTGTAATGAGTCACAAATGGTAGTCCCCCTACCCAAGCAACTTTGTTCATTGCAGTGAGTCATCGGGTCTGGTTCAAGGCCTCTGGCTTCTGCTACACCAATACTGGACCCTTATTAAGACTCCTCTCTGCTGTCCTGCCATTGCCCCAAATAATGGAGATCCTAAAGGTATATTTCTGCCAGTTTTCTTGGGCCCATGACACTACCAACACTATTTTATGATAGCCAGTGAAGAGTGAGGGCCTGCTCTGGTGGGGAAAGATGCACAGCTGCAGCCAGAGACGGATATGGCCAGCTCTTTTGAGTGCACTGGTTGGTCAAGGACAGGGCCAGCTCTCCAGCGCCCATGCCATTGTAGCCAACTCTCTGGCATCCACTTCATACCTGCCCTTGCTGTGCCATGTGGCGATGGGATGGGGTTCTGTGAAGGATTGACACTTTTATTAAAGGACAGAGACATAGAATAAATCTGTTACTTTCACTTTCAAGGTGACACATAGCTAGATTGTTTAAATACAGACTGCAAGGCATGAAAACCAGCATCATTTCCTAATTTCATTTTATTTTATTTTGGCTGAAATATTTGAATTAGAAAATAAGTTATTCCATTCAACCAATTCCTCCATTTTTTTTTTCAAATTCAAATGCTTCAAAATTGTAAATGAATATTTCTCAAATACTGGTTAACTTTATATATGGAAAGGAAATGAAAGGACAACTCATGTGAAAGTTATATACAGGGTAAATAGAAAATCAGATTTTAGCTGGGTGGTGGTAGTACATGCTTTTAATCCCATCACTCAGGAGGGAGAGGCAGGTGCCAGGACAGGCACCAAAGCTACAGAGAAACCTTGTCTCAAAAGCAAAACAAAACAAAACAAAAAAGAAAATCAGATTTTTAAGGGAAAGAACCCGATGTTCGATTCTTCCTGGGCTGCACTGATAACAGTGCTTCACCTTCCTTTGGACTATATATTTAAAACTTACCTCTGTATAGTATATTCAGTCATTTGTAATAAGAGAAAGAAACATAACTTGGAAAGACTGGATGACAGTTGCAAATTCAGAACTATCAAAGATAAAGAAGAAAATTTTACAGATGTATATATTTCTAACACAGAAACTGTTCGAAGAAAACAAAAAGCAGTGTGTGCTACATGATCTATATGTAGGAAACGAATTATTTGCCCAAGATTAAGGTCAATAATTAACAAGTGGGACTTCATAAAACTAAAACATCTGCACAGCTAAAAGACAA
Organism: Microtus oregoni; assembly: GCF_018167655.1. Taxonomy (NCBI): domain Eukaryota; kingdom Metazoa; phylum Chordata; class Mammalia; order Rodentia; family Cricetidae; genus Microtus; species Microtus oregoni. The sequence goes on from NW_024543873.1 coordinate 8,419,761, forward strand.
AATTAATTAAGTGAAGAAAAAATCTACAAAATGGGAGAGAATGCTTGCTAGAAATACATCTGAAAGAGGAATGACATACAAATTTTATCTAGCTATCTAGATTTTATATATATATATATACATATACATATATATTAAAAACAGAGTAAAAAGATTTTCAACTTTAATCCTTTTCCCACCAATTTTAGTCAGCCAAGATAGCTATAATATAAACATTGCGGTGAAAGAATCATTCAGTGTGAGAAAACGGGTAAAGGGATCACTGCGGTGTTTGCACCAATAACATTTTCTATACCAAAAGTTTCATTCACGTTATTTTATCTAGTCCTCACATATTGTAGTAGGACTCATTACCCTATTTGAACATTGACTCCACTAAGGTTTGGTGCGGTAAGAGTGATTTGGTGAAGTGTACACACTGGGAAGACTAGAGCTGCCTGTCTTCAGAGCCTGTGCTCTAAATCATGCTCCTCAGATGATAGTCAGGTGATTTCCTACTGAGAGGTAAAGCGCTGCAAGTTTTCTATGCCAACAGTGAAGAGAAGGAAACACTGAATGACTATTAGTAAAAGAGAGAACTCTCTTATTTTATGAGGGAAGATGTTTTAGTGAGTAAAGAAACATAAATAATGAAGCAGTGTAAGAGAAATATCACAGCATTTGAGAAAGTTCCCCCTAACAATGCAATATGTTAATAATATAAAACCTTAGGCAAAATTAAAGATGAACATTGTTGGAAGAAATACGGTTCATCCTCTGCCATAGTGTTTTTTTCCTATTGCTGTAGCAAAATACTCTGGTAAAAGCGATGGAAGGAAGATTTTAAAAAAAAAATCAGATTTATTTATTTTATTTTTTGTGTATATGTATTTTGCCTGAATGTATGTCTGTGTATCATGTGCGTGTCTGGGGCCTGTAGAGGACAGAAGAGGGCATTGGATGCCCTAGAACCAGAAGTACAGACAGTTGTGGACCACCCTGTGCAGGTTGAGAACTGAACCTAGGTCCTTGGGAAGAACAAGTGCTTTTAATGGCCAAACCATCTCTCAAGTACCTAAGAATGAGGCTTTGTTTTATGTTTTTTTTAAAAAAAATATTTATTTATTTATTTTTAAAAAGAAAACAAATTATCATTATTCATTATACATACCAACTCAAGTTTCTACTCCCTCCCCTCATTCCCTCCATATATAACCTCTACTCCACCCTCATCCACTCCCCAGAGAGGGTAAGGCACATAGATCTGAGGAAGAACCAAGGCCCTCCCTACTATATCCAGGCTGGGCAAGGTACCTATCCAAAGAAAATGTGTTGCCAAATGGTGAGGGAGAATTGTCTGTGTTCTGTCAATCATGTTTTAAATAAACACTGATTGGCCAGGCAGGAAATATAGGTGGGTCAACCAGACAGGAAGTAGAGGCAGGGCAATGAGAACAGGAGAATTCTAGGAAGGAGGAAGCCCATTCCTCCCAGTCCTGTCAAGACCACAGAAGAAGCAACATGTGATCTGCCTCACTGTGAAAGGTACTGAGCCACATGGCTAACATAGATCAGAATAATGGGTTAATACAAAGCCTGAGCTAAGGGGCCAATCAGCTTATATCTAATGTATACTCTGTGTGATTTTCTTTGGGTCTTAACTGCTGTGGGAACTGGGCAGGACATAAACCCCAACAAGCCAGCCCTCATGTTATATCGCCCCCCACCTCCATGCTCCCAATTTTATCAGACTATCTTGTCTGTTTCCACTTTCCATATATAAATATACGTGTATGTGTGTGTGTGTGTGTGTGTGTGTGTGTGTGTGTGTGTGTTTCTTAGGGTACATTTTACTACTTGGCTTCTATAGGATCATGAACTATAGGCTCCATATCCTTTGTTTACAGCTAGTATCCACTTAAGAGTAAGTACATACCATATTCACCTTTTTGGGTTTGGGTTACCTCACTCGGTGTAGTGTTTTCTATTTCCACCCATTTGCATGCAAAATTCAGGATGTCATTGTTTTTTTACTGCTGAAGAATACTCTAATGTGTAAATATCCCACATTTTCTTTATTCATTCTTCAGGTGAGGGGCACCTAGGTTGTTTCCAGGTTCTGGCCATTATAAATAATGCTGCAATGAACATAGCTGAACATATGCCTTTGTAGTATGATTGAACATCTTGCATATATGTCCAAGAGTGGTATTGCTAGATTCTGAGGTAGGTTAATTCCCAAGTTTTTGAGAAATACCATATTGACTTTCAAACTGGTTGTACAAGTTTGCATTCCCACCAGCAATGGAGGGGTATTCCCCTTAACTCCACAACCTCTCCAGCATAAGCTATCATTGGTGTTTATAATCCTAGCCATTTTGACAGGTGTAAGGTGGTATCTCAGAAATCAAAACTGTTGACCAAGTAAAAGACCAATTAGTTTCAATAATATCAATGTGAACATTTTACACACTGTCATCAGCTGTTTCATTATATGAACTCATCTTTATGATAATTCTTTAAGACATATCAAGCATACACAGTGGTTATACTGCTAAAACTGAGAAAGCGGAGAGAGTCAAGTGTTAAATGACTTGCTAAGTTTTTCTAATTACATCACAGAATTTTGTTGCTTCCTTACTTCAGAATTAAAAGCTGAAAACAAATAGTTATAAAACCAGCATCATGCTTTAGGCTCTGCTTGACCTCATACATCTGGAATTCATCACTTTCAAACTTTGCTTTTATATTCAATTAAAAAAGTTTTATAGCCAAGGACATCTTGACATGTTTGAGAGTTTTTTAAAACTAGTTTTGCTTCACATATTTGGAGACATATCTATTAGTTGCACAAATGTATAGTGTTGTTATGTCCTTCAGTTCTATTAACATTCATGTTATGAAAGAAAACTCTTTTGCCAGGTGATGTTTTTTAGTTAAAAATCAATATTGTATAACATTTTAGACACTCCAGTTTTATGTTAGTGTTATCCTTCTATATCCATTGTCATTTTTGATTTTACATATTTTTACCTTTATAAAGTATTTTCTTGCATCCTGCATGTGTTGGCCTTTGCATTATATTGAATCTGATAGATCTTGCCATGGTAATTTGACAATTTACATTCAGTATAGTATAGTAGAGTATAGTTAGAGTTAAGTCTGTCATCTTTCTATTCTATTTCTTTACTCCTTTTTTTCTTTTTCTGCCTATTTTGTGATTTATTTATTTCGTAGTTCTTTTTCATGCATTTTCTGGATTACTAGATGTTATGCTCCCTTTGATTGTTTTTTTTTAATTAATTAATTTATTTAAGGATTTCTGCCTCCTCCCTGCCACCACCTCCCATTTCCTTCCCACTCCCCCGATCAAGTCCCCTTCCCTCATCAGCTCAAAGAGCAATCAGGGTTCGCTGACCTGTGGGAAGCCCAAGGACCGCCCACCTCTATCCAGGTCTAGTAAGCTGAGCATCCAAACTGCCTAGGCTCCCCCAAAGCCAGTACGTGCAGTAGGATCAAAAACCCACTGCCATTGTTCTTGAGTTCTCAGTAGTCCTCATTGTCCGCTATGTTCAGCGAGTCCGGTTTTATCCCATGCTTTTGGGATAAAACCTTTGATTGTTTTAACCCTGAATAAAATGCAGGAAATGTACAGAATATTTATAAATATTAAGCATAATTTTTGAGAGCCTTTTACCAATATAATTAAAATTATTGCCTTACTATTCTGAATAGATGCTTTAGTTCTTTATTTTAAGTTAATTGAATTTTGTGTGCATGGTTGTTTTGTCTGCATGTATATCTGTGTACCATGTTCATGCCTAGTACCTTTGGAAGCCAGAAGAGGATGTTAGATCTTCTGTAACTACAAATGGTTATGAGTCACCAATTAAGTTCTGGAAATTGAACCTTATTCCTTTGAAGACCACCAGTGTTCTTAATTGCTGAGCCATCTATATAGCCACCAATAATTATAGCTTTGTTCTTAATCAAACTAATATAAATTAAAAAATACAGAACTGCAGACAGCTTTGATTTTTAATAACGGTATGATGGTATAAATGCATGAGAGAAATTAATAAGAAGATTGATTTCAGACAAATTAATAAGTAGATTGATTTCATTAATAATAGAGATTATTATATAAGACATAACTGTGTGAAGAATATATGAACAATAAGGACAAACTGTGGATAATTTTCCATGGCTGGCTAAGGCTTTAAGGAGATATAATATCTATTTCCGGAAATAGAGTGAAAAACATCCCCTGACCATTTTCAAAACAATCAACCCAAATACTTAAAACAAAAAACATGCAGAGCTTTCTGATTTGTTACAAAATGGCCTTGATTCCTCTTTTTAAATGTATTTCTAAACAACAAAAGTAAAACTCTGCCAACACTGTAGTTAACAGTTGTGGAGAACCTCAAAGGCTAAAATACTGAAGATAAATTTATTTGGGGACTCAGGGACTCTAAGAGAAACCCAGTGACTTCTGGTGAGCTATCCTGAAACACAAACCAAGCCAGGCTCCAAATCTCTCAGTCATAAACTGAACAAATCATGCCAAGCCCAGTTTCTTGACAAAGTCGTAGCTTTTCTGTCATTAGGCAACCAAAGTTCAAGCCTAAAGAGTTATCTCTGTCCAAAAAGTGTCACACATGACATCTCAAAAATATGTTTCCCTAAATGAGACCTCACCAAATAACAACACCGAATAACATCCCAAACATGGATGAGGGAATAAAAGATTTCTTTCTTTAATTTAGTAAAAACTATTTCCAGCTAGGGGTGTAGTTCAGTGGCAGATCACTTGTTTAACATTTTCATGATGTCCTGGATTCAGTACTCAACACTACGGAAAACTAAATATGAATATGTACATATACTTGCATGTGCATCTACATGCTGCCACTTTCAGTGCTTTCTTCCAAATGGCAAATATTTTTAATATATCAAGAAAAAAGACAAAAGAGACAAGTAACGGAGAGGAAACATACTCCATAATTTTATTTACAAAACAATAAAGCTTATGACATAAAAATTATCATATATTTAATAACTATCTCATCTAACTAAAGAAGAATTAGGCTAATGAGAAAATGCAGAAACACAAAAATGCTAGACATGAGGTGAGATTCAGTTAATAGGGAGTAAGCTATAATGGTGAAGATAATTTGAGAGAATTTCAGTAGTGAATAAACATAATCAAGAATGCCAGTGAAGCTGTGCAATGTAGTAGCTAATTACAATCTCCAGAACTAGAGACAGTGTCACAATTTGCTGGATGTAATAACCAGAGAAAATTACTTTCCTCGTCACTAAAGTGAGTGGTGATAAATACTGTGATTAAGTAAGGCTGTCTTAGTTACTTTTCTACTGCTGTAAAGAGACACCATAACCAAGGCAAGTTATAACAGAAAGTATTTAATTGGCAATTTTCCTCAGTTCAAAAAGTTATGCCATGACCATCATGGTTGGAAGAAAGGCAGCAAACAGGTAGGCATGGTGCTGAATCATCAGCAGCAGCTGAATGTTTACATGTTGAGAAAACAACCATGAGGTACAGAGAGAGGACAGAGAGAGAGAGAGAGAGAGAGAGAGAGAGAGAGAGAGAGAGAGAGAACTAGAATTAATGGGGCTTGATTTTTGAAATTTCAAAGACCATTCCAGGTGACACACCTCTGACAAGGCCATATCTCCTAATTCTTCCCAAATAGTTCCATGAAGTGGGAGTCAAGAATCACAATATAGAAATCACATATACTCCCAGGTATGAGGCCATTCACTGAAGCATGGCCCACATGCCAGAGGCCACACCCTGAAATAAAACTAACTTGCTTTCTTTAAGAAACCATTTACTGTCCAGTGCTCTAAAGGTTGGAAGCTTGTAAGCCCCTCTCCTCTCCATTTGGAATGTTGACTGGCTCTACCTTGTTCAGATCTTCGACAGACAATCACAGCTCCTATGAGTTCATGAGTGTATTGGTCTGCCATGTCCAGAAGACAGCTTGGCTTGAGTCTTCCCCAACTTCTGGCTTTTACATTCTTTCTACTCCCCGCTTCCTAGGTGGCTCCTGAGCCTTGGCAGGTGCAGGGACTGCTTTGTATGATTTACTTACATATTTCCCATTTGTGGCTGAGCACTCTACCAACATTTATTCTCTGTATTCTGACCAATTAATTATGGGTTTCTGTATGAACAGTCAGCCACTACACAAAACCTTCTCTAATGTGGCCTAAGAGCTACATTTATATATAATGTGTTTGTATTAATATACAAATTAGATGACAGTTTAATATAATGTTAATCTAGCAGAATAATAGTAAGTTTTTACCTGGGGCCTGTGAGTTCAATAGCCATATGTTCTTAATCATTAATAGGGTTGTTTTTATGATTAAAGAAAATATTATATAGTTATGTAATATATGTCTCTATATCAAGCAGCCTAACTGTATGCTGCCTTCAGCTATTGGGTCTTACTGTATAGTTATGATGAAAGAACTAGGAAGACTTGAATTCCTAAATACTGAAGAAAATGATGACTTCTCCTATGTGGAAGCTTGCATAGGCATTTAAGAAGAGAAATTAAATTTTGAAGGTACAGAGATTTCCATTTATTGGTGTGTATTTTGCTATTATTAGTGGTAGTATGTTTGGACTGATAAAGAATGTCACAAACTGGGTAGGTTCTAAATAACAGATTTTTGTCTTAATAACTCGGGTTTCTGAGAAGTCTAAGATCATGTGAGATTTGGTGTTTAAGGAGGCCTTGCATTCTGCCTCACATTTACAAAGGGTTATGGGATCACTTCTCATTTTGTCCACATGTGGTGAAAGAAGTGAAAAATGTCTCTGAAATTTCATTTAAAATTAAGTTTTAATTGTATTTAGTTATTTAATTATTTATATGTGTATGTAAGTGTGTGTGTGTATGTGTGTCTCTCTGTGTGTGTGTGTGTGTGTGTGTGTGTGTGTGTGTGTGTGTGTTGAGGCACGTGTGAGGACAACATGCACTAGTAGGGGTCAGTTCTCTCCTTCTGTTATGTGAGTTGAAGGAATCAAATTCAGATCTCAGCTTTGGTGGTAAGTGCCTTTATATGTCGAGTCACAGCCTTTCAGGATGCTTTAGAAGGAAGGACTCCAACTGGGTGTCATGACTCATGTGGAGGACAGCCAGGGTGTTACAGAGAAAATCTGTCTTTAAAAACCAAAAAAATTAAAAAAAAAAACAAGATGGAAAGAAAGAAAGAACGAAAAAATGAATGAATGAATGAATCTGGGCTCATGAATTATTTCCCATAGAAATCTTCATATAACATAGAGAATTGAGGTTTCTAGCCTCATTTGTGGATGAATTCTTACAGATAACAATAAATATAAACAAAATATTAAGGAATAATACATGCATTATTTCTCAAATGTTTCTCACATAAACCTATTGAATGTCAAATGCTGCTAGTGTCAAAATTATAATGCCAAGCATCCAGTCATAGCCCCATCTTCACAGCTCATCACCCAAAATATCAGGATAAGGTGTATGTACATCTTTGCTCATGACTGATGGAGCTAGTTGCCCTTCTAAGAACTGTTTACTAAGCACTCTATAAATATTTTGGGGTTGCATGTATCAAAACAGTCTACAGAAAACATTAAGAAGCAGTGTGAGCATTACAGACACTTCTGTATCTCAACTGAATCATGGCTATCATTTGAAATCACAATTTTAGCTCTCTAAAGTGCTGGTGCTGCTGCTAACTCACACCCCATAAAGCATGGTAGACAGGTACATTACCTTTGCACTCGATTCTGCTTTCAATTGTGACTTTAAAAACCTTTAAAAAAAATAACCAAAGTCCTTCACAAAAAGTCCCCATCTGTTGCCTGTTATGTCAGTTCACTGTAGAATTTTCTGTCTCTAGCCACTGCAACCTACATCAGCTCAAGCCTTCCTCAGTGCCAAGAGCCTTCATTTTGTGAGCACAGCCCTTGTTTTCATAGCTTTCAGTTTTTGAGACAGAGCCTCATTGTACCCCGGGAAGGTCTCAAATTTTTATGTAGCTGAGTATGACCTGAAACTTTTGATCCTTTCGTCTCTTCTTCCTGAGATTATAGACTTGTGCTATCATGACTGAAAGACATTTCTCTCTACATAAGAGCATATGTGGTGCTGAGGATAAAATCCAGGGTTTCATGTGTGCTTAGCACACCTCTGACTGATGGACATCCTCACCCCCGTGTTTGTAGCTTTTTGTTTTAATATCTGTTCTGTCAGAAGCTCTGCTTTCATACTGGCTGATTCTTAATGCTTATGAATCATGTATTTAATAGCACTAAGACTTTAACTAACACCAGTATTATTTCCTCTCTATATGGGTCAACCATTTCTAGAATTATTGTCAGTGCTTCAGTATCATTCATAACCATTTTTTTGGTTTTGGTTTTTTGAGACAGGGTTTCTCTGTGGCTTTGGAGCCTTTCCTGGAACTAGCTCTGTAGACCAGGCTGGTCTCAAACTCACAGAGATCCACCTGCCTCTGCCTCCCGAGTGCTGGGATTAAAGGCATGCGCCACCACCACCCGGCCTTTTTTTTTATTTTAATTTTTATTTATTTATTTATTTAAGATTTCTGTCTCTTCCCCGCCACCAGCTCCCATTTCCCTCCCCCTCCCCCAATCAACTTCCCCTCTCTCATCTGCCCAAAGAGCAATTAGGGTTCCCTGCCCTGTGGGGAGTCCAAGGACCACCCACCTCCATCCAGGTCTAGTAAGGTGAGCATCCAAACTGCCTAGGCTCCCACAATGCCAGTACGTGCAGTAGGATCAGAAACCCATTGCCATTGTTCTTGAGTTCTCAGTAGTCCTCATTGTCCGCTATGTTCAGCGAGTCCGGTTTTATCCCAGGCTTTTTTAGACCCAGTCCAGCTGGCCTTGGTGAGTTCCAGAAAGAACATCCCATTGTCTCAGTGTGTGGGTGCACCCCTCGCGGTCCTGAGTTCCTTGCTCGTGCTCTCTCTCCTTCTGCTCCCGATTTGGACCTTGGGGTTGTAGTCTGGTGCTCCAATGTGGGACTCTGTCTCTGTCTCCTTTCATCGCCTGATGAAGGTTAATATTCAGGAGGATGTCTATATGTTTTTTTTCTTTGGGTCTGGACTTTTTAATACAGCCTCAATTCATGTTTTTTCTTACTTCAGCCTCAAATCATTCAGGTTGATAGTTGAACCATTTGTTTAATGATCATACATCAGTAGCATGAAAATTATTCATTAGTTGGACGCTATCCCCCCCCCAATTAATTTATCTGTTCCTTCTGTTACTTATCTTATTTATCTAGCATTGATTCCATGGTTCATCATTTCAATTATCTGAAACTGATCATTTCCATTATAATGAACAGTATTCAGTGTCCTTACTATATTTCGGTTCAAGTCACAACTTCAACGTTTCCCTCCCAATTCTTAAATTTCTGAATTCCTTCCTCTCTTTCAAATATGTTGAAAACGACTTAGACAAAATGTGGAACATGGAGTTGAATGACCTACTTTAGATTGTAGGAGAATAAAAAGTATAATATTTACTTGAGTCTGTATTCATTGAAGCCATGAGAATGACTACAGAAATGGATGGCAGTGAGGTTCATGAACAAATGCCCATGCAGAGATTGATAATAGTAAGAGATCTGCAACTAGAAGACAGAAAGAAACATCCAAAAGAGAATGGTCTCATTCTCAGCACAAAAGCTACATGTTTGTTTCAATTCCCAAGGACCGAATTATCCTCTCCAACTAAAAAAAAAAAAAAAAAAAAAAAAAAAAAAAAAAAAAAAAAACAACTCAGGCTAATCCTGTTATATAGTCTCACTGTCTCTATTTTTCCACTTATCTACTTTACTTCATCCTTATCCTCTATCCCTCCAGTTAAGCAGATCTGGTTAACATCGCTACTGTCATCAAATAAAATAGACACTGAATTCACTATTTGACCTCTTGCCTGTGAGATTTATTGCTAACCTCCATAAAACTTGAAACATCACTTTCCTTTAGTTCCCACAACACAATCATTTTTCTACATCTCTCTTCCCTCAGGGCTCATCTTCCTCTTCCCAGCTATTATATGTCAGACTTAATCAAGGTTTGTTCATAAACTCCACTGGCTTCCCAATCTATAATCTCTCCCATGGCTTCAATTAGCAAATATCCTCAAATGAATGAAGCAATATTCATCCCAGACATCTTTAACCAAAAGCAGGATATTCAACTACTTGTTTCACATCTTTTCTATCTTGCTGAAAAGTAACTGCAAGCCAATTCTAAATCTCTTTTACTTCTCTCTCTCTCTCTCTCTCTCTCTCTCTCTCTCTCTCTCTCTCACACACACACACACACATACACACACACACACACACACACACACACACACACACACTTCCTGCACAAAATATTCTGTTTTCAGGGACCTCTATTTCAGAAATACTCCAACTCTTATTATATTCTTAAGTAGTTATAAAATTTAAATATTAAGAAATGATATAATAAGTTCATTCGAACTTTGAAGTGATAGGCTTGTGAGCTTTAGGTGGTTTCTTCTCACATTTGGGCTGCATTATAAATATAGAATAAATCTTAGGATTAAAGGAAAAGGGTTATTTTATAGAATTTCGTCTGTAAATTCAAGGGCCGTGAATAAGATCTGCCAAAAGATAGTCCTTCCCTTACTTATTATTGTGAAAGATATTTGTTATGTAGGGTGTAATTACTTTGTAGTAATTTACAAAGCTCAATATACTGCAGATTGGTTAAATACAAAATTTTGATAATGTTACTGAAGAACTTAGTGTGACTTGAGTTACATAGTCTCTATTCCCACATAATGAAATACATTCATTTATATTGATGTGCCGCATCAAGTAGCAATTATTGTTGAAGTTATTGTTAAGAGTATATAAATTATGTCCATAATTATGCATATATATATATATATATATATATATATATATCGAGAGAGAGAGAGAGATTGCCATGTGTATCTTATATATAATGTGTAATTTTTGAGGTGGTGTCTTGCTATAGTCTCAAAGTCCTGGGCTCCAATAATCCTCTTGCTTAGTCTTTGAGATGAATCCTACTACATGAGGCTTTATATCATTTATTTTATCAGATCTCTGAAACTGATGAGAATAAACCACAGTTTTCTCCTGGGTATCCTAATAAAAAATAACTTCTCTTAAAAATAATATACCCAATAGAAGACAGCATTAGAGCTGAAAAGTGACATTGTGGCTTACACTTAGTGAAAAAGTACAACCTATGCATGGACTCAGCCAAATAAGAAATCCACAAGTAGCTGAGAGTCAAACTGACAGGCAGCTGTCTTGAAGTGAAAAAAAATGTGGTGCTATTTGCCTATGTTTCCTTTCAGTCATCACAGGGTAATAAAAGCAACATATTTTTAATTACCATTGCTTACTAGAATGGGGAAATATTCGCCTCCAGATACACATTTACGATCTCAAAACCAGATGGTGGAAAATATCCACAGGAGTTGAAGTAGAGGGGAAAACACTGTGACTAAAAGTGATTTGGAGACATCTAATGCATGGAAGGGGTGCACAAAATGACTTCTGGAGAAAGGAACAGAAGACACAATTCAACTACTTAACCTCTGAAAATCTCAGATGTGTCTGAGAAAATGATACCCCGTCAATAACGGCCAAACTCACATCTTATTTCGAGAAATGGCTGAAAATCATCGGTTGTAATTTCCAGTATCAAATGTAAAATCACTCCTTTAAATTGACGTGATTTTGAGACCTTGAATTTCCATGGTCTGTTTCTTGTGGGGGAGAGCTTTATGAGACAGAGGCTCCCTACAACACAGAGCTATTAGCAGAGCCTCGCAAGCACACTGGTGTCTTTAACAGACTTTTTAGATCCACTTCACAATTGTCATCCTCCTCCAAGGGTGGCTGAATTATTATCAAATGGGAGAAAGTATCTGTAGTAAGGTACTATCTTAAGAAGGAATCAAAGCTAATTTGTTGTACCTTGATCACAAAAGTAGGAGACAAAAAACGAGAGATGGGGGAGGGTGGGAGAAAAAAAAGGAAAATTCAATCTCTGACTTCAGGACCCTGACATTTGTTATTTCTTCCATTAAATGCATTTTCTCTTCTAAAATCCTCCCTCCTTCTCTCTGTCCCCTTCAATGTAACCCTAAATATCATTTATAAGATATTCTTTCCTTAACTCCAATGCAAGTCATCTCTCTCCATGCCGCTCTCTAGGCCCTCGATTTGCTCCATTTTTCCTCATGGTTCTTTCATGAACTATTTCCCCTAGTAGAACATAAGCTCACATGAGACATTTTATTTTCTTTTTGTGTTGCTATTGCTCCTGTTTCAATATGGTTCCTAGATGTTCAGTACATATTTAATAATTATAAATATTAAGCACTCTCAGAAGTGTTCAGTAGGTAATAAGCACAATTTTATCATTTTATCATTTTTCATTATGAAGTATATATAGAAGTGCAGTCATAGAGATATAAAATTAAATTTGAATATTTTAGTATTATGGTATCACTGAAAGGATGCTTGGGTTTGAGTCTCTCTTTGAAACTTCCACAAAAGAGAGACTTGACCACTTCTCAGGCAAACTCAACTGTGGTTAGACCAAATTTTTCTATTAGTAACCATTTGAAGTTCTTCTATTCATTTAAGCTGTAATCTACCCTGGACACAATCTTCTGATTCTTTCTACTTTTTTGAAAATCATGTAATGAGTCCTTTCTTATAAAGCTAAAATCTTCTACATAAGCATATGTGTTTATTTTGTTTGTAAAACAAGGAACTCATTTCCTTTATCTACATTTCATGACTTCTGGCCACAATTTAGAAATATTTCTTAAAATAAAATCTAGGTAAGAAAAATTAATATTATTTGGCAAATGGAAACATTTTCCTTAGGTACCACTGATGCAATTTATTATTTTGTGTGCATTTTAAAAACTAGACACAATTATTTATTCATTGTCAATTTTTCTAAAACACATGCTTTGCTAGTAAAAAAATCATTTATTTAGATATTAACAGACTTGCATTTTACATACTTGAAGCATAAGAAAAACTTATTGTTTAATCAACTGCTTGTATAAAAATTTAGTCTTAATCCATGATGTTTAAATATTTAATGTTTTATATTTTAATTTTTTACAGAAGATATGAGTGTTAGTGGCATATAAAAGTCAGTGTTTTATTTAGGTATGAGGTTTATGTGAGGTATAAAAACCCTGTAGATTTAGAACATAAAACTGTATCCATTATCTCATAAGTGACCAAAGCCAACTCCATGTTTATTTATCATAAGTTAACTCTGTATTATGCAGCCATGCTTTTAATAACAATTGGCAATATGATATAATGTGACACAGTGATATTAAACATGAGGGCTAGAGATGGGTTTTATTTTTCCCTGCAAATATTATAGGAATAATATAGTTATTACATTGGTAGACATAATACTCTACTGCCACCTGGTGATATTATATTGACCACTCAGAGTAAATGTAAGATTTAATCATCTCCATTCGATCATGTTGATCAATAACAACTGTCTATACATAAATTTTTGAATCAAAGAGACTGATCTGCGTGTCAGTGGTTTTTAAGCTAAAAACAAAACCAGTGGATACCCATACATTTACTACAGCAAAAGAGACAGACAAGATAATTTCAAGTGAGGTCAACTGATTAAGTCATGATTGAATGTTTTCAATAAGATATTTTCTATACAAAGTTACAAAATAGTCCATGTATTCAATTAAAAGAGAAGTTTAACAATGTTCCATAGAAATGTTTTACGTTTTAAAGAATCTATTTATTTTATTTTAATTTTTGTATAGCATTTTCAAATATCTCCACTAACAATTACTATATTCACAGAAAGTTGCAAAGATAGTGGGCAGAAATCTCATACATGGCTCTGACAATAGTTACATTTAAAGTGAGCATATTATAATGTCAAATCCAAAATTGATATCAGCATTATTCAATTTTATCACACATAAAGTGTCATCACCAGATACAAAATTTTTTAAGTATCACAAGGACTTCTTATGTATTCTTTTTTGGAGGGATGGGATGCTTTAAACAGGGTTTCTTTATGCAGCTAACCCAGCCTATCCTGGAACTTGCTCTGTAGACCAGGATAGCCTCAACCTCAGATATCTGCCTGCCTCAGCCTCCTGAGTGCTGCGATTTGGCATGTCCTTGGGAACTCTATCTTCTCCTGACCTCTCACTCTGCTTCTGAGCTGGTATTAGGCAAGCATTCTTCTCTACCATGCCATTTCCACCATACCATTTTACCTCCGCCAGGGTAAATCAATGGAGTGAGATCATGGACTGAAACTTCTGAAACCATGGTCCAAAATAGGGTCTTTTCGCTTAAGTTGATTTTCCCTTGGAAAAGTCAAAACAACAAAACTAATTAAAAGACATTCAGAAGAGGCTTTATTCTGTCCTGTTTAAGTGTTTATCAACGAAGTCCCTAAGGATGTCCGCATTCAAGTTTTTTTTTTTGTGTATGTACATACACTTTTGTCTTTGTGGGACAAATGTTCAGGAATATGTTTACTTGGTGCCATGGGATGTGTGCATTTCATTTTTAAAGATATATATATATATATGTGTGTGTGTGTGTGTGATATTATATTTATATATATATAATCATTTTTCTTTTTTTTTTTTAAATAATTTTTTTTTATTAAGAAAAGAAGAAAAAAAAAAACATAAACAAAAAACAAGTTTCCACCTCCTCCCAGCCTCCCATTTCCCTCCCCCTCCTCCCACCCTTCTCCCCCTCCTCCCACCCTTCTACCCCTCCCCCCACTCCTCTCCCCCTCCCTCTCCAGTCCACAGAGCAGTCCAGGTTCCCTGCCCTGTGGTAAGTCCTAGGTCCTCCCCCCTCCGTCCATATCTAGGAAGGTGAACATCCAAACTGGCTAGGCTTCCACAAAGCCAGCACATTAAGTAGGATCAAAACCCCGTGCCATTGTCCTTGGCGTCTCATCAGCCCTCATTGTTCGCCATGTTCAGAGAGTCCGGTTTTATCCCATGCTTTTTCGGTCACAGTCCAGCTGGCCTTGGTGAGCTCCCAGTAGATCAGCTCCACTGTCTCAGTGGGTGGGTGCACGCCTCGTGGTCCCGACTTCTTTGCTCATGTTCTCCCTCCTTCTGCTCCTCATTGGGACCTTGGGAGCTCAGTCCAGTGCTCCAGTGTGGGTCTGTCTCTGTCTCCATCCATCACCAGATGAAGGTTCTATGATGATATGCAAGATATTCGTCAGTATTGCTCTCGGATAGGGTCATTTCAGGTTCCCAATCCTCAGCTACCCAAGGAACTAACTGGGAACCTCATGTTGGGCACTTGGGAGCCCCTCTAGGGTCAAATCTCTTGCTCACCCTAAAGTGGTTCCCTTAACTAAGAATTGTGGTTCCGTGCTCCCCTATCCACCTTTCCTTTATCCCAATTCTCCTGATTCCCCAAATCCCCCCTCCTTCCCTTCTACCTTTTCTCTCCCCATCTCCCCTTACCCCCATCCCACCCCACCCCCAAAATCCTAATTTTCTCCCCGGCAATTGGGTCTACTTCCCTTAGCCAAGAGGATAACTATATGTTTTTCCTTGGGTTCACCTTCTTACTTAGCTTCTTTAGGTTCACCTATTGTAGACTCCGTGGCGCTAATTTATGGCTAGAAACCAATTATGAGCGAGTACATCCCATGTTCATCTTTTTGGGTCTGGGACACCTCACTCAGGATAGTGTTTTCTATTTCCATCCATTTGCCTGCAAAATTCGAGAAGTCATTGTTTTTTACCGCAGCGTAGTACTCTAGCGTGTATATATTCCATACTTTCTTCATCCATTCTTCCATTGAAGGGCATCTAGGTTGTTTCCAGGTTCTGGCTATTACAAATAATACAGCTATGAACATAGTTGAACAAATGCTTTTGTCATATGATAGAGCATCTCTTGCGTATATTCCCAGGAGTGGTATTGCTGGGTCCAGGGGTAAGTTGATCCCGAATTTCCTGAGAAACCGAAACACTGACTTCCACAGTGGTTGCACAAGATGGCATTCCCACCAGCAATGGATGAGGGTACCCGTTCCTCCACAGCCTCTCCAGCAAAGGTTATCCTTGGTGTTTTTGACTTTAGCCATTCTGACAGGTGTAAGATGATATCTCAAAGTTGTTTTGATTTGCATTTCCCTGATTGCTAAGGAAGTTGAGCACGACTTTAAGTGTCTTTTGGCCATTTGAACTTCCTCTGCTGAGAATTCTCTGTTCAGTTCAGTGCCCCATTTTTTAATTGGGTTAATTAGCATTTTAAAGTCTAGTTTCTTGAGTTCCTTATATATTTTGGAGATCAGACCTTTGTCTGTTGTGAGGTTGGTGAAGATCTTCTCCCAATCAGTAGGTTGCCTTTGTGTCTTATTGACTATGTCCTTTGCTTTACAGAAGCTTCTCAGTTTAAGTAGGTCCCAATTATTCAATGTTGCCCTTAATGTCTGTGCTGCTGGGGTTATACATAGGAAGCGATCTCCTGTGCCCAGCTCCTGTAGGGTACTTCCCACTTTCTCTTCTATCAGGTTCAGTGTGTTCGGGCTGATATTGAGGTCTTTAATCCATTTGGACTTGAGTTTTGTGCACGGTGATAGATAAGGGTCTATTTTCATTCTTCTACAAGATGACATCCAGTTGTGCCAGCACCATTTGTTGAAGATGCTTTCTTTCTTCCATTTTATACTTTTAGCTCCTTTATCGAAAATCAGGTGTTCATAGGTTTGTGGGATAAAATCCGGGTCTTCTATACGATTCCATTGGTCGACTTCTCTGTTTTTATGCCAGTACCACACTGTTTTCATTACTGTAGCTCTGTAATAGAGTTTGAAGTCAGGGATGGTAATGCCTCCAGAAGATCCTTTATTGTATAGGATTGTTTTGGCTATCCTGGGTTTTTTGTTTTTCCATATAAAGTTGATTATTGTCCTCTCCAGATCTGTGAAGAATTTTGATGGGATCTTGATGGGGATTGCATTGAATCTATAAATAGCCTTTGGTAGAATTGCCATTTTTACTATGTTGATCCTACCAATCCAAGAGCAAGGGAGGTCCATCCATTTTTTGGTATCCTCTTCAATTTCTTTCTTCAATGCCTTAAAGTTCTTGTCAAATAGATCTTTCACTTCCTTGGTTAGATGTACCCCAAGATATTTTATGCTGTTTTTGGCTATTGTGAATGGTGAAGCTTCTCTGATTTCCCTCTCTGCTTCCATATCCTTTGTGTATAAGAGGGCGACTGATTTTTTGGAGTTGATCTTGTATCCTGCCACATTACTAAAGCTGTTTATCAGCTGTAGGAGTTCTTTGGTGGAGTTTTTGGGGTCGCTTATGTACACTATCATATCATCTGCAAATAACGAAAGTTTAACTTCTTCCTTTCCAATTCGAATCCCCTTGATTCCATTATGTTGTCTTATTGCTATTGCTAGAACTTCAAGCACTATATTGAAGAGGTATGGGGAGAGTGGACAGCCTTGTCGTGTTCCTGAGTTAAGTGGGATGGCTTTGAGTTTCTCTCCGTTTAATTTGATGTTAGCTGTCGGCTTGCTGTATATAGCTTTTATTATATTTAGGTATGACCCTTGTATCCCTAATCTCTCCAAGACTTTTAACATAAATGGATGTTGAATTTTGTCAAATGCTTTTTCAGCATCTAATGAAATGATCATATGGTTTTTTTCTTTCAGTTTATTTATATGCTGGATTACATTGATAGATTTTCGTATGTTGAACCAGCCCTGCATCTCAGGAATGAAGCCTACTTGATCATAATGGATAATTTTTCGGATGTGTTCTTGGATTCGATTTGCCAGTATTTTGTTGAGGATTTTTGCGTCGATATTCATGAGTGAGATTGGCCTGTAGTTCTCTTTCCTGGTTGAGTCTTTGAGTGGTTTTGGTATCAGAGTAATTGTGGCTTCATAAAAGGAGTTTGGTAATGACCCTTCTGTTTCTATCTTGTGGAATACATTAAGGAGTATAGGTATTAGATCTTCTTGGAAGATCTGGTAGAATTCCGCATTGAAACCATCTGGTCCTGGGCTTTTTTTGGTAGGGAGGTTTTTGATAACCTCTTCTAATTCTTCGCGACTAACAGGTCTATTTAGATTGTTCACCAGGTCCTGATTTAACTTTGGTATATGATATTTATCTAAAAAAGTATCCATTTCCTTTACATTTTCCAATTTTGTGGCATATAGGCTTTTGTAGTAAGATCTAATGATTCTCTGAATTTCCTCTGTGTCTGTGGTTATGTCCCCCTTTTCATTTCTGATCATATTAATTTGCAAATTCTCTCTCTGCCGTTTGATTAGCTTGGATAGTGGTTTGTCAATCTTGTTGATTTTCTCCAGGAACCAGCTTTTTGTTTCATTGATTTTTTGTATTATTTTCTGTGTTTCTATTTTGTTGATTTCAGCCCTCATTTTGATTATTTCCAGTCTTCTACTCCTCCTAGGTGAGTCTGCTTCTTTTTTTTCTAGAGCTTTCAGGTGGGCTGTTAAGTCTCCAATGTGAGCTTTCTCTGTTTTCTTTAAGTGGGCACTTAGTGCTATGAACTTTCCTCTTAGGACTGCTTTCATAGTGTCCCATAAGTTTGAGTATGTTGTTTCTTTATTTTCATTGAATTCCAGGAAGACTTTAATTTCTTTCTTTATTTCTTCCTTAATCCAGCTATGGTTCAATAGTTGACTGTTCAGTTTCCATGACTTTGTATGCTTTCTGGGGGTAGCATTATTGTTGAATTCTAACTTTAATCCATGGTGATCTGATAAGACACAGGTGGTTACTAATATTTTTTTGTAACTGTGGATGTTTGCTTTGTTACCGACTATGTGGTCGATTTTCGAGAAGGTTCCATGAGCTGCAGAGAAGAAGGTATATTCTTTCCTATTTGGATGGAATGTTCTATAGATGTCTGTTAAGTCCAATTGATTCATTACCTCCACTAATTCTCTTATTTCTCTGTTAGGTTCCTTTCTGATTGACCTGTCCATTGGTGAGAGAGGAGTGTTGAAGTCTCCTACTATTAGTGTGTGCGGTTTGATGGCTGCCTTGAATTTTAGCAATGTTTCTTTTATGTACGTGGGTGCTTTTATATTAGGGGCATAGATGTTCAGGATTGAGACCTCATCCTGATGAACTGTTCCTGTTATGAGTATAAAATGCCCCTCTCCATCTCTTCTGATTGATTTAAGTTTAAAGTCAACTTTGTTAGAGATTAGTATGGCCACACCTGCCTGTTTCTTAGGTCCATTTGCTTGATAGGCCTTTTCCCAGCCCTTTACTCTGAGTAGGTGCCTGTCTTTGTGGTTGAGGTGTGTTTCTTGTAAACAGCAGAATGTTGGATCCTGTTTTCTTATCCAATCTCTTAGCCTGTGCCTTTTTATAGGTGAGTTGAGTCCATTGACATTAAGTGATATTAATGACCAGTGGTTGTTAACTCCGGTCATTTTTTTTTAGTCGTAGAGTTTGTGTGTTTCCCTTCTTTGTTTTGTGTTGGTGAAGGGTCTCTAGATGTCTGAGTTATTGTGGTCATTGTTGGACTCCTTGGTTAGTGATTTTCCTTCAATTACTTTCTGTAAGGCTGGATTTGTGGCTGCGTATTGTTTAAATTTGTTTTTATCCTGGAAAATTTTATTTTCTCCATTTATAGTGAATGAAATCTTGGCTGGGTATAGTAATCTGGGCTTGCACCCATGGTCTCTCAGTTTCTGCATTACATCTATCCAGGACCTTCTGGCTTTCATGGTTTCCATGGAGAAGTCAGGTGTAAGTCTGATAGGTTTACCTTTATAAGTAATTTGGCCTTTTTCCTTTGCAGCTCTTAATATTCTTTCCTTATTCTGTATGCTTTGTGTTTTGATAATTATATGGCGAGGGGATGTTTTTTTTTGATCCAGCCTATTCGGTGTTCTGTATGCTTCTTGCACCTTCATAGGAAAATCTTTCCTTAGGTTGGGAAAGTTTTCTTCTATAATTTTATTAAATAGATTTTCTGGACCATTGAGCTGCCCTTCTTCTCCTTCTTCTACTCCTATTATTCTTAGGTTTGGTCTCTTTATTGTGTCCCATATTTCCTGAATGTTTTGTGATGAGAGTTTGTTGGACTTGCTGTTTTCTTTGATCAGTGTGTTTATTTTCTCTATGGTATGTTCAGAATCCGAGAGTCTTTCTTCTATCTCTTGTATTCTGCTGGTTATGCTTGTTTCTGTAGTCTCTATTCGTTTACCTAGATTTTCCATGTCCAGACGGCCCTCTGTTTGTGTATTCTTCTTTGCCTCCATTTCAGTTTTCAGGTCTTGAACTGTTTCCATTATCTGTTTGATTGTTTTTCCTTGGTTTTCTAGGGTATCATTCACTGATTTATTCAATTCTTCAAACTTTCTGTTATATTTCTCATCCATTTCTATAAGGGCGTTTTTTACATGCTGTTTAAGGGTGTCAATCACTTTCATGAAGTCAATCTTTTCTCCTTCCTCTTGATTAAGGGGTTCTTGTCCTCCCGTTGTGGGGTCGCTTGTTTCTGGTAGCTTCATGTTGCTTTTCAGCTTGTTGGGCGAATTCTTGCCTTGACGTCGGCCCATCTCTTCTTCCAAATGCTCCCTATGGATCTTCTTTTACCGGATTAGGTCTCCTTGCCTACCAAACGCTGTCTCTCCCCAATGTTGGCTCTCCCAATGCTGCGTCTCCTGGCGCCGAAAGATCAGGCCTCCGTGCTGGTTGGGCAGCTCGCAGACAAAGCGCCTACCCCGCTTGGTGCAGGCAGGCCACAGAAACAAAGGAACTGCTGCCCCCCCCGGGAGCCCCGGGTACTCGGACTCAGCGCCCAGATAGGCTGGGCTGGGCGATGCCACGCGCCAAAAGAGGGCAGTGGGGGCGAAGTGGGGAGGGCTCTGGACGGAAGCTGGGTGGGCCAGGAAGAAAGAGGCAGCACCCGGGGAGTAGAGGCCCTGCAGAGAGCCCAAGCAGGACAGGGGGCCAAGAAACCCCCGAGCTCCCCGTCCCAGGCTGGCGCCGTGGGCCAGAAACTCACCCCAATGCTGGGTCTCCTGGCGCCGAAAGATCAGGCCTCCGTGCTGGTTGGGCAGCTCGCAGACAAAGCGCCTACCCCGCTTGGTGCAGGCAGGCCACAGAAACAAAGGAACTGCTGCCCGCCCGGGAGCCCCGGGTACTCGGACCCAGCGCCCAGATAGGCTGCGCTGGGCGATGCCACGCGCCAAAAGAGGGTAGTGGGGGTGAAGTGGGGAGGGCTCTGGACGGAAGCTGGGTGGGCCAGGAAGAAAGAGGCAGCACCCGGGGAGTAGAGGCCCTGCAGAGAGCCCAAGCAGGACAGGGGGCCAAGAAACCCCCGAGCTCCCCGTCCCAGGCTGGCGCCGTGGGCCAGAAACTCACCCCAATGCTGGGTCTCCTGGCGCCGAAAGATCAGGCCTCCGTGCTGGTTGGGCAGCCCGCAGACAAAGCGCCTACCCCGCTTGGTGCAGGCAGGCCACAGAAACAAAGGAACTGCTGCCCGCCCGGGAGCCCCGGGTACTCGGACCCAGCGCCCAGATAGGCTGCGCTGGGCGATGCTACGCGCCAAAAGAGGGCAGTGGGGGCGAAGTGGGGAGGGGTCTGGATGGAAGCTGGGTGGGCCAGGAAGAAAGAGGCAGCAGAGAGCCCAAGCAGGACAGGGGGCCAAGAGACCCCCGAGCTCCCCGTCCCAGGCTGGCGCCGTGGGCCAGAAACTCACCCCAATGCTGGGTCTCCTGGCGCCGAAAGATCAGGCCTCCGTGCTGGTTGGGCAGCCCGCAGACAAAGCGCCTACCCCGCTTGGTGCAGGCAGGCCACAGAAACAAAGGAACTGCTGCCCGCCCGGGAGCCCCGGGTACTCGGACCCAGCGCCCAGATAGGCTGCGCTGGGCGATGCTACGCGCCAAAAGAGGGCAGTGGGGGCGATGTGGGGAGGGGTCTGGACGGAAGCTGGGTGGGCCAGGAAGAAAGAGGCAGCAGAGAGCCCATGCAGGACAGGGGGCCAAGAAACCCCCGAGCTCCCCGTCCCAGGCTGGCGCCGTGGGCCAGAAACTCACCCCAATGCTGGGTCTCCTGGCGCCGAAAGATCAGGCCTCCGTGCTGGTTGGGCAGCCCGCAGACAAAGCGCCTACCCCGCTTGGTGCAGGCAGGCCACAGAAACAAAGGAACTGCTGCCCGCCCGGGAGCCCCGGGTACTCGGACCCAGCGCCCAGATAGGCTGCGCTGGGCGATGCTACGCGCCAAAAGAGGGCAGTGGGGGCGATGTGGGGAGGGGTCTGGACGGAAGCTGGGTGGGCCAGGAAGAAAGAGGCAGCAGAGAGCCCATGCAGGACAGGGGGCCAAGAAACCCCCGAGCTCCCCGTCCCAGGCTGGCGCCGTGGGCCAGAAACTCACCCCAATGCTGGGTCTCCTGGCGCCGAAAGATCAGGCCTCCGTGCTGGTTGGGCAGCCCGCAGACAAAGCGCCTACCCCGCTTGGTGCAGGCAGGCCACAGAAACAAAGGAACTGCTGCCCGCCCGGGAGCCCCGGGTACTCGGACCCAGCGCCCAAATAGGCTGGGCTGGGCGATGCCACGCGCCAAAAAAACAATCATTTTTCTTTAACAACTTTTTTTTTTACTTTTCCCATCTCTTTTTTTTTTAATTGAGAAAAGGAAAAAAAAACAAGTTTCCGCCTCCTCCCAGCCTCCCATTTCCCTCCCCCTCCTCCCAACCTTCTCCCCCTCCTCTCACCCTTCTCCCCCTACCCCTACACCTCTCCCCCTCCCTCTCCAGTCCAAAGAGCAGTCAGGGTTCCCTGCCCTGTGGAAAGTCCAAGGTCTTCCCTCCTCCGTCCATATCTAGGAAGGTGAACATCCAAACTGGCTAGGCTCCCACAAAGCCAGCACATTAAGTAGGATCAAAACCCTGTGCCATTGTCCTTGGCTTCTCATCAGCCCTCATTGTTCGCCATGTTCAGAGAGTCCGGTTTTATCCCATGCTTTTTCAGTCACAGTCCAGCTGGCCTTGGTGAGCTCCCAATAGATCAGCCCCACTGTCTCAGTGGGTGGGTGCACCCCTCGTGGTCCCTACTTCTTTGCTCATGTTCTCCCTCCTTCTGCTCCTCATTGGGACCTTGGGAGCTCAGTCCAGTGCTCCAGTGTGGGTCTCTGTCTCTATCTCCGTTCATCAACAGATTAAGGTTCTATGGTGATATGCAAGATATTCGTCAGTATTGCTATAGGCTAGGGTCATTTCAGGTTCCCTCTCCTCAGCTGCCCAAGGAACTATCTGGGGACATCGCCTTGGGCTCCTGGGAGCCACTCTAGGTTCAAGTCTCTTATT
The DNA here is from genome assembly GCF_018167655.1 of Microtus oregoni. Classification (NCBI taxonomy): domain Eukaryota; kingdom Metazoa; phylum Chordata; class Mammalia; order Rodentia; family Cricetidae; genus Microtus; species Microtus oregoni. The sequence continues at coordinate 8,443,197 of NW_024543873.1, forward strand.
TTTTTATTACTTAAAAAATACCAATTCAGGCCGCTTTGCAGACGCTGCTGTCCCCTCTCACCGCTTGCTGCAGCCATGGTCAACCCCACCATGTTCTTCGACATCGCGGCTGATGGCAAGCCCTTGGGCCGCGTCTCCTTCGAGCTGTTTGCAGACAAAGTTCCAAAGACAGCAGAAAACTTTCGTGCTCTGAGCACTGGAGAGAAAGGATTTGGATATAAGGGTTCTTCCTTTCACAGGATTATTCCAGGATTCATGTGCCAGGGTGGTGACTTCACACGGCACAATGGCACTGGAGGCAGATCCATCTACGGAGAAAAATTTGAGGATGAGAACTTCATCCTGAAGCATACAGGTCCTGGCATCTTGTCCATGGCAAATGCTGTACCAAACACAAACGGTTCCCAGTTTTTTATCTGCACCACCAAGACTGAGTGGCTGGATGGCAAACATGTGGTCTTTGGGAAGGTGAAAGAAGACATGAACATTGTGGAAGCCATGGAGCGTTTTGGGTCCAGGAATGTCAAGACCAGCAAGAAGATCACCATTTCCGACTGTGGACAACTCTAATTCTTTTGACTTGCGGGCTTCTTACCCACCAGACCATTCCTTCTGTAGCTCAGGAGAGCATCCCAGCCCCATCTGCCCGCAGTACCCTGTAATCTCTGCTCTCACTGAAGTTCTTTGTGTTCCATATTTTCCTCATTCCCCTTCAAATCTAGCTGGATTGCAGAGTTAAGTTTATGATTATGAATAAAAACTAAGTAAGAAAAAAAATACCATTTCAAATTTCCACTGTCTCCCTCCTCCTACTCTCTTGACTGTAACTTTTAAACATATATATTTTATATACATATATATGCCAGTGATACCATACAATTTTGAGTGACATATAGATGCCATATTCTTTTAACATGCTTCTGCCTACATCCATGTATCATAGCTTTTAAGTCTTCAGTAATGTAAAAAACAGGTCAAGTACAATCCTTTCTTCACTTCAGCCATGAAATACAATTAGAGGCTTCAGGGGAGACAGTCTATTTTATTTATCAATATTTCTACTACTGAAAATGATCTTGCTTATTTTTCTATTATTTGGGAATATTTGTATTTCTTCTTCATTCCTAGTACATTTTCTATGGTTATAGAAGTCTGTGCTCTCTTACTACTGGAAAAATATTGTAGCCTCTCAAATCTTTATTCATTTATATAGTTTCTCACATTTGTCATGAGAAATTGTCATGAGAACACAAAGAATAGAATTTAATTCAATATTTGGAATATGTTTTGTTGACAGGTATACACACATTTTGTTACAAACACCACATTTGTTGTTGTTTGGAGGCATCTTTTATGTTTTAAAGGGAAAAACACACAAAAATTAGCTATATCCATTAAGAAAAAGAGACCTACATTCTGAGCATAGTATCTTTTTTTCACCCGTGTCTGAACCCACTTTTTACACTTATCTCGTCAAGAAGAAATGAATACCCTTTATTTCTCATTTCAGAAGGATGACTCACCTTAGTTACCAAGTATTTTGGCCAATGTTTATTTGCTCTTTACATCTGAGTTTTGAAATAGGAAACATCCAAGTAAATAAGGTAAGAGATATAAAGTCATTTACCACATACACATATATAAACCTGTTTCCTGGAGAGTTTTGATGGTTCTTTCAATTTATTTTGATCTATTCTCTAGAAAGCATTATACAGTATACTCGGGTAAAATTTCTATTAAATATATATTTTATTTCTTATGGTGATTGTTGCTTTATATTATTATTATATTATATATATTATACTTTATATTATTATTATATTTATTATTACTTATTTGGGGATTTTTTGAGACAAGTCTCACTATTTAGTTCCAAATGTCCTGGAGCATGCTATATAGACCAGGTTAACTTCAAACTCACTGAGATCTGCCTGCCTCTACTTCCCTCCTAATTGTTGGGGTTAAAGGCATGAGCCACCATGTCTATATGTTGTAATTTAACATGTATTCTTAGCTAGAAGGAAAAAAATACTTGTGCACAGCTAAGACTTTTTGCTTTTGATTTTTAACAGTCCTCTGACCAATATTTTACTGCCTTATTAAATCACGAAAAATGGTGATTGACAGTAAGGAATATATTACAGTTGATAGATACTAATGTGGAGATAAAAGTGAAATGTCTTGAACTGGGATAACAAAATATAAAATTTATAAAGCACACACACAATCTTTGATACTTCATAATACTCTGTAATTTGGCAAGATAGTTTTAACATTTTCAATTTATTAATAGGGAACTGAAAGTCCTGTTGTGGCAATAGCTCTAAAGTCTAGCAAACTTGGTTTCTAATTTCACTTCCATTATTGACTGGGTATATGATTTAAGTAAATCATTAATTTTAGTATACATGTGGCAAAGTTCTTAATGTGATTAAATAAATAATCTAATAAAACAATTATAAAAATTATTGTGGTGGGGATTAGAGAGATGTCTCAATGGTAAAAAAGCACTTACTGCTTTTGCCATGGACCCAGGTTCAGTTACCAGCACTCAATAGTGTCTCACAACCATCTCTCAACTCCAGTTTCAGGTTATCCAATTTCTCTTCTGGCCTTTGCAGGTACCAGTCACTCATATGGTACACAGACACACATGCAAACAAAACTACCATGTAACATGAACGGGGGCCTGCTTGTTTGTGTTTTCTGCCCTACCCAGTTCCCCACAACTGTTAGGGGGCCTGCTTGTTGTTGGGTTTTTTGTGCCACCTGGTAGCCCACAACTGTTTAGCCCCAAAGAAAATCACACATAGGTTTCCATTATTATAAGCTGACTGGCCCATTAGCTCTAGCCTCTCACTTGCTAACTCTCACATCTTGATTAACCCATTTTTCTGATCTATGTTAGCCATGTGGCTGAGTACCTTTTTCAGTGGGGCAGATCACATCCTGCTGCTTCAGTGGTCTGGGCAGGAGTGAGAGGAATCAACTTCCTCCTTCCCAGAATTCTCTTGTTCTCATTACATCATTTCTACTTCCTGTCTGGTTTTCCCTCCTATACTTCCTGCCTGGCCAATCAGCGTTTATTTAAAACATGATTGACAGAAGACAGACAATTCTCCCGCACCACTACCATGTACACAATGAAAAAAATCCATAAAAAAAGTACATTTGAATGTTTGCCCCTCTAAGACCTATGATCTGATTAACCTTTTGTAAGTGGCTTGGTTTCCAATACTGTGATACATTTGCAAAGCACTTCCTGTAACCAAGGCGCAGAGAACACCCCCAGATGAGGAAGTGGGATGACAGTAAGAGCCAGAGGGCTAGGGTGAATTTTGCTGTAAGACAGGGATGCTTCATCCATGATATCATGACAACATAGCTGCCTAAGTAAAACATGAAGAAGTTTAACTACCAGACCTCATTCCTAGACAAAGAACTATAGACTGCTAAATAATGCTGAGAATAGAAGAAATAGTCTACCCCAGGAGTGAGTTCCCTAATTTCAATGCCAAGTGGTCATGTTTGAAAAATAAGAATGGAGAAATATTTCAGGGGCGAGGGGTTACATGGAAGAAGTTGAGACTGAAAAACAAAGGAGAAAATGAAGAACTGTAATCACATTTTATTTTTTTAAGTTAAAAATGTGATATTATACCTAACCAATCAATACTAGATGTTTTGAAGATTATATTTTGTTTTGTTTTGACAAATCAACTTACACAGTATGAACAATGATGAATTCAAATCTGGTTTAGAATATTTCTCTTTAGATTAATTTATACTGCTTTAAGGTTCTTTTTTGAGCAAAATTTGCTTAGAAGTAGCTTCTGAGTGATTAATTTTCAGGGGTCAGACTTATTTGTGCTCTTACCTATTTCCTCGGTAGGTTAAGTGTAAACAATATTGAATACCACCAAGAATATCTCAGCCTTGCTTTCTTAAGATTTTCTACAGGGATGTTCAGTGCTGGTTATACTGTAGCTGTATGTATTCTTTACAGTTTCCCTCAGCCAAATTTGTTAAAAGGTATTGCCGAATTCAGAGTCATAGCCACAGGATTTAATTATAGAAAATAATGTGTTGAAAGTTTGCTATTACCACCATCTTAACCTGGTACACATAAGCCTATATGGTGTGAGTTTATATTTGATAGTTTTGTCTTATATAACATACCAACTAGGAAGTATTAGCATTCCTTGGAACACCCTGCCATAGAGAAATCTATTCAACAATCTCAGATTGACAAAATCCAGAGGAGATTAACCATATGCTGAATAATATGTGTGAGAAAGACATTTAGTGGGAAGAAAAAAATTAATATCTGCCTCTTTGGAGTGATTTTGAGTGTCAGAATATTTCCATATTGATCTATATGAAAATAACACCAATCTCTAACACAGCATATACAGCAGGGCATAGTTTGGGCTGGTAGATTTCTATTTATGTCTAAAATACCTTGTTTGTGTCTACCCTCATGACACACAATGGTTCTGAAACATCATCCTTTTCTCTAATGAATAAAAGTAAAATTCTCACAAAATAACAATCATTCAAGGTGAATCCAAGGAGCATCCATCACAGCACTTTGAGTATTTCTCTACTGAAAATATCTTCAGACATCCAAGTCCATATTTAACAATTCTATCATTCTTCCAACAAGGAAATCAATGTAGTTCAGTCTTAATATGCAATTACAGGCAGATCAGATAATTTTCTTTGTTTGTTTTGTGAGACAGGGATTCTCCGTAGCTTTGGGGCCTGTTCTGGAACTAACTCTTGTAGATCAGGCTGGCCTCATACTCACAGAGATCCACCTGTCTCTGCTTCCCAAGTGCTGGGATTAAAGGCATGTGCCACCACCACCAGATTCAGATAATTTTAAGAATCACTGAAATTTATCTTGTAGTTCCTCTTTATTACCATAAGGGTCTATGTTATCAATCAGCAAGAATGGGTCAGACATATTTGAACTATTTATGAAAATATTAAATGTAAATTTAAAGTATTCATATTATTTGTACAATTATCACAAAATAAGCAAACCATTCAGTTAAAAAGGAGTAAAAAACATATCCCCAAAAATGTGTTGACAAATAATCGTTGGGTTACATCCTAAACTTATTAAACTGTCAGTACTGAATTATCAGTAAATCAAGAATGATGTTAATGAGCATCTGTGCTTCAGCTTTCAATGCCATTTGGCAAACAGTAGCACAAAACAAAAATGATAATTAGCAATAAAGGTGTGTTTATTCGTTTGTGTGATTGACAGAGGCTGCATGTCTCTTTTGCACACTATGTTTTTCTTTAGAAAACTGTCAAACAATGTATGAAAAACCAGTTCTCTCTCTTTTGAACAGAGCTACATGAACTTGAAGTGCCACTGGAAGAAAAACAATTCAGGTAGGAGAAAGAGAGAGAGAGAGAGAGAGAGAGAGAGAGAGAGAGAGAGAGCCTTTTAAAGAAGTGAGTAAATTTGAGTGGCAATCACAACATTTTACAAGGGCTTTCCTTCCCATAATCCATCTTTCCTACTGAAACCTATATGATCTTTTCGAGCACAAATTCAGTCAAGATATTCTCCTGATGAAAACTTTTCAATATATTAGTATAAGTTTCTACTACGTTCTACGAGTCATCTTATTATCAGAGCTTGCCTACTTCCTAAACTTCTTTAGGTATCTATCATCTGGTAGTCTATACTGCTATAATGAAAATTAAGATTCAAGAAAGAGAAGGAATGAGGAATGTTCACTAGCTTCTGGAGAAAGTACACATTGTCAATCAAATTCGGGAGTAATATGGCAATAGGTAGCAAAGTAGACAATGTTCTGAAGCTGTAACTCTCTCATCCAGGTCTGGGTATTATGTTGAAAATGTTCACATACAAGCATCCATTGAAGTACATCCTAGTATGTTTATTGTGGTGTTACAACAGTGAAAATTAGAGCAAGAACAAAAATTCTTTCAAAAGCAATAGGGTTAAAAATAAATTATGAATTATCCACATAATGAGGAAAATAGGGAATGGCAAAGGGTTATGGCATAGTACATGGGCAAATACGGAAACACAAATGTTGAATTAAGAATATATAAGCGAATCTTCTCTTTAAAATAGATAAAAATTAACACAGAGATTCACAGCTGGTTAAGTGAAGAAAATGAAAGACTGAAGAACACTAAGCTTTAAATGGTACATCTATATTTGACTCCCTCTCCTCTCAAGCGCAGGGCACATTGCAGAAATGGATGTGGACGGACTGTAAGTGCGGGAATCAGCAGATAACAAGGAACCAGTGTTTACAGACTGTGGGGATTTGAATGAAAATGACTCCCATGAGCTCAAAGGGAGTGGCTCTATTAGGAGGTGTGGCCTTGGTGAAGTAGATGTGGCCTTATTGGAGGAAGTGTCACTGGGAGATGGGCTTTGAGGTTTCAGAAGCTCAAGCCTGGCCCTATGGTTCTCTTTCTTCCTGGTGTTCGCTGATCCAAATGTTGAACTCTCAACTTCTTCTCCAACCCCAGGTCTGCCTGTGTGCTGCTATGCTTTCTGGCATGATGACAACAGACTAAACCTCTGACCTGTAAGAAAGCTCTAAATAAATGTTTTCTATTATAAGAGTAGCTGTGGTCATGCTGCCTCTTCATATGAGAAAAGCTCTAGCTAAAACACAGACACAGCAGGACATCTGTACATATGAATTTACCAAAGTTGTGCTGGACCTGGGCCAGCCCAAATTGCCATACATACAGCAGAAGAGGCTACAATGTCCCACACTTAGCTGAGGAGCTAATAGCAATTGATAACTGCCAACAGAGTGAGGTTTGCTTAAGTGTGTGGCCTTGGGTATGTTGACCACATTCCAGTGGAAAGCCACACACATCCAAGAGCATAGATGAAGTATGAAATGGACTCAATGTTTTTATTTGTATGTTTGGTTGGTTTTCAAATCACACAATATAAGGTTATGAAGAAAGAGTGGATGACTCTGGGAAGAGTTGCGGTGAATGTGACCAAAGTAGATATGAAATTGTCAACCTAATAAATAATTTGCAAAAAGAAAACTAATGTGTCACCAAATGGAAACTAGAATGTGATGTCATATGTAAAATTTTAAAATCAATGAAAATATTGTGTATTATATATGGGCACTTAAATATATGCAAATAAATTCAAAGGAAGGATTAACGCACATTTAGGAGAGAATTTTCTTTTAGAGAGCAAAATGAGGAAATGACAAGGGAGATAATATATATATATATATATATATATATATATATATGTCAACATTTCTCAAGTATAATACATTGGATTTAACTTGTGCACTGCCTATTTTCTGACAAAATCTTAAATGTAAAAGTGAGGATTTTTAATGAACAATTGTAACATTCACTACCTGATTTAATAATTTTGGACAATTTATTAATGTAAACAAGAGAAACACTTTTCTCACAGCTCTGATAACTGGAAAGCCAAATCTAGGTTATTTCAGTTTTGGTGCCTGGTTCCTGCTTACATGATGGTGCTTTTTTGTCACATTCTCTGGGAGAGATGAACATCGTGTCCTCGCATTGCAAAAGAGACACATTGACAAAATAGGGACTAATGCCAGTTTCATCCAGACCTTATAGAATGATCATAGTCTTCTTTATAAGGAGTATAGCCCCATGAGTAATCACCCCCTGAACATTCCCACTCTTAGCAGTATACACTGGTGTCTACATTTCAACACATGTCTTTTATAGTACACATTAAGAACACAGAATAACAAACACACTACTTTTCAATATTTTATTTTTTTGTAGTTGAATTTATTTGAAATTTTTCAATCAGAAAATTTGCATACATCCAACTTTGGCAAAAGATACAAACACGGAAACAAAAAGTCAAGGTATGCATGCTGTGCTTCTTTACACTTTTGCCCTTTTCCCCACACCTTATTTATTCATTTATTTATTTATCCATTCAAAATTTTACACTTCCTCCCCTCCTCCCATTACCCTCCCGCTCCTCCACTCCCCCTCCTCCCTCCCCCTCCCTCTTAAAGAGAGGGCAGGGAATCCTGCCCTGTGGGAAGTCCTAGGCTCTCCCCTCTACTTCCAGGCCTAGGACTTTTTGCATCCAAATAGACCAGGGTCCCAAAAAAACCAGTCCATGCAGTAGAAACAAGTTCCAGGGCCCTTATCAATGGCTTCTCAGTCCACCCCCATTGTCAGTCACAATCAGAGAGTCCGGTTTGATCACATACTCATTCAGACCCGGTTCAGCTGGATTTGGTGAACTCCCATTAGAACAGGCATACTGTCTCAGTGGGTGGACCAACCCCTCGCAGTCCAGACTTCCTTGCTCATCTTCTCCCTCCTTCTGTTCTTCAACTGGACCTTGGGAGCTCAGTCTGTTGCTCTGTAGAGGGTCTCTATCTAAAGGTTATACTACAAAATAAATCGTTCCTTTTCCTGGGAGCTTAGTCTGTGAGATTTCCTGAACAATGAAATATAGGCAAACACTGTAACCATGTGATATAATGCTAAGCAGTTTGTTAACATAGACATCTAGGTATAGATATTTAGGCAATTGGGTATTGTAGTTTACTCTGTTACTGAATATGGACTGGGGGTAACGTAATTAAAACTGGTTGATTTTATTTCCCACAAGGATGCTTTGAAACTTTTTCCTTTATATCATAATGTGATGAGTATTGACACAATGCTGTAAAAAACCACTTGCATTAGTAAAGTAGTCTAATGCTAGTAGGGGTGTACTTGTGCTTAATGTTTCTTGGAAATTAAACTTCCACATACTGAGACAAAATGAATTGAAACATTTATCTGGAAACATAGTCCAAAGTCACTTGAAGAGCTTAAATATCTAATCAAAAATGATCTGGTACATAATTAAATGCAATCACAGGAGCATCAATTTATATTATCGCAACTTTGGAGGCTGGAGGGTATGTGATCAAAGTGCCAGCAGGTCTGGTTGTTTAGTGACAGGTACCATCTGCTTCTAAGATGGTACCTTGTTATGTCCACCAGGGGTGAGCAATGTTGTTTTCTCATGTAGCAGATGGTGGAAGGACAAAAATGACAAACTTTCTCTGGAAAGCCCTTGTATGAACCATCTAATTCATCCATGAGTTCTTTACCTTCATGGCTTAATTTTCTGTAGGTCAAACCTCACAACATTATTATGCTAATGACCAAGTATTTTTGTTTGTTTGACTTTTTAATTATGAAGAAATTGTTTAATTAAAAAAGTTCAAGGTCAGATGGGTTCAGGACAGAATACTGTCAAACCTTGGAAGAAAAATAACTGTACTGCTCCTCAAAATATTCCACAAATCAGTAAAGGAAGGAACTTTTCCTAGTTAATTTTATAAAATCAGTACTAATATGACAGGAAAACAAGACACAAATTTAACAATATAACATAATTATAGGACATTCTCTCCAATGAACATGTGTGCAAAATTTTCAATACAATATTTGCAAACTGAATGTAAGTGCACACTATGAAGATTATCCACGCTGATGAACTTGGCTTCATACCAGAGACTCAGGAGTGGTTCAACAGTCATAAATCAATAAATGTAATCTACCACATAGATTCAAGAACAGAAGACATATGATCACATCATTATACCCAGAAGGGGAATTTGACAAAATCCAACATTCTCTTCATGATAAAAGTCCTAGAAAGTCTAGGACTATAAGGGAGATTACTCAACATAGTAAAGGTTTTATAATATAGGGCAAAACATTTAAATCATAATGCCATATAATGGAATTCTATAAGACAAGAAGTAATTAAACTAAATCTACAAAAATGCAAATACAAGGATAAATGGAATATACTTAATATTTATGTATTTAGGCTATATCTGCATTATGTAACACCATTTAAGAAGAAAGAGGCCATGAATTCTAAGGCACTAAGACAGCTATGTGGGAGAATTTGGAGGAAAAAAAAGGAAGGTGAAATGATATAATTTCATGGCAATTTCAAAAATAAAAATCTAAAAAACACTGTAGAAGGAAATATGAAGGATAATTGTCTTTATAGAAGTCTAAGATATAAAGTATCCAATTATAAATTTTAATGACTATATTTGCATATTGTAAAATATGAAAGAGCATTGACAAGGTCAATATATAATTCTCTATATTAGATTTCTTTCTGAACAAAAAGGGAAATATAAGTTGCAACAGAGAGGGAACTTCAAAGAAATTGATAATGCTTTAGTGTTTATTACTATTGTTTTATATATTATATTTATTTTATATATATTATTTAAAATATGAATATATTTTCCTGTCCATACACATTATATTTTGTAATAAAATAATAATTTAAAATGCTTCTTGGAATAATGTACTATCTCTTCTTTATGACTATCAGAAGTTTACTGATCTAAACCATTACCTGTGGTCTAGTTGTCCTCTTTTACTTGGGGTTTGTGTTTTGTCCTTACTTTGAATGCCACTGAAGAATTGCAGCACACGTATGGAGTGTCTGAATGACATGTCTTTTGATAATTAGCTCATCTCTTGAAGGTAAAATTATCTTATTAAGTGTTTATTTTCTATGCAAATTAAAACAACTTTGAGATTCCATTTCATTTCAATCAGAATACCTATCATCAAGAAAATAAACACTAGGAAATACTGAAGGATGTTGGGGAAAGGGAAACTTCTATTCACTTCTGGTGGAAACATAAACTCGTAAAGCCACTGGAAATGAACATGCATGTTTCTTATAAGATAAAAATAGACGATATATAGGTGACTGAATATTGTAGTTTCCTATTGATCCAGATATATCACTCCTGAGCATATATTCAACACACTCTCTATTTTACAACACAGATACTTGGTTATCCATTTCTATTGCTGCATTAGTCACCATATCAAAAAAATGGAATGAGGCTAGCTAGGCATATATCTACAGATTAATGTATACACAAAAAACATTAAATGATAAAGAAAATGAATTACAAAATTTGAGGGAAAATGGATGGCTCTGTACAATATTACATTAAGTAAAATAACTCAGATTAAGAAAGACAAATACTGTATATTTCTGATATAGAAATCGTAGCTTTCCATGTTGAAGTATAAGCACATATGTAGATTTGAGTGTAGGAACAGACTATGATGCTATAAAGAAGACCGCCAAGAAAAAAAGGAAGTGGAAAGAGGAGAGAAGGAAGTGGAATGACAATTTAATACATGCCACATGAAAACAGAAAGGAGACTCCTGGGAGAAAGGCACTAGAGTAGGCAGAGGTATGGGACACATGAATTGGGAAAGGTAATTAGTTAAAACAAATTTTCCTTAAAAATATAATAAAATATAAAAATAAAATAAAAATAAACATAATAAATGCTAAATGATATAGATAGTATGGTTATTTAATGAATAAAATCTAAAATTATGTATATACAAATATCAAATGCATATATACAAACAAACAAATAACTAAAACCTCAGCAACCAGGGAACACAGGACATGCTGGGAATAAATAAATATTAGGAAAGCATAGGATATTAATCATTTAGAAGTTGAAAGACTAAAAACACCTAAAGTGTAAAACAAGCAAGGTACTCTCCTGCATCTATTTTTTGTTAGTTGTGGAATACCCACACAAATATTCAGACAGAAAAAAACACCATCATTTATTCAATAGTAAAGTTGACTCCAGAGTTTCAGACAATAGTAAAGTTGACTCTAGATTTTCAGACAGAGGGCCCAGTATCCAACTATTTCTGATGTAGAGAAACACAGAACGAGTAGATTCAGTTCTGGCATACATGCTGGCATGAAAAGCATTCACCATCAAAGGGCCAAGCTTGATAGAAGCAAATTCAGTTGTTTTAATTTCCACACAGCTGGTTTAAAATTGTTTGCTTGTAAGGATGCCATGAGCCTTTCAACTAAATATGTGCCTTCATAATTGTATGACAAAGGTATAAAGTCATGAAGATACACTATTAAATAATTCAAGCTAACTCACTCAGATTTTAGAATTCAGTCCCTGGCACACAGTAGGCCCTAACTAAATGTTTGGCAAATGTTATAAACATGAGCAAATTAGAAGAGATTGATGAGCTTCCCAATAGTACATTAACTTGAATGCACAATTTTTCAAGATGAAAGAAAACTGAATGAAAGAAAATACATCTCTTTGGCTGCCATGTGCATAATAATGGCACAGTGTTTTATGGAAATTATTCAGACTGTTTACTTCACATTTGACCTGATATAGACAGATGAGTAAGACTTTGGATACTGGTTCCTCTAGTTCTGTGTTCTAAATTTTTATTGACCTATGGTCATTATCCAAAACATTGGGATTCTGACAGATCAGGAAGTGGTTTTCATAAACCACATCACTCAGAATTCTCTCAAGAATCTCTTCCCTTTCATTGATAACAGAAGACCAAGTATTTGAATGCAAGGTGTATATTTGTAAATACACTGTGGAACAGCTTCTCAAAGAAAATGTAGATACTGGGAACTGAATCAGGTCCTCTGTAAGAACAACAAGTAGTCTTAACTTCAGAGCGATCTCTCCAGCCCCTAAGCAGCCATAACAGTGGTTATGTAAGGAGTCACACACAATGATGTGACCAAGAGGGAGTTTTCTTAATTAGTGACTGACAGGAGAAGACCCATCACATCCATATGGTGATGCCACATATTTTTCTACTCGGGATATGTTTTACTACATTTCTTTGTTTATTATCATTATTATTATTATTATTATTATTATTATTTATTTGTGTGTGTGTAAAAAAAAACATTATCCCACAGCAGCCCTTCACTATATAATTGAACTATTTTGGGTACCTGACCTTTTGTCTACTCTCCTTGGTTCTCTTGGATGCTGTACCTGTTTTCCCTCTCTTTGCTCTACATCCCATTACCCATTATCTTCACATGGGACATCTCAGTCTGGTCATGTCCCCTCGAGACTCCCACACATGTCCCTGCCTCTGCCAATGCTCTCTATAATATCTGTAATAGCCCTTCTTCATCATGCTTAGGTCCCGTCATTCTCCTTCCATTTTTATTTCTTCTTTTCCCTTCATCTGGCAGTGAAACCTGGGACCAGTCGAGTTCTTTCCCTTTTTATTTTATTTATTTATTTTTATTTATCTGGTGCTGACACCCCAGAAAGGCATAAATGAGCTTCCTGTTCGGGAACTCAGCCATTCTTAGCCAAGCATCTGCTCTGACTCTCCTCAGTATGTGCGGATCATTTGGTTCTGCTGGCTTGTGCCACCCACAACATTAGATTTCACAACCTAGGGTCTCATCCTTCAGCTACTGCTCACCTCTGCCAGTTTTCTAACTGCTGCTCTCATCTCTCTGGTGTCTGGCCGGCTATGTCCTCCAGGTGGACACTCTATACTCTATCCACGTCTCTATGGCTCCTTCAGTTGGCTACTGCTCTGGCCTTCTTCACTCATGGGGACATCTCCCTTTGCTCCTGCTCTCTCCCCTCCTCTTCTTACTGCGTAAGTGTTACTCCAAGCTGCCTGTTTTGTTTACTGTTACTACAAATCCACCATTCTATACCAGGAAGTTCTTCTTATGTCCACTGGGCTCCAATAACAGGGACAAGGGACTCCTTTTCTCTGTGACTTGGAACACTTTTGTCTCTGACAGGCTTCCCGTTACACTTGGAATGCCCTGGATTAAAACTCATGTCACTAAGAATTTTTATTTATTTATTTATTTATTATGTATACGATATTCTGTCTGTGTATATGTCTGCAGGCCAGAAGAGGGCACCAGACCTCATTCCAGATGGTTGTGAGCCACCAAGTGGTTGCCGGGAATTGAACTCAGGACCTTTGGAAGAGCAGGCAGTGCTCTTAACCACTGAGCCATCTCTCCAGCCCCCTCATTAAGAATTTTATCCATGTCAGTTACTAGCATTTATGGGCTCTGGCCTGCTACCCCCACCTGGGTCTCTCTCCTACTGGCTCCCTTTCCCCTGCCTCCCCCACCCCTTCTCCTCTCCCCACATGCCACAGCTCAGTCTGGACACACACTCTGAACTCTTCCAGATGTCCCTGCCTCTGGATATGCTTTCCCACATATCTATTATAGACTTTGTCCTCCACTTTACCTAGGTGCAAGTCAGGGTCCTGCTCTGTTATGTCTTCTTTCATTCCATATTAACAATACATTTATAAATAGGTAAACATACATTCAACACCTCTAATTCTGGTATCCTTTAGGTAGGATTTCTCTGTGGACTCTTTCTTGGATTATGACATATAAAGGATTGAAATCATTGTAGCTAGGGGTGCCATGATCCTACACTATTTGAAACACTAAAAACTAAGCATAGATTCTATCATTACAGGGGTAACCTGGGTATGAGGATAGTTCACAGGGTGAACCCAGCACTCATAATGCTGATGTAAATTGGTTAAACAGAGGCTGATGAAAATGGGGGAAGCATAGAGTCCAAATGCCCTGTCCTCCTCCTGCTATTTGAAGAGCCTGGTAAAGCCACACAGATTAGGGCACCCAGCATTATGACTGTCTGAAGCACAGTGGTGCATCTGCCTGAAAATGCTGCTCACATCCTCCAGAGTGGATTACTATAGAGAAAAGGAAAGACATGAGACATCTGGACACTTTTCCAGGGACTATTCTGCAGTACTGGGGTGGAAACCAGGGCCTCCCACATTCTAGGCTAGCACTGGACCCTGTACCAGCCCTTTAGCCCCTCACAGAATTAGGGCAGTGAGACAGCAGGTTCTTCTGTGCAGTATAAAATATAAGGGCAGCTAACACCCCATAGTGTGTTTTCTGATTATACACTGATTACTCTACTGAACAAATCCCTCTTCCCTCTCATTGTAGAGATGGTTCAAGAAGAGGACAGAGCAGCTCTGGAGAGGGCAGAATCTGTCAGAGCTTAGCAGTGCTCCTCCTGGGTCCCACTCCACCTCTCTGAAGACAGTGCACAAGGGATAGTGTGCCACCCTTGACCTGGAGTCACTTGCGGTCACATTTGTTCTTCCACTCACGTTACTCCATCTTTCCTCTCTAAGAACTTGTACTAGAAATAAATACCTTGTAGTTCATTTGCTTCATGTGTCGTCTGCATAAGTATGGTATGTGTGCCGTTTATCCATGACATTTGTGCAGGGAATGCCATTTAAAACAAATGACAAGTTCTCCTTCTGTAGGGTGACATCGCTGAGTGAGCATCAGTAGGCCTTTTATATCATACGCCCCTGTTAAGTGGTGTAGCATGTTTACATTGATCCATACATTCCTTTATGTCTTCTATCATGATCCTTACCCTGACCACGTTGCACCAGAGATGAGCAAGAGGAATATGGAAAATCTCTAGGGAGACAGTGCTAATCCAGAAAGAGCTGGTTCTGGCCATACCTGGGATTTCATACCCACCATGAAGTCAGAGAAACTTTCCAAGAGGCTACTCCCATGAGTCTCAGGAAACAACAAAGTGTATTAATTTAGGCAGCTCCCAGATTTGTTTACGGTTCTCCATTTCTGTGGAGACTACACGGCATTAGCAGCCATTCTGCCAGAGGTCCTGCTGCTTCAAAAGGAACAGAAGAACCAACCCACCCAGCCCAGAAGGAGGCTCCTTTTTCTTGGCTCCTACTCCTAGCCCAATTTTCTCCCTGAGAGGAGCTGGCTTGACATTTTAAAAGGTATATTTGCAAATTATACAGTTCTTGATGTTTCAGAAACAAATTAATATTTAAACTAATTTTCCATCCTTGTAATTTCTTAAACAGTTCCCTACTAAGTTTTGACGTCACTCAGAATTTCAAGAAACACCCAGAGCACAGCATTATTGTGCGCAGTCTGCTGGCTCTCGGTGGCAAGCACACCACTGTGTCATTTTCTATGGTTTCCGATGGTGCAGAGGGACATGTAATGGAAGCTGGATGTCATTTTCTTAATGCTGCCATGAGGACCTGCCTCTAGCAGCTCAGGGGATTGAAGGAGAGTCATGGAGTTGGTGAATAAATCACTCAATTTGACTTTTCTATCTGAGAAAGTAAAGCTTAATTCTCTGGAGCCAACGAGAGGGGCTAAACTTAACTTTGTGTTGGCAAAAAAGGAAAACACACACACAGACACACACCTAGGGTCTTTCTATCATCTTTTGTCTCTGTTCTCTTTATTTTTCCCTTAGAGCTTCTATGTCCCAACAAAATCTTCCAGGCAATACAAAATTATAATGTGGTTACATTTTATTTTTTCAAGTGAATAAATATAATGAATAATGGTAAATATGTTTCCCATTTCCCTTACATAATTGAGCATCCTATATACTAGTGATGAAAAACAAATTATGTCAGTAAGCCACATGCATTCCTATCCAAGCAACTTGTTATAGATTAACAGTGTAAGCAAGCAAGGTATTTTTCTCAGCCAGATGTTTTGCTGGCAGGCTGCATTTTGCAGTTAAAAAGAAAGGATCAATCACTTTATTATTTATCTCAAAGGGTAATCTTATAAGCAATCTTAAAATAATCATAAGCCTAAACTTTTGTACACAAAAGACAATCAGTCATCTCTATTTTAAATCCTCGAAGTGCATACCCACTTGTCAACTGATTTTTATAGCAGAAAACTGAGGGCAGAAAGAACATAAGGAATGAATCACCATCTTTGATTGCAAACCTCTCCTAACAAAGAAAGGCACGTAAGCCAGAAGTAGACAGTTTCCTATTTGTTTCTGCTTCCTGACCTCGATGAGTCCCTCGCTCAGCTATTAAACATATGTTTTCTAAAATTTAAATAGATCCCCAAGATTGTCTGCCTCAAAGTCATTAACAGAAGCATCTTTCCGTAACCTTAAGTCATATTTAAAGCTTTGTTTCAGATATGATGCACACTGAAACCTTTGACAACATCTCCCAACATCAAGATTAAAAGAACTTGAGCTATCTGAGATTCTGGGACTCAAGAGTTTTCCTTAATCATTAACCTAGGCCACAGTCTATATGACTCCTCAAGAGAAACTAGCTGTGTGACATTTTCTTGTTCTTCTTTTCTATCCTCAGCAGCCCCTGCTTTATCAGGGGTGGGGGCAAACCATGTCTTGCTTTTACCTATATTAGTTTTCCCACTAAGCTAACCTCTATCACAATCCCTTACTATATTTATTAAAGATCCTCAATCTTGAATACTATTTAAACCAACACAATTATTGTATAAATCATTGCTTCAGTTAAACAGTGCAGCTTAGGAGGAAATCATCTTCATAATAATCCACAGGTTAAAATGCCCAATAGGACAAGATATTTCCATGACATGATCACACTACATTAAACTCAGTGGGGATTCCCACACCCATTCACACCATGCAAGATATCAGAGAAAAATGGCAGCAGCAAGCATGTAAAGACAGCAGTAGCCAGAGACAGTCTGGGGCCAAAGCCCTCAGAGACCTAGCCTAAATGAGATTCACCCATGAGAGATTTGGTTCCTGATGGTCTGACCTCCCAAACTTCAATTGCCACGTGCTGCTCCTCTGACATGGCCTTCGACATTTTCCCTTCTCTCATAGCACACCAAAACCTGTGACATCTCCCAACATCAAGGTTAAAAGAACTTGAGCTATCTGGGCTTCTCAAATAGTTAAATTGATTATGCAGTGGGCATGCCCACCTGTGCAGAGCTGGAATTACTGAGCAGCTGCTCCGTCAGACTCATGCTCCTGCCACTTATATTAACTACTCTGCAAAGAGCCGCCCCTCCTCATCTCTCTCTCATCATGCACAAGACTCAACTCCAAACAGATCAAAGCCCTCAACAAAAGACCTGATGCCCTGATCCTGATAAGGGAGAAAGTGAGAAATGTGGTTCAACATACCAGCACAAGAAAGGACTTCCTGAGCAGGCCTTGCTGGTGTGGGCATTAAGACCAACAACTGGCCAATAGAACCTCATGAAAGTAAAAGGCTTTAGCACAGTGGAAGAAAAACATCCTTCTGGTAAAGAGGCAGGATATAGAATGGGAAGAAAATCTTTGCCAAATATATAGCTGACAAAATCTATATATCTAAAAAACCTAAACACCAAGAATAAAATCCAGTTTAAAATTGGGACTTGAAATTAAACAGATAGTACTCAAAAGGGCCATTGCATTTATGATTTCAGTGGTTGTGGCTGTGGCTGCCTATAAAAGACCTGCACAGGACAAAGCCAGTCAAAATGCCGGCATAAATTGGGGAGGGCCTCATGAAGTTCCACCCAAATGGAAGCTCTACTGGCCATTGACAGCTGCTGGGGGAAGGAGAGTCAGTTTTCTTCAGGGATAAATCAGGTCACGAGGAGACCATGTGTGCTCCAGTAGATAGTCCTCCATCCATATACACACAGCAATAAGTAGACTCAGTGGGTTTTATAAAAACATAAAATTGGGAGAGGAAGGTGGTGAGGAGAAAGAGAAGAATTGGGGAAAGGGGATGTAGGGTTGATTTGATGGAATTCAGTTATATGCATGGATGCAAATCTCAAACAGTAAAAATAGAAACAATAAGTCAGGTCCATTGCTCACATCTTGGTGGGGGAGAATTGTGTATTTTGTCAATCATGTTTTAAATAAACGCTGACTGGCCAGGCAGAAAGTATAGAGGTGGGTCAACAAGACAGGAAGTAGAGGCTGAGCAATTAGAGCAGGAGAATTTTGGGAAGGAGGAAGCCCATTCCTCCACATTTTTTCCCAGATCACTGAAGAAGCAGGATGTGATCTGCCCTGCTAAAAAAGGTACTGAGCCATGTGACTAACATAGATAAGAATAATGGGTTAATATAAGTGATAAGAGCTAATAAAAAGCCTGAGCTAATGGGCCAATCAGTTTTATAACTTATGGAGATCTCTGTGTGATTTTCTCTGGCATTAAATGGCTGGGGGACCAGGCAGGCCAGAAACCCCAATGAGCCCGGCTCCTCATGTTACAGCACCTTTACAGGAAAATAGAGAAATAAGAATTGATAAAAGGAAATGAATGACTCATTTTTGAGATATAGTCTTATGTATTACAGGCTGGGTTCCAACTCAGTCAGTAGCTAAACATGAATTTGAGAAGCTGATCACCCTGCCTCAATCTCCCAGGGGCTCAGATAACAGGCATTGAAGCACTGGGCCACCATGCTTGCTTTCTTCAGTGCTCTAGATTAGCCATAGAGGGCTTTATACATGTTAGATAAAGACTCTGCACAATGAGCTATATCCCAGCACATAAATGAGTGTTTTTATAATCACAGTCAGAAACAGATAAAAATATTTCTCATGGCCTGGAGACATCACCAAAAGGAGATTCAGGTTTAACACTAAAGACAAAGGGCAGGAAGCATACATATGCAGATTTAGTGATGAGGTAGTTACTGTTGTGATAGGAACGTCGGGGCTATGTTCCTGGCACCCGGCCGTCTGCACGGCTAGCTTTATACCCGAAATAATTACACAGAAACTGTATTCTTTTGAATACTGGCCCATTAGTTCCAGCCTCTTATTGACTACCTCTTACGTATAGATCTAACCCATTGCTAATATTCTGTGTAGTCCACGAGCTGGCTTACCCGGAAAAATCTTAACCTGCATCTGTCTGGAGTGGGAGAATCATGGCGACTGCCTGACTCGGCTTCTTTCTCCCAGCATTCTGTTCTGTTTACTCCACCTAACAATTTTTCTGTCCTATTAGGGCTAAGGCAGTCTCTTTATTTCACCAATGAAATTAACACAAAACAGAAGACTCTCCTCCATCACTTCCCCTTTTTCTGTTTAAACAAAAAAGAAAGGCTTTCACTTTAACATAGTAAGATTACATATAACAAAACAGTTATCAAGCAAGAATTACAGTTACAATATTTATATCTATTTTATCTTCTATCATAAGTAAGGAAAACTATAATTATCTATCCATTCTTCAACTCCATCAAAGACTCCAGAAGGATATAATATTACTTAAGTAAACAAGAAATAAGAAACTTCAAACTCTAGAAATGACAGAGACATCTCGCTGCCTGGACAGTCACCAAAGTTCTTTTGTACCATTGGGGCATCCAGCTTCAGCCTTCAGGCCCATAGTATCCAGTAGACATTTTCATCAAGCAGGAAATTCCAAAGACAGTTCAGTCACTTTCTGCTGTGTCCTGCAGAATGTCTTACAGACTCTTTCATGGGTCAGGAACCCCAAAAGACCATCTGACCCTAAGGCAAGTTCAGCAGTCCTCTCTCTGTGGGTTTTCTGTGTCCAGTTCATGCATCAGTACAGGCAAGAGAAGTTTCTTGCCAAAATAGCAAACCAACTCCATAAGGAGCCTCTTCGATGCCCATCTTCTTCTTGAAGTAGATTGGTGCTGTCAGGAGCAGACGTGTCTCATTGTCCTGAAAAGCCCTAAGTTATTAAAATATTTTAAATGCCATATTCTGCAGTCTTTGAGAGATACGAATAATGCCTATCCAACTGAAATATATCTGTATATATATATATATATATATATATATATATATATAAAATCTAACTAACATGACTACAAACTTGACTTATTAATGATTATCCATTAGCAACCTCTATTTCCTTATTATACATTACATATTTAAATGAACTACACAATCATAGTATCTTAATCAAGATTAAAAATATGCATATACATATAACAAAACTGACCTTAAAATCCATACCAATGAAAATTATTCATACCTATATCATTTCCCCTTTAAATGTAAAAGAACATTTATAAGCAATATTTTGGGGTACATGGGCACAGTTTTTTTCTCTCCAAACTCCTTCTTGATGAATGGGGGTGTCGTTAATTAGGTCTTTTATGGTATAACCTGTGTGCCAGGGTCTTATCAGTTGGCAGTTGAGTGAAGTATTTTTTGAGGGTGTTCACAGCAACCTTTCAGGAGGGCGTGGTCTATCATACCATATTGGAATAGACACAATCCAGAGGGTCTCATCCTCTGTGAAAACAAAAGAAGAAACTCCTTTCCAAAGCATCATATCCTTAGACCCAAATTCTGAAGTCATACCCTCATGATATCCATTCTGGTTCCACTTGGTAGCCCATATAATGAAATGTCTCTCTGTACTTAGCTCCTTCACAGTCAAAAATTTTAACGAAAACACAGTGTACATAATCTAGACTTTTGTAGATTTTCCATTTTTACGTGGCTTATTTTTCTTTGTTTGTTTTAATCTATAACTATCTGTACTCTGTCTCTTTAAAGACTTTACCCCCCCCCTTTTTAAGGGCATTAACTTTATTTTTTCTCTATATTTTTTTTTCTCTCTCAAGCCTACGTACAGTCATCCAACATTGTGATTCATTTAGTGGTCTGAATCTGGCCTATTGTGAAACTGTAATTTTTTTTTTACCCAGGAGCATCTGAAAAACTTAAGTTGCACCTTGTAGGGGTAATTCAGTATTGCCTGTTTACTGCCAGTCTAAACCTTAACTGTGCTGTTGTTATGGTAATTACCATCATTCCTGCCTGAGGTCAGCACAGTTCAGCATGGAGCAGCAACTCCTGCCTCAGATCCATTTGGTGCCCCTGAGTTGCGCACAGTTACAGGCACACAGCAAGTCCACATTGGAGCCACAATCAGCAGTTTCACTCTGAGACTGAGCGTGTAGCACAGAAACTCTTTTCATCCAAGTTACAGCCAAATCTGACACACAGAGCACTGTGCAGTCTGAAAACACGTCTCTGTATGGCGGCAGGAATCCCCCATGCTCTTCCACCTGCCTAAGCCTGATTCTGCCATCTGTCCAGATGCAGATGGGGAGCACTGAGCCAAGTTCACGGTCTCAGAGCACTCTCCTTCTGATCACAAGTGGGAACACAAACATCCAGTCCCATAAAAGCCATTGAAATGCTTTAAAGGCAGAGTTTGCACTGGTAGCACAGCCCCAGGAAGCCACGCTTTAAAATGACACAGCTTTTTTTTTTCTGCTGCTGTTGCTGAATCAGGAAATCTCTCTAAGGCACATCCTAGGGAACAGCAAAGAGCTGTGTTAAACTCTCTCTCCCTTTTTTAAAAGCCCTCTCAGGTTTTTAAGTGGATTTAGTCCATCACGTTGGGCACTACTCTGTTGTAATACAAGCGGCGGGGCTACCTTCCTGGCACCTGGCCACCCATGCGGCTAGCTTTATACCCAAAATGATTACACAGAAACTGTATTTCTTTTGAACACTGCCTGGCCCATTAGTTCCAGCCTCTTATTGGCTAGCTCTTATATATTGATCTAACCCATTTCTAATATTCTGTGTAGCACCACAAGCTGGCTTACCAGAAAAGATGTTAACCTGCATCTGTCTGGAGTGGGAGAATCATGGCAACTGCCTGACTCGGCTTCTTTCTCCCAGCATTCAGTTCTGTTTACTCCATCTACCTAATTTTCTGACCTATCAGGGCCAACCAAGGCAGTCTCTTTATTTCACCAATGAAATTAACACAAAACAGAAGCCACTCCCCATCAAGTTACCAGAACTGTGAGGTAAGTCTTATCCTGGAAGAATTTCAGCACCAGGGCTCCAGAATATTCCCAGCCCCAAATAGTGTGTCTCTGGACAGACACTAGTACTTTAGGGCACCTTCCCTTTTAAGAGTGACCAAAACATGCCTTGGAAAAGCTGGCTGCCTTGGAACCAGTCTGACCACATGCCAGTAAAGGGGCTGCTTGACTCTGGGATGGAAACCAGGCACGAAGGCCTGCTCTTGACACTCTGACCATTCACAGAAGACATTAAAAATGCGTTCAAGAGAAAGGTGAGGAACCTCAGCACAGGTGTGACTATTCTCACGCTTTGCCAGGGCTCATGAAGGCTGGACAGTACTACTAAGCTCCTCCTCAGTAGCCCTGGTGAAGATGAGCCCACCGATCTGCCTGCTGAACAGCCCCAGGACCTGCAACCCTGCCCAAGCTCCTGCAAAGTCAGAACATGGATGCAAGGCAGGATCTACCTTGCTGTGGAGGTCCAAAGAAGAGCCTCCCAGATAAACACATTACTTAGTATTCATTCTCTGCCAAATTGCAATGACCCAATGTCAAGACTAAGAGATATTGTCCTCACATCTCCACAAGGTCTTAAAAGCTTCTGGTGGATCTTTTCTTGCCCCCTGCAAATCGGTTCCTGTGGTTGACCACCACCCGTTCCCTAGGAAGATAGTCATCAGGGTGAAAGGACTCATGAAGTTGCAACTCGGAAGGCCCCTTCTATTCCGTTGTCCAGGTGCCACCCGTTCCCAATAAGGACTATGGGGGGGGGGGGCGGAAACCAGGAAAGCCCCTGCGGGTTGAGGAGCCTCACTCCCAGAGCGGTAGAGGGCTCCAACTCAGAAGCTATAGAGATATAGCAAGTCCTTGAGGCTGAGAGACCTTACTTCCGGAACGTCAGGGAGCTCCGGCTCCGACACGTCAGAGGCACGAAGGACAGCAAGCCATAAGCCACTGCGACGCAGGCATTCTGGAAGGACATGGAGCGTCAAAACTTCGATTACCTGCTTTACATGGGACTTGACGACGACGATGACA
Organism: Microtus oregoni; assembly: GCF_018167655.1. Lineage (NCBI taxonomy): Eukaryota > Metazoa > Chordata > Mammalia > Rodentia > Cricetidae > Microtus > Microtus oregoni. The sequence goes on from NW_024543873.1 coordinate 8,466,764, forward strand.
ACTGGGATGGTCAGTGCGTGCTAGGAACGGTGGGGTGGTGCTGTCCATGGGGGGAGGAGCATCCACAGAGGCGGTTGGACACTGGCGTAGCCTATAGGCGCTCGACTTCACGGGACATCGCAGCACCCGAGGCCCTGTCACCTCGGTGCCCTTTCTGTTTCCCACTTCCAGAGGCTGAGGCACCGAGGGTCTTGCAGGCTGGAGAGGGAAGAAATGAGGAAGCCAGTGGATCGGGCCAGGCTGGGCGCGGAGCCGCAGCCGCTGCAGCAGAAGCAGATGCAGCAGGAGAAGGAGCAGAAGGAGAAAGAGAAGGCCCCTCAGCTGCTGGTGCGGCAGGCCTCGTGGATGACGGGAACCAAGATGGCACTGCTGGTGGCCATGGCCAGGAGAATGAGCCTCAGCCTCAGGAGCCAGATCGTGGGGCCATGGGAGACAACCAGGCTGTGCTGTCCTTGGCCAAGCGGTGGTCCTGTGTTCAACAAGTGAGGGTGCTGGTGCCTGAATTCCGAGTCCATTACCAGCACAGGTTCACCTTGGCTCAGCTCCAAGAGCTGGAGAGCGCCTTTCAGCACAGTCAGTACCTCACCACTGAGGAGGCGTGAGTAGCTTGCCTAGCTTGCTCTGTTGTTTGTTGGGCCTCCAGGTTCCACTCTTGTCCTCGTTTTATTATATTTTTAAATGTGATTTTTTTAATTTCTCTTATTTAAGTCCTCAGTGTGTGTGTGTGTGTGTGTGTGTGTGTGTGTGTGTGTGTGTTGTGCTTGCATGTGCATATCCACAAAATTGCACCTATGGGGAACAGACGACAACTTTCAATAATCGTTTCTCTGCTCCAATCACGTGTGTCCTCAGTGTTGAACTCAGGCATGCAGGCAAGCACTGAACCATTTTTGCTACAGTGGTGAGTGCGAGGGTAATGTAAGGAGGCCATTTGTTCCTTCCTGGCTTCTCAATCCCGAAATAATAACACATGCAGTAGGATCAAAACCAAGTGCCATTGTCCTTGGCTTCTCAGTCTGCCCTCCCTGTCAGCCACGTTCAGTGAGTCTGGTTTGATCACATGCTCCATCATCCAGCTGGCCTTGGTGAGCTCCCATTAGATCAGTCCCACCGTCTCAGTGGGTGGACGCGCCCCTCGTGGTCCTAACTTCCTTGCTCATGTTCTCTCTCCTTCTGCTCCTCATTTGGACCTTAGAAGCTCAGTCCAGTGTTCCAATGTGGGTCTCTGTCTCTAGCTTCATCCATCGCCAGATGAAGGTTCTGTGGTGATATGCAAGATATTCATCAGTATGGCTATAGGATAGGGCCATTTCAGGCTCCCTCTCCTCAGCTGCCCAAGAATCTAGCTGGGGACATCTCCATGGACACCTGGGAATACCTCTAGAGTCAAGTCTCTCACCGACCCTAAAATGGCTCCCTTAATTAAGATATATACTTCCCTACTCCCATATCCCCCCTGCCTCCATCCTAAGGTCATGCTCAACCTCCTTAGCGATCAGGGAAAACAAATCAAAACAACTTTGAGATACCATCTTACACCTGTCAGAATGGCTAGAATCAAAAACATCAATGATAGCCCTTTCTGGAGAGGATGTGGAGTAAGAGGAACACCCATCCATTGCTGGTGGGAATGCAAACTTGTGCAACCACTTTGGAAATCAGTGTTTCGGTTTCTCAGGAAATTTGGGATCAACCTACCCCAGGATCCAGCAATACCACTCTTGGGAATATACCCAAGAGATGCTCTATCATACTACAAAAGCATTTGTTCAACTATGTTCATAGCAGCATTATCTGTAATATCCAGAACCTGGAAACAACCTAGGTGCCCCTCAAGGGAAGAATGGATAAAGAAAGTGTGGAATATGTATGCATTAGAGTATTACTCAGCGGTAAAAAAACAATGACATCTTGAATTTTGCATGCAAATGGATGGAAATAGAAAACACTATACTGAGTGAGGTAACCCAGACCCAAAAAGATGAATATGGTATGTACTCACTCATAAGTGGATTCTAGCCATAAATAAAGGACATTGAGCCTATAATATAAGATCCCAGAGAAGCTAAATAAGAAGGTAATCCCAAAGAAAAACATAAAGTTTTCCTCCTATTGTTGGAAGGAGACAAGATTTCCAGGCAAAAATTGTAAACTTGGGGGTGAGGATGGGGTGAGGGTAAGGGGAAATGGGGAGAAAAGGTGAGAAGGGGAGGATGGGGAGAGCTTGGGGGAATGCGATCTACGTTTTTAACAAAGGAGAAAGGAGCAGCACATTTTGGCTTTTGTTAGGGCAGTGACAGCTTGTCTGCAGGGCTATGTGACCATCTCAGGTGGGGTCTATGGCTTCAGAGCCTGGCTGACACACCATATAGAAATATGGGCCTACAATCCACTCTCTCTTATTAATTTTAATAACCCCTGTGCTTCTGCAACAGGACAGATGGGTTGCCCCTGACTCGGCAAAGTCTTCTTCCTATTACCCTAATTTTCCCATCTTTGGAAAGTGGCGTTTGTCATATGTGAGTTTTCCTGTCTTAGGCATCTGGGGTGGAGAAGCTTTAAACCCATTATTGACTACCGACCTCTGTAAAGAAAAGAGATTAGTGGAGAGAAATATACTTTTCAGGCCCTGTGTATCATAGCCATATCTTTTGTCAGGATATATCATAATGCTTTATGAATAATTATGCTCCTAAAGGCTATAGTCTCCTATTTTAAAGGAGAAATAGAATCACCCGAGTTGAAAATGTTTCTTCTGCTGGTTTAGAGCATCACTTAGATCTAACATTCTCAGCATATACATCAACTCTCAACATTCACCATCACAACCTCTCTTTTAGTAATTGCCAATAGTATCAAGTCACAATCATAATGTTTCCATATAATCAGTCTATACCAAATCTCCAATTATCTTTTTTCTCTTACATAATTCTATTGGTCAATACCAACTCTCCAATAATCTTTTTTTTTCATCATCATTTTATATTTTGTTGGTCAGTACCAACTCTCCAATTTTCTTTCTTTTTACCATAATTTCTTGTTCTTTTCATTCAGTATCAATGTATTAGCACCATTGGTCAATATCAGATCTTTTCCCATCACCTTATATGCAGTTGCAAATCTCAGGTCATTACCATTTAGAGTATAATACCATTTGCTGTTATCAAATCCCACTTTCAGTCTCTGTGCAGCTGCAAAAACCCTTAGTCTGCCCCCTTGTTAAGTGAAGAGGGGTTTTAGTCATTCCTTATTTTTGAGTCTTTCTTTCCCTGAGGGAAAAGCTTAGGTCTTAGTTCTTAAGTTTAATATTTTATTCAAAATGAGTTCTGTGTTCCAGAAATTGAGAACACTCAAATGTTCAGTTTGTATCTTAGTTCTAAAGCAACAGGTTTTAAACCATAGCCAGCTGCAGACACTGTAGTCAGCTCATCTCAGCAGGATCTCTTTGTCCGAAGTCTCTAGAGGACCAATGTCATCCTGCGGCGATGCTAGTTGGTAGATGCAGGTCCAGATCAGGCTCTCTCTGTGAGGGCTGGGAAAGATGGATTACCGGTTCCTCCTGGAGCTCTCTCTTCTTTTTCCGATTTTCCTGCTGGGCGGTTGTCAGCTAAGCTATCCTAGGGTCAGTTGTCCTTCTGCTGAATGCACCGAATCAGTCACTCTGGAAGCCATCTGGCTTGATTTTCATCCTGTGAGAAAACACAAACATGCCCTCAACCCCATATTAGGATGGGATCAGGCCCTTTCCATATTCCAGTGCAAAGGTCCTTCCACCTTGCTTTAGCAAATGTGTTTTTTGTACCATTATGCCACAATCTGTCCACAGATGATTGCTCATGGACATCTGTATTTAAAAAGTTTAGTGTAAACAATGTATGATTCAAGGCATTCTGTTGTGTCTGAGGATACAAGTCCCCTGTTTTTATTTTTTGGAGTTGTGTTTTCAAGGAGCTATGTGCATGCTCCAAAATTCCTTGCCCTTGAGGATTATAAGCAATACCAGCCTTATGAACGATATTCCATTGAGTACAAAATCTTTAAAAAGCTTTGTTAACATAACCAGACCCATTGTCCATCTTTATTACCTTTGGGTTCACATGCATGAAAAGCATTCCAATGAGTGCTTGGCAGCTGTTGTTACTTTTGCGAAACTACAGCTCCCAACATTCCCCTGGACTACGGACACCAGCTCACGCAAGTGCAGGACACCTTTCCCAGAAGCCTTTGCATTCCTCGTTAAAAGGCGAGGGTCGCCACGAGCCCCCTCCCTTCTTCCCGCCTTCCCTTTCGTCTCTGCACACCTTGTACCTTACCTGTTGTTACCCCTCCCCCATTAATGTGCACTCACGTGGGACCGCGCATGTCTGGGTCTCCTTTCCCTGGGTGATATCTTTACTCTTTAACCCCACAGACAAGAAAGCCAGCAAATAAGAACACCAGCAGTTTCCCCAGTTTGTGCTGTGGCCATCATGAATCCTGAATATGTATCAATTTTCACATGTATATATCTCAATTTTCCAAACTCATTAATATGAATTATATCCATTTGCCATATATGGTTAGGAATCAGTCCTCAGGGATTTACCCCCAAATGAGGCACAGGTAGATATTATGGGCATCTTTCACATTGCTTAACAATTTGATGAGCAGCTTCTCTAGTCGGCTTAAATTGTTTTCTTAATTTTAAGCTGTTTTGATGATGCAAAGCATGTGACTGCTGTGCAAGTTCAATCTGAGATATAACAATTATTTTTGTAAGTTTGTCAGCTAGAGCATTACCTTCAGCTAATGGACCAGGAAGACTTGAATGTGCTCTGATATGTCCCACAAAACATGGTAATTTTCTACATTGTATGGCTTCCTGAATCTGCTGAAACAATATCTTAACTTGCTCATTGTTAGTTCCTATATATGCCACTGTTTCCAAGATTTGAATATGCATCATAAATATACCGGCTATCAGTATATAAATTAAAAGCCTTATTAGCAAAAATGTTAAATATTAGAACCATTACTTGCAGCTCAACTATTTGAGCTTCTGAAGCTGGTTCCGTCTGAACCACGTGTCCTTTGCCATTGACTACATAAGCAGTTTTTTCATTAGATGAGCCATCAGTGAAAATCAACAAAGTATCCTTTAAGGGATTCTTTGCTATAGTTTTAAGAAAAATGAATGAATGCTGTGGAGTAAACTGTAGTAACTGGTCAGCAGGGAAAAGATTATTAATCTGACCTTGAAACTGAGCAAACACAATTGTCCAAGAATCACTATTTTGAAATAACCATCAATTTGCTGCTTAGTGAAAGGAAGATTGATTACAGATGTTTTATTGTCAAAATATTTCATAGATTCTATCCTACTCTTTTGTGCTAAGCATGTTACTGCTTTAAAATAAGGATTTAATACTTTTACTCGTGATACAGGCAAATGCAGCCACAAAGTGACTGTGTTAGAGGCCATTGACTCACCCATACAGGCTCATCATTTTTCCATATTATCAGGTCTGTATGGAGTGCGGGTCTTTCAGTGACCTCTCCTCAAAATACCCTAATTTTGCTCTAGGAGATCTACTGTCTGGTACAACAGGATCAACCTTTCCCTTATTATCCTTGCCTAGAACTTGATTAGGTTATAATCCTTGTTGAAACATCTGATTAGTAACAGCCGTGCTGGGAGAATATAAATATACTCCCATTCTGGACATGATATCTCTGCCCCATAAGTTCACAGGTAAATGGAGAATAATATATGGCTTAAAAGTTCCTTCATGGCCTTCCTCATCTTTCCAATGCAGCTCATTACTACTCTGTTCAGGATTTCTAGTCTGACCAATTCCTTGTAACTGTGTAATAGTCTCTGTTTTTGGCCCCTTAGAAGCCCACTGGCTGGCGGTTATAACTGAAATATCTGTGCCAGTATCCAGGAGGCCAGAAAAATATTTTTCCATTTATAAACAAAGTGAGTTCTGGTCTCTGAGGACCTATGGTCTGCACCCAAAATGCATCAGATGAACCAAATCCATCTTTTCCTCTCTTCTTTTTTACTCTGATTATTGGTTTGTACAGTTGGAAGTAAGATTAATTGTGCAACCCTCTGACATGCTTTTACTACAGAAACTCCATTTGGTGAATGAATCATCATCTTGATCTCTCCCTCAAAGTCAGCATCTGACTCCAGGAGCCACTAAGATCCCTTGCATAGTTGAGCTACTTCTTCCTAGCAGTAATGCTACAGAGCCTTTTGGTAAAGGCCCATAGATCCCTGTGGGGAGAGCTTGCATCCCCATCTCAGGCCTTATAACCGTGTATGTGGCTGAACTGAGGTCAAGCCCTGAACTACCTGGTGTGGTGCTGGAAAGGTCCTGTATAGATCTCCTTGTGGGGGTGCAGATTGCTGGATTGCCCCATAAATTTGTTACGAGACCTGAGGCTGGCCCCTGAATCCGTTTCCCAAAAGGGGATTTTCTAGATCATCTCTTTTTGATCTGCACTTGCTAGCCCAATGCTTTCTGCTCCTGTATCTTTTACACAATCCTGGTTTCCTTCTAGTTCTAGGACTTGCTCTCCAATCAGGACATTGTCTGACCTTATGTCCCAAAAGATTGCATCCAAAACAGCCTCCAGGCATTCCTGTAGCTTGTGTTTTCCCTGGGGCTAGGTCTCCCTGCTGGGATAGGACAACATTAATTGTTTTTCCCTGTAAAGCAGCAGCTAATGCCATTCCTTGTGTATATGACTGGCCAATATCGGAGCAGATTCTGATATAATCTGCAACATTATCCTGTTTCTTAAAAGGTCTTATAGCCGCCTTGCATATAGCATTGGCGTTCTCAAATGCTAACTGCTTAATTATTATCTGTCCTGCTTCTGAGTCTCCAATCAACCTATTAGATGCCTGTGTCAGTCTGAAAACCAAGTCCTGAAATAACTCATTCCTTATGTTAGGGAAGGGAAATTTTCTATAGCTGCCCCCATTGCTCTGAGATAGTGTGCTCTTGTTATCTGAGTGTCCTGTACACCTTGTGCTTAAATGTCCTCAGCCCTGTGTTCTCCCTTCCTTCTTTCCAATGGTGAAGCCTTCCATCCTATGGAGCTTGTAGCAGGAGCTGATGAAGAGAAGCCCACACTTATGTAAGCTGAGTCTAGAGAAGTTGCAGCTGCAGCAGATGGAGAAGGAGGAGAGGAAAAGTTTGCAGACAAGAGGAGGTCCTCCTAACTGTCAACACCAGGAAAAGTCACATCTGCATGGTCTACCTAAATGCCATTCCCTTGGTAACACAGACACATACCTTAGCCATCTCAGAAGGCACTTGAAACAGATATTGAGAAGTCAGCTCTTTATTGTAAACACAGGGCTGAGAGGACAAGGGTGTAATAACAGAATATTGGTGGCAGCAAAATGTAAGTCCTAGGACAAAACTGGCTGTTGACCCATGCCACTTATGGCCACTAAAGTTCCACACAGAAATGGGTGGGGTAGGGAAAACAGTTAGGAGGAGCCTAGTTACCATATCGTTGCCTGTGCCCTGTGAACCCTACAGTAGTTTCTGTCAGAGTCCAGGGCCAGAATGAAATCCTGAGTATGGAGGGTCACGGATCATCATCTGTATTGGAAAAAAGCACTCTTTCTTCCTAGGGTCTTGCCTGTCTTTCCTGTAGCCTTGCAGTCCTCTATGGTAAGAGCAGGGTGAGCATAGTATGAAGGGTGACAAACAAGAACATGTGTGTCAGTGCAACCCTACAGCAGAAACTGGAAAGTGTCTGCAATCCACAGGGCTAACTAACTATGGCTTAGAGGTATTGCCTCCTGAAAAGAGACTTTGTCACCCTGTTTAAATGACATTTCCTTGATAACTTGGACATGTATCTTAACAATCTCAGAAGACACACAAGACAAATACAGTGGGCATTCACTTCTTTATTACAAACAGAAGCACTGAGGAAATCAGCATGTATTAGCGGGGTTTTGGCAGCAGTCAAATCTCATGAGCATCTGACACCTGGTGAGAGTGGCACTCTAGGTCTCCCCCACAATCTTCAGAGAAAGAGGTTATGGGAAGCCGGAGGAGAACCTCTGGGTGCTCACAGTCTCTTATATCTTCTGTATTTTTCTCTCCTCTTCAAAAACCATCTCTACAGTGATTGGGGAAAAGGAAAAGGTATAGTGTAGTAAATAATTGAAGTACTTAAAAAAACAGCAGGAATCTGCAGAATTTTAACCTCTACTAATAAAGACTTTGTCCTTTCCTAGTTGTAGTAACCAATACTTGCCAGTTAGATACAGGTCAGATGACACTTTGAATCCCATAGCTGGCACCATTATTAAAGCCAAAAACCTTTGCCCAGATAGATCATGTCCTAGAGGAGAACATATGACTATTAATACTGCTAAATCAGAATAATATTAAGCTGACTCCTAATGACTTATAGTTCTATCCATAGATTAGTGAATTTTCAGCCCTCATTAGAGAAACTTCTATTTTCGGTAAATGGTGATTAACACAGAGAACTACAAGTGGATAATAGGCAGAGAAAATAAGAGTTTGAAGAATTGTCATCCACAAATATGCTCCATGCCTTTATCCAAGGCTCAGATATCATTTTGGGAGAGAGGACAGAAAAAGTGTAAGAGCCAGAGGCTGTGCATGACCACAAGGAAACTGTTTCCTTGGAACATCAGGGTGTGTGTGTGTGTTTGTGTGTGTGTGTGTGTGTGTCTTTGTCTGTGTCTGTGTGTGTGTACATACATACATATATACATACATGGGCAGTACAAATTGGTCTGGATGAGTTATAAAAAGTGAGTACACAAAGTTGGGTGGATAGAGAAAGAGTTGGGGGAGGATGAATATGATCAAAATGCATGAAATTTTCAGAGAACTAATAAAAAGTTTAAAAATCCCAGTAGGAGTAGGTAATTTGATTAGATATTTCCTTTGTTTCCATTCCTGAGCTTCTTTCCTTCAAGGAGTTCTCTGAAGCATCTCCCTGTTAGGCAATGACCATGAGATTCTACCCGACGCACATCTACAAGGCTACACTAATCAGTGACACCATGGTTGCACCCTGGAGGAGGCCTTGGGCCCCTAGTGCTGGCTGTGTAATGAGAAGGTGTTCCCAGGTGCCCTGTCACTCCCTAGTCACGGCTACAGATTTTCCCAGGTGGTCACATACGGTTCTCCTGTGGTGTCTTCCTTAGCCCAGGTTACAGTGTTTCTGTTTCATGTTCAAGTGGCATGTAATTAGATGTACTTATTCCTAATTGTCATGGGTGGGACACATTCTTAGTCATATGACACCATGCAGTCTTCATGAATATTGTCAGGCAGACCTGAACAAGGACAACACCAATACAGTCGCCAAGATGTAAGGAGGAAACCCCACAGGGCCTAGCCCTAGACAAAGAACTATAGAGGCCTGAGGAATGCTGAGAGGAAGAAAATTAGTCTTCACCTCAGATGAGCTCCCTAACTGGTTACCCAATACCAATTAGTCAGCCCTAAAATCATATATATATATATATATATATATATATATATATATATATATATATTGTGTGTGTGTGTGTGTTCAGGTCCTGTGGAGATCCTCAAAGCCAAAACAATGTATGCAGAACTGCAATGGTCATATCATATCCAAGAGCCAATGTTCTGCATTTGGTTTCATAGGAACAGTTTGACATCATGTAATACCTCTGTAGGTTGTCTCTACATAGAGTGTCTATATGCAGGCATATCGGTAAACCACCTGCACACATAAGAGAGTTGTCCCTCCTACATTCTATCAGGTAATTAAAACTCTTTTCTATGGTGTCAAAACAAAATATGCATACTTAAAACTCATTTCATACTCTAAAACTACCAACTTTATGTTAAATACAATATGATTATGCTTAAAAAATTCTCAGTCTCTCAGATCAGAGATGGTTTAGTGTTTAAGACCACTTTCTGTTCTTTAAAATGGCCTAGATTAGCCGGGCGGTGGTGGCACACGCCTTTAATCCCAGCACTCGGGAGGCAGAGGCAGGCGGATCTTTGTGAGTTCGAGACCAGCCTGGTTTACAGAGCTAGTTCCAGGACAGGCTCTAAAAAAAAACCACAGAGAAACCCTGTCTCGAAAAACCAAAAAAAAAAAAAATGGCCTAGATTAGGCTCCAAGCACCCATGTCATGGGGCTCACAACCACATGTGACTGAAAGTTTTGGGGATCCAATACATTCTTCTGGCTTCTGTAGGCATACATATGTCATGCATGTGTGTGTCCAAGCAGGCCTAAATGTATGCATGTGCGCGCACACACACAGTAAAATAAAAATAAAATAATTTTAAATTACTCTCAGCCTTTAAAAAATTCATACCAGAAACATAAGTACTATACATATTAAATTCACATACTTAGATTAATTTTAACTCTTAAGTTTTACATAGTCAATGATACATTCATTATCCTGTGTACTTCTGTGAAAAGACACCATGAACAAGACAACTCTTATAATAGAAAGCTTTTAATTGAGTGCTTGTTCACTATTTCAATGGTTTAGTGCATAATAATCATGGTGGGGAGCATGGCAGCACACATGGAGCTGAGGCAGTAGCTGAGAACTACATTCTGATCCACATGTCCAGCGAGAGGGAGATGCAGGGAGAAAGGGGTCATTTTCTGCAAAACACCATATGTAGTACAAACAAGAAGATGTTTTTACCTTTGAAATAGGCAAAAGTACATTCTAGACACTGGCAATAAGATGAATAAAGGCATTGAGTTGCGAAAAGTGAGGGAGACTTCACACATCAGTTCTAGTTTGCTTTAAAATGAGGAGAGTTGTAGGAGAGGCTAAAGAGATTGGGGAGGGACAAACTGTACTGCTCTTTGATTATGCAGTCAGCAAGTTAGGGTTTATGTTGAATAAGGTTTATCAGTACAGGTTTAATGTTTATAAAGGTTTCCCTCTCCATAGTTTGCCTTTGTAACAGTATATCAGCATCTTCGACTGGAGGTATCATTCGGGTATGGTTGAAAGGTAAGCCACTATGGAGGTACCTAAGAAACACTAAGGAATAAACTGTGTAACAAAAAATTAATTTGTGATCCTTTATGGCTTTATTTCTACACCTGATAGTCACCTGTGTAAAGATCCTACAGGGATAAAATAGACTTTGGAAAAGCTACAACAAAAATGCATCTTCACCTTGATTATGTGAATGAAATCCTTCATACTATTCCTTCTGTTTTGACTGAATGTAGCCTGACATAGCATGAGAATTATCATAAAATTAAATTTACATTTCTTCTCTTACTAAGTCAAATATCCTCAAATATCATTGCATGTTTTATAAGTAAGGGAATATGGCAAGTCTGTGGGAGTATCAATACATTAGAACCTAAGAGGGCCAATGAGGAGATTTTTATATGTGAACACAGAGCTTGTTCCTGTATGTTACAGGCTCTTATCACTTCATGATCAGATTTTTGTTATTGGAAGATTAATAGTTGGCAATGTGGTGATGAATTGGAGGAGGACAAAGAGGTTGCTGCCTCTGGTCACTCAAATGATGGGAATGTTCTGGACTATAGCAAGTGGTAATGAAGATATAGGACAATGAACAAGTAAGGGAGATTCATGTTTCTTTAGTAAAAGAAAAAGAAATTTATGAACTGTGGGTATAGGGTGGTGTTAAAGAATTGACTAGTGTAGTGGTTTGGGGGTCTAGCCCAGCATTCTCACAAAAATCACATGAATAATCACACAAAAGTAAAAAGAATAGAGGAGTCTAAGATGATCACTGAAATTTCGATTAGAAGACAGAATAATATGAGCTTGGAACCAAAGTTAAAAAGTAGTAGTGTACTGGAAAGGCAGGTGCCTATATGGAATAATATCATAAAATGTTCTATAGAACAGTAAGATGTCTATAGTTGAAATAATTTTTTAGTACTTTCCAAAATGACATTTATAGAGGACTTTTAAGTTCCCAAGATAAAGTAATAATAAATGTTTAAGGTGATGGCTATAACAATTATTCTGATCTATGCATTGTACAGTGTATACATAAATAAATGCAGCACTCTTTTGCTCACAAATATGTGCAATTACTATATGTGAATTACAACTTTAAAATGCCTTTAAATGGGTAAAATTTGTAAAGTGCTGATAAGACAGTAAAAGGGGTTGCAGCTATTGGTTGTACAAGGAAATGTAGTCCCATGCAATTTTTATATGACCCACCTTAATTTTTTTCAACTTTCCTTCATTTGAATATGCTTTGAGATAAATGTAACCCATTAATGACATGTTATGCAAAGGTCTCTGTTCAAAATTGCCTTGTACCTAGTACTCAGTTTTCTAAAGTTAAATGAAACTCACCCATTACATTACATCACTGAATTCTTATATAGAATCCACCTTATAAATAATCTCACTTTTTATTCCCAACTACACAATATTCTATTGTGTTATGTTTTACTCTTTTGGTTTTTTTTTGGGGGGGGGGGCGGGAGCTCGCCACCCAGCTACCAAATAAATCACACACAGAGGTTTATTTTTAATTATTAATGCCCAGCCTCAGCTCAGCTTGTTTCTTGCTAGCTTTTCTTAAATTGTTCTGACTACCTCTTGCCTCTGACCTTTTATCTTTCTCTATTTCTGCATACCTTTCTTATTTCTTTGTCTGTGGCTTGCTGTGGTGTAGCTGGGTGACTGGCTCCTGATCCTATCCTCTCCTTGTTCTCTTGCTCCTTGCTCTCCCTCCTGCCAAATTTCTTCTTCTGTAATACACTCTGCCTATCAGGCCCACCTATCCTTGCTCCTTCCTCACTATTGACCATTCAACTCTTTTTTTTCGGACCATCAGGTGTTTTAGACAGGCACAGTAATACAGCTTCACAGAATTAAACAAATGTAGTGTAAAAAAAAGTCACACACCTGAAAATAATATTCCCCAACAATATTCCCTTCTGGTCTTTGTCTAAAGGGAATCCATATGTATCCATCAGTCGGGTCCTTGGTCAATGTCACTTATATAAAAACTTTCCCCCTGTTTCTTTTAATTTCATTTATGTTCTATTAAAATTATTTGTTTTGTGTATAGGTGTTTTGCTTGCTTGTATTTATGTGGTTCACATGAATGCCTTGCGCCAGGAGAGGCCAGAAGAGGGTATTAGATCCCCTGAATCTGTACTTAGTGATGGTTGTGAGTTGCCATGTTGCTACTAGGACTTGAACCCAGATCTTCTGCATCAGCAGTCATTGCTCTTAACCTCTGAGCCATCTCTTTAGCCATGTTTCTGTTTCTAATCAGCAATTTGCAATAGTCTAACTTGCTTTACATGTCTACTCTTTGTAAATATTTTATTGTCTAGAAAAAAAAAACTTCTCAAAAGAAGGGATTATGTGTCTTTTACTATAATTTTCTCACCAATATATTTCATAGAGCACAGGATAAATTTCAGCTACATAGATGAAAGAGAAAGTAAGTTACTGTAGGTTTTATGAAACATTCCTTGGATGATTCCACATCATCAGTGGGTGTGTGAACACACATTTGTGCAGGTCATTCTTTCCTTCCTACAGTAGTAGGTTTCAGGGACTGACAATGAACTCAGTAAAACTTATGCAGCTAATATATATATATATATATATATATATATATATATATATATATATACATTCTAAGCCATCTTTCTGGACCTAGCTGCCAAATTCTAAGCTATGATTCCATCTGTCACATGAACCAAATAATGTATAACTCCTTGTAGTTACCACTTCTACCACAAAAATGATTCAAAATAACATACTTTGAGATAAAATAATACTAAAATCATGCTACCAAAGAAGATTTTATTCCCTACATCATATTCATTCATCGCTTTAAAAAGTCATCTTTCCATATCACCCAACAAATATCTGTTCAATTTATTGTCTTAGACTGTCTTCCTCTTGTCCTCCTAAATATCTGTAATTTTCCCTATAATCTATTTTAGCAATATTTGTGCAGCATTATTTATCACCTTTCTTCAAAGTCAAGCATACATTCTCAGTACATTTCAGTCACAAATGAAGTGAATCTCGTTGAGAACCAGACCAGAACTTCAAACTAGCTCTGTAGAAATGCTGTGGCCAGCTATAACTCTTCTCTGACATCTGAACATTGTGATCTCTACTGAAACAGAAAATATCAGAAGCTATTTTATATCAAAGTTTGAGACTACAACAGTTTTATAGAAAGTGTAGTTAAGTACCAGCTTATAAACTGTCAGTGGTCTCCCTTCAAATTGCTTGTAAACAATTCCATGAACAGATGTGGAAGTGGGCGTACAGCTGTCAGAAAATGACTTTGACGAGCTACAAAGCCCAGAGTGCCTTGTTACTAAGAGAGCTTATGCAGCTATTTGGATTTTATAGAGATTACTGGCTGGGTTAACCAGGGCAGATGTGCTTAAGCACACCTTTAAAGGCTACTGAGACAATAATTTACTTTCTCTGAAATTTAAGCATTCTTTCTAAAGCCATAAATTCACAGCTGCATAAGTGACTACATGTTAGTGTTAGAATTGTGGCACCATCATTACAAATATATCACTTCTTAGCCACATATCCCATTGTCAGAAATATGTGTACAGATAAAGTTATTTAAGGTATCCACTGAAAAATGTTAATTTGAAAAGATTATCAAGATAGCAAAAATATCCATCATCTAATAGAGGTGTCTTTTGGATGATGAGAATAGTTAAGATCTAGTCCCTTTCCAAGTATATGATACAAAGCTAACCTCAAGGTCATGTTGTACATTAGCTTCTCAGAATTCATTAGGTAACTATAAATTTAGATCCTTTTAACACTCTTTCCTTTTTGCCAAGTAATATTCTACTATGCTTGCTATTCGTATTTCCATGGTGACTGATTGTCCAGAGCATTTCCTTTGCCTCCATTTATGGACCTTTTGCCCACTTTAAGTGCCTTGTTTTCTTGCTAAAATATGTGTGAGCTAATTACATGTTTTTGACACTATTTAACTGATATTTGCTTTGCTAGTATTTTCATCTGTTCTACAGCTGTAGTTTCATTTTATTCATTAATCTGTGATAACTTTTCTGCTCAGTATATACATACTTTTTATTTTTTGCTATTGTTGCTTATGCTATGAAGATATAGAAAAAGTTACCTAGATCAATGTCATGAAAATTCTCCTCTACATTTAGTTTTAATCATTTTATTGTGTACCGGTATTGAATTTAAGCATTTAATCCATTTAGGCTATATTTTTATATGTGTTAATTTATACAAAGTCACACAATAGTAGACAGTAAAATCTGAGATTCTGAGCCTCAGGTGTATAATTCCTGAACATATAACCTTAACTATTTATTCATTCATGTTACTTGTTCATTACTCTTGATCTTTCATTTTGGGTTCTGAAATGCAAAGAAATATTTCTATGCCCAGATCTTTCTAGCCTCATGATCTTCCAGACTGAGAGCAAGCAAGGAGTCAAAGTACACTTGCTTCTCTTATCTGGCAGACAGTGTATCTACTACTGTTTATGTTACTAACAATGGAATTTTATTCTTTTTTTGTTCGAGGCACAGTTTTTCTCTGTGTAGCTTTGGAGCCTGACCTAGAACTAGCTCTTGTAGATCAGGTTGGCTTCGAAGTCACAGAAATCCACCTGCCTCTGCCTCCCAAGTGCTAGGATTGAATGTGTGTGTCACCACTGCCTGGCTAGACTTTTATTCTTACAAATATACATTGCCTTTGTGTATCTATCATGTTTTGATTTATTGTACATCAATCATTGTATTGCTATTTTTAACACATTGAAAATTTGTGGCAACTCTGCATAATAGGGCAATTTTTACTAACATGCACTCATATTACGTTTCTGCCACACTTGCAAATTATCAGACTATTTCAAATTTTATCATTCTTATCAATATGTTACTGTAATCTGTAATCATTGATCTTTGATGTTAGAATTATAATTGCTTTCAGGAACTATGAATTGTGCTCACATAAAATGAAAATCTTAGTCAGTGGATGGTCTATAAATTCTGATTATTCTACAAATTTTCAGTCATTATAGTTCTCTCAATCTCCTCTGGTCTCCTTATTTCTTGAGATATGATGATATTGAACCCAGACCAATGGCATTTAAAGGTTCAAATGATGGTAACACCACCATTCCTCTCACTTCCAATCAAAAGCAAAGAATAGGCAAGTTTATTATGGAAAGAGTGCCAAAGCTCAATACTCAGTCTCACTTACTATTCCATTAGTTATGTGAAGGAAATCCTTATTTTTTTTTGATACTACGACTTTTATAACTCAGACTATGTACTAATCTGTTTTCTGTTACTGTGGTAAATGCTATAACCAAAAGAAACTTGGAGAATAAAGGGTTGATTTCCTCTTACAACTGTCAGGTCATGACCCATCAATGAGACAAAGCAGGCAGAGACTGAAGGCAAGGACCTGGAGGCATGCACGGAAGCAGAGACCATGGAAGAACGTAATTTAAGGGCTTGCTCCAAGGCTCATATACATTTACCTTTCTTAGACAGCCCATACCTGCCCTCAGCAATAGCAGTGTCTACAGTCTTCTGGATCTTCCCATCAATTACTCAATTATTAATCAAGAAAACACCCCACAGAGAAGTACACATGATGATCTCATGCAGATAATCTGCATCAGAGGGACCCTTCTCAGGGGAGTCATCTTGACAGCAATGATTATCCACCACAGGCTTTCTATAAACTCAGAAAATAAATCTTGAAGGAAATTTAGAGGGTTGCCCCAGTTAAGAACAAAGAGAGTAAAATTGCCTTATTGCTCATATTGATAAAGTTTTAGGATATGAACAGAAGCTCAAATCAGTTAAAATATCCCCCTAAGAAAAAGCTACATTAGGATCTAGGTAAGAGATGTCTTGAGTTCTACAAAGGCTGAGTGGAAAGAGGAAACTGTGAAAGACGTTTGAAGCTAGTAAAAGATGGTTCATGAGTCTCAGAGAAAAAAGTCATCGTCATGACATAAGTGTGCAAGATGGTGCAGGAAGGTACTGATGCAGGAGCCAGTTGCCAGAATATCTAGATAATTTCCATTGATCACTGTGCTAAGCACATTTGCAACCTAAAAGAAACAGCCTTCTGCTGAAAGAAGATTCCATTGAGGATTTTCAGAACTAGAGAATGAAAGTTAACACCTGCCATGAATTTGAAAGAGTTCAATGGGGGAGGAGCCGTGGGAGGGCTTGGTGGGAGGAAAGGGAAAAGAGGATGATATAATTTTATTATATATCAAAAGTAAGAAAATTCATTTTTTTATAAAGTTAATGCCTGACTACAATGCTTCCAAGAATAGACTGACTCTTTGTTATGGGACAGGCATACATGACATTAACAAGAAGTGTATCAAAAACCAGAGATTTTTACAGTCATATGACTTTGGTGAAAACGTTGGGAGGAAAATAAGGTAGAGGAAAAGGAAATTTATGGTAAATCTATCTTTCTCTATAAATGCAAGAACAGAGACTGAATGACAGAACATCTGTTTACAATATTTGATGGAAATTATAAGGCCACTGAGAACTACTTCTGAGGGAAAAATACATTTATAATATCACTGCTTATTGCCAGTGCACCTACTTGCCCAAAAACTCTGATGGAAATGTATAAGATAAATGTAGTTTTCATGCTTGCTAATATAACTTTTATTCTGTAGCCCATGAATCAAGGAGTCATTTTGACTTTCAAGTTTCAAAAGCCTATGGTGTGCCATTGTTAGTAAGTCCTCTGATCTGGGCAAAGCAAATTGAAACCCGTAAGTCCTCTGATCTGGGCAAAGCAAATTGAAACACGTCAGAAAAGATTTACCATTCACAATGTCATTAACAATATTTGTGATTCATGAGAGGATGTCACAATATCATTATTAGCAAGAATTAGGAAGTTCATTCTTTCCTTCAGGAGGGTGGAGGTGGAGGTTGGTGGAATTATGATTGCCATGGCGGAACAAGCAGCAGTTTCAGTGGAAGTTACAAGAGAACTAAGACTGGAGTGTAGCCTGTAACTGAACTGCTGAACGGTCATCTTAAAATTTTAATGACGAGCACTTGCTTCTCATGGATAAACCAATAAAATGGTTTTTGCAAAGTGAAATCGGTCCATTGTTGAAATCACAAATTATATAAACTTAATTGATGAAATAGTGTGAGGGTGTGAAAGAATTGATTTGTGTTATAATATCAAACTGCATAACATGCTTCATATAACTCTTTCATGAATGGAGGAGTGAATGCCTAAGGGATAATTTGTTATTGTCTTCAAGAAATTGTCATGGCCACCATAACCTTCTCCTTTGGGAGCCAGCAGCCTGATCTGTCAGCAGCCATTAACAATGAGACATGACCCTTAGCAAACAACATGATAGAAGCAGATAGAGACTACTACAGAGATCCACAACTGTCACGGTGCAGAGATTATATGAATGACTGTGCAGGGCTCATCCCCAACAAATGCAACCATTGTATTAAGGCTCAAGAAAACAATAGAAGAGGGAGTAGAAAGATTACAACATCTGGAAGAGCAAAAGGCTTGCTTCAAGATGAAATCTAATCATTTGCCTAAACAAGATTGGAATAATGATGTCACCTGCGTATACATGAGTATGGGTGGGAGAAATTTCACAAGGCCAAAACCCCAGATGAAGAGCTATAGGCAATCAATGGCTTCTGAGAGAGATAATCACTTTTCTCCAGGGACAAGGACACTGATAGGTTATCCAAACTCTAGTTGTTAGCCCTGAATACATGTTCATAAGAGCAACACTAAATGTACTCATTTGGATATATACAAATATGTGTGTTTCTAACAATAATAATTAAAGAAGAGATCATGAATTCAAGAAAGACTAAGGGGAAACATGGGAGGAATTATGGGGGTAGACAGAGGAGTTGGAAATTATGTAAAATAGGACTCATATATGAACTCAAAAAAAGTTGAAAAATAAAAAAAAAATCAGCCTTTTAAAAATCTAGAAACTAGTCTGTATGTTTTGTATTTTGATTATTACATGGTGAAGGAACTTTTTTTCTCTCCAGTCTATTTGGTGTTCTGTAAGCTTCTTGTACTTTCATAGGATCAGCCTTCTTTAGGCTGGGAATATTTTCTTCTATGAGTTTGTTGACTATATTTTCTGTGCTTTGAGCTGGAGTTCTGTTCTTTCTTCTATCTCTATCATTCTTAGGTTTGGTCTTTTCATGATGTCCCAGATTTCATGGATGTTTTGTGTTAAGAATTTGTTGGACTTACCATTTTCTTTAACCGATAAATCTATCTCCTCTATAGTATCTTCAACACCTGAAATTCTCTCGTCCATCTCTCATATTCTGTTGGTTGTGTTTGCATCTGTAGTTCCCATTCGTTTACCCAGATTTTCCATTTCCAGGATTCCCTTGGTTTGTGTTTTCTTTATTGCCTTTATTTCAGTTTTCAAGTCTTGAACCGTTTGAACTGTTTCACATGTTTTATTGTTTTTCCTTGGGTTTCTTTTTTTTTTTTTTTTTTTTGGTTTTTCAAGTCAGGGTTTCTCTATGGTTTTGGAGCCTGTCCTGGAACTAGCTCTTGTAGACCAGGCTGGTCTCGAACTCACAGAGATCCGCCTGCCTCTGCCTCCCGAGTGCTGGGATTAAAGGCGTGCGCCACCACCGCCCGGCTTCCTTGGGTTTCTTAAAGAGATTTATTGATTTCTTCCAATTTTTTTTGTTTGTCTTTTCCTCCATTTCTTTAAGGGAATTTTTTATTTCCTGTTTACAGGTCTTCATCATCCTCCTAAAGCTATATTTAAATCAATTTCTGCTGCTTCATCTGGGTTAGGATGTTCAAGTCTTCCTGTTGTATGACCAGCTGAGTTCTGATGTTACCATGTTGCTTTTTAGGTTGTTAGATAAATTCTTGTCTTGGCACTTACCCATCTTTTCCTCCAATTGGTGCCAGCAGTGTCTTTGCTTCTGGGTCCAATCCTTGCAGTTGCTGTCTGTGCTTTTGGGAGCTGTTCTTGGTCTGTTCTGCCCTGTCACTGTCTGTGTCTTAGGGAGCTGTAGTAAAGAGGCGAGCAGGCCTGCTTTTCGTTTTCGTCCTGCCCGGCTCTTGCACGGCTAACTTAACCCAGGAAATAATAACATGGAAACTGTATTCTTTTAAACACTGCCTGACACACTAGTTTTACCCTCTTATTGGCTAGCTCTTATATATTGATTCAACACATTTCGAATAATCTGTATCGCCACTTGACTGTGGCTTACCAGGATGAGTCTAACGGGCATCTGTCTCAAAGAGGAGAGGCACGGCATCTGTCTGATTGCCTTCTTCCCAGCATTCTGTTCTATCTACTCTGCTCACCTAATTTTCTGCCATATTAAAAGGCCAAGGCAGTCTCTTTTTTAACCAATGAAAGTAACACATAGACAGATGACCCGATTACATCAGGGAGCTGCTGAAGTCTCTCTTGTCCTGCTCTCTTGGTCCATTCTCTTTGTCTACACTCTTGATTTGTTCCCTTGGTCCTTTCTGTGCAGTCGCAGCCTGTGTTCCAGAGTTCCTGTGAGATGGTGGGGGATAGGAGGGTGTGGGAGCAGAGTGAGACTTGTAGGTTATAGTGTCCAATCCGTGGTGTAGCACTGTTGGAGCAACCTACCTGCAGAAAACTTACCTGTTGACTGGCTAGAGAAGCTGAGGCAGGTGTGGGAGGGACCCAGATTTTCACTCCAGTACTGAGGGCCTAGGGAGTGGGGTGGTGGGTTGTGTGTGTGATCACTCACTTCTTGATCCTTTATGTTCAGTTGCAGCTTGTGTTTCAGAGTGGACAGAAGGGGAGGGGAGGAGACTTGAGAGAACAGGATATTCGAGATGGGGTAGGGCAGAAATGAGAGCAAGTAAAGAGATATTTTGATTGAGGGAGTCATTATGGTGCTTGCAAGAAACTTGACACTAGTGAAATTCCCAGGAATCCACAAGGATAACCCCAGCTAAGACCCTAAGCAATAGTGGAGAGGATGCCCAAACTGGCCTTGTTCTGTAGTCAGATTGATGAATATCTTAAATGTCATCATAGAACCTTTATCCAGAAACTGATGTAAACAGAGGCAGAGACCCACAACAAAGCACTGGGCTGAGCTCCCAAAGTCCAGTTGAAGAGTGGGAGGAGGGAGAATATGGGTGAAGAGGTTGACACCATGGTGGAGGATATCCACAGAAACAGTATACCTGAGCTAATGGGAGCTCATCAACTCTGCCAGACAGGGAAGGAGCCAGCATAAGACCAAAGTAGGCCCTTAAAATATAAACGACAGTTGTATGGCTGGGGCAGATTGCAGGACCACTGGCAGTGGCACCAGGATTTATCCCTACTGCTTGTACTGAGTTTCTGGAACCCATTCTCTTTGGAGGGATACCTTGCTCAGCCTAGATATAGTAGGGAGGGTCTTGTGCAATGTGCCTTACCCTGTCTGAGGAGATGATGGGGGGTGGGTGGAGAGTAGTGGAAACAGGAGGAGGGGGAGGGAGTGGGAACTGGGATTGGTATGTAAAATGAAAAAGAATAGGTTTTTTGTTTTTTATAAATAAAAAATAATCAAAAACAAAAACAAAAATCTTGAAACTAGCTCTTTCTTAATTCTCTGTGTTGTAAATGTTATATTTTATTCTATGAGCTGTCTTTTCAGTTGTTTTTGTTGTTGTTCTCTTTTATTTGAGGGTAAACACAAATTCTTAATTCTAGTGAATAGTAACATTCTTTAGCAATAAAATATCCTAAATGTATGTACATTATTTTAAAATGTAATGCTGTTTTCCATTTAATATACTGCAATATAGTATAAGAATAAGGTTTATATCCATTGGGAAGTAAAACAGTCACTTTATTGCCAATATGTTAGTAAGGAACAGACTTAAAATACCTTTGAGATATGACTGCACTTAATATGGCATAGGTATTTTTTCTATAAAGAAAACCAAATAAAATAAAAGATTTCCCCTTGGCCTGAGTACCTTGCCTGAATTGGTGGGCTTTTTATTCTAAAACCAAGCTGCATAGTTTAGAATGCATTAACTTTTATTATATTCTGATCACAATGGCTATATTCATGATTCTTAAAAAGCTCTTCTCTGACACATGACCTTTGTTTATTATTATAAGTTGATTACACTTTATTTACTTTTGTGTATGTAGGTGAGGGTGGATACATATGTCATGGCACACATATATAGAGGTCAGAGGACAACTTGCAAAAGTTGGTTCTTCTACCAAGTGGGTTTTGGGGATGGAAGTCAAGTAGTTAAGTTTGGGGGCAAGCACTCTTCTCACTGAACCATATTGCTGGCTCATTGCAATTTTGATTAAAATGTAAATTACTGCATTCAAAAGACTATTCCTGTTAACTTGGATTTTCTTTAAGAAGCTTTATGAGCTAGTCCCAGCTAGTTCCCTCTCTAATTGCAAGATAGGTGACAACTGGCAGGCTGATCAATTTAGCTATCACCCAGGCCCAGAACCAGGGCTATGAAGTAGATCCACCCCAACTCTAATTATGATCTTCCGGACCATGTGAGGAGGCTGGTCCTTCAGCTCTAAAGCTGCAGGATCTACATGACACAGTGCAATAACAGGATACACAAGAGGAGTCCCAGTGAGGGCCCAGTAGCAATGGTGTAGCAGACACAGGGCCTTAAATCAGAACAATGACTCTTTGCAATGAACACTTGCAAGTAAAGATTTGTGGATAAAAGTTTATATTATACAACGTACGGTGTCACACTACAGCTTCCATGACAAAAAAAAATTTCTCTGTTTTCTTTCCTCTTAAATTTTATTTTATTTATTTTCTGGGGGGGTTAGGTTGCAGGAGCAGAGGCAAGACATGAAGGGATGCAGAGATGAGTGGAATTGAGATTCATGATGTGAATAAAGAAAAAAGAAAGTAGTATGAAGTAGTTACCTGACCCAGTTTTCCATTCCCTAAAATAATCACAGTAGTGAATTTACTTTTGCTGCAATTCATGTTTTTTTTTTAAAAAAATACATGGATACATGCATGTTAATTACTAAATTTAAAAGAATTATTCCACTCTGTAAATGATGCTCTGAAACTTTTCTCAGATTCATTCATGATGTTCACCCATGTTGACACATGAAAACTTCCTTTCTCCTGCTTCATTGTTCTATAAATATATGCAAATCAATTAATTTTCTAGATGGTGGCCATCAGATTTTTAAAGGGATGTTTTGATGAGAGAACTTTTGAATAAATACCACCTATTCCTGCTGTTTTCGTGATAATAAAACTAACACTGAAAGGCTGAGGTGGTAACTTGATGACATAAAACACATATTAAGGCATGAGTTTGACTTGCAGCAACATAAAAAAAAATGAAAAAGCCATCAGTACTATAGTCATTAAAATATTTATTTCAGAAATATAAAAAGGTTGCTGTACTTGTTGATACCACATTTTTTTTTATCTCAACAAGACTAGGGCAGGAGGAACACTAATTCTAGGCCAGTCTCTGCTACATAGGGAGTTTAAGGTAAGACTGAACCATATGGTAATTCAAGGCAAAACTAGTGAGTTCCAGGACAGTCTGTGTTAATAGTGAGTTCAATGCCAAACTGAACTACATAGTGAATTCAAGGCCAGACTATGTTATGTAGTGAATTCTAAGTCAGTCTGTGCAACATAGTGAATTCAAGACCAGACTCAACCTACATATTGAGTTCAAGGCCAGATTGTGCTATATAGTGAGTTCCAGGCCAGTCTGTGCTACGTATTGAGTAAGGCCAGACTCAATTACATAGTGAGATCAAGACAAGTCTGTGCTACATACTGCGTTCAAGGCCAGATTTTTCTAAATAATGAGTTCAAGGCCTGACTGGACAATGTTGTGATATCTTAACTAAAAACTGTCAGCAAGGCAATATTAACAATATGTTAAGGTGAAGTTGGAGAGAATGCTCAGTGGATAATAGCACTGGATGTCCTTTAAGAGGATCCAACTTCAGTTCTAAACTATCAATGGCAGCTCAGAACCATCTACAACTCCAGTGCCTGGGAATTAGATGCCCTCTTCTGGTCACTGCTGGCACTAATACTCATATATATATATATATATATATATATATATATATATATATATACCTGAATAAATAATAAAATATATCTTTAATATTTTATGGAAAATTGGTGCAGGAGAATTGTCTGTATTCTGTCAATCATGTTATAAATAAACACGTGGATAACTACATCCACAAAAAGCCTGAACAGCTTGGGAAAGACTAGAGTAAAGCATTTGGGTTTTCAGCTGTAGCAGGAATAAAGCTGCCCTGTTTTAAGAAAGCCGTCCTGCCAGGGAAAACTCTGACTCTTTCAAGGAGGCGGTCCAGACTATGGAGCTATGGACACAATGTTGCAGCTTGCTTCCTGGGCAAGGACCTTGAAATGACATAGGAGCTTTTCAGTGTTGTTTACACACTGTTGCAGCTTGCTTCCTGGCAAGGACCTTAAAACGCCATAGAGTTGTGGCAAAAAAAAAAAAAAAACTTCTCCATATTCCTTAGCAAATTAAAGACCCATGTGGTCAGAAAAAGAGAGATTCAAAGAGTAAGAAAACCTCTAAATGGTTTACATTGTTTTAAATATATATACAGGCTAAAGATTATAGTTCTAAAAAAGAAAGAAAGAAAGAAAGAAAGAAAGAAAGAAAGAAAGAAGGAAGTCTGGGAGGCAGAGACAGACAGATCTCTATGAGTTCAAGGATAGCCTGGTTTACAGAGGGAATTCCAGGAAAAAGATATACAGAGAACCTGTCTCAAAAAGCCAAAAATTAAAAGAAATAAAAGAAATAGAGGTTAAAATAAAGCTGCATAAAGATGGAAAATATACAGAGAATCTTGATACTGTATGCTATTCTGCTCTCTTTCAATTGTTTAAATGCTGAGAAAGGAACAACAGCTGCTAAAAGATATTTGCTTATAAGGAACTCAGGACTGAGACAATGGGGATGATCTAGCGGAAACTCACCAAGGCCAGATGGACTGGGTCTGAATAAGTATGGGATAAAACCAGACTCACTGAATATAGCAAACAATGAGGACTGCTGAGAACTCAAGAACAATGGCACTGGGTTTTGATCCTACTGTGCATACTGGCTTGTGGTAGCCTAGGCAGTTTGGATGCTTACCTTACTAGACCTGGAAGGAGGTGGGAGGTCCTTGGACTTCCCACAGGGCAGAGAACCCTCATTGCTCTTTGGGCTGATGAGGGAGGGGGACTTGATTGGGGGAGGGGGAGGGAAATGGGAGGTGGTGGCGGGGAGGAGGCAGAAATCTTTAATAAATAAATTAATTAATAAAAGAAAAGATATTTGCTTATAAGTACTGCCGAATTAATCCATGATAGGTATTTTGAAAATACCTTGGCTTAAAAATTGATGTCAAATAAATTAAAAAAAAAAATTGAAGTCAAAAGGTATGTTACTTTGGAGAAAAGATTTTGCTTTTATTTCCACAGAAAATGAGAGGCTGTGGATTTATTCAGAGTTAAGAAAAAATCATCTTTGATCAAGGAAGACCACCTGAGAAATCTCTGGCCGGAATAGATGGCCCAAGATGTCTGAGTTCTACATCTAGAACAGGTTCAAGACTGCTACCTGAGATGATCAAGACTCACAGGATACTTCAGTCGGGACTTGATCATAACTCTATATTTTCTTTAGGTCCTCATAAGATTATCAGCACCCGCAACCATCTGGAGGTAGCCTGGGATACTATGCCCACATTCCAAAAAATTGGACTACGGATATTTTCCTCTTTTTTTCCTTTTTTCTTTTTAAAAAAGAGGGGGAAGTGGTGCTGGAGAATTGTCTGTATTCTGTCAATCATGTTATAAATGCTGAATGGCCAGGCAGGAAATATAGGTGGGAAAACCAGACAGGAAGTAGAAATGATGTAACGAGAACAGGAGAATTCTGGGAATTCTCACTCCTGCCCAGATCACTGAAGCAGCAGGATATGATCTGCCCCACTAAAAAATGGTACTGTGCCACATGGCTAACATAGACCAGAAAAATGGGTTAATCAAGATGGGAGAGTTAGCCAGTGAGAGGCTAGAGCTAATTGGCCAATCAGTTTATAACTTATAGAGATCTATGTGTGATTTTCTTTGGGGCTTGCCGGCTGTGGGGAACTGGGCGGGACAAAAAAACAACAACAAATAAGCAGGCCCCTATTCATGTTATAGCAAATAAACTTGAAAAATCAATATGAAACACCTGTAAAGATATAATTTAAACTCCAAAGCTACAGAGAAACCCTGCCCACCCCCCAAAAACCAAAAAGACATAATTTAAGTCGATTAAAATAAACGCATTCATATATTGCAACTGAAATTAAAATAAGAAATTCAAAGTCTTAATCTTACATACAGAAAAATAAAGCTTGGTATAATCTTATAAGGAATATACTGTACCTCCAACACAAAGTTATTAGAGTATTTAAAAAAAGAAATAACTATAATTCATACAATGTTGTTAAAGTTACTTAAACTCAAACCTAACTCTCATATACATATATGGTAAAGTATTACATTCAGATAAATTTTCCTATTAACTTATTTTTTCTTTAAGAAATATACACACACGCACATATATACATACATGTGAGTATGGAGAGAGAGAGAAAGAGAGAGATAACATAAATACAGAGCTTCAAAACAAAATATTCATTAATGTATGGAATTGGCTCTGACGCATTTCCAAAGATTATAATGTCACATATGTCATTTTTAGGTTTACATATATAGATAGATAAATTCCAACCATGTAATAAGAAATGTGGTGTTGATATATAATATTTACAATTTTGATTTATAATGTATGTCAAAAATTTTGCTTGTGTTTTAAAAGATCTCTGAATCAATGTTTTCCTAAGTCTTTCAATTTGCCTAAGAGCAAAAGTAACTGTGCATGTGCAATGTGAGACCCTTGGTGCAGATGTTACAATTATGGAACACTGTATCATTACTCAAAATCATTCTTTGGGAAAATTTTAGTATTTTTCTAATATTTATTTATTATGTATACAATATTCTGTCTGCATGCATGCCTGAAGAGGGCACCAGACCTTATCACAGATCATTGTGAGCCACCATGTGGTTGCTGGGAATTGAACTCGGGACCTCTTGAAGAGCAGGCAATGCTCTTAACCACTGATCCATTTCTCCAGCCCCCAAATTTTAGTATTTTATTGTGCTACTTTGGCCCTGAAAATGGATAGCAATCTTGTCAATAGTTATTAAACTGAATAATATTAACAATTTTACATGGAATCTGCTAAAGAAGTAATCTTTTGTTCATACTGAATGCTATGGAGTTTTATGTCAAATTTTCTTGGTGTGTGTGTACATTCTTTATTAAGTGACATTTTTTTTCAAGCAAAGCTATTTTTAAACTCAGAAAACTTGTCAATGTAAATAAGACTATATGAAAACACAATTTAACAGGTAACTCTAGTCCAATTGACTAAATTATTATATTAAGATGTGAATATTTAAAAAAAACGATGTGAATATTTAGGTTTATAGTGTGGCATTGTATTCTTAATATCAAGAGTCCTCATCCTTACTTGGGATCACTCTTATTTCCCACTCTGCTGAACACATTCCCCAGTGATATCTTATTCCGAGCTTGACTTCCATGTGAAATTCTGGGCCTGTTTAGTTATTGGGTCAGTAAGAAGAAAAGGGTGAATTGACAAATGAGGGATCCCACGAGCCACTGGGAGTTCTCAGTGGAGAATCCAGGAAGCCTGAATTTGTTCTTTCTCTTCGTCACAGGGGTACACTGTGGTGCTTCTTTACACAGTATGGCCCTAACATAGTCAGTAGATAGAGGCTTTGGCTTTCCTCTTTTCTGTTCCAGCAGCTTTTCTTTATCATACACTTGTACTTTATTGTACCCAAAATTTAACTAAAATGAATCATTATTGTATTTATTCATCTAGCATGTACATATGTCAGGGATATACATATACAGATAATGGATAGTTAGCTTTCCTTGAAGGCTAAATATTATATTTATCTTCCCATATGTAGTCTCAAATATGTTAGATTAACAAATCCACCAAGTGGTTCAGAAAGGAATAACTGGTGTGTCTTGCACTAGTGAGGTTTATGCTCAAGGTCTTTCACATGCTAAGCAAATGTTTCACCACTGAGCTCCATTTCCGACCGTAAGTTCTTGATTCAGATACAAGAGTCAGTTTTGCAAGGGATCGTTAGGGTGTCTTCACTGAGTCTTAAGATTCTATTAGGTGCAACGTTACAGTCACTTAGGTAAAGACACTGTAGATGAAGGATTAGAGAGAGAAGAAGTCAAAACTCTATAAGAGATACAAAGATCTAAAAACAATTCTAGAAATGGGACATGATGGTGAAGTACAGAATTAATCAGTGCACAGGGAAATGTCACAAGTTCTGCCAGAATAACTTTATACTCCCTCTGTTTGAGAAAGAGATGCTTAAGGGTTTAAAGAGAATTGTGCAATAGGAAGTACCTTTTAAATAGATGTCTGACAGCTGTGTGACAAATGTGTTTGTAAGAGGAAGAAGTGAATGCAAGAGGAGTTAGAAAGATAGGAACATAAATCTAAGGAAGAGAATATGATGTTCTTTTTAGGGTGATGGCAGGTGGTAGAGGCCATGAAGAAAAATGGATAGGGCAATGCTGTGCACTTTATAGGTGAAATCAGCTGAACTTGGTTTTTGAACAAATGTGGGAGGTAAATCTAAAAGAAAAGATATGGATATTGATGTTATTCATTAATTATGGGATAATGGAAGGAGCAGACCCCGAGAACTATAGTTGAAGGAGAAAACAAATGAAAAACTGGGTTGTTAGCCAGGGCCACTGTCATTTAATTCTACCTTTCTTGTGTTAAGATTTTTAAAGCTATCTATACTGAAGCTATCAGTACTAGTCCAGCAGTGCTTTGAAATTTTCTCTTCAGAGACAAGTGGATAGCATTCTTATGAAGACAAATCTAACCTCTTCTTCTATTGGAAACTAAGGTAATGAAGCCTCAAATTACTAAAGTCTAAATTCCATCAATGATAGGTGACAAAACTTGCTAATTTTGTGGACAGTAAGAACCATTAGAAACTGGTGCAGCATTTGGTAACTCACTGCTTCAATGTGCTCTTGCCATAGAGCAACATATTTTTGTCCCATTGTAGCTTCCAGCCCTCATGTCAGCAACACAGGTAATGAGAACAAGAAGGATTTTTTTTTCTAATGGGTTAATAAAGTGTTAAGTTATAAGTTACAAAAATAAAAGAAAGCTGATGGATGCAGTCAAAGAATGGAAAGGAAAACAATAAACCCAGACTACAGAGCGAAAAGTAACCAATGCAAGGAGGTCCCACAATCAGATTAACTTCTTTCACATTTTGGCATCAGTACATCACTATATATAATATAGTGAATGAAGTGGTAAGTTTTATTGAATCTCAGTTTCCCCATCTCTGGAATATTCAATGACTGATGGTCAACTGAAATTTCATATACTATAATAAGTATAGCTAGTATATTACCCTCTAATCTTAAATAATCAAAAGTTTTGATGTTGGGAATTGAATTAAGGCTTCACAGATGCTAATCATATATCCAACATGAAGCTTCATTTCCAGCTCAACGTGAACTTTAAAATAATAGGCTAATAACATTTTGGCACCAAAATATCTTTTTTTTTTATTGAGAAAAGGAGAAAAAAAACAAGTTTCCACCTCCTCCCAGCCTCCCATTTCCCTCCCCCTCCTCCCCCCCACGCCCCCTCCTCCCACCCTTCTCCCCCTCCCCCCCACTCCTTTCCCCCTCCCTCTCCAGTCCAAAGAGCAGTCAGGGTTTTCTGCCCTGTGGTAAGACCTAGGACCTCCCACCTCCCTCCATATCTATGAAGGTGAACGTCCAAACTGGCTGGGCTCCCACAAAGCCATCACATTAAGTAGGATCAAAGCCCCGTGCCATTGTCCTTTGCGTCTCATCAGCCCTCATAGTTCGCCATGTTCAGAGAGTCCAGTTTTATCCCATGCTTTTTCAGTCACAGTCCAGCTGGTCTTGGTGAGCTCTCAATAGATCAGCTCCACTGTCTCAGTGGGTGGGTGCATCCCTCCTGGTCCCGACTTCTTTGCTCATGTTCTCCCTCCTTCTGCTCCTCATGGGGACTTTGGGAGCTCAGTCCTGTGCTCCAGTGTGGGTCTCTGTCTCTATCTCCATCTATCACCAGATGAAGGTTCTATGATGATATGCAAGATATTCGTCAGTATTGCTCAAGGATAGGGTCATTTCAGGTTCCCTATTCTCAACTGCCCAAGGAACTAACTGGGGACCTCAGCTTGGGCAACTGGGAGCCCCTCTAGGGTCAGGTCTCTTGCCAACCCTAAAGTGGTTCCCTTAACTAAGAATTGGGGTTCCGTGGTCCCCTGTCCAACCTTCCTTTATCCCAAACCTCCTGCTTTCCCAAGGCCCGACCTCCTTCCCATCTAACTTTTCTCTCCCAATCTCCCCTTACCCCCAACCCACCCCACCCCACGATCCCAATTTTCTCCCCGGCAATTTTGTCTACTTCCCTTAGCCAAGAGGATAACTATATGTTTTTCCTTGGGTTCACCTTCTTACTTAGCTTCTTTAGATTCACCTATTGTAGACTCCGTGACCCTTATTTATGGCTAGAAACCAATTATGAGTGAGTACATCCCATGTTCATCTTTTTGGGTCTGGGATACCTCACTCAGGATAGTGTTTTCTATTTCCATCCATTTGCAGGCAAAATTCGAGAAGTCATTGTTTTTTACCGCTGAGTAGTACTCTAATGTGTATATATTCCATACTTTCTTCATCCATTCTTCCATTGAAGGGCATCTAGGTTGTTTCCAGGTTCTGGCTATTACAAATAATACTGCTATGAACATAGTTGAAGAAATGCTTTTGTCATATGATAGGGCATTTCTTGGGTATATTCACAAGAGTAGTATTGCTGGGTCCAGGGGTAGGTTGATCCCGAATTTCCTAAGAAACCGAAACACTGACTTCCATAGTGGTTGCACAAGATTGCATTCCCACCAGCAATGGATGAGGGTACCCGTTCCTCCACAACCTCTCCAGCAAAGGTTATCGTTGGTGTTTTTGACTTTAGCCATTCTCACAGGTGAAGATGATATCTCAAAGTTGTTTTGATTTGCATTTCCCTGATTGCTAAGGAAGTTGAGCATGACCTTAAGTGTCTTTTGGCCATTTGAACTTGTTCTGTTGAGAATTCTCTGTTCAGATCAGTGCCCCATTTTTTAATTGGGTTAATTAGCATTTTAAAGTCTAGTTTCTTGAGTTCTCTATATATTTTGGAGATCAGACCTTTGTCTGTTGCGGGGTTGGTGAAGATCTTCTCCCAGTCAGTAGGTTGCCTTTGTGTCTTAGTGACAGTGTCCTTTGCTTTGCAGAAGCTTCTCAGTTTTAGTAGGTCCCATTTATTCAATGTTGCTCTTAAAGTCTGTGCTTCTGGGGTTATACATAGGAAGCGATCTCCTGTGCCCATCTGTTGTAGGGTATTTCCCACTTTCTCTTCAATCCTTTTCAGTGTGTTCGGGCTGATATTGAGGTCTTTAATCCATTTGGACTTGAGTTTTGTGCACGGTGAAAGATTTGGGTCTATTTTCATTCTTCTACAGGTTGACATCCAGTTGTGCCAGCACCATTTGTTGAAGATGCTTTCTTTCTTCCAATGTATACTTTTAGCTCCTTTATCAAAAATGAGGTGTTCATAGGTTTGTGGGTTAAAATCCGGGTCTTCTATATGATTCCATTGGTCAACTTCTCTGTTTTTATGCCAGTACCACACTGTTTTCATTACTGTAGCTCTGTAATAGAGTTTGAAGTCAGGGATGGTAATGCCTCCAGAAGATCCTTTATTGTATAGGATTGTTTTGGCTATCCTGGGTTTTTTGTTTTTCCATATAAAGTTGATTATTGTCCTCTCCAGATCTGTGAAGAATTTTGATGGGATCTTGATGGGGATTGCATTGAATCTATAAATTGCCTTAGGTAGAATTGCCATTTTTACTATGTTGATCCTCCCAATCCAAGAGCAAGGTAGATCCATCCATTTTTTGGTATCCTCTTCAATTTCTTTCTTCAATGCCTTAAAGTTCTTGTCAAATAGATCTTTCACTTCCTTGGTTAGATTTACCCCCAAGATATTTAATGCTGTTTGTGGCTATCGTGAATGGTGAAGCTTCTCTGATTTCCCTCTCTGCTTCCCTATCCATTGTGTATTAAAGGGCGACTGATTTTTTGGAGTTGATCTTGTATCCTGCCACATTACTAAAGCTGTTTATCAGCTGTAAAAGTTCTTTGGTGGAGTTTTGGGGGTCGCTTAAGTACACTATCATAACCATCTGCGAATATCGAAAGTTTAACTTCTTCCTTTCCAATTCGAATCCCCTTGATCCCATTATGTTGTCTTATTGCTATTGCTAGAACTTCAAGTACTATATTGAAGAGGTATGGAGAGATTGGACAGCCTTGTCGTGTTCCTGAGTTAAGCGGGATGGCTTTGAGTTTCTCTCCGTTTAATTTGATGTTAGCTGTCGGCTTGCTGTATATAGCTTTTATTATATTTAGGTATGACCCTTGTATCCCTAATCTCTCCAAGACTTTTAACATAAAAGGATGTTGAATTTTGTCGAATGCTTTTTCAGCATCTAATGAGATGATCATATGGTTATTTTCCTTCAGTTATTTATATGCTGGATTACATTGATAGATTTTCATATGTTGAACCAGCCCTGCATCTCAGGAATGAAGCCTACTTGATCATAATGGATAATTTTCCTAATGTGTTCTTGGATTCGGTTTGCCAGTATTTTGTTGAGGATTTTTGCGTCGATGTTCATGAGTGAGATTGGCCTGTAATTCTCTTTCCTGGTTGAGTCTTTGTGTGGTTTTGTTATCAGAGTAACTGTAGCTTCATAAAAGGAATTAGGTAATGACCCTTCTGTTTCTATATTGTGGAATACATTAAGGAGTATGGGTATTAGCTCTTCTTGGAAGTTCTGGTAGAATTCCGCATTGAAACCATCTGGTCCTGGGCTTTTTTTGGTAGGGAGGTTTTTGATAACAGCTTCTAATTCTTCGCGAACAACAGGTCTGTTTAGATTGTTCACCTGGTCCTGGTGTAACTTTGGTATATGGTATTTATCCAAACAAGTGTCCATTTCTTTTACATTTTCCAGTTTTGTGTTATACAGGCTTTTGTAATATGATGTGATGATTCTCTGAATTTCCTCTGTGTCTGTGGTGATGTCCCCCTTTTCATTTCTGATCTTATTAATTTGCGTATTCTCTCTCTGCCGTTTGATTAGTTTGGATAGGGGTTTATCAATCTTGTTGATTTTCTCCAGGAACGAGCTTTTTGTTTCATTGATTCTTTGGATTCTTTTCTGTGTTTCTATTTTGTTGATTTCAGCCCTCAGTTTGATTATTTCCAATCTTCTACTCCTCCTATGTGAGTCTGCCTCTTTTATTCTAGAGCTTTCAGGTGGGCTGTTAAGTCTTCAATATGTGCTTTCTCTGTTTTCTTTAAGTGGGCACTTAGTGCTACGAACTTTCCTCTTAGCACTGCTTTCATAGTGTCCTATAAGTTCGAGTATGTTGTTTCTTTATTTTCATTGAATTCCAGGAAGACTTTAATTTCTTTCTTTATTTCTTCCTTAATCCAGGTATGGTTCAGAAGTTGACTGTTCAGTTTCCATGAGTTTGTAGGCTTTCTGGGGGTAGCATTGTTGTTGAATTCTAACTTTAATCCATGGTGATCTGATAAGACACAGGCGGTTACTAATATTTTTTTGTAACTGTGTAAGTTAGCTTTGTTACCGAGTATGTGGTCAATTTTCGAGAAGGTTTCATGAGCTGCAGAGAAGAAGGTATATTCTTTCCTCTTCGGGTGGAATAATCTATAGATGTCTGTTAAGTCCATTTGCTTCATTACCTCCATTAATTCCAAAATATCTTTTATAAAGGAAATTTGGGTGTTGGGAAAATTGTGCAGTAGATAAAGCTTTTACTTAGTTAGTATGAAGATCTAAGTTTGTTTGCCCAAACCCAGTGCCAGGTATATATAATAGCCTGAGTGCAATTGCAGTGTTTAGAAGACAGAACCAGGAAATCTGGTTAGGTAGCCTAGCTGTATCATCACGTTCTGGGTTCAATTGACAGACCTTGCCCTACACACACACACACACACACACACACACACACACACGTAGCCATACACAGACGAACACAAACGCACATTTACATATATTTGTAAAAAAAGAAATTGATGCACATACAACTCAGTTTCATACAAAAGAGGGAAATAAGTCTCCTAGGAATTGGAATTGGAAAGTTAGAAACACATTAATTTTCTACCTCTCAGGATCTCTTTAATCTCTACTTCATTTTTGCATTTGTGTTCTTCTCTCTCTAATGATTGGCTTTTTGTGTTCAGATATCAGATTTAAAAGGGGGCTAAGTTTCCAAAGAAAGATTACATAAGCTTTCATCTCAGTAAGTTACAATGGCAGATTGGCTATAGCTTTTCTTCTGTCAAATATGATAGAGTATCTGATTGGACTGGAGATAGATGTTTGAACTTTGATTAATCCAGCCCTTTCTTGGGGAAAGAAGAACAGACTTTTTGATCTAGAAGTGACCATGTATTGAGAATAAAGCCCATAATAATTGGAATATGAGGCCCACTATTTCATGTGAAAATAAATACTCGAAACATTGAAAGAATCCAATTTTTGAGTACATGAAGTCAAGCTTCATGTCTTGTACACTCAAAGCACAACTGGTGAGCAATTTCCAGTTATACCAAACCTCTATTTTGTGCTTTAGTCATAAATAAAATATTTTTCTTGAGGCTCCAGAAGTATCTGCTTAATGTATCTAGTTTTGTTTTCATAAGGTGCCTCTGGAAAGTAGGGTAGAGGATGGTAACCAGGACAGAATTGACTCCATCATTTTACACTCTTTCCCTGATGACTAGTTTTATGTCAACTTGACAGAATCTAGAGTCCTTTAGGAAGACGGACTCTTAATTGATAAAATTCCTCCATAAGGTTGGGCTGCAGGCAGATATTTAGAGAACTGTCTTGGTTAGTGCTTGATGTGGAAGGGCTCAGAATACTATGGGTGGTACCACCCCTGGGCAGGTGATCCTGGGTAGTGTAAGAGAGCAGGTCAAGCAATCCATGAGTAACAGGCTGTTAAGCAGCATTCCTCTATGGCTTCTGCTTCAGTTCCTGCCTCCATGTTCCTGCTTTGGCTGTTTGACTGTAATCTAGGCTACATAAGCCAATTAAACCCGTTCTTTTACAAGTTGGTTTTGGTTGAAGTTTTTGGTTGAAGTGACTAAAAGCTCCAAGAAAAATTATGAACCTTAAGAGAATACCAATGCCCAGATATGTTCCTTTATGCATACCTCAGGCTACACTCAAAAGTACCCCCCTGAAAAAGGTTGCACCCACATGCATTAAAAAAAGACAGGTTTAAAATAAATTAGATATTTCAAACCAATATTCTTGGTGGATTTATAACCCATTAAATGTTTGTAAAATAATGGGTACAGAGATGAATCCATTCTTTACCACAGGAAATCGTCCTTCCATTTCAGCAATATAGATCCCTCCCAAACGATTTTCTTGTGTGTTGCTTTTATATACAGAATAGTACAAAAATCTGTATCCAATTTAATACACTTGGTACCAGGGACAGTATGCAAGGAGAAGTTTCACCTTCTAACAGTCAGCAGGACATTGTTACATTCTTAAAATCAAACACAACTATTTGAATAATTTTATAATCTTATTTCATTATACACTCCTAATTTGATGCGTTTTGGCACAGGACACCACCCATTCTCCTTGTTTTACCTTTCTTCCCCAAATCAGAGCCATGTCCCACTTAATAAAGCTATAATAAATTATTAAACTATCAAAGGCAATATTTTGACTTTTGGTCTTCCCTCTCCTTCTCTTGCGTGGTAAGCACAATAATAGCCCACCAAAGATAGCCTACTATCTGAGAACTGGGAATCTATTAGGCTTTAGGTAGAAATGGATTCAGAAGATGCAATCAAGGTACGGAATTGAAAATGTAGGAATTATCTTAGATAACCTGAATGGGCCTAGTTTAGTCACGTGAGATCTTTTTAAAGCTGGAGCCTGTTCCTGTTACTTTGAGAGGAGAAAGTAATAAAGGAACAGAGAGATACCAAGTGAGAAGTTGGTTCTGTGGAGCAGAAAACTATATTAAGGGACTAGAGAAAGAACAGTGTGCTACAAACCTGTAGTTTTTCCTCACCTGAAAACTTTCAAAGAAACAGAGATTTTTGTCTCACAATAATATATAAGTGAGATTTTTTTTTTAAAAAAAGCATGGCTCTTTGTCTGTAAATTCCAATTATTAAAAACCAGTATCGTGAAAGCAATTGCTTATAGATGGATTCAATAGCTGGAAATTGGGAGGACAGCTAGTGAAAAACAGGTTTCACTCAGAAACTTGCATGCTACTCTGAAAAGGAAATATGTGGACTTAGGTTAGGAGAAAACAATTCTGTATGTCGACAGGGTCAACAGCAAGTAGATGTTTGAGGTAAATCTTCAAAAATGAGTAAAGCATACACAAGTAAGAATCTTTCAATAAAAGAGTGGCATGGACATCCAGAAATGTCAAAATGGGTGACATTTCTATCAATATGTTATTAACTCCACAGCTGGGGTGAGAATCTGAGGGAGGACAGCTGTTCATTGTAATAGAGAATAGAGGATTATACTCCACTGAGGTGCCTATTTTTCTACATCTAGCTAAAGATTGTTAAAAGGCTCCTGTTGTGTTACGAGCGGCAGGGCTGCATCCCTGGCATGCGGCCGCCCGCATGGCTAGCTTTACCCGAAATAATTATACAGAAACTGTATTCTTTTAAACACTGCCTGACCCATTAGTTTCAGTTTCTTATTGGCTAGCTCTTACATATTGATCTAACCCATTTCTATTAATCTGTGTAGCCCACGAGCTGGCTTACCAGGAAAGATCTTAACCTGCGTCTGTCTGGAGTGGGAGAATCATGGCGACTCCTTGACTCAGCTTCTTTCTCCCAGCATTCCGTTCTGTTTACTCCGCCTACCTAAGGGCTGGCCTATCAAATGGGTCTAGGCAGTTTCTTTATTAATAAGAAATCACTCCCACATCAGGCTCCAAATTGGGATACAGGCGGAAGAAATGAGCAAAGAAATTCATAAGAGATATATGATTAAGATTAGGAATTGATTAGATGGATATTCTCAAACAGAAAATAATATCAAATGACTTACAAATTTCAATTAATCAAATATCTTAAAAAGGAGGTTCAATGAATTTTTGGATTTTTTGTGGAACATATTTTTGTATATCCAACCTGATACATACAACTGGAGGCAGGTCTGGCCTTGAACATTTAAGAGTCAATTTGGGGGTGGGGGGGTGAAGATGTGGTTCAGTGATTAAGAGCATTTGATGCACTGGATGACAGTGGTGCATGCCTTTAATCCCAGAACTTGGGAGGCAGAGTCAGGTAGATCTCTGTGAGTTCAAGACTATCCTGGTGTACAAAATAAGTTCCAGGACAGCCAGGGCTATTCGCAGAAATCCTGTCTTGAAAAAATTTTTAAAAATGTTGGGAGGGGGATTTTCTACTCTTGCAGAGAATCATGGGTTAATTCCCATCATCCACATCATGGTTCAAAATCTTCTTCACTAGTTCCAGTGAATATGATGCCCTTTTCTGACCTCCAGGCAGCAGGTACACAAATGGTTCACAGACATACATACAGGCAAAAACCTCATACATATAAAATACTTAAATCTTTGTTCAGTCTTTGTTTAGGAAACCAGGTTGCTAAGATTTAGTTTGTGTAGCTTCCCCGAGAATGGGAGAAAATAGTCTTCCAGAAGGAACAGGGCTCCAGTTGGTTATCCAATACAAAACTGTCAGGTCTGGAATCATATACACACAAATAACATTGTATGAATTGAGAATACCATACTCATATATTTAGAAATAAAGAGGTCAGCAGTCATGAATTTGAGAGCAAGGACTGGGGTAAATGGAAAGATTTGGAAAGAGAAGAAAAGGAACAGAAAAATGATGTAACTTTATCTTAATTTTAAAAGATAAAAATATATAGCAAGAACAAAATTAAAGTCAGTTTCCATCCTCTTTAAGAGAAGAGTTGAGTGCAGGAAGGAAGATAAAACCATGTCCATGGAGAATAGTAAATAAAAGCTGCAAACGCTTTAAAACTCTGAAGGATGTAAGTAGAGAGAGCTTAGCAGTAGAGAAACTAGTGAAAGAGACTGAAGTTCGGCTGGTAGGGTTTGTACGACTCAAGAAAGAATGGATCCATGACCAGGAAAAGAACGGATTTTGACAGAGAGGAAAAAGAAGTGGCGATTCTTTGTATTGTTTTCTTCATTTCTATTTTGTTGATTTCAGTTCTCAATTTGATTATTTCCTGCCATCTAGTTCTCTTGGGTGAGTTTGCTTCTTTTTGTTCTAAAGTTTTCAAATGTTCTGTTAATTCACTAGTGTGGGATTTTTCCAGCTTCTTTATGTAGGCATTTAGTGCTATGAACTTTCATCTCAACACTGCTTTCATTGTGTCCCAAAAATTTGGGTATGTTGTTTGATAACTTTTAGACATAAAGCAAAAAACCAACCAACCAAACAAACAAACAAACAAAAACTAGCCTACAATTCACAATCCTAGAGAGCCTAGACAACAATGAGGACCCTAAGAGAGACATACATGGATCTACACAGGAGGTAAAAAATGACAAGATCTCCTGAGTAAATTGGGAGCATTTGGATCATGAGAGAGGTAGAAGGTGAGGGGACAGGAAAAGAGGGTAGTGGAAAAAATATATAAGTCAGTATAGGGGGGGTGGGATGGGGGTAAGGGGAGATGGGGAGAGAAAAGGTAGAAGGGAAGGAGGGGGGACCTGGGAAATGGGAGAATTGGGATAAAAGAAAGGTGGATAGGGGAGCACGGAACCACAATTCTTAGTTAAGGGAGCCACTTTAGGGTGGGCAAGCGACTTGACCCTAGAGGGGCTCCCTAGTGCCCAACATGAGGTTCCCAGTTAGTTCCTTGGGCAGCTGAGGATTGGGAACCTGAAATGACCCTATCCCAGAGCAATACTGACGAATATCTTGCATATCATCATAGAATCTTCATCTGGTGATGGATAGAGATCGAGACAGAGACCCACACAGGAGCACTGGACTGAGCTCCCAAGGTCCCAAGGAGGAGCAGAAGGAGGGAGAACATGAGCAAAGAATTCGGGACCACGAGGCGTGCATCCACCCACTGAGACAGAGGAGCTGATCTACGGGGAGCTCACCAAGGCCAGCTGGACTGTGACCGAAAAAGCTTGGGATAAAACCGGACTCTGAACATGGCGAATAATGAGGGCTGATGAGACACCAAGGACAATGGCAGGGGGTTTTGATCCTACTTAATGTGCTGGCTTTGTGGGAGCCTAGCCAGTTTGGATGTTCACCTTCCTAGATATGGACGGAGAGGACCTAGGACTTAACACAGGGCAGGGAACCTGGACTGCTCTGTGGACTGGAGAGGGAGGGGGAGAGGAGTGGGGGGAGGGGGAGAAGGGTGGGAGGAGGGGGAGAAGGGTGGGAGGAGGGGGAGAAGGGTGGGAGGAGGGGAAGGGAAATGGGAGCCTGGGAGGAGGTGGAAACTTGTTTTTTGTTTATGTTTTTTTTCTTCTTTTCACATTAAAAAAAAATGACATCTTGAAATCTGCAGGCAAATAGATGGATCTAGAAAAAAAAAACAAATTGAGTGAGGTAACCTAGACCCAGAAAGACAAATATAATATATACTCACTCATAAGTGGCTTTTAGACATAAATCAAAGAAAAAACAGCCTACAGTCCACAACCCCAAAGAACCTAGACAACAGAGAGAACCCTAAGAGAGACATACACGGATCTACATAGGAAGTAGAAAAAGACAAGATCTTCTGAGTAAATTGGGAGTGTGGGAGTCATGGGATGGTATAAAAGGGGAGAGGGGATGGAAGTAGAAGAAAATGTATAGCACAATAAAAACAATAAAAAAGACGAAATTCAAAAAAGAAAATAAATGATTAAAATGGAAGTGGCATATCCTCTAAATCAGATCTTGTGTCACAATAAACGTTTGGCTAAATCCCACAGCCTGAAGCGTATATTCACTAATGATGTGCATGCATGGATACATCAGTCGAACGCATGTTCTTTGGTACCAATTAGTATGAAAGGTCACTTCCATTCTTTTTTCCATCTCCAACTGTGCTCGGTTAAATTATCCCATCTAGTTCACCGGACAAAGTGTTAAGAAAGTGCTGAAAAGCTACAATCACAGACCACTGTAACGCCCCTCCCCCCACAAATGCACAAGCACTTAGCTCTGTTGGAAATGAAGCCACTGCAGAGCCTAATGGGTTCCCATTTTTACCCAGCAATATATGACACCAGATAAGGCACATACTTATCCCATTGTGTTCACCATGTTAGGAAAATCTCTTGCTTTATGAACAAAGAATCTCTTCCATCTTATTTTGAAATTTCTCTCCATCAGCTCAGGCCCAGGAGGCAAACTATCTGGTTAGAATCTGGGGCCTTCAGCTCTTCAGCAATGCCATGCCAGCTGCTGTAAAGCTGCAATCTAGTCTACCATTTAGCAAAGCACTAGAGCACTGTCAGCATTTTCCAGGATGTGGGAAAAACAAGTGCTTTCATAATGCACTACTTTTGAAAATGCAAATGGATACTATACCTGGTGGGGAATTTAGCAACAGCTACCAAAATTATGAATGTTTTGACCTTTTAACCCCAGAATCTAGGTTCAGGGAATTTATCCCATAGATGAACCTGGACAGATAAAAAATGCATTATCTACAGGGTTGTGTGATGAAAGAATCAATCCTGAAAACAATTTATTTGTATCACTATAAAGGTAACAGATAAATATTTTTGCAGGGTAACAAGGAAGATTACTCTAGTAATGTGGGAGGATCCTAATTACCAATTAAAAGAAACAAAAAAGTACACCTTTTTATATAGAGGTGTTTTATGTAATAAATGGTGAAAATAAGAATATGCATTTGTGTTGTTTGGCTGGAAGCCCTGCTGGCCTCCACACATGCTAGAAAGCCGCCTTCTTTCTGCTTCCCCCAATCCCGTCGGCACTGAAAAAGAGTTCAGAGGTTTCTGGCTTAATGGAACCAATAGCCCATTTCTGCATTTTTGGCAGCTGATGCCAACTGCCTTTCTAACTTGACCAGCTCACCCCAAGTGCCTGCCCAGGGAGTAGCTTTTGAAGATACTTGGGCACGGCAACAGTTCCTGGCTGGCATGTCAACACCCTTTGCCTAAGGTCTAGAAACCCTCCCTGCCTTAAGCCCAGAATGAGACTTCTCTGGCTCTGCTCTTTGGAACAGCCCAGGAGCAACGCCCAATAAATCTGAATTTATCTGTTTTGAATTTGGTTTAATTTGGCCCTTTGAGTCAGCAGAAACATATCATGTGTGAGGTGTATTGCTATGAAGAACACTGGAACAAATATGTGTGTTTAACTGTAGTACGTTCAGGTTGCAGTAGGGAAGGAAGGAGTGACAATGAGACCTCTTTGAAATAATAACATTTAATTCTTTAAGGATTTCCTACAAACTATTTTTATTATAGTCAAGCCTCCTCCCCTAACTCCTCCCATACACACTCGCATCTCCATACCTGCCCATGTTCCTTTGGCTTTCAGTTGAATACCCATAGGGTCAACTTTGTGTTGCCTAAATATTAGTGGGTATGTGGCCATCTTCTGGAACACAGTAGACCTATCATGTGTCACACTTTTAAAAAACAAAATAAAACAAACAAACAAAAAGACATGACTCCCTTCAGAAGCTGTTAACTGCCAATATCACCTTATTGGGGTGGAACTTCATGCTCTCTCTCCCCTCTCTACACTGAGATTTTCTCTGACTTGAGCTTGCATGGGTGTTTGTTTACATGGCGCCCCAACCACTGTGACTTCGCATGTGCAACTTCCCTGTTATATCCAGAAAACAGTTTAATTGTCGTCATTTACCTCTTCTGGCTTTTACCCTCTTTTCACCCCGTCTTTCATGATCCTTGAACTTTAAGAGGATGGAATTGTGATACAGATGTTTCATTTAAAGCTAGCACTCCACACAGTCACTTATTCTCTGTACCTTAAGCATTTCTGGGCCTGTACTAATTTCCATTTGCCATCTACTGCAAAAATAACATTTTCTGATGAGGGTAAAGGCACTTGGTGCCAAGCCCCAAAAATAAAGTTTTAATCCAGAACCCACAGTGGACTGAGAAAATTGAGCCCTGAAACTCTCCATGGCACACGTACTCCCTCAAACCACACCACACCACACCACACACAAATAGTAATAATAATAAGTAAATTTTCTAAAAAAATTGATAAGAACATTTAATATTTGGCTGCTAAACTTTTTTTCCAGGGGAAAGCAAAAGTGTCTACCCCTCCTCCTAAGATTCCAACAAACAAACTCAGGCAAGATTCCACCAAAGGTCACTCTGAGGAACCAATTTGTTGTTTTGGGTTCCTTACAGAGCATAGGTGAGGGGTTACTTAGAGGAATGTGGGCGCTTTCCCAGAAAAGGTCACACTGGAAAGTCTTTACCCAGCAGGGATGATGATCTACATCCTCTACCTCCCATCCCTGTCCAAACCACAGTTATGTGTAATTAGGGCAGAATTGCATAAGGCTGGTTTGGAGGCATAGGGATACTCAGGCAAGGGTCCTATGATTCCACATACCCTCCTTAGATGAAACAAGGTGAATAGTCTATAGGCCCAACAGAACTCCCAAAGATCGTTGGTGGCACTTTGGCTCAGAGGACAGTACTGTACAACATATTCCAACACATATTTAGTCATATACCAGATTTTTCTAATGTTTTGTTCTATTTATTTATTTACTTGCTTGCATTTTGTTATTTACTTGAGACAGTGAATCTATGCAGCTCTGGCTGTCCAAGAACTCAGTATGTAGACCCAGATGGCCTCAAACTAACAGAGATCCACCTGCCTCTGCTTCAAAAGTTCTGGGATTAAATAATGAACCATCATGGCCAGCTTGTCTAATGTTTTAATAACTAGGAAATAAAACTATGCTAATGCTCATAACTAGTACTGCCTTCTTCATCTGTGGTGTGGTGGTGTGATGAGGGAAAAGATGTCTTCTTGCCTTGCCCCTTACACCTTCAGCTGGCAAGGGAGCTGACCCCTTTGCTAACTCCAACACTTGGAAAAGCAGGCCCCGTGCCCCCTCAAGGCAGCCCAGTGGAGCTCACCCTATTGACAAGGGCACAGGTGAGCCAGCCCCAAGAATGTGAATATGGCAATGTGCCCCCACCTTTTATTTGCCATATGGAGGCAAGGGTGGGGGAGGGATGCCCCTCCCGTCAACGCCTGAGGCAAGTGGGAGAGTTGACCCTAAGGTCCTTCGCGTGGGAGAGCTGCTTCTGCCCCTACCTGATTCTACACTCAGGGGAGGCCCTGCTCCTCTGCCTGGGTAGCATAACAGTCTACCCTGTTGGCGGAGGTGTGGGTGAGCCGGCCCGGAAATTTTGAGCATGGGAG
Source organism: Microtus oregoni (assembly GCF_018167655.1). Classification (NCBI taxonomy): domain Eukaryota; kingdom Metazoa; phylum Chordata; class Mammalia; order Rodentia; family Cricetidae; genus Microtus; species Microtus oregoni. Next base: position 8,510,581 of record NW_024543873.1, read on the forward strand.
AGCTGTCCCCACTACTGGTTTGTCACGCAGTGGTGTACGTGGGGGAGAGATGCCCCCCTTTACTCCTTGCCCCTCACTGCCTGCGACAGATGAGGGAACTGACCATCCTCCTTTCTATCTGCAGTACTCAGGGAGGCGGGCCCTGTCCCTCACCTGGGCAACACAGCAAAGCTGACCCTGTTGGCAAGAGGAGCAGGTGAGAAAGCCCCGAGTATATGTAAAGGATAGCTGGCCATACCCCCATGTCTGCCATGTGTTGGTGAGGGTGATGTAAGGATGCCCTCCCTCTTGCCCCTGAAATCTGTGGTGGGCAAGGGAGCTGACCTTCCCCCTTCCCAGCTGCAGCACTCAGGAGAGCAGGCCCTGCACCTTACCTGGGCAGCACAATAGTTGGTGGAGGTCTGTGTGAGGCAGCCCTGAAGTGAGCATGGGAGAGCTATACCCATTACTAGTCTGTCATGAGGCCATGTGGGTGGGGGAGCGATACCCTCCTCTTAATCCTCGATTCTTTCTGATCTTCCCCTTACCATCTGCAGCACTCAGGAAAGTGGGCCCTGCTCCTCACCTAGGCAGCACTGTGAAGCTGATCCGGCATGGGTGAGATAGCCTTGAGGATGTGAGAGTGGAATAGCTGGCCACCCCCACCCCCATCTGCCATGTGGTGAGGGTGAGGAAAAGATCCACTCACCCTTACCCTTGCTAACTGTGGTGGGCTAGGGAGCCGACCCTGCCCTTTACCAGCTGGAGTCGTCAGGAAAACGGACCCTGCACCTCACCTGGGCAGCACAGCAGAGCTGAAGCTGTTGGCAGAAATGTGAGTGAGCCAGCCCTAATGTTATGAGAATGGGAGAGCTGTCCCCATTGCTCATCTGTCTTGCGGTGGCATGGGCAGGGGAGAGATGACCCCCTCCCCGTGCGCCCATCAACACCTGAAGCAGGTGGAAGAGCTGGCCCTGAAGTCATAAGAGCAGGAAAGCTGGCCCTTTCCTTAGGAGCTACAGCACTCAAGAGAGTGGCTCCTACACCTAGCCTGGGCAACACACCAGAGCTGGCCCTGAAGGGGTAGGCCCTGAGGACCTGAAAGCAGAACTGACCCTGCCCCTAGCTCATTGCTGCAACAGTGAACTTGCCAGGGCAATGCTGGAGAGCTTACCTTGGTGCTGAGGACAAGGGAGAGCTCACTGGCTGACAAGTCCGCAGGCCCAGAACCAGGGTTATGTGTTAGTTCATGCCAACATTCACCTATCTGTAATCTGAGGAGCATGGGGTGGGAGGAGTAGGTCCTGCAGACCCAGGGCTTCAGAAACTCCACATATAGGGCATCAATTGGTTGTCGAGGAAGAGTTCCAGTGATGGCCCAGCATCCATGGTGTAGCAGAGACCAGGAACTTGGTCATTGACCAGACCAATAGTTTTTTGCCATGAATGCTTGCATGTAAAAACATACGGATAAAGGGGGTTATTGTGCAACTCACTGTATCACACCACAGCTTCCATGATGAGATTTTTCCTATCCTTTCCCCCCCTTTTTCTCTTATTTTTTTGTTTTACTGGGGGCGGAGAGATGGGTAGGATCGGGAGGCATGATGTAAAAGGCACAAAGAATAAACAAAAACAAAGTTTAAAAACCCCACCTAACACCAGAACTATAGCTTCAAATCTAGTGTTAAATAGGATTTCATAGGATTAAAAGGGCCATTCACTAAATCTATAATCTAAGGATCATTCTGCATTATTACCCAGGGTAAAGAGACTTCTAAATTAAATTAATTATGATATAGACACCTTGATACTATCAACCATAAACCAAATAATGAAGTATTTTTCCGAAGCAGAACATTATTTCATGGGTGTAAAGCATTTAAGAGAAACACTGAAGAAATACTTTGAAATCTGTCTTGCTTTCTCTAAGCTTTCTTTCCACAAGGCTAAAGCAAATATGAGACATGACGCAACGTGGCTTCACAACTGGTTTATTTATGCTAGCTTTGATCACACACCTCACATGAACATCACAAAAGAACAGCAGTAGTCACTTGAGCATGGCAAGTTCAATATACAGAAATAGTGATGGAAACAATGCCTGCTTTGTTGTATTTTCATAGATTTTACGACTGTAAAAATCCGTTAGATCCACAAATTTGTAACATTTTTCTCTCTGTGACACAGCAGAAAATACATCTGAAAGCCATTACAAACACTCTAATCCAATAGTGTCTCAGATTTCAAGTCACTGCATTTTAATCTTGGAGTAGTTCTCTCACAGGCTGCTTATATCTTGCTATATTCAATACCTTACAAAAACATCACCCATGCCTTCCCTCCCATTTTTCTCTCTCCTACTTTAACTTCATTTCTTCTTTACTGTTGGTTAATACTGAAGTCTCTAGGTCTATTTGTGTCAATATCATTGATGTTGAGTGTAGGAGTAACATAATTTGTGTCAGACAATATATAGAATTTTAATAAGCAATGTTGAAAATTCTGGTGTGCACTACATACACCTTTATATTATACTATTGGATCATTATGGGCACATTTTAGTAGATGTCACTACCTGCAATTAGCCACAATCATTGCTCATTATTATGGCAATTTCCATTCTTTGCTCAGGGAATGTGAGCCTCGTTTCGTAAATGCTCAGTCTGTTGTTTTTGCTCTAAGATAGTCTGACTAATGCCCATTTGTCCTCTGTAGCATCAGTCAGCTCTCTCACTTTCTGTAAGTGGCAAGATGTTCCAGGATCATCTTACCTTCTCCAGCCCCAAGGCTTGGTACCAGCTACCCTCCAAGGAACCCTGGTTCCTAGTCATGGAAGAATAGTTTAAGGAACCAACACCTGGGCGCCTGAGCGAGCGCTTATTTTTTGAAATGCATTTGGTTTGGGGGTCAGTTGACTTAGGCTATTGCAACAGCAGAGCAAGAAGCTTCCAGGGCAAAGACTCACTTTTTCCAAATTATTTCAAAACAAAATCTCCAAATATCAGTCATCAACTATAATGTTTCATGATATACTATATATTGTCAATACCCAATGTAGACATTCAGATTTTATCACTGAGAGTTGCTTAGAAATTTCCATTGTATTCTTCTTTTTGGTCCTTCACCCATAAGTCCAGAATCTTGTTCTAAATTGAAAGTCTAATACTGTGTGATCACATGTATATGTTTAACCTGAAATAGTCAAACTCACTGAAATAGAATATGATGGTGCGTACCCCAAACTAGGGGCAGGAAAATGGGGAAATAATGGTCAAAGGATAAATAGCAATTCTCTTAGAAAACAGGAATAGAGCTCTGTGATTCATTCATTTTAAGGCACTATAGTTAAAAATTATGTGATGTGCACCTGATTCATTTCAGTACTCTGGAGGTGGGGGCAGGTGGACCTCTGTGAATTTGAGGGCAGTGAGTACAGGGGATACAAAAAGAGACCCCATTTCAACAAAAATTATGTAGCACACATTTCAAAATTGCAAATGATAGATGTTAATAACAGAATTAAAATCAGTTATAATTACTTAAGTATATGGAAACAATCACATTAGACACATAAATAAAAACAGGGGCCTGAGAAATGGCTCAGCAGTTAAGTGTACTTGCTTTTCTTCCAGAGGAACCAAGCTGCCAATCCACTTCACAAGGCTCATGAATGCATGTAAGTCTGGCTTCATGGGATATGGCATCATCTTCTATCTCCTGCAGCACTGCAGCCGTACTCACAGAACCATCCATAAACAACCACATATACAATATAATTCAGCGTTTTAGTTTAAAAAGCCAAGATCCAAATGTTCTTTAATTACAAAATTAGGACTCTAAAAGGAAAATCAGTATGACTATCTGCTTAAATAGATTTCTCCAATGTAGAAAATTAAATAATATAGAATTTAGAATATATTCACACCTCATACAAAGAAAAAAAAGAGACAAAAAAGTACACTGTTTACTACAAAATTAAAATTTAAATGATATCCCTGGGCCTTCCTTATCAGGAAATCTTATCTCCAGAGAAATAATGGAAACTCTGAAAACAGGTCATAGAATACCACAGGTAGAATATTGCTTAATATATATGAATTGAAGGAAAATATGAAAATCACTCGTTTCTAAGATTTTTTTCAAATAATCTTAATTTGCATTTTCATAGGTCCAATAGAGTGTTATAATGCTTTCTTTGAGCTCTTGCACACAGGTATTTTTCTAGCCTAACTGTTTTACTGCTGTTATTTATTTCGCCCATGGGAGGTGTTGAGTAGTGAACATTAAGTTTTCAATAGCTCTTAGATACATACAGACCAGCTCTATTGCCAGAGTATTATATTACTGCAATACAATCCTTCAAAGCACCACAAAATAACAGAAAACATAATAAAAGTTGCATTAATAATCAACAGGAAAATTTTACCATTGTAAACTTTAAACTTTGTACACAGTAAGTTTTTGTGGATTAATTACTAAAAATTTGCATAAATTCTCACAAGCTCTCCTTTGCATGGTGCTGGAGGGCAAACATGGGGCTTTACATATGATAGTATGTGCATTGCCATGGACCACAATCCCAGCTTCACCTCTTAAATTTTTTTGTGTTAAAGACATAAAAAAGATTATTGTAAATTCTACTTGTTCTTATTCATTTGCCTTATGTTACATGCTACACAAAACCATATAATTGGAAATTTTGTATATCAGAAAAATATTTTATTGTTAAAATAAACACGAAATATCCTTGTATGTATTAGCAGAAAATTCTAATCCAAATGTCCAATTGTTTGAATGGATTAAAACATTGGATGGGCGGTGGTGGTGCACATCTTTAATCCCAGCACTCGGGAGGCAAAGGCAGGTGGATCTCTGTGAGTTCAAGGCCAGCCTAGTCTACAAGAGCTAGTTCCAGGACAGGTACCAAAGCTACGCAAAGAAACCCTGTCTTGAAACAAACAACAACAACAACAAAACCACATAGCATGCCTGATGCCCAAATTTTACAATCTCTGGTTGGTAATCAGACAGCATAATCATGTTTCAAAATGTAACTCAAACCACAGTTGAAAATTTTAGCCAAGTAAACCCTCCCCCAAATAGTAGCATTTTAGTGTAGAATGCCAAATAAAAATCAATGACTGAAGAGTGAGCATACAAACATTTACCCATAAAAACAATTTTTATGAGTGAAAGAAAAAGCACACTTTGGCTGGAGAGATACTTCAGCTAGGCTCACAACAAAAAGGAAAAAAATCACACCCAATGGAAACTTCTAACTTTTCAACATCACACACAGACATGCACAAAATGAACACCTTGTAAAATGCAGAACATACCAAGAAAATGTAAAGGAAATCCTCAGAGAATGACACAGAATGGGAAACCAAAGGGCAAATTTAAAAACATATCCATAACAGAAATGGCAAATAAAAGCAGCAGTTGAGAAAATAACAAAACCAAAATAAATTCTCTAAAAGAAAAAAAAACCCTAACTAAAAAATAACCAGTCTAGAGCTGAGTGATATATTTCAACAGTAGAATAGTTTCTTAACCTGTTAGGACCTTGACTTCAATTGCCTGAATTACAAAATAAGTAAGTAAACAAATGACAAGACGAAGAACCAATAAGTACCCGATAACTAAGAATGATTTGGATTAATAAATGTAAATATACATTTTATAAAAATTAAAGTGGAAAAATGATATTTTGAATAAAATTATACATGAGACTTTCCTCTTTTTGCTTCCTTGTTATTATACATCTTCCAGTTTTACTATAGAAATGAGAAAATAATGAATTTTAATAAAAACAGATCAAGGCATATTAAAATACTGAAACAACTACTGAGTAGTTGAATTGGCATTTCCTATGTATGATTGTGTTCCTAGGACTTTTCCAAATATAAATTTTAGAAACCAGCTTCCTGTGGAGGGAGGAGTAAAAATAAAAGAAAAATAAATGAATAAACAAAAAAGAAATAAATAAAAATTCTAAGCTTTATAAGCAATTTAGTTTCATTCTAGAAATGGAATGGCACGTTTCTACATCTGTAGATGTGTATGTCTCAGTCCACAAGGAGGTTAACAAAATAGATATCTAAAATTTGTTCCAGATTGATGGTATTCCTGTGGATTTAAGTCTATTGTTTGTATTTCTTCTGTATTCTCTGGATTTTCTTGAACCAATGAATGAACATTTTAAATTACAAGCAATTTAAAACAATTTTTGTTTTCACAAGAATACTACTAAATAGAACTACATTCAAATTTTTCTATGTAGCCATAGTCGTGTTTAGAAGTAAACAGAAATTTACTAAAGGTGGCCTTTACTCATTCATATTCTATTCTACTTTGCTTTCTTGACTAATAGTCAAGAAATGTCCTCATTCCCTTCAGTAGCAGAAAAGAAACTCAAGAGTATAAATTCCTTAATCGCCAAAATCTCCAATTCTGTAAGAAGTCTTCAATTACCTTTGTTTCCTTGAACTGCTTACATTTGAAACATACATTTCGCCATGAGAAGTTCATCACGTTACACTCATCGCAATACCAGTCCCCAGCTATGCTACCCATGGGCTTTCTATTCGGTGAGCTCCTAGATCTTGGTTTGAACTTCTCAGGAAGCGTCTTTCTGGAGTGATAGCACCTGCCTCTCCTGCAAGCTCGATAACTGTGCACAGGAAGAACTACAGGAATTTGTTTGACTTCTGCTGCCTCTAAGGAAGCAAACCGAGGTTGGGCTGAGCTCGAGATCAAACTAAGGGGTTGCAGTGGATGAGCCTGAGACCAAGCCTTCTGCATTTCAGGGTAAGAATTGTCTACCTCATTTCTATTTGCTCTTACAGAAACCCCGTTTTCCTTTCCAAAAGGAACTGTAGCAGCAGCCCCAGCCTTGGATGCCTCTGTTTCAGTACAGTTATATCTCCCATCTCCACCAAGCACAACATTGTCTAAGGGACGTGTCTCAGATCCCTGGTCCTCATCTTTCCTTCCTTCCTGATTTTGATACTCAGCTCTTGCCACACTAACAGGGTTACTTGGGAGAAAATTTTGCTCCCTTTCTACTCTCTTAAGGTCCCTTTGTCCTTGTTGGAACGCAGCCACGCACTTTTCATCTTGATGCTTATCCCTCTGTTTTTGTACCCTCCCCAACAAGGCGTTAATCAACAGCCTCTGCTCGTCCAGTTGATCCTGCATCACCTTTACCTTTTTTCTGTGTTCCTGCTCCTGCTTCTCTGCCAAGCCCACCGCCAGCGCCAGGGCACCCCAGGCACAAGACTTCTTGGTGCTTCTCGGCATGGCCCAGTCAGTCAGGATACTCTGTAGCTCCTTTTCCAAGGCACTCCAGGACTCACACAACCGCAACCTATAAAAGCTTCTACCAGGCCCATGTTTACCTATTTGTTCATTTAGAAAAGCTACAACTTCCCTGTGGTAGAAACCACAGGCTGGATTGCTAAAATTAATAGCCATTCTACGAGTCGTCTGCCCTGCTTTTCCCTTCAGAGCACTAACAAGAGCAGAGTGTGAACTTTGAACTCTTGGGGTACGCTCTCTACTCTAAGGGCCACTCTCTACTCTTACAGTTCTTACAGTAGTCAAGCGCCGCCTAGTGGTCTGAGGGTTTAATTCCAAAGTAGCATTTTTACTGCAGGGTTTAAGGTCAGTGAAATTAGTTAGGTACATAACACAGAATTAAAACCCAAAACAAAAAGTCCAATAAAGAATCTTATGCAACTTATTCATCCCATTAGTGAATCTAAAAGGTATATATTTAATAAATATTTATTAAATCAAACTGGCTAATACTTATTTGCCATTATTAATTATATAACTTAGTGTTAATTTGATAAGTACTATTTATGATTGTTGAAAATAGTTTACATTTTCTATAAGATTACTTGGATTAAAACGCCCATTTTATCAGTGAGGTTTAATTCACGTAAAATAAATGTTGAGCTAAGCATTTATTTATCTACCTGGCAAGGAAATAATAAATCTACAGGAACCGATAAGTTAAAATAAATAACCAACACAAAAGCGCTGGTAAAATAAAGGACCTAGGCAACACTAAGCAATCAAAACATGTTAAAATTACTACTAGATGAAAGTTGGATGTGGAAATTTTATATTAGAAAGCCCAGATTCATGCCATCTGAGCAAAGTGACAAGTGCCCACATCACTAAAAGCAAAACACGGACACAAAATTCCTCATTATATGATGTAAGAGGAAGTACACAACCTTGCTAAAACTGCCATCATTAAACCTAGTGTTTAGCTCTAAACTGGCAGTTTAGAGAAACTTGATAAGGAACGTACTCAAAAGCTAACCAGGCAAGCCTCCACATGCTCAGTGGAGGTGATTCTATAAGGAAATATTGCAGTTTTCCCAAAAAGTCAGTTATGTAAGAATCCAGTAACAGGAAACAGAAGAATATCAGACAAACAGTGGCCCTTTCCTTGCCCTCATCTGCTTCCTACTCTACTCAGTAAAATCAAAGAAAACATACTGAGACAATCTGAAAACTAGAATTTGGATTCAGTATTGGATATCTCAAAGGACTTTTTAACGTGGCAAAAATACAAATGTCTTCAACCATTTATCTTTAGGTATCACTTATCTGTGCATAAAAAAACCAATAAAAGTTTTACTGCAACATTTTGTTACAGAAAACATCATAAACATGGAACTGCAGAAGTCGAATACAATAATGTGATATATTCCTGGATATTTTGCTGTTGTTTTTGTTTTAATTTCTCTTTTTTTTAAAATTGAGTTATAAATTTTTTCTCTGCTCTCCTCCCTTTCTCCTCTCTTCCCTTCTACACTCTCCTGTGACTCCCATGCTCCCAATTTACTCAGGAGATCTTGTCTTCTTCTCCTTCCTATGTATTTTGATCTACAGCAAAATATCCAGGTCAAAAAAAATGCTTGATTATATTGGAACTTACTTATAACATACATGAAATATTAATTTATGTTGTCAATGAGAGAAAAGGAAAAGGTAATGAAAACAGTATTTTTAAACTGATAGTGAACAGAACCTTTTTTTATCTTTTTTTTTTATTGAGAAAAGGAAAAAAAAAACAAGTTTCCGCCTCCTCCCAGCCTCCCATTTCCCTCCCCCTGCTCCCACCCTTCTCCCTCTCCCCCCACTTCTCTCCTCCTCCCTCTCCAGTCCAAAGAGCAGTCAGGGTTCCCTGCCCTGTGGTAAGTCCTAGGTCCCCCACCCCCTCCGTCCATATCTAGGAAGGTGAACATCCAAACCGGCTAGGCTCCCACAAAGGCAGCACATTAAGTAGGATCAAAACCCCTTGCCATTGTCCTTGGCTTCTCATCAGCCCTCATTGTTTGCCATGTTCAGAGAGTCCGGTTTTATCCCATGCTTTTTCAGACCACTAGGGGTGCACCCACCCACTGAGACAGTGGAGCTGATTTATTGGGAGCTCACCAAGGCCAGCTGGACTGTGACTGAAAGTGAACAGAACTTTGAAGTGGCTTTGATGGGCTCCTGGTATAGGTCGGCTAGTCCAGTGCCTGACCAGCAGTGGGCAGTAGAGATGGCACAAAGTCGGGGCACCAGACGCCATTTAGGCTGCACTAAACAAGCAGTGGCTGGTTTGAATCTCGGCTGAGCGCCCGCTGTGGAAAAAGCTGGAAAGTGGCAGGAAAGTGACGAAGGCCTGTTTGCTCCCATAGAGCTAGCCTGTTGACTCCTGAGAGGCAACATCCAAACGCTTGAAGGCCCCCATGGAGGCGTGGGTGGGTCTGCCCCATGGCTGACACCCACAGGAGAGTAATTTTGTAGCCTCTTCCTGCTGAGGCACTAGAGCTATCTGTGAGTAAAGCCGAGTAATGCGTCCTAGTTTTTCCGGGTAAAACCATCACTACAGAACCATAGTGATACAGAAATGGTTTTTCTTTCTTTTTTTTTTCCTTTTGGTTTTTCGAGACACGGTTTCTCTGTAGCTTTGGAGCTACCTTACATACACAAAATGTCCAATGTATATTTTTATATTTGTATATGTATCATATATATCATCCATATAATATTAATATAAAATGTGTGTGTAGAAAAACAAAGAAACAATGAATTTGAGAGACAGAAAGGTAGGATACCTGGGAGTGATTGGAGGGAGGAAAAGGAAGGGAAGAAATGATGTCATTATAATTTTAAAAAATATTCTAAAATAAATAGATAAAGTTTTACCATGAAATGATGTCATTATAATTATTTAAAATATTCTAAAATAAATAAATAGAGTTTTATCATAAAAACAGAGAAAGTGGAGTAAAGGGACACAGCAAAAAACCAAAACCAACCAACCAAACAAACAGAACAAAGGACCCTTAGCTTGTTATTTTAGCCAGACCTCTTTCCTGTTATTGCACTGTAACTGAGGCTAGTTTCTCCCTCACTCTCCCCCAACCTCCCTCCTTCTCTCTCCCCTCATCTATGACCATTTACATAATAGAATTGAACACTTTACTTTTGGTTTATTCCCTCATTCTGCCCCCAATCTTCATATCCCCTTTTCTGCACCCTATCTTTGGTTATGTAAAATATTTTTAAAGTCAAATTTGGAAGGAGGAAAAGGTGGGGGACACCAATGTAATTTTATTCAAATTATAAGAAATGAAAAGAAATTATTTTAAAAATAATTTTAATTTAAAATCTTAAAATAAAATTATTTTTAAAAGTCTAATGGAGAAGTGTAGTCACTGGAGTAAACATGACAAAAGAAACAAGAGCAAGTTTTTACACTTCCAGTTTGATAACAATACCTTTTCACATAGCATTGGGGGTGTGCTGATTGGCTAACTTTATCTAACTGTGTTTTCATGAAAATAAAATTTTAAAATCAGTTTATAAAAATTAAATTGTCTTTGTCATGTGCAGTTAACTATTTTGGTTAGACACTGAAAACTTCTCATGTTATTGAGAAAAATCACAACAATCTGTCTTTGCCTCTGCCTCCCAAATGCTTTGATTCTAGGTGTGAACCCTACTCCTACCCCGGTATGACTTTATTTTTAAGTGTGATAGTTGCTATTGTCTTTATAAAAATAAATCTTAATCACAAAAGACAAGCATGATAATGCTTGTGGTAATGATACTGATTATTTTGAGTTCTGGGATTAAAGGTGTTCACCACTATGCCCAGCTAGAACTATAACATCATTAAAAATTTAGTGTTACATTGATTCCTAGGTGCTATTAATGTGTAATGATATAAGATTATTTTATCATATATCAGTATGGAAACTAAAACAGTAATGAATGCAATTCGCTAAAAAATACATTTTCAAATTGAGACAGTTCGGCTGATCTATTGGGAGCTCACCAAGGCCAGCCTGATTGGGACTGAAAAAGCATGGCATAAAACCAGACTCTTTGAACATGGCAGACAATGAGGGCTGCTGAGAAGCCAAGGACAATGGCACGGGGTTTTGATCCTACTGCATGAACTGGCTTTGTGGGAGCCTAGCCTGTTTGGATGCTCACCTTCCTAGACCTGGATGGAGGGGGGAGGACCCTGGACTTCCCACAGGGCAGGGAACCCTGACTGCTCTTTGGACTGGAGAGGGAGGGGGAAAGGAATGGGGGGAGGGGGAGAGGAGTGGGGGGAGGGGGAGGGGGAGGGAAATGGGAGGCGGGGAGGAGGCGGAAATTTTTTCAATAAGAAAAAAATACATTTTCACATCAAAGATGATAGAATACAGACAAATATTCATCTGCTTTTATTTGTTTTTCGCTTATTTATTTATTTTTATTATATGGCAAGCCTGCGATAATCTTTTTACTGGCCAACACATTTTCCCTCAATTAAAACTTATTTTATTATCTTTCTTTAAAAAAAATTCGTATGTATGAATGTTTTGCCTGCCTGTAGGTCTGTGGACCGTGACTGTATCTTGTGCCCACAGAAGACAGAGGAAGGCATTGGTTCCTCTGTGACTGGTTATAAGCTGCCACGTGGGTGCAAGAAGTCAAACCTGGTCCTCTGGAATAACAGTCAGAGCCCCAAACTCCTAAACCATCTCTCTAGCTCTTTACCACCACTTTTAAAAAGCTTGAAGTGATCCACACGCAGCACACAGCAAAGTTGGGGAACAAACAAAGATTCTGCTGAATCCTGCCTCCAGAATTCTACTTAGAATTGCTTCTAGATTAATCACCCTTTCTTGCTCTGAGCATAAGAGTCCTACTTTTGGTTGTCTTGTATTGTTAGAATAATGTTCAGCAATTTGTACATTCTTTTGAAGATGATTTTCTTTGTCCTTTTCTAAGTAATTCATAATCTTTATGTTAATGTCCTTGTTGATAGTGCATCCGAGAATTTTACTTTTATTCTTAGAAGTTGGCATGAAAGAAGCAATGTTTTTGAAGTTTTATAGTATAATAGTATCAAAACATAACTCACATTCAAAGTAGTAATTTACTATGGAAATTCCCACAAGTACAGTGTGTACTAGTATAGCAACGCTATGTGTACCCATCCTCCACCTTTAATATCGTCAACAGCATTCTCATGGCTTATACTTTACCTATATCTCCATATACCTGACCACCAGTGCATATATTTGAGTCATCACAGACATAATAAAATATGTTTATATACTTCAAATATATACTCAAATGTTCCTGAAAATAAAATACTTTTGAGACTTTTGTCCTTTTAAATAGATGTATTTATTTTATGCATATGACTACTTGACCTGTTCGTATATATATATGCACCACATAAATGCCTGATGACCATGGAGTTCAGAAGGCACCAGATGCCAAGAAATTGTAATTATGGATTGTTGTAGGCCATCTCTCCAGGCCTGATCCCATTGTCTCATAACATAGTCGGAAGGTTTTTTTTCTTTCACTGTAAAACATAATTCTTTATTTATTCTTTGGGAATTTCACATCATGTACCCCAACACCATTCATTTCCCAATCCTTCTATATCTGCCCCTCACCTCTGAAGCATGGCCCCCAAAAGAAACCCCCAAGATAATTAATTAAAATCAAAACAAAAATAAAAAAAATCTACTTTGCTCCTCCATCTTCTCAACAGCTATTCATTCCTCTTAGCAGCATCAGGAGCTGCAGTGTGTTACACAGTATACCCTTTTGTCCAATTATCTCCACTCACAAAAGGTTCCTTGCAATGAACCATTAGTCTGGCTCAAGGCCTCTGCCACATCTGGCTCACTGGACACTCAACGAAACTCCGCTTGGATATGGTTGCCCTGAGTCATGGAGATCCTGTGGTTATTGTTCAGCAGGACCAGCCCCTTCATGCACTCCAGCAGGCCATAGATAGTGTGGATGTTTTGGTAGGCAATCCCAAGGTCCAGGATGTGAATCTCGGTGGCAGCTGAGCTGGTTGGTCTGAGCCACTGGGACTGACCACCTCAGGTGACAGACAGAACCAGCTCTCCTAGGCACATGTCCCACAGGGTGGGACCATCTCTCCTGAATGCAGAGGGAGCAGAAAGGGGCAGGGCCAGCTATCCCATGTCCAGTGAAGAGTGGGGCTGACTCAGCATAGCCTTCAAATTTCAAAATGCATGGTTCCTTTGACCCATACTCCAATTGCAGCAGAAACAGAGACCCAGACATGGATCCTTGGAAGCAGCTCTGCAGTTGTCACCATGGCCAGGGGGCAGCAAAGGCCACTCAAATTGATGTTTCTTTATGTCAAATATCTGCCATCATTCATAGATATTATTTTTTAATTTTCCTCATAATTTTTTAAGGTTATTTTGTTCGAATCAGGTCCCAGATGATATAGATCTTATATTTTATTGTAATTTCAAGTTTTATTTTATGAGTCTTTTTTTCCATATTTTTCACATCATTTGCATTTTGAAGACACTTAGTTGTCTGTTCTGTTTCATTGTTCAATGGGGATCTGACTGCATGAAGCTTGTGGAGTCTGAATAAGAATGCCCCTCATGCAGGCTCATATATTTGAATGCTTACTTAGTCACCAGGCAGTGGCACTGTTTGAAAGGACTGGGAAGTATAGCCTTGTTGGAGGATGTTTATCAACGGGGTGTACTTTCAGGTTTCAAAAACCTATGCCAAGTCCAGAGTCTCTCCCCTGCTCTACCATCTATGTCTAACTCCTACAGTTACAGATAATCCTTACATGTTCCCTCCACTTATTCTTTTAAAAATATTCCCAGAAATCTTGACAATTCACCTATAACATATTAATATGAATATTTAAAACACATTTTATTTTTTGATGCATATCAACACTATCAGAGGGGAGGTTGTTTTTTTTTTTTTCAGAAACAGAAAGCAGAGATTGAACTAGCTACAAAAAGTGGGTTTTTTTTGGGTGGGGGGGCGAAGCCTTTAGCAGAACAATATAAATCAGGCCTTGAAAATGTAAGATAGCATTTAGGGTCAGAGGAGACACCCCCATAGGTAAAGTGCTTGTGTAGGTGTAAGGAAGTGAGTTTGGATCCCAACATCTACACAAAAAGTCAGGCATAATGGTACATGAATGTCTTTGTTTTGGATTTTTTTAAAGAATTAAAATATAGTCATATCATTTCCTTCCTTCTTTCTATCTCCTTTCTCCAAAAACTCCAATGACCCTCCGTTCTCTTGCTTAAATCCATTACTTCTTTTTCTTTAATTGCTCTTGTTATAGATAAGTATGTGTATGTGCATGTAAAATGCATAAATATATAATTATAAATATATAAACACAATCTGCTTCTTCGGTTTAGTGTTGCTTATATGTATTTCAGAGAGGACCAGTGGTATTGAATAGCCAATTGGGGGCTCATCCTTGGGAAAGACTTTTTCTTCTCTACATTGATTAGTTGCCTTCAGTTATTTGTCTTGGGAAGGCGACCTGTTAGATTCTGTCTTTCTGCCTTCTGTTCTGTAATGTTCCCTGGTCTTATGTGCAGGAGTTGTGCTGCAGATATATCAGTTGAGGCTGAGAACCCCAGGATGATTTGTTCTCAGCATTTCAGGCCATTGTGGTTTTCTGTAATGATTCCCATCTGTTGCAAAGACAAGTTTCTCTGATGATAGGTGAGAGCTACACTTACCTGTGCTTAAGAGGTAAGTATTTAGAATGCAGTTAGGAATGTGCAGTTAGTAAAATGCTTATAGTAAATCATCTTCCAAGATACGTGACTTCACTAACACTGGGTAGTTGGCTAGGTTTCCAGTAACAGGCATGATTTTCCTCTTGTTGAGTGGGACTCAAGTCCAATTAGAGAGCTGTTCACCATCAAGATATGAATGCCACTATTGCACCCTTAGAGATATTGTGGTATGCTATTTATTATTTTGGTTCATATCCATCACAGCTGGGTAGGACTATTAACAGCTTCTGTTCCTTAGATGCTTACATAGCACTTTCTGTTACTATAAAAGCTATTCCTCGGGGAGGAGGCTTTCTGGCCAGATCCAGCATGGATCCTCTTGTGTCCTGTGTCTGAAATACACGGTAGCTTCATCAAGAAGAATGTACCTTCAACCCCTGAAAGGCAATCAAGAGAAATACTGGTAATTTATATTGCTTTGATAGTTTCATGCATGCCCTGACCAACAATTTGGAAGGGAGTTTCTTATACCCTGATCCTGAGGTTTTTATTATCTAATTTTTGTGTATTGCTTGTCAGAGATGATGTCATTGTGTTGGTTGACTTTAAGGTTTTATGATGTCATAAAAATGAGTCTGCTTATACAGTGCTTTACTGAATCAAAATACAGGATGAATATGGGGATTTGTTTCTTAAATAACTAAACTCAGTGTTAAGCAATATTCTTTATCTGTTTATGAAGAACTTTGTTTTAAAGTAACTTCAGGACATTTTTTGCATTATCATAATTTTCTGAATATGTAAGAAATTTCATTTATATTTTATCTGTTGGCTTATCAATATTTAGCTTACCAGATAACTATAGTGATAGGCTAATTCATGATCCTAAATGAAAATTTGGGAACCCTTAACCACTAGACATGCATGAATGCGATTGAAGAGGGAGTCAACCATTTCTAGGTTTTTGTTTTATAAAAGAATTCAAAATCAGCTAACATTACAAATTCTAGACCACTCTTGATAGCAACAGACTTCTCTGCAATCTACCATTTAGCTAGCATTTTAAAAAGCGCAAATATTTGGTGTTAATTACTGTTTTATTGAGATCTAGTTCAACTGCTAAAAATATTTGGACACCTGATACAGGGCAAAGTACTTAGGGATATTTGTTGAAGTAAGACAACATTTTTGCCTTGGAATGTATGAATATATGAGAAATATTTCAACAATAAATGATAATCATAATTACAACTCTCATTCTCTTCTCTCTCGCTCTCTTTCATAACATACTACTGAGTGTATTACATTATGCGAGAATGGGGGCTTTAAATTTGTTGGTATCCTACATTATCTTGATAGACCCAATGTAATTGTATGAACCATAAAGACTGGACAAAGAAACAGATGTTGAATTGAGAAAACTGGAGGTGCTGTGTGGAATGCTGAAAGAAATGGTTTGCTGGAGACCACTACCTCAGCTAATACCTTGATTTTAGCCTAGTTGAGACTACCAACAAAGAATTATCTGGAGGTGCCAGGTTTCTAACTTACAGAAACTTGTAAAATTCACAAAGTTTGTAATAAGCTGTAATAGAATGAATAGAAAACAAAGGTTTCACGGCTTCAGCTCAATAAGGATTGGAGACTTATGATTTCCTACAAGTAGGGAAAAGGCCAAGGATACCAGAGCCATGAAACATCTGCCAAGGAAAGCTACATATAGGGAGTGGATCCAGTCCCCCAAAAGAGATGTATGTTGCAAGCCACAAAATTGGAGAAGCAGAACCATCTAAGACCATTGAAATTAAAATCTCAGACATTGGATATAGGCCTATATGATTTGGTGATTGCCCTGATGGGTTTAAATCTTGATTAGTTCAGTATTTCCTCACTTTCCTCCTGCTGTGGAATAATCATCTTGTACGCTTTAACAATTTGATACTCGACTTGGTTTAATAAAATGTTGATTGACCAGGCAGGAAGTATAGGTGGGGTGACCAAACTAAGGACGATGGAAAGGAGATAGGCAGAGTCAGGAGAGCTAGCCAGACATAGAGGGAGCAGGAGATGAATGTGTCATGCTAATAAAGGTACCACCACAAGGCAGTAAATAAGGAATATGGGTTAACTTAAAATATAAAAGCTAGTTAGTAATAAGCCTGAGCTATTGGCTGAGCTTTTACAATTAGTATAACTCTCTGTGTGGTAATTTGGGAAGCAGCTGCCAGGTATTTGGAAACAGATGGATCAGAAAGAAAGGTCTGTTTAATCCTCCTTGTAGTGCAAATTCTAATTGGACTCAATAATAAAAACCCTGAGTCAGATATTATCAGGTGAAAGCTGAAAGATCAGAGAAGCAGAGCAGTCAGCCACTAGAGTCCTTATCTCTATGAAATCCTCAGACTGAGAAGGGTATCCTGTTGCTACAAGTCCTCAGACTGAATCCCTCAGCTCCTGTCTCTTCCCACCTTATATTCCTCTCTCCTCACAGCCATATCCCTTCCTGTCTCCACCTTTCTCATGTTGGGATTAAGGGCATGTGATCCCCAAATACTGGGATTAAAGGTGCTAACCATCACTTCCTGACTGTTTCTCATTTAGACTGGATCAATCTCATGAAGCCCAGGATAGCCTTGAACACACAGAGATCCATCTGCCTCTGTCTCCTGAGTACTGGGATTAAAGGTGTGTGCCACCACTGCTTGGACACTTTGGCTAACTAGTGGCTTATCTCATCACTCTGATCTTCAGGTAAACTTTATTTGATAGATCACAAATAAAATATCACCATAATTTCCTTTTGTAATGGGGATGTATATTCTGTGTTATTGTATGTTTAAATTATGTAATTTGATTTTTGATTATATTGGGAGTCATGGTTAAGGGATAGACTTGAGTATCAAAGGCTTTTTGGACTTTTAAGCAATGATGAAACTGTGAAAGACTATGGGAACATTTGAAATTAAACCAATCTTACATTATAGTATGGCCTGAGTCTATAGGAGGGAGGAAGTAGAATGTGGTAGTTTAAATGAGAAATCTCCCACATTCGGCTCATGTAGTTAAATGTTTGGTCCCCAGTTGGTGTTGTTTGGGGAGGTTATGGAAATAGTAGGATTGTGTTCATAGGTAGGAAGCACAAAGTGAGGAAAACTGATGTTCAGGTCTTTTCACCTTTTTATTCAGTCAAAAACCATAACCCTTAGAATAGTGTACCTACATTCAGGGCAAGTTTTCACACTTTAATTAAGCTAACCTAGAAATTCCCTCAGAGAAATGCCCCAAATTCCATTTTCATGGTGATTGTCTGTACCATCAAAACTACAATTAAGATTAACCACCACAATCAACCTATGATCTCTGCATGAGAGAGTGTGTTTGTGATACTTAAAAGTCTCTTACTATCTCAGTCAGCTTTTCTAAGTAGAGCCTATACTACTAGAGCCACAATAAGGACTCAAAATGTAGAACACTAAAGCTTCTTTAAGGCTAGTAATGTGTAGAGCTGTCACAGGAGGCACCAAGGTTATTACTAAAGTTAATTTTAATAAAAAAATATGTGAAAGTCAGTAGGTGTGTGTGTGTGTGTGAAAGAGAGAGAGAGAGAGAGAGAGAGAGAGAGAGAGAGAGAACTACTCCTCTGAAGTCCCAAACTGGAAATGGGTCACAGTATATAATCTTATGAAACCTTAAAAAAAATGTATCCATTACTGATGACTTGTGGACTAATAGAGCAAAATAGCCATGTAAAAACAGTGGTGTGTGGCAATTAGAATGCTCTGTTTATCTTGTTTCATAGCTACAAGTACCCAAGATTTGAGTGATGTACCTAGAAAACTGTAAATTGTCACATGTGCCATGGATATATGAACCAAGGCAATGAACTCATTCACCTAACACTGCTAGACTGATCTCCACATGTATATTGTGTATTGTGCATTGTGTGACATATACACAATAAAGTTATTTTTGAACAAAATTAAATATTAAAAGAATTAAAAAGGAATGAAGACATGATACAGAAGAATAAAAAGGGTAACAGTATAACACTCTAAACATTTTGATGATTTAAAGAAATCAGGTCAAACAAAAGGATTGATAATGCATTATTCAATGTATATAAAATTTTACAAGATTAAAAGAAACTATAAAAGGTTAAAACAAATCTTTAATAACAGAGGCAAAAGAGTAGTTGCTTGGGGAGAGCAAACTAGTGCAAAATCAGAGTTATTAAAAAAGTTACAAGGAGCCTCTTAGGAAGCTGAATGTCAATAATATTGAGTATGGTAATTATTTCAGCATGTAAACATATGCTATGTGTTTTGACTAAATTAATATTTCTTAGAGATGCATACACTGGCATCATACTGCAAAGATAAGCAATGAAATTATCACTACAAAAATCCTAAGGGAGCTGGTGAGATGGCTCAGTGAATTAAAATAGCCTGATGACCGGATTTGTTCAGTCTCTGGGGACCACATTCTCATTCTCTGTCTCTCTCCCTGTCTCCTGGATCACGATTAACAAAATCTCAGAGAGAGAAATTGGTATTCAACCTTAAGACCCAAAAAGGAAAACAGCCAGCCACTGGCTCTTACCTCTACGTCAATCTGAAAAGGGGATCATGCCTCCAGGAATTTCATAATAATACTGAGACAGAGACTGCAAACTGTCTCCTCCAGTCTTATCATCAATACTCTCTAGTTCTGGAATTAAGAGCATTTACCACTCTGCCTGGTTTTTATGCAAGCTAGTGTGGCTACTGAGATAAAAGGTGTGTGTTACCACTGCCTGGTCTGTAAGACTGATCAGTGCAGTTGTTTTACTCTCTGAACTTCAGTCAAACTTTATTTATTAAAATACAATTTAAATGCCACTAATTCTCCTCCCTCTCTTTCTGTCTCCCCTCTCTCTTTGTAACGCTGTCTGTCTCTCTGCCTCTGTCTGCCTGTCTGTCTGTCTTTCTGTATCTCTCTCATTCTCTCTCTCTCTCTCTCTCTGTCTCTCTCTGTCTCTCTCTCTCTCTCTCTCTCACACACACACACACACATGAATCTACAAATTAGAAGAGTTTCTCTTTGATGGGGAAAGGTGGTACAGTGGTCAGGGAAAGCAGAGGGGTTGTTGCTGCAAAAAATTTTGCATTTATTGACATGTGTCATGCTTTCACTGCTGTTGACCTTCTATTTACTCATTAAAGAATTTCCTGAATTTTTATTTTATAATAACAAAGGAAAATAAGAAACAATAACTAATAAAATGAGTGGATCTAGTAATTCAAATAAATATCAAAAGTATAAAATTAGTATCTGTAGGTTTAACAACAAAGTAAGATAAGCATAGCAAGGACCAGATGTGATGACATATGCCTTTAATCTCAACACTCAGAAGACATAGGCAGGCAGATCTCAATGAATTCAAGATTACATAGTGAGACATTTTCTTGGAAAAAAGAAATGTTCCAAGATTTTTTCTATGTTTATAATCAAATTATCCCTCATGTTGACTGGGGGTTTTCTGTCCTGCCCAGTTCCTACGGCCAAAGAAATCACACAGAGGTCTAAATTAGGTATAAACTGATTGGCCCATTAGTTCAGGTTTCTTATTAACTCTTATAACTTATATTAGCCCATTATTCTAGTGTATGTTAGCCAACAGCTCAGTACCTTTTTCAACAGAGTGGTCACATCTTGCTTCTTTGGTGTCTGGACAGGACTGCAGAGGGAGCTTCCCTCTTCCCAGAATTCTCCTGTTCTTATTGACCTGCCTCTACTTCCTGCCTGGCTACTGGTCAATCAGCATTTATTTAAAACGTAATTGACAGAATATAGACAATTGTCCCTCACCAACTCTCATATCTGGATAAATCTCATATTGTAAATACATTTACATACTTACACCTCATATATCATAGTGCTCATTCACATTTTTTCCTTTTTTAAAATTTATTTATTTATTAAAAAGCAGAGACATCCAAAAATAATGTTCTGACATCCCATACGCAGAATTCTAAAAGCATTCCTACTAACACACGATTGAAACAACACTACCTATTTCAATGTCATCACTTAATCTTGAGACATATAGATGATATACTTACTGGAGAGGGACATAGAGAGGTAGAAAGTGGATTGGGAGACAAGGTAAGGAGCCATAGCATAAAGAGGCAGAAGAGAAAACTTAAAGATGTAGTGGAATGATAAACAGCTAACATAAAGATATAAAAAACACAAAACTGATTAGACCTAATAATAAACTTTACAAATTGCTGGAATGACATAGCAAAATAAATTAATATGGTTACCATCCACCAAATCTTATCGATGTAACACTGTGAAGGGCAATATTATTTTAGAATAATAATAAAAGATTTCAAACTTACATGCAAAGCTAAAGGATATACAGTCTTCAAAGATGCAATTCTATAGTATTAAGTAGCACAAAAGATGAGTGGAATTTAAATATTTATTATAGTTATGAAAACATGGTTATAAGAAAAGGATGACAGTGCCCTTCCAAATAATTTATAAATAGAAGATAATGCTGATCAAATTTGCAATAAAATTATTTATGAATTTAGACTAATTCTAAAATTCACCAAGAAGAATTAATATCAGATTAGTCAAGAAAATACTCTAAAAATAGAGCTCAATAGAAGCATTCACCAATTACATATAAAATGTATAATAATTTCTGAAGAAATAAATGAAGTGGGTGAATAAAATGAAAAAAATTCTGAAAAGAGCTAGTATATTATATAGTGACTATAGTATAAAATCAGTCCTATGTAACACAATGCCAAGAACCAATTGTTCAATAAAGTGATGTGAGCAACATTTGTTCTCTTTATAAAATACTTTAAAATTGTACCACGTACCACCAGCAAATATTAATGTACTTTTAAGTGAATGAAAGTATAAAAATAAGTATTTCAAGAATTATAGTATAAATAATAGGAGTATATCTTTATGATTAAAGAATAAAATGTTCCATAAAATGATAGTGAAACTCATGAGGTAAGATACTAATAATAGACCAAAAGATTAATTTCTATAACATAAAAACCTCTGAATATATAAAAGTCAAATAGATGAGATACATTCAGTTATAATTCTTCATACTTATACTAGAAGAACTAACAAACTTATGAACATATTTTGAGACTAACATCTTAAAATGGTTTAAATGACAGTCAAATGTAAGTTTATAGCTATAATATAAAAATAAGTTTCAAAATACCAAAAATACTTTTTGAGGAAAATCAGAACTTCTTTACACTGTTGATGGGAATGTAAATTAGTGTACATCTTCTGAAAATAAAGCAAATATCCAGTAAATAAGAAAATGTACAGATTCTAGGACTTAATAATTCTAGTTCTTGCTGTACTTTTGAAGGGGATAAAGCTATAGATCAAAAACAGCAGGATCTCCATAATACAGGACAACAGGATATCCAAGAGGAGCCCCAGTGAGAGCCCATTATCAGTGGTGTAGCAGAGGTCAGAGACCTTGAACCAAATCAATGACTCATGGTAATGAGTCCATGCAATTAAGATGAATTGACTAAAGGGTATACTGTGTGACTCAATGGGCCCACTACAGCTTCCACAAAAAGATTCTTCTTTATATTTTAATTTTGTCTTTGTTTTGTTTTGTTATTGTTGTTTGTTTTGTTTTTTTTCTTTTATATTTGGATTTGATTTCTGTGAGATTGCAGGGGCAGAGGGCAAATGCAGATGTGAGAGAAAAGGGAGATAAGTGGGATCAGAATGCATGCTGCGAAATCCACAAAGGATCAATGAAAGTTAAAAAAAAATGTTCAGTAATTGAACAAGAAAACATTAAGAAACAGTGCCCACTGTTATTCTGTTGTGTATCAAAGAAATCCATAAGCTATTACAAGCTAGACCTGTGATACATATGTCATTGAAGTTGGACAGAACGCATCTGACTTTATCGTATTTATATGCATAGGACACAAAAGCTTAACATTCAGTACAACAAAAAGTGAAGTATTATATATCATAGCCATTTGGTATATAATTTTAAAATGTATAAAATAATTTATATGCACATATATGTAATAATGGTATAAAAACATGGATTGGAAATACATATTCAATTATGTATATATTTTCCAAGAATGAATGAGACCAGAGAGGAAATAAAGGAAACCCATAGGATGTTGCTAAAATTAGCCATTTGGTATAGTACAACCAATTGGTTTGCTCCTCCTGGGGAAGACAATCTCTCCTTCTCAGTGTTCCTGAGTTGCCATGTAGTTCTTTGTCTAGGGTTGACATCTTGTGAGGTTTTCCATTCCATGTCAGCATGTCTCTTGGGGTCAAGATGTATTTATGTATTTAGGAGTGTGTGTGTGTGTGTGTGTGTGTGTGTGTGTGTGTGTGTGTGTGAGCATGCACGCATGCACGTGTGCCATCAATTTGAAAGAGTATTAGTAGGAAATGCATGGGAGGCTTTTGAAGGAGGAAAGAGAAGAAAGAAATGGTGTAATTATATTACCATCCTTAAAAATAAAGATTAAAGTTATTTATCTAAGTTTGTTTCAGATGCTATAACATAATAAAATAGCCTGGGTAAGACAGAAATAAGAGAATGAGCTTTACTGTTCCACAGACTGGGATTACCAGAATCAAGGCTGTACCAGACAGTGTCTGAAGAAAGCCTACTTCCTGGTTCAAAGATAATCTATCTTTTTATCAAGTTGTCTTTTGGGGATAAAGACTTAAAATTTCTGCTTTTTCCCATTTTGTACTTGGAATTGAACCCAGAGCTTTTGAACATTTTATGCAAATGTTCTTCCACTAAACTGTATCCTGAGTTCTTAGTAATTTGTTTTATTTTCACTCTTTTGCATATACCCAAAGGATGCTTCATCCTCCCACAGAGACATTTGCTAAACCATGTTCATTGCTGCTCTGTTCGTAATAGCCAGAAACTGGAAACAGCCCAGATGTCCCTCAAAGCATGACTGGAAAAGCAAATGTGGCACATTTTCACAATAGAATATTACTCATCAGTTTAGAAAAACAAAATAATGAAATTCACAGGTAATGTTTAGAGCCAGAAAAAATTATTGTGAGTGAGGTAAACCCCAAAAGACATATATGGTTTATGTCTGCATATATGTGGATGCTACATGTTAAGTCATTGATAAACAATTTACAGTCAATATAAACCACAGAGGCTAGGTATAGAATGAGGGACTCGAGAGGAGAGAAAGATCCCCCTAGAAAGAGGAAATAGAATAGTCATGGGAAGGCAGGATGAAGCAGGAAGAAGGTAAAATGGGGAGTGTGAAAAGAGTACAATGGAGAGGGGCAGCTAAAAACTAGGCTTAATTAATACAGTAAAAGCTTTTTTCCAATAAATACATATGGAAAAGAAATCTTAATTGGAATCACCAACTAACTGGGCAGTAAAAGCACCAAATGCATATCTCTTGTCACACAATGCAACCTCCAGTGCTAGGAATGGGTTACATCTAATCAAGTTGTTGACCAAAATGGAACTATGGAAACCTCAAAACAACCCAGGATATTGGTAAGTCTTTTGGTTGCCTGGCATAAACTGATGGTACAGCCCTATTACTGAAGACAACACTGAAAATGGAGAAGTTGAGCTGGGGCCTACCTAGATTCTTTACTCCTAATGACTATTGTTCATAGTAATTAAAGGTACTCTGCACACTACTAGAGGATAAAGATAAATACAAACCAAGCTACAAATCCAGCCATCTAGAGTGGTGATCTGCCTGCAAGATACACTGGTATAATAGTGGCGCATAAGTTGCAGAAATAACCAACAACTCTCTGATTGGAGTTAAGGCTCAGTTAATGAGTTAGAACCCATCCTTGACACTACTTGAGAGGTCAGATAAGTCAGGGACCTAGGGGAAGATCAAATGTTACTGTTCTGCTAAAGGAATATAGCAATAAAGTGACTTTTATTGACATTCAGTTAAGCCTGGAGATCAGTCTCTTGCTCAGCCATCACCAGAAAAGCTTCCTACTGCAACAAATGGTAACAAATACATTGAAAGGTAAAATCAAAGTAATTATGTGCTGGAGAGATGGTTCAGTGGTTAAGAGTACTGACTGCTCTTCCAGAGGTCCTGAGTTCAATTCCCAGCAACCACAACTATCTGTAATGAGATCTGGTGCCCTCTTCTGGTCTGTAGGTACACATACAGACAGAACACTGTATACATAATAAATAAATCTTTTTTAAAAATCAAAGTAATTAATGCATCAATGATACCTCATATTGTTATAACATCTAAAAATCTACTTTTATCTATTTGCAAATATACATTGTATTTTACTATTAATGGTTACCATATTATATAATACATGCCTGAAAAAAATTCACCTATCTAACTTACCTGTATATTGCTTGTAATATTGCCTCATTGTGTTCTTCACCAAGGTTCTAGCTACTATCCTCTTACTCTTTGTTTCTATGCATTGAATATTTTAGATTCCAAATAATATGAGAGATTAGTATTATCTCATTTAGTATGTCTTCAAGTTCATGTTGTGTCAAATGGAAGCATTTTTGATTTGCTACCTTTTAAATTATGGTATCTCTCTCAGTTTTAAGGGTGAATCATTCTGTTTTATATACACCACTTTTCCCCACCAGTTTTTCTCTTGAGGGACACTAAAATTGGCTCCATATCTTGGATATTATAAATGACACCACAGTAGACATGAGAATAATGTATCTCTTTAACATGCTGACTTCATTTCCTTTGGATATGTATCCAGAAATGAAATTGTTGAATCACATGGAAGTTTGAATTTGAGGTTTTTGAGGAACATTTACAATACTTTTTATAACAGCTGTACTGATTTACAGTGCTTTCAGTAGCATATAATAATTCTCATTTTTTCATTTCCTTGTCAATCATTTTCAATTTGATGAACCTCATTTTAATAGTTGTGACTTGATATCACATTTTAGTTTCATTTATTTATTCATTTGAGAAAAGTCATCTACTACCAAGCCTGTAAGATTTGTGATTTTATTTGATAAGTATTTGTGATTCCTCTGATAAGTGTTTTATATCTTAGTTATTTTTCTATTACTTTGAAGAGACACCATGACAAAATCAACTTAAAGAAGAGTTTATTTTGAGGCTTCCAGTTTAGAGATTAAGTCTATGACTGACTACCAAGGTGAGGAACTTAGCATTAGGCAGCAGACACGGTATTGGAGAGGTAGCTGAGAACTTATATTTTATCATCAAGCAGCACACAGAGCAGAAAGCTAACTGGAAATAATTTGGGCTTTTGAAACCCTTTAGACCACTTAAAGTGACACACATTTAACAGAGACATACATCTTAATCTTTTCTAAAAGTTCCAGCAACATATGCTCCTACAGAGGTCCTCTTCATTTAAACCACCACAAACAGCTAAAGGTTTAAAAGACTGTGTTTAATATATCATAAAATTGGGAAAGGCAAGAACTGGTGATATACAAACTAGCTTACCTCTCCCCAAATAGATGAGTTTCAACCAATTAATGGAGGAAGGAGAAAAGGAGAAAGGGAATGGGGGAGGGGATAAGAGAGAAAGAAAAAAAGAGGGAGAGAGAGAGAGCGAGAGAGAGAGAGAGAGAGAGAGAGAGAGAGAGAGAGAAGATGGGAGATATGCCAATAAAGAAGCTCCATCTTCCTTCACAGGTTGACTACTGGGGATAGTGTAGGATGTGAATACAGCATGAAGCTTGAATAAGTAAATAGTCAGAGCATATGAATGTGATGGAACCCCCTCTTAGCTCTATTTGCCTTACTATGAAGCTTACTCAACTTCTATGTCTCTAGTTAAGTATTGAGAGGAAGCCCAAATTTTTAGGGAAACTTTTCTTTGAAAAGAGATAGATCAGGAAAGTTATGCTTTATGAGTAATTCAGAAAACAGAATGACTTATGATGCTGCATAGCTACAGCTTGATAAGCCACTGCTTGGGCTTATAATATTTCTATAAATTGTTGAGTCAGAGACACTAAGTTAGATAGTTCTGTTCAGGTAGCATCTGACAATTTTCGTCACAGTGTTTATTTATTAATCTTTTCGCCCTTAGTAACTATTCTGTGTACTATTTATATAGTTTACTGTTATGCAAATATGCTCATTTTGCACATATTTTGCCAAAGTGTTAGTTTCCTCCTTCAGCTCTTGTTAGCAACAGTTAGTTGATTCTAAATGGTGATATTTTACTATTTATTGCATCTAAGTTCATTAATAACATTTGTAGCAAACTAGAAGCAGTCTTTTAAAGTATGATATTCTTTAATCTGTTGTTTAATAATTTAGAAGCATGCATTTTCTTGTTGTTGTGGGTATTTTTCTTTGGAGACAGAGTCTCATTCTGTATCGCTGGCTAACCAAGAATGTCCTATATAGACCAAGCTGGAGTCGAATTTATAGCAAGCCTATGGCCTCTGCTTATGTTCTGTGATCAGAGGCCTGCACCATCACATCCATGTGAGAGAGAACTATTCTATTCAATTATTTATTTATAGAAAAATTTATTCAAAGGTATTTATTTTCAGTCTGTTAATTATAATCACATTGAGTATTTTATTATTGAAATTATGTTATTTGTGATATACACTTTAAATACTATTATGTATTGCTTTGATATCTTATGATAGATATCAGAAGGTTCTCAAGGGTCTTACCTGCAAGCTCTCCAGACAATCTTCCTTATCATGGATACCATATACCATCTGATTTACTTATGTTAGGAGGCTTCAATTCCTTTCTAGCTCAGGGTAGTAACTAGAGACCACACATATCTTCTCTAGAGTACTAAACCTGCGTTCCACTGTCCTGAAATTTACTATTTCCAACCATAACACTCCTGAAGAATTGCTTGCAGTAAGCTCACCCCAGAGCTGTGAGTATATGGAACTATTACACTATCATTTGTCTAATGGCAATGCTATGCATCCAGCCTTCTCTATAACTCCAGGTCAGCAATCCCTCCATCATTAAGAAATTAAAGAAGGTGAGATAAAAACAGGATGTCAGGTGATTAAGATTATCTGTATTTATGTCCATATGAAAATTATATCACAACCTAATTTTCAATGCCATGGAGTTAAGAAATGCAGCCTTTGGGAAGTAATAAGGGGAAGGGTATTCTACTCTCATGAATAGGATTCATGTTATACAAATAAAAGTCTTTCAGGTGCTGAATGCTTCCTTCTGTCATGTGAGACATTGAATATGTTGATCACTTGACCTTGGACTTTCAAACCTAGAAACCTATGAGCAATATATTTTTCCTGTTCGTAAATCACCCATGTAAGGTATTTTGTTATAATAGCTTGAACAGACTAACACGGGAGTGTTCAGATTTACTCCTTTAAGAGTCCAACTTGCAGAAGTGTTGAATCCTAGAGTAGAAAATATATAAAATGAAACTGGAACATCCTGTACCAGAAAGTACAGAAGTGCTCACTTGAGTTTTGGAAAGGAAATACATAATCAAAGCTATTTGCCACAACCCACACAGACTATTACACGTTTTTCAAAGTTTAATACTTAGTAATCATTGCACTTACCTTCACATTCTTTAATGGTAACTCTCAAAATACTTTTAAATAGTAATACTGTGAGATAGAGCCAAAGAAATGTACCAAACTATTTCATTACATGGAGTCTACTAACAAATGGGTTTATGCAGCATTAGGAATTTCCTGTGTCTTCCAGCATCTTGCCAGATACTCTACACATGCAGACCCCTAATAGAGAGGTCAGATATGCTCTTTAGTAGGTTCCTTGTACACTAATTGTCAGTTAACCTGCTACAGGTTTCTCAAGCAGAGCATCAAACAACAGGAGACAGAAGTTCAAGCATCCCTACTACAAAAATGTATTGGAAACTTAATAAAATCAATTACACAAGAAAAGACTTGAGCACATACCATAAGTCAGTATATTCTTCAGAAAACTCTATCATGGTTCATCTTATGACAGTATTCAACAACTCTTCTTGGCTTTGGTTTCGTTCCGTTTTGTCTGTGTGTCATCTGGAACTTCAGTGACTGAGAAATTGACCTCAAAATGGAATTCATTTTTTAAGGGAGAAAATATAAAATAAACAAATAAGAGTATGTTTTAATAAGTGACTATTATGCAATGAATATAACCTAAAACAGTTTGTTTCAGTGTTAGGAATATAGGCATTTTTTCATTTAGTGAATTTTAGTGAATATAATTTAAAGGACTAGGACATAAATATATGAAATAAAAGCTATTCCATTTAACCAGTCACACTCTTGCTTAACAATTATGATATTATGGTATATTCCAAAATATAGTCCCTTTCTAGTTTATTCTCTCACTTATTCATTTATTTTTCTTTTGATCTTTCTTTTCGAGATAGAGTTCTCTGTATGTTTCCTAAGCTGGACTCAAACTTTTGAGTTCAAGTGATACTTCTCCTTCAGCCTCCAGAGTGACTTATATAACATGGCCGTATACCAGAACACTTCATTCTTTTTCTTTTAAAGTAAAAATGCTTTTAGTGTAAACTTAAAGGCCACATAAGTAAAACAGCATAACGATTTTAACAGTCACAAGCCTACTACTTTAAGTTAAAGTCATATTTCCATCCACAGTTGGACATCCACTTTAGTTAGAGCATTGACTTTAAATTCTGGAGTCTAAAGTTTCATAAAATATATTGGCAACTAAATCTATTTGAATAACTTAGAAGAAGATTTCATACATAATTTGTGCTTACTTCTAAGGAACCTCGAGTTTTCTTTGTAATTTTGTATATGGAAATTTTGATGCAATTTGCCTCTTCAGTCACCTATCCAAGACCCAGAATACTTTTCTTCTTAATCTAAAACGGTACCAAAAATAGTTCATATCCATTTTCTAAACATGTGATGTCATTAAAACTTAGCGTGTAGTTAGTTTTCTCACAAGTTATCAATTTCCCCTACCTTTAACACTGCTTAACACAGTATGTATTGAATATGCATTAATCAAAAGGAAATTGTTGTGTGAATAAATCATAATACCTACACCATATACTGATGTTCACCATTTATCAATAGCTCAAAGAGTTAAATCACAGGGACATATTCTATTTTGTATACTCACTGGGCAAATCATTATTTATCAACACTGAATGAAACTTTGTTTCATAAATCAAATTTTTGTTTTATTTCCATTTAATTTTGTTTTATCAAATACGTCTGAAGAAGTTACTTTTGGTTTCTTGATATAAACATATCAGTATAACTAAAAATGGGCTGATTAGTTTCATAAAGCTTTATAATAAGCAGCTGAATCTTTTTTTTTTTTTTTGGCTTTTCAGACAGGGATTGTCTGTGAACAGCCCTGACTGTCCTGATCCTCGCTCTGTAGACCAAGCTGGCCTGGAACTCACAGAGATCCACCACCTGCCTCTGCCTCCCGAGTGCTGGGTTAAAGGTGTACGCCACCACCATCAGCAAGTACCTGAGTCTTGATTTCAGCCAGTTATCTACTCTTGTCATTCTGACATGTTGATTTCTTTCCTTCTTAGTCATCACATGACTCATCATTTTAATCTACTACGCTCTGGGTTATAATTAAGCTTGTGTGTAAAAAGGCAATGTCTTCATTTACTTCAATTCCCCAACACAACAATCACTTTTCACAAAGACGTACTACCTTCTGTCAGTAACATCAGTTTTGTGTTAGCCCTAAATACAACATGTCAGTTAGAACTCTCTTTTGTACATGTACTTATTTTTGGTGGTGGTGGTGGTGGGCAAGCATTAATCATTAGGGGAGGAACCCCTTGATTTTTGTTTTTGTTTCTATCCTCCATTTATCCATGAAGACACCATAGGGATACACTAGAATCACTAGAATCACTCAGACTGTTGGCCTTGCTGTGGTGCATGAATTTAATCCAAGCACTCAAGAGGCAGAGGCAGGTTGATCTTTGTGAAATTGAGACCAGCCAGGGTTATATAGCAAGACCTTGTCTCAAAAAACTAAAACAGACTAAATTGTTACCCTGACCTCCCTCCTAACACCCGTGGTTTACTATGTGCCTCCCTACAGCTACCTCCTTCCTTCATTCCTTTTTCCTTTCCTCCAGGTTAGTCCAGGTTCTATAATGAGATCTAAACTTTCAGAACTGGGATTCACAAATAGGAGAAACCATGCAGTGTTTGGGATACTTCATGTAGTATAATATTTCTCAGTTTTATCCTTTTTCCTGCAAATTTCATGATTTCATTTTTCTTTCCAGCTGAATAGAATTCTATTATTTATAAGCACCACATTTTCCTTATACATTAATCAACTAAAGGACACTTAGGTTGTTTCCATTTCTTAGTTATTGTGAATAGAGTGGCAATGATATAGCTGAACAAGTGTATCTGGAGCAGAAGACTTACCTAGAGAGGGGATAGGGATGGCAACACACAAATACATCCCCCATCTCTCTCTCTCTCTCTCTCTCTCTCTCTCTCTCTCTCTCTCTCACACACACACACACACACACACACAACAGAGAGAGGGGTAGATAGAGAGACAGATAGAAAAATAACTCTAAGGATGTTTTTAAAGCCATAGGGAATTACATTATTTTGTGTTTACTTAAAATTACACATATAAGCGTATGTGTATGTATGTAGGAGTGTATATATATATATATATGTGTGTGTGTGTGTGTGTGTGTGTGTGTGTGTGTGTGTGTGTGAAAATTAAGTTATGTCTGTAGGGGTTATATTGCTTCCACTCAAGCCATAGACTGTCCAACAAATGAAGATCTTGGTTCTAGCTATGGAGAATCACCTTTTTTTGTCGTTAGTCAGGGAACAATTCTAACAAAAATCCCCTACACCTTTCATCCTATTGCCATAGTCCTCCATCACCTACCAGAAATTGAAGGCAAGACTCTACTGTGAAGACACCAAACATTGTGGATGGAGGACTTGGGAGAACATTGCTGAAACTGACCTGCCAGATTACTTCCTAAGTAGTAGATCTCATAGTGTTAGAAGGAGGTATGTAAGCTAAGAAGGGAAAATGCAAGTAGTCTGATGTAGGAGGGTCATCTCTCTATGTGTTACTTTCATTGGTTAATAAAGAAACTGCCTTGGCCTTTTGATAACCCAGCCCTTAGGTGAGTGGAGCAGACAGAACAGAATTCTGGGAGGAAGAAAGCAGAGTCAGGCAGATGCCATGACTCTTCTCTCCAAGACGAACGCTGGTTAGACTCATGCCGGCAAGCCACAGTCAAGTGGCAATACAGATATTAGAAACGGGTTAGATCAGTATGTGATAGTTAGCCAATAAGGTATTGGAGATAATGGGCCAGGCACTGTTTAAATGAATGCAATTTGTATGTTGTTATTTCGGGTATTAAGCTAGCTGTGCGGGAGCCAGGCAGGACAAAAAGCAGGCCTGCTCACCTCATCACTACAGTAGTCCCACCCAGCTATAAGAACAATGAACCACAAAAATGACCAGAATGGCAGAGTACTCTGAAAGGTGCCATGTGGCACTTATATCCTGTAACCAACTGCTATCTACTCAATGGGAGTAAATTCATGTCTGGCACTGTAAACTCAGCCCACTATCCTTGGCTGGTGGCCAAGGAACCCAGAAAAGAAGTTACTATGGTCACTTCCCTATAAACTTTCTACTGCATTCTAAAATCATCCTTATAACCATAGTTAAGTCTAACTCTTGCTTCTCAACAAAGATACTTCTTTTCAACTTGAAGACCATTCCAGAAATACAAAATTGGTCAAACTGCAGACAACAATTGATCAAAGTGGGATAAACTCTACAGTGATACATCTACAACACAACCTCTACATCAAAGGCTCAGGGGACACCCTTGGACAGGAAGTGAAAAGATTGGAAGAGCAGAGGATAAGCATAGCTACAATAAGATAGCGTCTTCTATATCTGACAAGAAAGGTATAGTCATGAAATCTCAATAATATGCTTGCCCCAACAGTACCTAAAAGGGGACAGCACCAAGTGGCATGTAAAACTGGATGTGGGAAACCTGAGAAGACCCTACCCCTAGAGTTAAAGCTATAGGGAATTAATGGCTGCTGAGAGAAAAATATTGTGCTGCATGGTTGAACCATGTGGTAGATTTTCCAGTCATAAAGAGTGAACCTAAACACATATGTATTTGAGAAATACAAGATAATTTCAGCCTGTTACATTTATAAATGTGTGTGGATTGTGTGCCTGCACATGTGCATATGCATGTGTGTGCATATGTGTGTATAAAGAATGAAAGTCCATATATTTCAGAGGGAGTCGGGGGCATGGGAGGAGTTGGTGGGAGTGGAAATGAAG
Organism: Microtus oregoni; assembly: GCF_018167655.1. Lineage (NCBI taxonomy): Eukaryota > Metazoa > Chordata > Mammalia > Rodentia > Cricetidae > Microtus > Microtus oregoni. The sequence goes on from NW_024543873.1 coordinate 8,544,011, forward strand.
TAAATACAACTCACATGTGAGATTTTAAAAATTTAATCAAAATTTTTAAGTTCTTATTTATTCTTTGTGACTTTCATATCGTGCATCTTGATACCATTCATTTCCCTGACCCTTTGTATCCACCCTCTGCCCTTGTAGCCTCCCCCTCAAAATAAATACAACTGATATATATATATATATATATATATATATATATATATGAATAATTTTCATTGGTATGGATTTTAAGGTCAATTTTGTTATATGTATATGTATTTCTGATATTGATTAAGGTATTGTGATTGTATAATTTATGTAAAAATGTAATGTATATAGGTTGTTAATGGATAGTCATCTATAATAGTCAAGTTTGTAGTCATGTTAGATTTTCTAGATGTGCATATATATATATATTTTAGATAGACATTCTTCATATCTTTCAAAGACTATAGAATATGACATTTAATGTTTTAATAACTTAGGACTTTTCATGGCAATGAGACACATCTGCTCCTGGCAGCACCAATCTACTTTAAGAGGAAGATGGGCATCGAAGAGGCTCCTTATGGAGTTGGTTAGTCATTTGGGCAAGAAACTGCTCTTGCCTGGACTGTTGCATAAACTGGACACAGAGAACCCTTAGAGAGAGGACTGCTGAACTTGCTTAAAGGTGAGATGATCTTTCGGGGTTCTTGATTCATGAAAGTGTCTGCGAGACATTCTGCAGGACACAGCAGATAGTGACTTTGAAATTTCCTGCTTCATGGAAATGTCTCTGCATACTATGGACCTGAAGGCTGAAGATTGATGCACCAATGGTACAGAGGAACTTTGGGTGACTGTACAGGCAGCAAGATGTCTCTGTCATTTCTAGAGTTTTGAAAGTTGCTTACTTCTTGTTTGCTTAGATAATATTATATCCTTCTGGAGTCTTTGATGGAGTTGAAGAATAGATAGATAGTTACTGTTTTCCTTAGTTATGATAAAAGATAAAATAGATATAAATCTTGCAACTGTAATCCTTGCTTGATAACTGTTTTGTTATATGTAATTTTACTATGTTAAAGCCTTTCTTTTTTGTTTAAACAGAAAGGGGAAATGATGGAGGAAATGATGATATGTCTATGTGTTACTCTCATTGGTTAATAAAGAAACTGCCTTGGCCCACTTGATAGGCCAGCCCTTAGGTGGGTGGAGTAGACAGAACAGAATGCTGGGAGGAAGTGAGGCAATCGCCATGCCTTTCCTCTCTGGGTCAGTCACGATGAAGCTCCAGCCCAAGATTGACGTACACTAGAACCTTCCTGGTAAGACATACATCTCATGGTGCTACACAGATTAATAAATACGGGTTAAGCAAGATATGAGAGTTAGCCAAGAAGGGGCTAGATATAATGGGCCAGGCAGTGTTTATATGAATACAGTTTGTGTGTTGTTATTTCGGGACATAAGCTAGCCAGGCAGCTGGGAGCTGGGTGGCAGGAACGCAGCCCACTGCTCTTCACTACATAAAACAAAATTTACAAGAGAAGAAGAGAAAAAAAGAAGAATCTCATCATGGAAGCTGTGGTGTCACACAGTAAACACGTTTATGTACATATCTTTACTTCCAAGTGTTCATTGTTTTTTTTGTTTAAATAACATTTTTTCATTTATTTTGCATACCAACCACTTTTCTCTCCCTTATATCCTCCTGTCCCCTCTTATTTCCCATCTACCTCCATCTCCATCTGCTCCTCTTCTTTTTCCATTCAGAAACAGATAGACCTCCCATGGACTTGCACAAAGCATGTCACATCTTTTCTCTTAATAACATGTGCCACTGGGTGGTGGTGGCATACACATTTATTCCCAGCACTCGGGAGGCAGAGGCAAGAAGATCTCTGTGAGTTCAAGGCCAGCCTGGTCTACAAGAGCTAGTTACAGGACAGGCTCCAAAACTACAGAGAAACCCTGTCTTGAAAAACCATAATTAATTAATTAATTAATCAATTAACAGGTGTCAGTTTCCTTTTAACCAGTGGAATTATTACTTACTACTTGGTTCAGTATATATTAGATAGAATATAATCCATAGGGTTGTTAGGAAAAGGTAAACACTAACCCAACTACAAACCCTTTGATCTATATTGGTGACCTTCCCACAAGATATTCCACTGTTTTAGTGGTATACAACTTGTGAGAGTTAACAACTAATATCTGATTGGTTTTAAGGCCTACTCCTTGAGACAGAACTTATCTCTGACACTGCTCAGGTGGTCAAGAACCTGAGACCTGCTAGCCAGCGATCTAATAATAAACCAAATGCAACTGTTCTGCTAAAGAAACATAGCAATCGAACAACTTCCAATGATATTCTGCTATACCCATAAATCAGATATTATCAGAGAAGCTTCCTCTTGCAATAGATCGAAATAAATGCCAAGACCCAAAGTTGGAGAATGTACAGAAAATGAGAGACCTCAGAACACTCAGTTCTTAAATGGGAGGTTTCCATCAGTTCCATTCCTTATGGCTCAGGGAATCTCACTGAAGAGGGTACAGAAAAAATTGAAAGAAACAGAGTGAATAAGGGACACTAAGGAAACAAGACCTTCTAAACATAGTAGGAACAGTGCACATATGCACTCAAAGACCATGGCTGCATGCATAGTGTCTACACAACCCTGGGACAGATAGAGTCCCAGCACTGAGAGGGAAACCATGTCTAACCCAGAAACGATCTCCAATTGCTCACAAATGAAAAAATTAATTTTTTGGCAATGAAGTATCATTGGACATACAAACCACACTTAACGCCAGGTGCCATGTCTAGCAGAAGATGGACAACACAAAACAAACTCAATGGAATTTTTGAAGTTTGTCTGATAATAGTACTTTGTCAGAGTTTTTTATTTTTTTGTTTTAAACATTACACATTCTTTGTGTATAGATTATGATTACTTGTTTTGTGTGTTCATGGGATTTCTATGTATCAAAATGGTCTGTCTGTATGTGTTTCTGAGCTTTTATTTGACATTTTTTCTTTTGTTTATTTTCGTCCTATTCTGCTTTATTTATATTTTATCTAATTTTATCTTACCACTATTATTTTTAGATGCCGAGTTGTATCCTAGTGAAAGAGACAAATAAAATGTTTGAATGTGGGTGAGTGAGAAAGTGGGGAACCCTGGGAGGAGTTGGGGAGGTATTGTATACAGAATACATTGTACTTCAAAATATATTTTCAATTAAAAAGATAGAAAAAGGGGAATTGAAATTGATGGAGTTGGCCCACCTGGATTATAGACAGGAGTGGAGATGGAATTGACTTTCAGCTTTGTTGGATGATCAGAACTTGAAGAGACAGGAGAAAATGAGAGAAGAGAGGAGGAATGAAATTTAGTATGGTGATAGACTTTAGTGTGAAAAATACATATACAGGCTGATGCATCAATTATAGAGTCCTAGCAACAAACAACAACAATAAGGCAAGGCTAAAATGTATTTTGTAAAAATAAAATAAGCAGTCCTCTTGGCTCACTCTCATGAATGGGGCAGTGAAGTCTGTGCCCATTCAAATGATTATTGTTGCCATCTAAATCTGGGAGCAAGTTGGTAGTTGGGTGAACAACAAAGTGGATAGAAGTTGCTAACTGCTGCAGGTACCAAAGCCCCTACAGATATAGACCTAGAAAACTCAAGGTGATAGTAGCTGTAGAACTGAGGACACCTGTGGGTGATATTAATACAGAGTTTATTTTGGTCCCCTGAGGGATGTTAAGGCTCAGCAGACCTTCGAGGTACTACTGCATTTGGAGACCCTAGCTGTGCCTGTTTCTGTCAGCAAGCTACTAGCAATCACCCTATGGTTAGATTGCCACTGTGCAATGAAACCTGTCAGGAACTTAAAGTAAGGCTCTTTAAAGCTTTTATTCTAAATGAAGAAAAAAAAAGCCAGGACAGTAAGAGAAGTAAATAGCACCTCTGTATTAAAGCCATCATGTCATTACATTCAAGAGCCAAATGGAGTCATGGCTTGCTCGAATTCGACCTATGGAGCTTTGGAGACAAATGGGAATTGAGCTAATATAATGCCAGAAACTCCAAAGTATAAGACAAGGTAGATTCCTGGGAATGACAAATGAAAAAGCTGTAATTTACTTCAAAATGCATGTATTTTTAATAAGGAACAAGAGCAGAAATGAAAACTGAGACTGAGACTCGGTTTATTTCTCAAGTTCAGATGCACGGGGTAATAACTGATTTTTGTAGTAGAGGGGATTGCACACACCAGGCAAACACTTCCCCACTGAGATAAATCCTCAGCCCCAGAAATGATAATAGTTGATACTATAATATGAAAAGTATTAGGCAGTATTTTCCTTCCATTAGTGTAACACTCTCCCGGTTCCCAGGATGTGTCTTATTCTAACCATTTCTGTCCTTCATCTGGAACTTTTTGAAGTGGAGAGCTCAGTTTCCTAAGTCCCCCTTTTTCTTTATGGTGAGTCTTTGCATGTCCAAGCTGGACACATGTGTTTCCCCACCCTAATAAAGGTCTTTCTTCACCTCCTGACAAACATGGCTTTCAATTACCGTTACATATTAGCAAAGACTTTGTAAAGTGATCTTTAAAACTCTGCCTACTTGTGTACTTCTTCTATGCTACTACAAGCAGACTTAGAATTTTTTTTTAGACATTAATGACACAGTCCCATATCTTTTGGTGTGTTTTAAACTTCTTTCGTGGAAAACCATTTCAACATGATTCTTCCCGAACAATCCCTATTTTATCATCTTATTAATATCTTGTTATTTTCCTTGTTTCTGACATTTCCTCCCACCCTCACACTGTCACTGCTATGTGCCTATGTTTCCTTTGCTATATATTGGATTGTATAATGCTAACTTGATAATTTCCATGATGTACTACAAGGTTTTTTTGAGGATAAGAACCTCTTTGGATACCAGAAACTCAGTATTTAACAATATCTGACCTATGTGGTACACTATGAATCTCATCAGTACAGTAAGGATTTCAGATACACAGATGGGAGTGATGTCATGTAAGAAATGTGCATTGGCACATACATTATGGAAAGGGGAGAATATCTTCAAAAACTAAGAAATAGAAAAGGTCAGAATGATCATGTAACACAGCAATCTATTTTGGGATAGATATCCAAAAGAAAAAGAGTAACTATCTCAAATAAGTATTCTCAATATCATATTTATTGCAGAATTATTCACAGGAGTCAATATATATAAACAAATCAAACAGTTCATTGATCCACAAATAAGGAAACTAAAAATATTTGTACAAATAGTTATATATACATGGTAGTATATTATTAAGCTTTAAGAAGAAAAGAAGCAGCCAGGTATGTTGGCACATACCTTTAATTCCAATCAATCCTTTAGATAATAATTTTTAAATGACATGTGGTAGTTTATTTTCCAAAACTGTTGAGTTCTTCTACTTGCTGGTTAAGCATGTAAGGAGACCTATAACATATGGTTATGTGTAGGGATAAGTCCCGCCCCTTAGGGGGCGTGTTCGCCTCGGACTAATGTTTGCCTATAAATTTGGCGAGCGTGCTCCCAGCCGTCTCTTCTGCTTTCCTGGTCTCCATGGGAACGGTGGTTCTGTAAGTCTATTTCGCCACTAAAGCTGTATATATATATATTTTTTTTTTACAATGTGTCTGCATTCATTTACGCCGTCTAAAACGCTATTTTGCCCCCGACTCAAGCGGGTAGCTCAAGTACCTGCGGTTTTGCAACAAAAGCTGCCACAGCAGCAGATTTGGTCTGATACAAAGTGACTTGGCTGGGTGGTGGTGGTGCACGCCTTTGATACCAGCACTTGGGAGGCAGAGGCAGGCGGATCTCTGTGAGTTCTAGGCCGGCCAGGCTGTGGTGGTGCACACCTTTATTCCCAGCACGTGGGAAGCAGAGGCAGGCGGATCACTGTGACTTTGAGGCCCGCCTGGTCTACAAGAGCTAGTTCTAGAACAGGCTCCAAAAGCACAGAGACCACCACTGGCAGGAACCGATCATTGCAGGTAATTTTTTTTTATAAATAAAATGTCTGAAGACTTTACTGTTCAAGAATTTAACAGTTATTTTAATTGTACCATGTGGGAGATTTTACAAGAGGTGTCTATCACCCCACATCTATGGATCCTTCTGGGATTCGTAGTTTTCATTGGCACTAAATGGTTTGATAATATAAATATGATAAAGTCTTTATGAGATGAATCCAGGATTCTTAAGGCAGAGATTGAACGCTTAAAAACAATTGAGAATGACAACAATCTTCTCAAGAATCAGTGTGAAGTTCTCCAGGCTGATGTTAATGAGAAATTCATTACTATGGAAGAGGGAACAGCTGATTTGGATCATAAGCTTCAGTCCCTTTCTGTAGGAAATGAAACATTAACTGAGAGAATCAAAACTGCTGAATGTGACAATCGGATTTTGTCTAAAGCTTATGACAGATTGATGGAAAGATTGTCAATACAAGAAGGCACGGTTTATGTCATAAAAATTATGTCCAAAGATGACAAGTTATCTCTACCGGACAAACTTCATACTTTAGAATCCTCAATGAAGGCTTTGGAACATAATTCTGGACAGGAGATTCATACATTGCAGGAGGCAATGGTGAATAGAATTGAAAAGATTGAGGAATTTCTAAATTCTGATGACGAAGATCAAAGGGTAGAAAGGCAAATTTTAACTACATCTGTGGGTAAATCTCTCCGGGACAATTTCCACAAAGCTCTACCTACAGCTCTACCTGCCTTTCCAATTATAACAACAGAGAAGGTGATTGGTTCCAGAAACCCTAGGGTCATCAAGGAGGATACATGGGAACCTGCCCGTATGAATGATCTCAAGGAAATGAAATAGGCTGTCATGAATTTTGGGATCCAAGCCTCTTTTGCTAAAGAGATGCTAAGATCTTGGGCCATGACAAGCAGAGCAACCCACTCGACCTGGCTCCAGTTGAGCTCTGCAGTACTTGAGAGTGGACCGCAATTGAAACGGAAATGCTTATTCAGGCAAGAGGCTAGACTCTTAGAACAGCAGGAAAAAGCAAAGGGAATTGACATTTCCCTAGATAAAATTCTAGGTGAAGGGCTCTTTTCCGACCCTCAGGAACAAGCTAATTTGGATGAAAACACACTCTCCATGTGTACTACAGCAGCCTTAAGGGCTTGGGACAGGGTACAAGACCCAGGACAGAGAATGGAATCATTTGTCAGAGTTAAACAGGGTAGAGAGAAACCTTTAGTGACTTTTTACAAAGATTAACTAAGGCTGTACATATAGGGATATCTGACGCAGAAGCAAGACGTATAATGATTGAATCTTTGGCTTATGAAAATGCAAATGTGGAATGCAAAAGGATTTTGGGTCCTTTAAAGCTCAGATCAGCGCCCTTGGAAGAATGGGTCTTGCATACACTCAATGTTGATACATTTGATTATGGCACTGAAGCATGGGTAGAAGAAGCAATTTCCAATGGTAAAAGGAGACACCAGAATACCAAATGTTTTAATTGTGGCAAAATGGGTCATATGAAAAGGAATTGTAGACAACGGATTTTCAGAAATAATAATAATAATAATGCATCTTTCAGAAATAATAATAATAATAATAATAATAATAATAATAATAATAATAATGCATCTTCTGGACATAACAGAAATAGGAGGACTCAGCCTTCAGGTTTATGTAGAAGATGTGGAAAAGGCAGACATTGGACGAATGAATGCAGGTCTACAAGAGATAGACAAGGCAACCTGATACAGACGGGAAACGTGAGAAGGGGGACCTCACAGGCCCCCGTGGCAAACATGGCTCAGTCATTTCCAGTTTCTGCAGAGAATGTGCCTCATCAGGACAATTAGGACGCCCCATGCCTACTGTTACAAGCAACTATGATCAGAAAGATAAGATACATGTGTTTTGGCAAACTTCTATAAATGATCAAATACCTAAACTGAGAGTGTGTGTGAATGGCATTTTTATTACTGGCCTGCTGGACACAGGTGCTGATGTAAGTATCATTACCCCAGAATCATGGCATCTGTATTGGCCTCTTCAGAATGTAAATGTTCAGCTCCTGGGAATTGGAACCCTTTCTCGAGTAAGGCAGAGCACGAGATGGGTTGAATGTATAGGGCCAGAGGGACAAATAGGAAAATTGAGGCCATATGTAGCCCATATCGCAATAAATTTATGGGGTCGTGACATATTACAACAATGGAATACCGAAATTAACATTCCTGCTACTTCTAGAGCCTATATTTCTGAGAATAATATTAAAAGATATTACAAACGGAGGAAACCGGCCATTCGGGCTGTACAAGAACAAGCAATTGATGTCCCTTCAGAGATACCAACAGCCTTGCCTCTAAAATGGTTGACTGAGAAACCAATATGGACAAAGCAATGGCCTTTAGCTGAGGAAAAGTTACAGGCTTTAGAACAGCTGGTACAAGAACAATTAGATGCTGGACATATAGAAGAATCTACCAGCCCTTGGAATTCTCCTGTATTTGTGGTTAAGAAAAAATCAGGTAAATGGAGTATGGTGACAGATCTCAGGGCAATCAACAAGGTTATTCAACCTATGGGCCCTCTACAATCTGGAATTACTTTGCCCTCTTTATTACCAAAAGGATGGCCTCTCATAGTTATTGATTTAAAGGATTGCTTTTTCACTATACCTTTGCAAAAAGAAGATAGAGAAAAAAATTGCCTTCACAGTGCCTACTTATAACAATTCTCAACCTTCGAGGAGGTACCACTGGACCGTCCTCCCCCAGGGTATGTTAAATAGCCCCTCCCTGTGCCAATATTTTGTGAACCAACTGTTGCAAATAATACGCAAGAAATTTCCCAAATCTATAGTATACCATTACATGGACGACATTTTGTTATCCGATTCAAACATGGACACCTTGAACAGACTGTTTGAAGAAATAAAGATACTTTTATCTAAATGGGGATTGCAAATCGCTCCAGAAAAGATTCAGAAGGGAGATTCTGTTAAGTATTTAGGTTATAAAATAGGTTTGCAAAAAATTAAGACACAAAAAGCACAAATTAGGAGAGATCACCTATGGACTCTTAATGACTTTCAAAGACTGTTAAGAGACATTTCCAGTCTACGACCAGCTATTGGAATAACACCTGATCTAATAATTCATTTGAACAAAACCTTGGATGGTGATAAAGATTTAAACAGTCCCAGAGAATTAACAGCTGAAGCAGAAAAGGAACTGACAATGATTGAGGAAAAATTACAACAGGCACATGTGGACAGGGTGAATACAGAGCTCGATTGTATTCTTGTCATACTATCATCAAAAATTTCTCCTACAGGAATTTTAATGCAGAGAGATGATATTATTTTGAAATGGATCTTTTTACCACATAAACCAAGTAAGAAACTGAAAACTTATGTGGAAAAAGTCTCTGAGTTAATTATAAAAGGCAAGCTGAAACTTCGTCAAATAGCAGGAGTAGACCCAGCAGAAATTATAGTGCCTTTCACTGCTGATAAACTAAAGAAATTGTGGGAAGATAATGAACCATGGCAAAGAGCTTGTGCTAATTTTTGGGAGACATTAATAACAACTATCCAAAAAGCAAGAGGCTTAACTTCATAAAGAGAACTTCTTGGATTCTTCCTCGAGTCGTACGTGATGCTCCATTAACTGGAGCCCGTACATTCTATACTGATGCCAATAAATCAGGGAAGGCAGGTTACAAATCAGAAGACTTGGGTAAGGTGGAACAAAGTCCTTATAATTCTGTCCAGAAGGCAGAATTATATGCCATTCTCATTGTGCTAAGGGATTTTAAAGAACCTATTAATATAGTCACTGATTTACAATACACAGGAAGAGTTATTTTACATATTGAAACTGATGAATTTATACCTGATGATACAGAACTAACCTAATTGTTTATCCAGGTTCAAGATTTGATCAGGAACAGCTTTGCCCTATGTACATAACACACATCTGATCCCATACGGGTCTGCCAGGTCCTCTAGCACAAGGTAATGCAGAAATCGATCAATTATTGATTGGTAGTGTGCAACAAGCCTCTGAATTTCATAAAAAACATCATGTTAATAGCAAAGGTTTGAAGAAAGAGTTTTCTATTACATGGCAACAAGCTAAGGAGATTGTAAAGAAATGCCCTACTTGCTCTTTCTATAACCAAATGCCACTGCCTGCAGGGGCCAATCCAAAGGGCACCCAAAGGAATGAAATCTGGCAGATGGATGTGTTCCACTTTGCAGAATTTGGCAAATTAAAATATGTTCATCACACCATTGACACTTATTCAGGCTTTGAGTGGGCAACTGCTTTAAGTTCAGAAAAAGCTGATTCAGTAATCACTCATTTATTAGAAGTCATGGCTATCATGGGTATACCTACACAAATAAAGACAGATAATGGTCCTGCTTATGTTTCTAGGAAAATGAAATGGTTTTTTGATTATTACAATATCAAGCATGTTACAGGTATACCATACAATCCTACAGGTCAAGCAGTCATAGAAAGATCAAATCGAACTATAAAGGATATGTTGAACAAACAGAAAGGGGTGGAAAACACCCCCAGAAATAGGTTACATAATGCTTTGTTAACCTTGAATTTTCTCAACGCTAATGAGAAGGGAACAATGGCTGCAGAAAGACATTGGATAATGGAAAAGTCTACTGAACTAAATCAACCAGTTTATTTCAAGGATATGCTGACCTCACAATGGAAGCCAGGAGATGTGCTATGTTGGGGAAGGGGTTTTGCTCTTATCTCCACAGGTGAGGAAAAATTGTGGATACCATCAAAATTAATAAAGGTTCGGTTTGAAGAAGAGAAGCCACTTGGAAAAGATAAATAACAATTCTTCCATAAGGATGGCAAGCATACTGATGGTAAGAAATAAAGATAGGTTGGGGGCAAGGTTCTTTTCTTATCTCCACAGGAAAATGCTCATCTACAAAGAAATTAAGTGACCCTTAATATTTAATTACTGACGGATGGACACATTTTGTAAGTATTAATTTATATATATATATATGTCTTATTAAACCTTTCTTTATAAATATATAGAGCTGGTTTTGAAGTTGAACTCTGTCTCAGTCCCGCTCCAATTCCAAGCCTGTTAGTAAGAGAAAAACCCAGTTTCTAGAGTTTCTGTCTCATGTCAAGAGCCATGATATGGGACAGAAAGAAATATGAGTTTAGAAAACATCTTTGCTTTTATTCATATCTATCATACTTTTCATTGAATATATCTATCATTCCTTTCATTGAATATATATATATATATATATGTATGTCTATATGTGTCTATATGATTAATGTATAAGTTTTTCACAATGAACAATGAGTTTTTCCTGAAGTGGCATTTGAAGTTTCCAAGAAGAAGATGGGGCCCCACAACAACAACTCTACCTGGTTGATATGACGTCATGATACTGATAGCGCTACTACAAGACCTGTTTTTGATACCAGCTGCACAAGACAATCCCAACTTGGTTATCTGAAATGGTGCACATCTTGTACAACATTCTGGCCAGACCTCCACAAAATACTCAGAGACAATTTGCAATTTTAAAAGACATTGATCTTGAAATTTAACCATCATTTTACTTTCACAGGATCCCCCAGAAAGAACGTTGCCCCCATGACAGCTGGAAGTAATTCTAGAGGACGACATCCCCTCTCCCAGTAAAGTTTACCCCTGCGTTTAGGGACATCATTTAGGGGTTGGGAGGTTGGGGGAGGAATTTTATAAGCTCATGGATCATTTTGAAAAATAAAAGAGGGAATGATGGGATAATAGATTTATAATTGTGAGTTACTGCTTTTAGACAAATATGTTGGTATCAATTCTTGTATATTGATACAAAGTTAAATTATATTGACTATTGTATGCATGCATGTTTCTATCTCTGTTTAAAACATTTTTATGTATTGACATATATTGTATTGATAAATATATATTGTATATATATACTATATTGCAGTGTACATTTCTACCTCTGATTAAGATACTTATATAATGTTTGTGTATTGATATATATTTACCATATTGCAATGTATATTTGTACAGTGTTTATATTTGGAGGTCATTATCCTCATTTGTTACACAGTTGTTTATTGTCTTAGTCTTCAAGTTAGATAGATATTGAAAATTATATAGATAAATAGTCATCTAAGTTTGTCATTTATAATTTGACTAATCAGATTTTCTAGATATATAGAGATTATACTCAGTATAGATAGATAATCTTCAACCTCTTCAAAGAGCTGTAGAAATTGGCCTTTAATCTAACTCAGATTTTTGTGATAGGGAGACACAATTGCTCCTGGCAACACCGCTGTATTCCCGAGAGAATGTTGAGCACCAAAGACACTGCACCTGGAGCCTTTCTATTTGGCAGAACTGGCCTTTGGGCAAAGAAATGCCCATACTTCAACCACTGACAGAGATACAGAGCGTGCATCAATGGATAAAACAGGACTGTCATATCCTGCCAAGACAGGGTAAGATAGTTTTGAAAAGTTCCTTGCCTTTAATAATGGTATGTCAGTTATGTTAGGCCTTATCCAAAGTTGGTTGACTCAACATTGCAAACGAGACTTTGAGTGATTGCCCAGGTAGTCAATTGTCTCTGTCAATTGTTGCACATTTTGGATATATCTCGTTTGTTAAGTAATATTTATTCCCTTCTTAGATCTTTGATGGAGTTGAAGATTATATAATTATAGTTACTCTCTACATTATTTAGACTACTTGAGATAGAATGTTTAGCAAAACTTTTGTTCTCAATATTGATTGTTATATTTATTGTTTGTTATTATTGTATATAGTTGTACTTGGTTTAGTTCTGTCTTATTTAGACAAAAAAGGGAGATGTAGGTATAAGTCCCGCCCCTTAGGGGGCATGTTCGCCTCGGGCTAATGTTTGCCTATAAATTTGGCGAGCGTGCTCCCAGCCGTCTCTTCTGCTTTCCTGGTCTCCACGGGAACGGTGGTTCTGTAAGTCTATTTCGCCATTAAAACTGTATATATATTTTTACAATCTGTCTGCATTCGTTTATGCCATTACAGTTATGGACATTAAATTATTTGCAGTCTGCTTCAAGGAAAGAAGAAGGACTTGTTTATGTTTCATAGCTACCAAGCAACCACCCTGAACTATTCCAGTCTTAGCACCTAGAACTGTATGTGCTAAGAAAGTCATTGTCACCAAATAATCTGGCTAATTAGACAACCTAGGTGATAGTGGTGCATATCTTGTTTCATTTTTTTAATAAACCAGAATAAGGACAACATTTACAATCTATTTAATTTTCCACACCCTGCAGGGTTATGTGTGAGCTGGTCCCAAGGGTATGTGAGTGGAGGAGCTGGTCCTGCCCCCCTGGTCTAACATGTGGTAGGATGTGTGAGGGAAAGATGCCCTTTTCCTCACCCCTAGTCACTTGTGGCAAGGGAGGATCATGGGAGAATGGACCCTGAACCTAACCTGGGCAGCATAGTAGAACTGACTCTCAACAGGGGTGCAGTTGAGTTGCCAGAGAATATGAGTGTATTAGATCTGGCCCTGCCTCTTATTTGCCATATGGTGGCATGGGTGAGGGAGAGATGATCCCCCCATTGACCCTCACTGCCTGTGGCGGGTGGGAGAGCTGGCTCCGAGGTCATAAGAGCAGGAAAGCTGTTCCTGCCACTCACCAGCTTGCGGCACTCAGGAAAGTGGACCCTGCACCTCTTCTGAACAACACAGTAGATCTGGCTCTGGTTGTGTAGGTGTGTGTGAGCCATCCCCAAGGGCATGAAAGGAATAGAACAGGTCCGGTCTCTTGCTTGTTGCTACTTAGGGTAAACTAGCCTGAGCAATGCTGGAGAACTTACCTTTGTTGTGAAGATGGGGAATAGCTGGTGGCCTGACATCTTTACACCCACCCAGGCCTAGAATCAGACTATGAGTTGGTCCAACCCAACATTCTCCCATCTATGATCTGCTGGGGCATGTGAAGGGGCCTGTCCTGAAGATCCAAAACTTCAGGATCTCCACTACACAGGACAGCAACAGGATATCTAAGAGGGGTCCTCTCAGTGTGGACCTATTACTGATAGCATAGCAGAAGTCATAGGTCTTGATCCAGATCAATGAGTCTTTGATTATATATATATATATATATATATATATATATATATATATATATATATATATATTTATTTATTTATTTCCTGATTCCTAATGTGATGAGGATTATTTAACTTTGAGATTGAATCTGCAGGACAATGAGAAAGAGAATTTTGTGGCTAGGTCATGTAAAATCTCAGTTATTTCCAGATACCAAGTCATATAGTGTATAGGTCTCGTCTCTTTACCATTTTGATACCACATAGAGATGTTATCCTAATCAGAATGGTAGTTTTGTTTACTAATATCTTCTTGGACATTATGGCTTTTTTCTCCTTGGATACTTCAGGCTGAGGTAGGTGCAGAGTTTCAATACAGAATGGATTTATAGAAACAAACTTATTTCAAAGGTTTCCTATGTCAATCATTTTGAAGTGACATTTACATACATTTAATGTTGTTTCATAGTTTTATTTTAAATGTCTTCAAAAATAAGGGGAAAACAATATATGTGAATGACCACTGGAGACTGTGGAGGAGTGAAGAGTTTAGCTTTACAATTTGGGTTATTCATGTCTAGAACAAAGGAAGAGAAACAAACCATTTCTTGTGTTTCTTTTCCTTTGCAATATATACTATAGATTGAAGGCAGAGTCTCAATTGAGGCAAGTACTGTACCACTGAGAAAAAACTCCAGCCCAACTTTTAAATTTTTATTTGGAGACAGGGTTTAGGCTTCTTAATAAAGTAGTCTTGAATTTATGGTCTCCTACCTCTGTTTCTGGAATAAGTGAGGATACATGCTTGTGCCATAAGGCCTAACTGGCTGTGTTTTCCTCATTTTATGGAACATAAAGATGGAGTTCCAAGTCAATTTTCCTCATTATTCTATTGCTTTATGTTTTCATAATGAATCCTTACTGCCTCCTATTTAAAATTAACTCAATCTGATGAGTCAAAATTTAGATACTGAAATGAAAATTCTTTCTTTCTTTCTTTCCTTCCTTCCTTCCTTCCTTCTTTTTGATACATGATTTCTCTGTAACAACCCCAGCTGTCTTGAAACTCAATCTAGAATAAACTGGCATTGAACTCACAGAGATCTTCCTGTCTCTGCCTCCCAAATGCTGGGATTAAAGTCATGTGCCATTATGCCTGTCCCAAAAGTGAAATTCTTAACGCTGACTTTCATGTTTAGGGTTTTTGAATGGTCTTTGCTGTTCTTCATCCCCAAGGGCCACTTCTCTTCTTTAGTCTGATTCATTAAAAATGAGTCTTCATGTTCAGGAAGTTTCTACATACAAAATAAACAGTGGGAATTTGTCAATGACACGGAACAGATATAGACAAGGAACAAATAACCATTTTTTTAGATTCTCCATCTAGTAACCATTCTTAGGGCATTGGGGGGATTCATTCCTTTTTCTTATACTTGTATTTAGGCATAGTCACTTTACAGGCATTGCTTTGGAAATGTAAACTATTTTTTGTAAGGGCCAACTTTGTTTTAAGATTCACAAGAGTTGAATCTGTGTTGAGAATGCCTTATATCAAGGGAGGCCATTGTAATGGTCTATTATATTAAGCCAGGAATCCTAAGGCTGGGCTTCCAATTTCCCTGGGAAGATTTCTTCATACTGCTAAATATGATACATTCCTCAGACTCTGAGAGATAGCCTAGTTGGACTTATGGTTGCTACTAGTGCTATATCCATTATAAGTATCTTACCATACTGAGGAAAAAGGAAACAGAAGTCCATGTGCATTAGAATTTCACACTAGTTCCACTAATTAGAGATAATAAGATCTTCACTCATAATTTCACACACTGTTTTTAGAAATAAACAAAAAAAGTTTAGTAAGTTGCATAAGACAGTGAAGTAGTACATTTTGAACTTGTATGCTTGTGAAAATCCATGTTTTTTAGTGACACAATGCTGACTTCACACAGTAAGGACGTTGTTGGGGGAAAAACAGGCTAGTTTTGACACAGTGCTTTGATACAAAAAGACCAGTCAGAGGGGAAAAATGATTGAAAACATGAATTATTTTTCCTTATCTGTTTTATAATGTCTTTTCATGGGCCCATATATGAAGGGAAAGACTGGAAAGTGCTTTTGTCTGTTCAGTAACTTATTAGCATCAATAACTATTGATGTCATTTTGACCATGACAGGCCAGTCTGTTTCTTTGTTCTCTTCAGTGTCAAAAGCAGCATGTTACTGAAAGTCATGAAAGAAAGAGAAGTACAAAAAAAGATGGATTTTCTTATAGAAATGCTAGTCTTGACATTTTTTTCTCACTCAGCATATTGACAATTTTTTATCTCTACCACATACACACACACACACACACACACACACACACACACACACACAAATATGCTTTGTACTATACCCTTTCCAAAAGCAGAATAATTTAAAAAGCACTTAGTTGGTAACTAAGTGAGGTCAGAATATGATAAAATACAGTTTTAGAACTTTCTAATGTCAGACTTCATTTCAAATTGCCAGCCACAATTTCCATATACATTAACAAAATCATCAAATATGCCTCAAAATCATGCTAAAAGATCTGATTAGCTGATGGTTATGGGCAATTATAGTCCCCTTAAACACTTTCAAAGTACACTGGTAATTTGAATCAGAGTACAACATAACTTTCTGAAAATTAAATCGGATATTTTCTCAAATCACTGTTTTGTCTGATCACTGTGTTTAGTGCTGCTCCCTTAGCACTCCTCTAGAAGGGATGTGACGAGCTGTCGGAACCACTCTGTCTATATAAAACACCACATTTTTCCAGAGGTCTGTTTGCCTTCTTTTTGCTTGCTTAATCTGTCAAATATTTACAAGTTAGATTGAAGCTAGCATTTCATGCTTCTGTTATCTGCAGTCCAAAGTCACCAAATTCTAGGTTTTATCAATTATGGCTTTCCCTAAAGGACAGGAATAAATTACCTGTTTATTTCTGCCAAATATAAAACTTGGTAATAGCTTTCAAAGAAGAAATAAAACTAATATATTTATAAGAGTTAAAAAGTATGTTTTTGTTCTAAAATGGAGAATGTTGCTAAAACTTCCTATTTCCAGTTGATATGCAACAATAGAGTGGAAATAAAACACTATTTGGCTCTAAAAATTTGTCTAGAATTGTTTTTTTTTTTATAAATAACTAACAACAAGGCGAGTGTGTTCTGGCAGCATCCATACTCCTCTAACAAGTAATACCCCCTGCATAAACCTTCCAACAAATCATATCAATGACTGCAAATCAAGCTCTCATTCCATTTCTCGAGGTGGATACAATCTGGTGTATTTTTAGAAACTGTTTTTTTTTCACCAGAAAGGGAATATGTATTTCCTTATTTGTTGAATTTAATTATATATTAAAATATACAGTGTTCTCTTCTATTATGAGTAATCAGGACATGCAAATTGCAGGCTTCATTCTTCCATTTTAATATGCTTCATTGAAAGATGAGCAATGATTTGTTTTTTTAATCTCGCACATATCGGCCTGAGGGAAAATCGTTTGATCTTTGACAATTAAGGCCTTAAGATTTAGCTATTATGCCATTAGATCAGGATAATTTTATTAACTTATCTCAAATATCATGGAAATTTGAGATCATACCAGTTTATTTAACAAGTCAATTTAGAACTCATATTGCATTTGCATAATTTTCTACCTCTTTTCCCCTCAGAATAAAACTCTTCAGGTGTTAACTCATGAAATGCTTTAAAACCTAAATGTTTCTCTTTTACTCCAAACCAAATCAGGCATGTATTTTTTTTGCATTCAAGATACTGTAAGTAATTTGTGTTTATCATTTACATAGGTGCTAAGAAATTTCTAATCCTTGTCTTACTCAATTTAAACATAATTAAGCATTTATAATGCCTGAAACTTATAACATCCTATAACTTTCCTCATCAAGTGAATATATTTCTCTGTCTTTTTTCCAGACTTAATTTACCTTGTGTGTGTTTTCAGTCATACTTTACACTGAAACACTGAAACTAAACATAAAAGGTCCAGCTCATCATAAGCACATGTGGATATTGCTGAAATTGTTGAATATCATTGGCCCTCAAGCAAACAATACAGTAAGTCCTTATATTTTCCCTACAGAGTATAAAGAGCATTTTTATTTCTCCAAGGAAATACTCAGAAAATCATTTCAGTGGAGAAAAGTTAAAATACTATAGATGGCTAACAAGTAGAAAGCATGAGAAAAGGTAATTTTATAGCACACATATAATCAGAAGATAGCTGGTTGAGAAGGTTTCTAAATAGGATACCGAATGCAGCTGGATATCTGTGATTGGCTAGAATCACTGAAATGGGAAATGGGAACTGCTCAAGATGAACTTCTAAAACTGTCTCTGGCCATAGCTGCTGTTTCTTCTGATTAGACCAGGAAGAAGGGTGCCGTCCCCTAAGAGAACATCTGGTTGACTTATTGAAGTGCAAATCTGACTGTGTTTTGGAGTCAGATACACTGTGGTGTGCTTCTTCCCAAATCAAGTCTAAGTCCTGACTTAACTAAGTTCTCTTATTCTGCTGCCTTGTCTATTGAGTAGTTGGTAATACCAGTATAGCAGATTGCATGGAGACAATACCCAACAGTGTAGGTGCAGTCTTTACCACACCTATGAAATAAATTCCTTCCCTCCACAAATTCACAAACACCAGTATCTCTTTGCAGTTCATAGACTTGTCTTATGATATGACAGTATCTACCTCTATTCATTGTAGTAACATGGGTAATTATAATCTTAAAGAATTCTGATGTTACATATAAAGAGGCAGAATAATGCTGTTTCTTAGAAGCATCTCAAATGTTATACTCTCTCTCTCTATCTTTCCTCTAAACCCAGGAAGTTCCCAGGCTGACAAGATGAATCAGCAGGTAAAGGAGTTTATATCCAAGCCTAAGAATTTGAGTTTAATTTTCATTTTGGTGATGCCTGGAATCCACATGGCAGAAGAAGAGAACTGAACTCTGTAGTCTGTCCACTAATCTCCACGTGTACATTATGCCTTACATGCACATATGTTCATGAGAATACACACACACTAATAAATAAATATATTTTTAATTTTAAAAATGAATCTTATAGCAGATGAACTTTCAGCTAGATGTAGTTCATTTGTATAAAAAAGAAACTATGATGCAAAATGAATCCCATGGAAGACATGGAAAAATTTTACTAGATAAAACTATTACAATCGATAACTATTCTCCATAAATTAGAGCTGTATTTTATTCACATAATTATTTTTCTTCAAAAAGACTAACCACTCTATTTAGTTAGAAAGAACCATTCACGATGGTTCTTATAGAAATTAGCTTTCAGTTCACTCTTCAGGGCAGGATTTGTACACAAGTTACAAATATCATGAAGGTAGAACATACTGTTTTCTCCATTTAAAGGTGAGTAAATTGTGATACATAAGCATTAATGAAGTTACCAAGTCCTCCACAGGACTGGCAAAGTTGGAGTAGAGTACAATTATTTTGAAGTGAAATTAAGTTTCCATTTTCCCTGCTATTAATAATACCAGCACCCAGATTCCTGAAGGACTAATTTGTGATAAACTCAAACATGTCATTTTCTCTCTTCAGAGTGCTATTTCAATATTTGGAGAGAAAAGGAGACGCGTAGTTTAGATTCATCCTGTATAATACCAACGGAAACCAAGAAGATCACTTGTATCCATGCAACATGCACACTATTTTACTTTCTAATTTGGTACTTGGACAAGAAAATTGAACTTTTAAAACCATTTAGTAGCTTATCTCAAAATCCTAAAGCAGTATTCAGATAAATGGCATCCAGCTCATCTGAGTGTTGAGTTTCCAGATCATAAACTCCTAAAGGGCAGAGTCTACAATTATTTGGCTAACTTTCTATCGCTTGTGACTGTAGAAGCTTAATAAATACTATTTCATGGTAATGGTGATGATGACAAGTTAATGCTCCTCAAAGTACCATCCAACCAGTCAATTTAGTGAAAGTCAAACTGGTCATTGGATGTCATAAAAAAAAAATAGTCACTTGATTGAATGAATTATACAAATGGCAGCTGGTTGCTTTTACACTTGTATAGCCATAGTATTAAAGTTGCTTTTCATATTGAGAAGAGTTAGGGAATGGTGCAGTATAGCTGTTTATTAGTAGCCAATGGAGTCACATCAGTCAGAATCTTTAAAACAGAAAGCTGGAATCACTACTGAAACTAACAAAAATAGAATAATATAATGTTAAAGAATCCAACATAAGAAAAATTCTCTGATTTAACTTCTGTTTTAATGTTTTCACATGACATATTTTAATCATAGTCTCTCCCACCCTCCCACTCTTCCTAGATCCTCTCCACCTCTCTACCCACCCAACTCGGTGCTCTATCTCCTTCTTAAACTCTTTCTCTCTCAAAAAATAAAACTAAGTAAAACAGCAAAAGAAATTTTAAAAAAGAGGCAAATTAAAGAAAAGGAAAAGCAATAATTAAAAAAAAACAGCGCAAAACAAAAAGCAAGCACAGAGGAAAACATGGAGTCTGTTTTATGTTGGCCAACTACTTCTGGACTGTGTTTGACATACCCACTGACTGTCCACTGAAAAAAAAAACTAATATCTCCTCCAAACAGGTACTGACTACAAATACTTCTTTGTTTGGCGTGGGAGCTTACTCAATTTCTTAACCATGACCTGGTGCAATTAGAATTAAGTATCCCAATCAGGAGGATACTATTCATTATCTTTGTCCTACAAAGAATATATATTCATCTTTTCATTAGGAAAATTACTAAGCAGTGGCTTTTAGCAAAGACCAAATAATGAAGATCATCAGAATTTTCTAGATAATTACCTTAGTGTGTCCTTTCCTCCTGTATTAATTATATATGCAACTTTGAAACAAAAACAAAGTCATAGAAGTTGCTCCTGGATTTCAGAACTTACTCTAAAGATATCATAATTGAGGTAACTTAGTATGCATCAGACTACATTAATAAAGGTCAATGCAATAGAACATATTCTAGAAAAAGAACTCAGAGATCTCCAATTAACTGATTTCTAAAAAAAAAAATGCTAAGCTAATTCATGTGAGAGCGATAGTCCTTTCTATTTACTAGATTTTTAAAAAACACCAATCCTAGTCCCTGCTCCTTCCCCTCCTCCCATTCCCTCCACAGAGCCTCCTACAACACCCCCATCCAATCCTCAGAAAGGGTAAGGTACATTGCCTTGTTCAAGGTCCAAGTTCCTCCCTACTACATCTAGGCTGAGCTAGGTATACTTCCAAAGAGAATAAGATCCAAAAAAGCCAGTACATGCAGTAGGGATAAATCCTGGTGCCCCTGCTAGTGGCCCCTCAGTCTGCCCCAGCCATGCAACTGTCAACCACATTCAGAAAAACTATTCATTCCCTGTCCAGGTGGAATTGGTGAGCTCCCATTAGCTCAGGAAAACTGTTTCACTGGGTGAACCCATCATGGTCTTGACCTCCTTGCTCATATTCTCATTCCTTCCACTGATGGAGGAAGGTCATTGGCTAATAAAGGAACTGCCTTGGCCCATTTTATTGGTTCGAGGATAGGTGGGAGGAGTAAACAGAACAGAACGCTGGGAGGAAGAGGAAGTGAGGTCAGACTCGACAGCTCTCGGGAGCAGACGCCTGAGAGAGACGCCATGCCCCACTCCCGGGATGAAGCTCCGACCCAGGATGGACATAGGCTAGAATCTTCCTGGTAAGCGCACCTTGGGGTGCCTTACACAGATGATTAGAAATGGGCTAAATTAATATGTGAGAATTAGCCTAGAAGAGAATGGGCCAAGCAGTGTTTAAAAGAATACAGTGTCTGTGTAATTATTTTGGGGCATAAGCTAGCCGGGCAGGAGGCTGGGGTGTTGGGGACGCAGCCCCGCCACCGCCCATATTACTACATTCCACTCTTCTGCTGGACTTTGGGAGTTCAGTCCAGTGCTCTGATGTGTGTCTCTGCCTCTGTCTCCATCATTTGCTGGATGAAGGCTCTGTGGTGATATTTAAGATAGTCTGACCACAGGGCAAGTCAAGATCGGAACCCCTCTCCTCAATTGTCTAGGGTCCTAAGTGGCGTCATCCTTTTGGATTCCTGCAAGTTTCTCTAGAGCCCAGTTTCTGCTAACCCTATAATGGCTCTCTCAATCAAGATATATCTCTCCTTGCTCTCATCTCTGTCCTTCCTACATCTTGACCATCCATCCCATTCCCTCAAGTTCTCCTCGACCCTCCCCTTCTATCATCCTCTTCTCCTCCTAACCTTCCCTCTCCCCAAACCACCATGCTCCCAACCCTGCCAGTCAATCCTGTCCATTTACAATTTCCATGTGTGTCTCTATATATTTTTCTTTGGGTTCACCTAATTACTTAGCTTCTCTTGGATCATGAACTATAGGCTCAATGTCCTTTGTTTATAGCTAGTATTTGCTTATGAGTGAGTACATACCATATTCATCTTGTTGGGTCTGGGTCACCTCACTCAGAATAGTGTTTAATACCATCCATTTGCATGTAAAATCCAAGAGGTCATTTTTTTTTTTTTTTTACCGGTGAGTAGTATTCTAGTGTGTAAATGTGGCACCTTTTCTTTATCCATTCTTCCATTGAGGGCTGTCTAAGTTTTTTCCAGGTTGTGGCTATTACAAATAATACTGCTATAAACATAGTTGAAAAAATGCTTTTGTAGTAATGATTGAGCATCTATTTGGTATATGCCCAAGAGTGGTATTTGCTGGATGGATCCTGAGGTATGTTGATTCCCAATTTTCTGAGAAACTGCCGCACTGATTTCCAAAGTGGTTGCACAAGTTTGCATTCCCACCAGCAATGGATGAGTGTTCCCCTTACTCCACATCCTCTCCAGCATAAGCTATCATTAGTGTTTCTGATCTTAGCCATTCTCCCAGGTGTAAGATGGTATCTCAGAATTGTTTTGATTTGCATTTCCCTGATAGCTAAGGAAGTTGAACATTTCCTTAAGTATCTTTTGGTCATTTGAAATTTTTCTGTTGAGAATTCTGTTTAGTTCAGTACCTCATTTTTAATTGGGTTATTAAGAATTTTACTGTCTAATTTTTTGAGTTCTTTATATATTTTGGAGAGCAGTCCTTTGTCTGATTTGTGGTTGGTGAAGATCTTTTCCCAAGTTGCTTTTTAGATTGCCGGAGGGATTCTTGCATTGGTGCCTACCTATCTCTTCCTTCAAATAAGGCTGGCAGTGTCTTTGTATCTTGGTCCAAACCTTGCTGTGACTGTCTGAGTGTTTGGGAGTTTTTTTTGGTCTGCTCTGTATTGTCAATGTCTGTCTCAGAAAGCCTCTGAAGTCTCTATATGCCTTCTCTCTTGGTCTTCTCTCCTGGTTTGCTCTCTTGGTGTTCTCTCTTATTCCCCTCAGTGTTGTATCAAGCTCTTGGTCCCTCTTAAGTCCCCTCAGTATTGGAGTAATGTGTGTTTCAGAGTTCTACTGAGGATGCAGGAAGATAGGTAGGTTTGGATGGCAGCTGGATGGGTTTGGGTTTCTGGGGATCCTAGCCACAGGAAACTTCCTGTTGGCTGGATAGAAAAGCCAAGGGAGTTGGGGAAGGGGCTCAGGGTTTTGTCCCACTGGGGAGGCCCTAGAGAGTGGGGCATCCTGCCTTGTGTCTGTTCACTCACCTCTTAAGTCCCCTCAGTATTGGAGCAAACTGTTTTTCTGAGAGGAATATTCTTATAAAAATGTGCTAAAAATTGGAGGCAAGCAAAACATAAAAACCAAAGAATAAGAATAGTTCCTGTCTTGGACACTTGCTCAACTATTTTCATAGCAGCATTATTTGTAAGAGCGAGAACTTGGAAACAACCTAGATGCCCCTCAACCAAAGAATGCATAAAGAAAATGTTGTATAGCTACACAGTGGAGTATTACCCAGGGGGGGGGGGAAACAATGCCATCATGAAATTTGAGACCAATGGATGGAACTAGAAAAAATATCCTGAGTGAAGTAACCTGGGCTCAGAATGGCCAACACAATATGTTCTCACTCATAAATGGATACTAGATGTAAAGCAAAAGATAACCAGACTACAGTCCTCAACCTCAGGAAGCTAGGCAACAAGGAGACACATGGATCTCTCTGGGAAGAGGAAACAGATGAGATGTTCTGGGTAAACTGTGAGTGGAGTAGAAGGGAGAGGATGGTGGGTTGGGAACATGAGGGATCAGTATGCCTGCATTGGGGATGGCATGAATGAAAGAGATAACTTGAGAGGGGGGCCATTATGGGGTTAGGGAGAAACCTGGTGCCAGGGAAAGTCCCAGAAACCCACAAGGATGATCCCAACTTAAGACTCTTAGCAATAGTAGAAAGGGTGCCTGAACTAGCCTTCTCCTATAATCATATTGATAACTACCCTAATTAACATCTTAGAGTCTTCATCCAGCACCTAATGGAAGTAGATGCAGAAATCCACAGCCAAGCACTGGATTGAGCTCTGGGAGTCCATTTGAAGAGATGGTGCAGGGATTTTATGAGCAAGGGGGGAAAGATCATGATCTGGAAACTCACAGAGACACCTGACCTGAGTTTGTGGGAACTCACGGACTCTGGATCGACAGCTAGGGAACTGGCATGGGAATGACCTAGGCCCTCTGCATCTGGGTGAAAGTTGTGTAACTTGGTCTTTTGTGGGGTCCCCTAGCAGTGGGATCAGGACCTATCCTTGATATATGAGCTGGCCTTTTAGAACCTATTCCTTGTGGTGGGATGTCTTGTTCATCCTTTATGCAGGAGGGAGGAGCTTGGTTCTGCCTCAACTTGATATCCCATGCTTTGCTTATTCCCATGGGAGGCCTTACCCCATCTGAATAGAGATGGAGGACGAGTGGATTGTGGGGATAGAAGGGAGGCAAGGGGATGGAACAGGAAAAGAGGAGGGAGGGAAAACTGGTTTGTATGTGAATTGAATAAAAAAAATGGTGAATAATAAAAAACAAAGAACAAACATTTTTCCTTTATTATTTTCTCTATTGAATAAAAATGTGTAGAAAATGGCATTGGCCAAAATACAAGACAAAACTTATTTTAAAATTTTCAGTAAAACTGGGTGATAATGGTGCACACCTTTAATCCCAGCACTTGGGTGGCAGTGGCAAGTGGATCTCTCTGAATATGAGGCCAGCCTGGTCTACAGAGTAAGTTCCAGGACAGCCAGAGCTATACAGAGAAACCTTGTCTCAAAACAAAAACTAGGAGAAGCCAGGCCTAGTGGTAAAGATACCCTGTCTCAAAAAGAAAACAACAAAACCAAAATTAAGAAATCTTAAATTTGATAAAGATTTCTCAAATACAAGAAAAGTAATTTAATAGAGAAACCAATAAATCAATCACAGCTGATCAGATTGAAGGATTTTTTTCTATTATCTAATATTTGTGTGTGGTCATGTACTTATATGTGCACACATGTAGAAGCCAGTCTTTCTCTACCATATTTTTTATTATTTTTAGTGAACTATGTTTCGTTGTTTGTTTGTTTATTTACTTATTTATTTTTTCCATTCAAAAAGATACATTTTCTCTACCATATTTTTCTAGATAGGGTCTCCCACAGAATTTAGATCTCATGGATTTAGCTACACCAGATGGTCAACAAAACACTCTTGTCCCTGCCTGCATGGCACTGAGATTACAGGCACACAACACTGGACCTAGTTTTTTCCATGGATGCTAGGGATCAAAACTCAGGTCCTTCTGTTTATGTGGTAAGCTCTTTATGGATTGAGCTATCTCTCTGACCCCAAAGCTGCTTTTGATTGTTTTGTTTTCTTAGTTTTGTTTTTGTTTTTTTTGTTTTTGTTTTTGTTTTTTTTTTTGAGACAAGCTTTCTCTGTGTATCAGCCCCAGCTGACCTGCATCTCATTCTGTAGAGCTCGCTGACCTCAAACTCATGGAGATCAGCCTGCCTCTGTCTCCCAGGTACTGGGGTTAAAGGCATACTCCACCACTCCCAGCAATTTTTTAAAAGTAATGTGTGTGCTAAGCCATTACTATGTTATATATATTCACATATAAAGATTTGGAGTTAGGAGTTTCCAATGAGAGAAAACATGAGATGTTTGTCTTTCTGGGTCTGAGTTCCCTCACACAATATGATCATATATATATATATATATATATATATATATATATATATATATATATATATATATTTGCCTGCAAATTTCGTGATTCTGTTTTTCTTTTAAGATGGATAGTATTCTATAGTACATAGGTACATTTTCATTATCCATTTGTCAATTAAAGAACATTTAGGTTGTTTCCATTACCTAACTATTGTGAATACAGCAGCAATAAACATTGCTGAGCAATGAATATATCTGTGGCATATGATATTGAGTACTTTTGTCATATGCTAAGGTGTATTATAGGTAGGTTACATGACAGATTTATTTTTAGCTTTTTGATACTTCTTCTCATTGCCTTCTGGAGTTGCTGGGTGTGTTTGCAATCCTACATGATATTTATGTTCCAGAAGAGAAATTTTATTCTAGGGGGATTTTCTTCTTTTTTTAATTTATTTTTTATTTTTTTTATTGAAAGAAAAAAGGAGAAATTCCCGCCTCCTCCCAGCCTCCCATTTCCCTCCCCCTCCTCCCACTCTTCTCCTCCTTCCCCCACTCCTCTCCCCATTCCTCTCCAGTCCAAAGAGCAGTCAGGGTTCTAGGGGGGGTTTCTTAACGTGTAATGTGTTCTCATGCTAACACTACAGAGGGATTTTATTATATAAAATGCCTTTCTTCTTCTTAGCCCCCAAGGGCAGAAATATAGTCCAATCTCATGTGGTTCTGGAAGTGAGAAACATGAGAACCAATTAAAATTGTTAGCATTTTTGCTCTATGGCTCTTATATCTCATAGTTTTCTGACCTTGTATCTGTTTTACTCTGTTCAATTTTCACTATGTATACTGGTTCTCACTATCTGTACTCATAGCAAAAGAGGAAAAACAGTTGAATAACACAACAAACTTTGAATAAAGTAGTACCCCAAATGTAAAATAACCACAAGTTCTTCTTAATATACATAAACCGTTTGATATACAAATGAAAGATAAAAAAGAGATAAATCTTTCATGGATAAGAATTTGAGATACTTTATGAAGATTTTGTGTGTTCAAGGCATTTAAACAAATTTTCCAGTCTTTACATGTGGGCCATATAGAATAAGGTCAGAGGAAAAGACAATGGATTTACAGAAGAGAACATTCATCAGATAGTTAGAGTTAATATCATTAGTGATAAATCAAATGTGTGGTCAATACTTTTTAAATTGTGTGATGAAAGTCACATTTTCCCTCAGTTAACTTCTTCCTCCAAACTCTGAGACTAGTCATAATACATTCCAATTGTTGGGTATCTTATAAAATATCCAATTCATATCCCTCATCAATGTCAACATTATCAAAACCAAGTAAAGTTTAGAGACTATCACAGCTTTGAAGAACAAAAGAGAAGACACTCTGTCTTGGATATAATTTATTTTCTAAAGTTTCACCTGTCCCCAGTGGAGCAGTCCACTGTAGTGTCACTTAGAACTCAACTTTCAGTAATAGATTCATGCTATCTCATAGGAGCCGATAAGGTGTTGTAGGGGAAGATATTTCCTGAGAGAGCAGCAAATGTAGAAACCAACCCTGACCCCACTTTAATCTCTTTTCATCTCTTTCTGAACACACACACACACACACCAGTTGCATATCATCTACCATGAGGCTTCTTCAACACTAAGCAGATGGCAGAGAGTGTTACTGAATGTCCAGTATTTCAAAATAAATAAATACTTTTCTTTGTAAAGTACCCTACCTTTGATATTGGAAGGAAACTCATACTAAAATCCTTATCAACAATGAGATGAGCAATGGATATCCTAACCATTAATTAATGCATGTATGTTTTGAAGTTGCCACACCACAAGTTTTGGTTTTCCTACAAGCTTAATTTAAAACATGAACTTTCCAGATGACATAGATAATCATTAAGAATACATTATTTTACCAGACATTTTAGGTCACACTTGTAATCCCAGCCATGAGGAAAATGGGGCAGGAAGATCAGCGGTTCAAAACTACCTGCAACTTAAGAAATTTGAAAATAGCCTTGGACTATATTAGACACTGTCTCAAAATTAAATAATATAAAATAAACCAAACTCAGATACATAGTAAATTTCAGGCCATCATGTGTTATATAGTAAAACTATGTCAACAAACAAAATAGAGGAAATTGTATTATCTTTCTCACGGTGTGTGGTGATGTTCATTTTTTTTTTGTGGTGCTGGGAATTAAATCTGTGGCCTAATGCATGCAAGAAAAGCATTTTATCAATGCATATATGATTGTAGTCATGCTCTCATGTTTAAATGGAACTTGGTATAAGACAAAAAAAAAACTAACGGCAACATGAAGAGGCTGTCAAAATTCTAGAGATACACCTGTGGTATTATAGAACAAAGATGCTTCCATGCCCCTCAGTTTATGTAGGGAAGCCACTCCATCCCCATGCTTTAATGCCATATTTAGCTTTTGATGTCTATTGTCAGGATCTTCAGCTGAAGCCATTTAGCTCCTGCCTGATTGTTCAGAGCTACAGGTAAAAGCAAACTCAGCTTGTAGTTAAGGCAAGTAGAAAGATTCAGCTTTAAACAGCTGAAGGTGTGCCATTTAGAATCAAATCAGAGTACCGGTCACACTGATCTGCCTTCTGCTAGCAGCAATTGCTACCACATTAACTTTTTCACTAATTTTCAAGGTTCAGCATGAACTATTATTCATAAAATACAATGTTACCGAGTTAGCAGACAATCAACTAACAAGGACATCATAAATCAAGTTTTAAAAAGATCAGGAAATGCAAGTTCCAGAAAGAATGTTCTCTGTTACAGTCTTTTCACTCTGATTTTAAGACCAGAGCATAAATGTTAGATACATTTTATTTAAATATTTTTTTTCAAACAGTATATTTTGATCATATTCTTTTCTTTCCCCCAATTCCTCCCAGGTCTTCCCAATGTCTCCACCAATCAACTTCATGTCCTCTCCCCTCCTCCATCAACAACAATAAAACCAAAAAATAAAACCAAAAAACCCAATGAGACAAAAAGCAACAAAGCAAAATGAAAATCACACACACACACACACACACACACACACACACACACACACACACCGCAGAGTGCATTTTGTGTAGGCCAACTACTCCTGGGCAATGGTCCTACCCTGCAGTGTAGTTGCTATGTCAAATGACACTCTACTGGAGAACACCAACTATCCCCTTCCCAGCAGGTATCAATTTCAAATAGCTTCTTGATTAGTAGTGGGAATCTCTCACATGGCCTGACATTTATTAGCTGTACTAAGCTTGATGGTCAGGGAGCCCCAGGTATATACCTATCTCTGACTTCTCAGACGAGTGAGCTGCCCAGCTTTGATTTTGATTTTTTTTTTTTTTTTGCATTCTGGAGCTTGAACTTGTGTCTTTATGTTTGCACAGCAATTATTTTCCTTTTTGAGCCATCTCCCAATCCCTGTTTAAAAGTTTTCTACAGGCCAAAAGAAGCAATGTAGTTGAGTTGTACATGAATCAGATTACAGGGTACTGTTCTAACTTCAATTCAATGAACATCCTTATCTATATACAAAATTACCCCTTCCAATACTATGTGCATTCTTTGGAGGCTTATACAGTTTCAATGAGTTTATTAAATTAGATCATTTTTCTCTGAGAATCAATTATACTAACCATCAAATATATCAGACTGGTTTTTGATGAATTACCTCCTAAAAACTAAAACCATGAATGGAATGAGGAAATTAATTTAAAAATCAAATGCTAGAAAAAACATCATTTGACAAGATATCTAGCACTTTCCATAATTAATGTAAAAACAGCAATGATGCTGTACCCTCTATTATTCGTTGATCAGCTTCTATTTTTTTTGTATTTTTGTATAAAACAAATTTGGTTTCTACACTAGAACCATATAAATGTCTGTCTTCATAGCTCTTTCCTTAAAATCTGGAAGTTCATGATAATGAAGTCTCAAATTCTATTCATGATCTATTGTTTCACACTGGATGTTTTTGAGACAGGATGGTTAGAAGAAACACAGTTGAAAGACTAGTATGAAAGGGAAATCCATATAAAATCATCTTAATTGTGTTAAAAGATAATTTCACCTTTTCTTCTTATGAAAATTATTTGCATTCTGAAAAGATGTTTTGATATAGAGCCATTTCTCTGCTGCAAAACAACTACTCTAAGCATTTGAAATTTAGTTGATTTTATAGTTATATATTCATATCTATTTAATACTTATATAGATATGAGTGCATATTATCATAAAAAAAGCTTTCAACCTTTGCTAGGACAGAAAACTTTGACTGATGTTCAAAGTAAAAGCTTAAAAAAAGACTAAAGATAGCATTGCATCGTGGGCTGTCAGTCCATCTCTCTGAACACTAATTTCCTCACCATATGCTCCCAGATAGCAAAGTGCCACATACAAAATTTATAGACAACAATAAGTTTGGAATAAGTATTCCCCAAATATGTAGAGGCTCTATCTATAAAAAGAAATTATTCATTATATAACTGATGTTAAATTTAACTAGAAGGTCATGAAGAAATGCATTTCTTTTATTTGTTAAATTAACAACCATGTGGAAATTTGATTTCTAAGGTGTTTAATCCAGAGAATTTGAAAGGATCATTTCAGAAGAAAACATTCCTATTTTTGCTGCACATGATATGCTTGTGCATAAGATTACATAAAGCTCTGTTTATAAAAGGAGTCCTCAAAATTGAGTCACCTTAAGAATCATTTGGAAAATTTTTAAAATTATGGAGTATCCTAAGAAATTCTGGTTCATCTGCTGTGGAGTAAGGCTGGGGAACCTGAACTTTTGCCATATGATTCGGGTAAAGCTGATACAGACATCAAAGGTCTTACTTTAACAGAGAATGTGAGAGCGAGAAATGCAACTCAGTTGGTAGAATTCTTGTTTAAAAGGCACAAATACCTGCCCTAGGTTCTGTCACCAGCCCCACACAAGCCATGTTTGGTGACACAAGCCATTAATTCCACTCTTTAGGAGGTAGAGGAAGAGGGATCAAGAGCTCAGGGTTATCCTTGTCTGTATAACAAATTTCTGGCTAACCTTAGCTACATAAGATACCATCTAAAAATTTTCTTTAAAAAAGGTTATCTCTGACAGATGTGGTAGCACACGCCTTTAATCATAGCACTCGGGAGGCAGAGGAAGGCAGGCCTTTGTAAGTTCGAGGACAGCATATTCTACAAATCAAGTTCCAGGACATCCAGGGCTGTTACACAGAGAAACTCTGCCTTAAATATCTGCCCCACCCAATGATGATAACAGAAGGAAAGAGAGGGGGAAAGGAAGAAGAAAGGGAGGGAGAAAGAAGGATATCTCACAACATGATGAGGTAGCTCAGTGTGTAAAGGGGCTTGCTACTCAAAGAAACAAGCCTGCAACACTCAATGACTTGAGTTTTATCCAAAGAACCCACATAAAATGGCAGATAATCTCTTCCACAAAGTTGTCTTTTGGCCTCCATTCCCACGAAAGAGGTATTAGGTGCCCACATGTGCATGAACGTGCACGTGTGTGCGCGTGTGCGCACACACACACACACACACACACAATTATTTTATGACTTTTTAACACTGTGGGTATAATACAGTATTATGAAAATATCATAATAAAATCCATTAATGGTTATGCTAACATAAAAATAATTGTCAGAAACAAACTTGTGCCATGCTCCTGTGAATGCAAAACTCATGACCACTTGGATGCTAGAACTGCTCCTCCCACCAATCATTTCTTACCATCCTAAAATTTTGACACTGCTTGTATAACTACATAAAATAACCACTCTGAACCATTGTGTAGGAGGAACTCTTTGAATAACACATATTTAATGTTAAACTGGTCATGAAATTGGTCTTTATTAATGCTGTAAAATTGGGAACAATTTCCTACAATGATATTCATATTTGACGCAAAACATTTTAGAAAAGGTAAAAAGCAGTTTCCCTTAATAATGGGGACATTTTTTATTGGAGACTTGGTATGGAAATTGCAGAGGCAATGTTCATTTAGGTGAAAAAAACATATGGTTAAATGTTCTGAAAGAGAAAGCTAATTATTATTTTTGAAAGCTAATTATCTTAATCAAAATCAACCTATTAAACTAAAACTGAAATATCAAAAATTAGTATGTAAACTCTCAGAACAAATGTCTCAAATGAGGACTCAATAATCCACAATTGTCCTTTCCCAATGAATATTTAAATACTTCTTGTAATTGCAATTTAAAAAAGAAAGTGTATCAGCACCACCACCGTAAGCTATTGCTGTAATCATAGCCAGTTTTACTTTAGTTGTTTTGTTAAACTAACAGTTGGAGTTGATCTTTTGGTGAGGGCCAGGAAGTAGGTTTTACTGATCTTATCACTAATGATTTAATAAACAAATATTGTATATGGATACATTTACATATTCAGAAATAGCTATAAGAGAAGAAAACATTTCAATTTTTCTTAAAAGCAAAGCATCAATATGGGTTTGAAATGAATTGCCCCATTCTGATAGCTATCTATGATTACATACTTTTAAAAATAATGTTGCTATTAGTTCTCTAAGAATTTTATACAATACATTTTGATAGTATTCATCCTTCTCTGAACTCCCTTAGGATCTCTCTCTGCCTCCATATACACCCACTTTTATTGACCTCTATCTATTCCAGGTTGTGTTGGCCAACTATACTTCGACTTGAGAACAGCCTTGGAGTGTGGTTGATATCCAAGGTGTCAGTCACTTCACTGAAGAAATGTGACTTTCTCTCTCCAGGCAACAATCAAATGTCAATGGTTTCTCAGCTAGAGTTCTACCTTCTCTCCTCCATTCTGGGATTTTGTCTGACTTGGCCTTAGGCTTTTTTGCAGGCTGTCACAAACTCTGTGAGTTCATAGTTGCATCTGCCATGTTGTGTCTGGAATACACTGCTTAATTTACCACCTCTGGCTCTTAAACTCCTTCTACCCTTTGGTCCAAGCAGATCTATGAACCTTGAAGGGAGGAGTCTGACATTTTCTCTTAAGACATTTGTATTTCAACTTTGCCAAAGGTAAATAAGGTAAATCCATAATAAAATGGTGTGTTAGACATTCTGGAGTAAATTATTTGTGCTATGTGGAAACAAAAACAGTGAATTTAGAAGCTATAAGTTGGACTGTAGTGTCCCAATTTTTGGGTTTAATTCCCAAATCCACAGTCTTTTGGCGATGTTGTGGCAATATATTTTTATAAAAAAAATCTGCCACATTTTAAGAGACTGAATCTTTTTCTGAAACTCAAAGCCAAAGTTAATAAAACACCTCGAAGTCAGTTAAGTCCAAGGACTGCTATTCTACTGTGTTACTCGACATGTTTGTTTGACATGCCTTTATGACAACAACAGAACAACCAGCCGTCCTTGCCTTGGATTTCTCATGGAAACTGCTTTTACAATATCATTAATGCATAGCTGTAATCTTAAATTATGTGTATACTTGCAGGCCACCTGCATGCGTGTGTGTATATGTTATGATAGTCATTTCCTAAAACAGAAAATAGGATGAAACCAGCCTTATAAAATGAATATCCAATACAAATGCTGGACACAGCATACAGGTATTGCTTGATAGCATGTGGGTTGTCTAAGACACCTGAAGTCAGCACTTAATCTCATGTAAAACTCTGTTAAAGATTTCTATAAAGTATCCTACTCTTTCCCTATGTGATGCTTTCTGTGATGTTCAATGAAAGAGAGAGCAAAGCCATTTATTAGAGACACACAGAGAAGGACAGTAAGACAGACACAGATGCAGGGACAGATTCACAAGGCAACATTACAAGCAGGCAGAGATACAGACCATGTAAAAGATAGATAGGGTATGATGGACAATACAGGCAGAGAGAAGTGGGGGATTTAAGTCTGGTGTGAGTCTTTCTCAGATTACACCACTGATTTCTTTAGTGTAAGACTGGCACGTTATTGGTGACTCTGTATTATTAATGTGTTCAAAGTGACTCTTTGATTTTGGAAATATTGATAACTCTCTAACTCTTTGAGATGTACTTGGGCTTTACCTCATCAAGTATTCTAAGGATACAGTGAGATTATAAGGTAATGTTATTGGACTAGTACCTGGACCTTAAGAAAGACCCAGAAGTGGGAGGTTGGCAAAAGTTGCTAGCATTGCAATTCTAGTATATGGCTTTTTCATATATTCTTCCTGTTGGTGACAACTCCTCAACATTTTCTTAGAGTTCATCCTAGTGTGTCAAATAATCTTTGCAGAGTGTATTGAATTCTCAGGGTAGAAATCATAGGAGGTGAATCCACAAAGTGGTCAAAGTGGCCCATGACTTGTTTCCTGCCATATTCTCTGTAATTTAGAGGTGATTCCAAGGCAGGTGATCTTACAAGACTGACATTAACACAGATTTGAAAGACAGAAATATCTCCTTGCCATTGGAATCTTAATGTCCTATGCTCTAATAAGGCAAAAGTTCATAAATTAAGTTAAAAATAAGATAATTTAACCTTACAGCCTAAAATTCCTTTGCATAAACAGGATAGAGAAAATTTTTCTTTTATTGTGCCGAATTATAATAGCGCTTCGTATGTAAAAAGATAACAGTAAAATTACTTCCTGCCAGGCTATGGTGGCACACACCTTTAATCCCATCACTAGGGAGGCAGAGGCAGCAGGACCTCTGTGAGTTCAAGGCCAGCCTAGCCCACAAGATCTAGTTCCAGAACAGGTTCCCAAAGCAACACAGAGAAACCCTGTCTCAGAAAAACAAAAACAAAAACAGATGGTGGATAAGCCAAGACAAAGACCATAAAAGATGAACACAACAAATTTAGGATACAAAGGATGTCTTATTTAAAGAAAACTTAGCTGGAACCTAAAAACTCACTAATAAGTTATGGTTTTTTGCCCAAAGTTTTATCTATTCTGTCTTTTAATTTTGCATGTTTTTGTGAGTTTATGTGTATCTCATGAGGACAAGTGCCCAAGGAGACCATAGGGTGTCAAGTCACTTGGAATTGGAGTCACAGGCAGTTATGAGCCACCTGATGGTTCTGGAAACTGAACCTGGCTCTTCCAAAAGAAAAGCAAGTACTCTTCAACTCTGAGCCCTCTGTGCAGACCATTATTAACGCATTTAATTTCTTCTTTTCTCTTCTTTTTTTGAGACAGGGTTTCTCTGTGTAGCTCTGGCTGTCCTGCAACTCACCCTGTAGATCAGGCTGGCCTTGAACTCAGAGATCAGCCTGCCTCTGTCTCCTGAGTACTGGGAATGAAGGCCTGTGACACTACCACCCAGCATTAGTAATGTATTTCACATTTCTGGTCAGAACCTCATTTTGTACTTTGGAAATGAAGAACATCTACTAAGTGTCCCATTGAGTCTAGAGACATATACTCCCTAATGTTGGATCTCAGACGATCTGTGGGAGATGACCTTCAATGGTCAGAGGAAGTATGTCACACAATCCCATCTTGATTTCCCAGAACATCCTACAGTGAGCTTCTCACAAAACATACTCAGCATAGATGGCAGGTTTATTGTGCAGGAAGAGATATCCATTGACTGTTCTATGAACAGGCAGATTTGACTAGATTTACTTAGGCATTTAACATTTTTTGTGTGCGTTACCTATACTACCAACTTTTTTCTTTCAAAAACTTTTTTATATTTATCTACATAGTTTTTAACATCTTCTGTAACTGAGATGAAGCATTGCATTCCTTTTTTAGAAAGTGAAAATTGCTGTGCTCAAATGGAAACAAATTTTACATCAAAGAGCTCAAATTCAATGCCGAGGGGAAAAAAGCCAAATATGTAAAGCATTCTAGCAGCTGGAACTGTTACTGGCAAAGGATGTGTCTAAACATGCAAAGTGAGAAGATATGGGGTAATTTTTAAATAATTCCAGAAGTTTCATAACTTGGTTGTAATTACCCGAGTACTTAGACTAAGGAATACCTTAACTTAATTGACATGAAGAAATAACTCAAAACTCCATTTAACTTTACATAGACAAACACAGACCTTATCTATCATACTAAAAACTCAGATGTTTTGAAAACTTTGGGTAATTTACTGCATTTATTTCAGTCTTCATCCAGATGCCTAGCAATTTAGAGCCAAAACCAAGGCCAGTGAGACTATGGAACTTTTTCCAAAGGGCAAAGTAAACTGTTCTCCAAATCTTCCATGATTGCACGGTTGTTTCAGTTGAATATAATTATAGTGTTAGAGTATTAATAGGCATAAGATTGACTATGTACCCAGAGCCTAGTAAAGCACATAAAGATTCAGTTTGTATCCTCTAAATCTTATCTGTAGCCACTGATGTTCGCTTGGTCATACATTTTAGTCCAGTTAGAAGGGAACAGTTAGACAAAAGATGGCTAGGAAAATGAAAGAGATATATAAATGTCTCATAAAATTGTCTAAATTCCTACACATGAGCAAGGTAGAAAATGTATTTAACAGCATATTCTAATTTAATAATTTAGAAAAATGAGATGGATGAGAAGGGATGGATGGAGAAGTCAAAGATAACAATGCTGTATATGTGTTGCTCCACTGGGCAATGAAATTCTCAAGTTATTCAATTTCAACCTTTCTTGTGATGAACATCTATAGTATTATACCTATATGTGAGTATAGAAGACACAGAAAGTAAAGATGACAAATAAGAGAGAAGAGCTGAAAGGAAAAAATAGATGGGCAGATGGAAGAGAGTAGAATATAAATGCTGGTAGAATATAAAATATAGCAAATATCTATATGCCATACTTTCAAAGTTTATAACAGAATATTTAGGTACATAATTGCCCTGTCAATCCAGAATACTTTTCCAAAGCAATAAAACTGAATATTATGCCTCACTAAAATAAAGAATCTTAAGGAGTAATTTAATCTGAAAAAATTGCTACATATCTAGAAATTTCTTGGTTTAAAATTTTGGAGAGATGGCTGGAAAAGGAAATTATTTTGCTAAATTTAGGCTTTTTATTATTATTTGCTATCAAACAGCCTATAGATTGAGGAGTTACAAGTAGTTGTGACCAAAACTTATTTATTTAAGAATATTATCCGTCATTTTTTTTTGTTCCAACAATTATTGAAAAGGAAACAACATAGCATGTCCAATACAGTAGTTATTTTAAAGAAACTTCTTAAATATTCAAATTATTTTATATAGATCTTGGAGGAGTTGGAGGAGGTAAAACATAATCAAAATACATTGCATAAAATATTTTAAAGAAAAAGTAAAACATTTTTAAAACAATTTGATTTTCTATTTTTTTTTTACTTAGCTCTTTGAGCCTTTTACACAGCTGTATTTTGATAATACCTTCCTCCTCCAACTCATGACAGATTTTCCACATCTTACCTACACACCCAATTGTGTGGCTGCTGCTTCTTCTGCGTTTTTGTCCTTTTACTACTCTCATCATCACTCTCTCCCTTTTCTTCATCAAGTCCAACTTTTGCTGCTCATGTACTCTTAGATGTATAGCCTAGTAGAGAAAGACATGGACGTGAACATCAACCTGGAGAGAGAGAGATTTTTTTAAGGACCTCAAAGGTCTACCGTGCCACAAGGACTTTTCTCTACTAAACAATTAATGCTGAGCTGCTAATGCAATGTACTCCCTATCTGCAAAACCAAGTTCACATTGATCTAGATTGTTGTTAAGCCATGCACACAAGCTTGTTGAGTCTATTTCCTTTTATGTGTCTTTCTCAAAGTCTATTTCACTTTTAATTTTCCAAGGAAAAGATTTTTTTAATCTTGTATGACCAGAAGAATACAATTTCTCTGAAAATATCTTATAAACATATATTTTATAACAATGTATCTCCAGGACACTATCAAATGAAAAGGAAGTATAAGGTGTTTTCATATCTGTGCATTTTAGTATACTTACTCAAAAAAAAAAACCAAGTTGTAATAAGTGGTAAATGCTCACAAATCCTGCATAAAACCAGTCATTCTCCATCCTGAAAATACAAACAGTAAATGGTTGGTGAGATATGATATGATAAATATAAATTATCAGTCCTCAGAAATACTGCATTTCGATAACATATACTGGTCTAACAAAGTGAAGTCCTTTTAAAAGGACATTTAAATAAATGAAATGCTGATCACATATTGGTGATATAATGCATAGCTTTATGAGCATCCTATTTATTTAGAGTCAAGGCATAAATATTTTTGTGTAATTCCTAAAAATTTAAGGTCTTAAGAGTGTCCACTGAGGGAGAGACACTATTATTGTGTTCAAGCTGAGAGAGAGAAATTTGGGGGGTGTAAAATAGCTTTGAATTTGTTGGGTTCTGTCATTAAGC
This sequence comes from Microtus oregoni, assembly GCF_018167655.1. Classification (NCBI taxonomy): domain Eukaryota; kingdom Metazoa; phylum Chordata; class Mammalia; order Rodentia; family Cricetidae; genus Microtus; species Microtus oregoni. The sequence continues at coordinate 8,582,705 of NW_024543873.1, forward strand.
ATGAATACTTGACAAATCTCTTTGATTCCATAGATTGTAAATCGATGCAACACTGAAAGAAGCCACTCACGAAAATGTGCTATTGATTGTGCTCATCTATATAGTGATTACTTTTACCTGCAGCCTGGACAGTGTGTACAAGTACCACATAGGGGAAAAGTAAAAAAAAATAATAATTTCTTTGGTCATTTGCTTTTTACTCTGAGTTCCTTACTAAAAGAACAAGACTCTTATGTATAGATACTCTATAAGTTAATATTGCTAATCCATTTATACACATGGAATGTAGTATGAGGAAAATTCAAAATTAAGAAAATCTGATGCCAAATTTCAAGAATTTTAATCATTTTGGAAAAGACATGTGCATACATACATGAATCCACATGAAGGTACTCAGTTACAAACTTAAGGAGAACACCAGGCCCAGAACTCAATTTTTTTATTGATTTTATTTAGCTCTACATTTTTCTCTGGTCCCCTCCCTGCCTCTCCCCTCCTTCCTTCCCCCAAAGTTCCCATGCTCCCAATTTACCCAGGAGATCTTTTCTTTTTCTACTTCCCATATAGATTAGATCTATGTAAGTTTCTCTTAGTGTCCTCGTTGTTGTCTAAGTTCTCTGGAGTTGTGGTTTCTAGGCTGGTTTTCTTTGATTTATGTTTAAAAACCACCTATGAGTTATCTTTATTTCTAACAAAGTCAAGTGGAGGTATTTATCAAAGACAAAGACCTTGATTTTCCATCAGGAATAATGTGTGGGATTATGTAGGTTTTTCCCTCTGCCTGGGAACCTAGCAGAGTGGATATGGGGGTCCAAATTCCATCCACTGTCTGCTTTTCCAACCATGAGCCCTGCTGGAAGTTTTTGTCCCTTGACACAAAGGAGAGCATTCAGTGGCCATGCAAAGCACCTGAGGGATTGTATCCACCCAAAAGGGGTTCCTTTTCTCATTCCTACAAAGGCCAACAGGAGACCTTACCTCTAGCTCCTCAATGGACTTTTCAAATGACTGTTTCAACCCCTCCTGTCTTCTTAGTTTGAAATCCTTTCCATTTGAGTTTACCTGCTTGTCCACCATTTGGGGTTTCCTTTAAATCTTTCCATATTAGAATTGCTTTATTGTGGCAGCCCAAATAGCCTTCTCTTGTTCTCTCAAATTAGATATAGTTTCTTCTATGCATTTCAAGATTGAAACGAAATGAGTTGATAACCTTGAAAAGGCTGAATCCCCCTACTCTGAGGCTTTATTGCCCCTATCAGTTGGTGTTCACAATGCCTACACCTATCTACTTGCTCTTATGAGCCTCACAGATATTGTAAACTTCGAAGAAGAAAAACAATAAAACCTAACTCCTGGAAAATAGTGACAAATGAGATGGTCAGTGTGTCCATACCTTGGAAACTGCAGAGCCCTGCTTACATGTAAGATAGAATGACAGGTTTCATTTGTTGTCTCTGTGACCAAACATCTAATAAAGCCTCTGTTGTTTCCCTTTCAAATAAAAATTAAAAAAAAAACACCTATGAGTGAGTACCTGTGATATTTTTCTGTGTCTGTGTTACTTCACTCAAAATAATGTTTTCTAGCTCCATTCACTTTCCTGCAAAATTTAAGATGTCGTTATTTTTTTCTGCTGTGTAGTATTCCATTATGTAAATGTACCACATTTTCTTTATCCATTCTGTAGTCAAGGGGTATTTAGGTTGTTTCCAGGTTCTGGCTATGAAAAACAATGCTGCTATGAATATAGTTGAGCACATGTCCTTGTGACACAATTAAGCATCCTTTGGATATGTACCCAAAAGTGGTATTATTGGGTCTTGAGGAAGGTTGTTTACTAATTTTCTGAGAAATTGCCACACTGATATCCAAAGGGGTTGTACAAGCTTGCATTCCCACCAAAGCTCAAATTTTAAGTGTTTCATTTCTTTAATTTTCTGAAGAAACAAAAACAGAAAGTAAATCAATATGATTAATGCTTGTAACTTAAAAAATTGAAAATGAGACCACTGTGTAGATAATGAGTCAACAATTAGTTCTGAAGCTAAAAGTACATTGGTGAATTAATATTTTCTATTACTCTCTTAACAAGGTATTCCATATTTTATGTGCTGTTATTTAAAGAACTATTTTTTTTTCAGAAAAAAAGCAGTATTCCATGAATTTGAACTGAACTCAAATATATGGCTGTCTCCCAAGTCCTGGCCTTAAAAGCTTGTACTTCCAACCCAACACTACATCGTAATTGTACATTCAGGTAGAAATATACATGTGCAATATGCAATAAGATTAGGGCAAATAGTATTAGTTTGACACATCACAGATATTTATCAATTGGGTTGAACTTTATTATGGTTCTGCTATGAGGCTATTTAAATGAACTGAGTTGTACGCAGAATGTTTATGGAAATTTGAGATGTTGTAGAGAGGGGTGTTGGTGGACTGTTGTGAAAGAAGATAATGGAAAGATGTAGTCAAATGAAGAAATATTCTGTGGCATAGTGTAGGCTGATGTGGGAAGGTCTTCTGTCTATGTGTTACTTTCACTAGTTAAAAAAGAAACTACCTTGGCCCTTTGATAGGACAGCAGCTTTGATAGGTAGAGTAGACAGAACAGAATGCTGAGAGAAAGAAGCAGATTCAGGCAGTCGCCATAGCTCTCTTCTCCGAGATGGACGTAGGCCTGAATCTTTCCCGGTAAGCTACACCTTGTGGTGTTACACAGATTGTTAGAAATGGGTTAATCAAGATGTGAGAATTAGCCAATGAGAGGCTACAGATAACGGGCCAGGCAGTGTTTAAAAGATAACAATTTGTGTGTTGTTATTTCGGGTGTAAAGCTAACCATGCAGGAGCTGGGCAGAATGCAGCCCACTGTTCTTACTACAGTAGGCACTTATAATGACCATCAGCACTAAGGAGAGCTCATTAAAGGGTATTCAACAAAAAGGTGATATAATTTGTCTTTCATCTTAAAATTTTTCAATTTTTAACATTGCTAGAAGCTATACCTTAAATTTTCACCAACACAAAAACATAAACATGAGCTGAACAAGAACAATAGACATGCTAACATGGATGAAGAAAAGCCCATGAAGCCCCAACACTACACAAAGATCTAAAGACTCTAGAAAGAAGGACAAATAGTCTTCCCCAGGGAAAATCATATCAATTCGCTTTCCAATACAAAATGGTTAGCCTGAAAACACAAACATATATAAGTACCTTTATCCAACATCAGCAGGTTGAATTTATACATTCATATATACACATATATGGTGTGGGAGGTTCTTCTGTCTATGTGTTGCTTTTATTGATTAATGAATAAAGAACTGCTTTGAGCCTATGGCAGGAAAAAAAAAACAGAACTAGGCAGGGAAAGGTAGGCTGTATGCTGGGAGAAAGAAGGGCAGAGTCAGAGAGAAGCCATGGAGCCTCTGCCAAAGTCAGACATGCCAAAACTTTGCTGGTAAGCCACTGCCACATGGCGTTACAAAGATTAACAGAAATGGGTTAAATTAATGTGTAAGAGTTAGTCAATAAGAAGCTAGAGCTGATGGGCCAAACAGTAATTTATTTAATAGAGTTTCTGTGTAATTATTTCAGCGCTAAGCAACCAGGAACTAACAAGTGGCCTCCTTACAATCCTTACAACGTGTGTGTGTAATGTATGTATACATAACGTGTGTGTGTGTGTGTGTGTGTGTGTGTGTAAGCCTTTCCCAAACCCCATGGCTTGTGAGTTCACAGGCCCAAAGTGTAAACCTACTACCATTTTGCTAAATGGGCATAATATCGACATTCCTTTTAAGTACATATCTCAATATCCATGGATTAGTGCAGCTTTCATTATTAAAACTGCTTTTGGAAAATGATGGCAGTTACTAAACACTCACAACTGATCAAAATGTCTGTAGAGTATATATAGTGATAAAAAGAATATAAATTTCATAACCATTGCTCTATAAAATGAAGGCAAATATTCAGAGGAGGAGGTGGAAACACTTTAAGAGCATAAGGTCAGAGAGAATTGAGGTATCATTTGGATATGATAGGACCAATGCTCATGTGCAAAAATGAAATCATTGCAGCTGTGGTTGGCTGCACAAAATCAAACCAGTCATAATTCTAGAATCCTCATGGGCAGGACTATAGACCACTGGCAGCTACTAGAAAAGACAGTCAATTTTTTTTTGAGATGTGATCCCTGGTAAGTTAACCATTTTCCAGTGTTTATTATCACACACACACACACACACACACACACTCACACATGCACACACTCACCCATACATATGGACAGAACTGAATAGGCTTGGTGGGTAAATAAAAAGAAGGAGGATGTGAACTTGGGAGTAGGATGTGGGGAGGAAATAGGGTTTCTTTGCGTAAAAGCCTGACTATTCTGCAACTTGCTCTGTAGACCAGAATGGCTTTGAACACACAAAAATCTACCTTCCTTTGCACCAGAGTGCTAGAATTAAATGGTTGTACCACCACTGCCAGGCTATCAGCAATGTTTCATAAAACTCACCAAAGTAGATGTTAAAATGGGTGGATTTTAGATATAAAGTTTCCCCAGAATAATACTTATCTTTGTAAAAGATTTCCAGATATTATAAGAATTCTTAGGAAGGAAGGCTCCAGTTCAATTCCAGTTAGATCCTACCAACCCCGCTGTATGAAGTGTAGGGTGTCTTCAGTCATAGGGTTTTAGCAGTCAAGTTCTAGAACACAACCAAGAACAATAGTAATATCATATATTGTTTTAGAATTTTCTTGGACTGTGTTGACTAAAAACTTAGGAGGTATGTTGATTCCCACTTTTCAGAGAAACTGTCACACTTCTATAAAGTGACTGTGCAAGTTTGCACTCCCACCAGCTATAGAAGAATGTAGAATATATATTTTAATATTCTCCCATCTAGAACTGTTTCTCTCTCCTTTGCTATTTTCTGGGCTTTAGTAGTTATTTTGGACTGTGTACTATAATCTAAAAATTTTGAGCTAAGATCAACAAACAAAAAAGATTGTGGGGAATTTGTCTATCTAAATCTTGGATCCTTCTCTCAGTTTAGATCTCCTAGTATCCAAGGGAGATAATCTTTCCAGGGAGAAAGATAAACAATAGTCCTATTCAGTTGCATCAACTTGAGATATAATGATGATGCACCCACCAAGATACTGCCAATGTTGCGATAGTGAGCATTTTGATCTTGTAGGTTATCAATAGCTGTCTAATTGGACTAAACTCCAACTCAAAAGGAGAGAATTAATGATTGGTACTATAAACCTAGTCAACTACGGTAGCTGCAGTGATCATGGAGAACATAACACTTATATTTATCCAAGTAATATAACATTATCATGTTATTATTATTATTACTATTACTACTACTATTATCTTACCTTTATACCACATGTAAGTGTAATTCTCACCTCTCATCAAGGAAGTCTCATCTGTAATAGATAAAGGTTCTTACCAAGATCAACTAGTCAAAATCAGGGAATAAGTAATTGTGATGTGCCCAGCCCCAGCTGGTACCTATACAATACAACTTCTTCATTACAGTGCAGGGAAAATATTGGAAGAGAAAGCAAAACAAGTGAGTGAGCCAAAGAACCAGGATGCCTACTACTAAAAGATATCTACACACAATACGGATGCTGCACCCCTGAGATTTCAATAATGGGTTTGTCTAAAATATCTGTATAATGATAGCATCAGTAGTCATGTTCTTGTAAAGAGGTAACTTGTTGGTTCCCGGCTGCTCAGCCCCAAAATAATCACACAGAAACTGTATTAATTAAATCACTGCTTGGCCCTTTACCTCTAGCTTCTTACTGGCTAACTCTTACATATTAATTTAACCCATTTTTATTAACCTGTGTATCACCACGTGGCTGTGGCTTACCGGCTAATGTGCATCTGTCTCTGGCAGGAATACATGCCTTCTCCCTAACTCTGCCTCCTTTCTCCCAGCAGTCAGTCCAGTTTTCCCCAGCTAGCTCTGTTCCCCTTATAGCTCTGCTATTGGCCCAAAGCAGTTCCTTTATTAACCAATGGCATTCACAGCATACAGAGGGGAATCCCACATCAATCATGCCATTATTAAAGGGATATTTACAAGAGTCCACTCTGTAATTGGAGAGCTACAAGAAGTCAACAGTTTCAGAGATAAGGAGAATCATTTTCCTGCTGATATGTTATCGAATCCCAAGTGATTAGCGCTAAACACATCAACATATAAGCAAACTAAATGTACTCAGTACAATGCATGCACACATGCATACATACACATCTACACACAAATAATAATTATAGAGGAGGTTTTGAGTTTGAGGGGTGGAGAGACATGGGAGGAATTGGAGGGAGAGGTGGACTGGAGATGAAAGTTGGAAATGGTGTAAATACCACACTCATTAATAGGTGCAATATTTAAGTATACTTTCCTAATAATCTTACATATTTTGACTTATATACATTTTATAAGAACACTATTATTACCTATTGGTGTAGATTCTACTAATATTCTCAAAATAATGTTAAGAGAATCATTTAGCAAAAAGATTTAAATACCTTGCTCCAAATCACACAAAATGGATTGTGACCCATATAAATTATGCTAAGTGAGCCTAATTCCCAATTAGAGTAGTGCTGTTATTGCATGGTGATATGGCATGTACATAACATAGTTACATGAATATCTAAATAATATTTATTTTACATTAAAAATTAAAATGTTAAAATACAGTGTTGACCATAGTGATCTTTTGATATCTTTACTTCATTTTTTATTGAGGTCTTATGTTCTGGTTTCAGAAGGGTGAAAGCTTTGTTTTATATTATGCACCTTCTTGATCTGTAGTAATAAGGGCGGCGGGGCTGCATCCCCACCACCCCGGCTGCCTGGCTAGCTTATGCCCTAAATAACAACACACAAACTGTATTCATTTAATCACTGCTTGGCCCATTTCTATCTAGCCTCTTCTAGGCTAATTCTCACATATTAATTTAGCCCATTTCTAATCATCTGTGTAGCACCCCTAGGTGCGCTTACTGGGAAGATTCTAGCCTATGTCCATCCTGGGTCGGAGCTTCATGGCATGAGTCTGCCTGGGAGCTGGGAGCATGGCATCTCTCTGAGGCATCTGTTCCCGAGAGGAGAGCTGTGGAGTCTGAGCTCACTTCCTCTTCCTCCCAGCGTTCTGTTCTGTTTACTCCTCCCACCTATCTTCTAACCAATGAGTGCCAAGCAGTTTCTCTTTATTTAACCAATGACCTTCCTCCATCATTTCCCCTTTTTTGGTTTAAACAAAAAAAAAAGAAAGGCTTTAACTTTAGCATAGCAAAATTACATATAACAAAACAATATCAAGTAAAAGTTACAATAATCTTCATCATAACTAAGGAAAACTATAACTATAACTAACTATTCTTAACTCCATCAAAGACTCCAGAAAAATACAATACTACCTAAGCAAACAAGAAAAAAGCAACTTTTAAAACTCTAGAAATGACAGAGACATCTTGCTGCCTGGACAGTCACCCAAAGTTCCTCTGTACCGTTGGGGCATCCATCTTCAGCCTTCAGGCCCATGCTATTCAGCAGACATTTCCTTAAAGCAGGAAAATTCAAAGTCAGTTCAGTCACTATCTGTTGTGTCCTGCAGAATGTCTCGCAGACTCTTTCATGAATCAGGAACCCCGAAAGATCATCTCACCTTTAGGCAAGTTCAGTAGTCCTCTCTCTGTGGGTTCTCTGTGTCCAGTTTATGCAATAGTCCAGGCAAGAGCAGTTTCTTGCCCAAATGGCTATCAAACTCCATAACGAGCCTCTTCGATGCCCATCTTCCTCTTGAAGTAGATTGGTGCTGCCAGGAGCAGAGTGTCTCATTGTCATGAAAAGTCCTAAGTTATTAAAATATTTTAAATGACATATTCTCCAGCCTTTGAGAGATATGAAGGATGCCTATCTGAAATATATCTCTATATATCTAGAAAATCTTAACTAACATGACTACAAACTTGACTATTATGATTATCTATTAACAATCTATATTTCTAATTATACATTACATTTTTAAATGAACTACAAAATCACAGTTCCTTAATCAAGATCAGAAACACATATACATATAAAAGAATTGACCTTAAATTTAAATCACTAAAACAAAATCCATATCAATGTAAATTATTCAGATCACGATCATATCACCCTTTAAATGTAAAAGAGCATTTTATAAACCATATTTGGGAACATGGGCACAGTTTTTTCTCTCCAAACTGCTTCCTACTGAATGGGGGCATCGTTAATTAGGTCTTTCTTGGTATAACCTGTGTGCTAGTTTCATCTCAGTTGGCAGTTGAGCGAAGCAATTTTCTGAAGATGTTCACAACAACACTTCAGAGGGCATGGTCCATTATACCAAATCGGAATAGAAGAAATGAACAGGGTCTCATCCTCTGTGAAAACAAAATAAGAAACTCCTTTCCAAAGCATCATGTCTTTAGATTCAAATTTCAAAGTCAAGGCATCAAAATATCTATGTTGGATTAGTTCAGCAACATTTATAAATAAATATCTTTTAGCATCTGTTGCTCCTTCCTCAGCATTTAAATAATTTAAAGAGAGCATAATAGCATATAGTATCAAAATTCTCTGTCTATTTTACATCTTTGTACAGCTTTGTTTTAACCTCTATTTCATTTATTTTTACTTTTAACTATTTGCTTTTTGAGACAGGTTCTCTGTATCTTTGACCTGATGTAACTCTGTAGACCAGGCTGTCTTTGAACTCTCAGAGATCCGCCTGTCTCTGCCTCCCAGGCATTCGGATTAAAGGTGTACACTACTACACCTTGAACTCACAGAGATCTGTTGTCTCTGCCTTCTAGGCACTGGGATTAAAGGCGTGTGCTACCACACCTTGAAGTCACAGAGGTCAATCTCCCTCTGCCTTCCAAGTGTTGGGATTAAAGGTGTGTACTACCACACACAACAACTCTCCTCCTTTTTTCTTTTTTTGTTTTTACTTTAAGAACTTCAACTTTTAGTCTGCATATATTTTTAACACACTGTAAACCATTTAAAAATTTTCTTTGTCTTTGAATCTCTCTTTACTGTATATCTCTCTTTTTCTGACCACATGAGTCTTTAATTTACCAAGCAATATCCGTAGGATTAAAGGCGTGGCTTTGCCGGCTGGATCCAGCCCATTCCTTAGCTTTCCAGCCTCATGGCTGAGGTACTGGCTATAGTCATGTTTACTGCCACAACTCTATGGCATTTCAAGGTCCCTGCCAGCAAGCGAGCTTCAGCAGCCTGTGCTTGCAAACCACACAAACTGCCTGTGTAAAAGAGTCAGAAGGTACCCTGGCAGGACAGCCCAGAAAGCTGGCATTTTTAAACGGCGCAGCTTTTTTCCTGCTACGGCTGAAAACCAAAAAGCATGCATTTAGCTTTTTGTCAACACTGTTTAAGTGTTTCGTGGCAGGACCTCTTAAAAGAGCTGCAAGCTTTGCAGCTAAGGCTGAGTCAGGAAGCCTATCTTAGATGAGAGCGCTTGCTTGCCTCTAAAAAGCAGAGCTGACCCGAGAACACAGCGAGTCTAGTTGTCATCAAACAAATCATAGCACTTTACTCCAAATGCTCTATTCAAAAGCTCTGTCTCCCGCAGGAGCCAGACAGAGATCGCAAGGTTGACACAGCCCCAGGAAGTCGCGCTTTAAAATGACACAGCGTTTTTTTCTGCTACTGTTGCCGAATCAGGAAATCTCTCTACAGCACGCCACCAACAAACAGCAAAAAGCTGTGTTAAACTCTCTCTCCCTTATTTTTAAGAATTCTCAGGTTTTTTAAGTGGGTTTAGTCCATCACGTTGGGTGCCATTTGTAGTAATAAGGGCGGCATGGCAGCGTCCCCAGCACCCTGGTTGCCTGGCTAGCTTATGCCCGAAATAACAACACACAAACTGTATTCATTTAATCACTGCTTGGCCCATTTCTATCTAGCCTCTTCTAGGCTAATTCTCACATATTAATTTAGCCCATTTCTATTCATCTGTGTAGCGCCCCTAGGTGCGCTTACCGGGAAGATTCTAGCCTATGTCCATCCTGGGTCGGAGCTTCATGGCATGCGTCTGCCTGGGAGCTGGGAGCATGGCGACTCTCTGAGGCGTCTGTTCCTGAGAGGAGAGCTGTGGAGTCTGAGCTCACTTCATCTTCCTCCCAGCCTTCTGTTCTGTTTACTCCTCCCACCTATCTTCTAACCAATGAGGGCCAAGCAGTTTCTTTTTATTTAATCAATGACCTTTCTCCATCAATGTTTATTATAAATTATTTCATTATTTTCTTACATCATGACTTTTAAAAATGGGAGTGGGGCTATCAATATTATTGCTCAGTGGTTAAAGGTCCTGACTGTCTTTGCCTAAAGACCTAATTTTGATCCCTAAGTACCACTTGTTGGAAGGAGAGACCAAACACACACCAGTTAATATACTGAACACCACAGCTCCATAGTAACTACCCCCACAAATATATAAATGGAAATTAACTGTAATACAATTGTTTAAGAAACAGGAAAAGAAAAATACAATATAACATAAAGAGAGAAGAAGCAGAAAGAATGTAAGTGCTAGAAGATGGTGAGAGTCCCAGGTAGTGCTGTCTCCTAACTAGATATTGCTGGTATAATAATTAACTCACACCAAATATGGCTATCTACATAACTTCTATACAGGATGAAGCCAAAGTTTCAGCACTGATTCAGGAGGGACTCAGAGGAACCCATTCTTAGCTGAGGAGCTTTTAGAAAGTAATGGTTGGAGTCATTTGTTTTTTAAAATATGACCATGGCTTGTTGTACACACTTTAGTGTATGATCCCATTCATGTGTATATGAGTAGTAATAATTGGATTCCATAGAATATACAAAAAAAATGAGAACAATAATCTGGAAAGGGTTTATTTTGGAGAGTCTAGGTAGAAGAAATGAAATAAAATTCTCAAATAAATAAATAATTGCCTGTTTAAATGTTTTGTCCCTTACCACTTCTCCTGAACACCTTCCATTTCCTCCTCTGTATCTCAAGCTGATGGTCACTTTTTCTTTTATTATTATTGGTACATATACATACATATAATGTATGTGTATGTTCATATATATATATATATATGTATATATATATAATCTTGATGAATATGTTTTTTTTTCTTCATGTGTATATGATTTCAGAGTTGACCACTTTGTCCTGGACAACCAATAATAGGGCTAATTCCTGGAAGAGGACAGTTCTCCTAATCACATCAGTTATTCATTGACCATAGTTCTTTGTTGGGGACTAAGACCACGAGAACTTTCCCCCTTTTGTGTTAACATATATATTGATATTGCCATTGTTCTGGTCTTGTTTATGAAGTCGTTTATAGAAGAGATGTTCACATTGTTGCTCTTACAGTCTTCCTACTCTCTCTTTGTGATGTTCCATGAGCCGTAGATGCAGAGTTGTGATTTATCCATTGGGGCTGGGCTGCCCATAATTTGTTGGTTTTTGTATGGTTCCCATCTTTGGCTCTTTGTGACGGTCTCCATTTGTTGTAAATACAGTATTCTTTGATAAGGAATGAGAGATACACTTCTCTGTGAGTATGAGGATAAGATTTAAAATATAGTGAGGAATTATAATGGTCTAGCAACGTGGCAATAGCAGATTATTTTCTAAAGTCCATTATCTCACTAGCCTGGTTTTTAGGTTTCCAGTAATACACTATTTCCCTCCTTTTGAGTGGGCGGTAAGTCTCATTAGATAGCAATTTGCTGCCATATACATGTGAGTGCCACCTACTGCTCCTTCATGCATTTCTTTTCATACTGGTAATTGTTCGGCTTCATGGGTGTTTCAACTGTGTAGGACACTGATTTCTTCCTTTCCTTGGCAGTTTCCATATTATTTTCTGGACCTATAGAATCTAGATCACAAGAATGTGTATTTCACATCATATTCAGTTTGAACCATCCAAGTACAGTGTCTTAAGTGTGCATTGTCTTCATCAATGGGGAGCCTACACTCAACTCCCAAGGTGCAACCAAGGAAATATTAATAGCCTATTTTGTTTGGGTGGTCACTTGAAATACCCTGACCAACCATTCAAAAGGAGGGTTCCTCATGCCTGGTGCTGAGGTTTTTATTTGTACCCTAAAATGTGTTGTGTATAATTATTTTTTGGTTTTGGCTTTTCAAGATAGGGTTTCTCTGTGTAACAGCCCTAGCTGTCATGGATCATGCTCTGTAGACCAGGCTGGCCTCAAACTCACAGAGATCTGACTGCCTCTGTCTCCCAAGTGCTGGGATTAAAGGTATGCATCACCACTGCCTGACTGTTGTGTATAATTTTAGGAAATCATAAAATTATTCCTTGAAGCTTTATCAAACAACCTTCATGTTATTTATCCACCATCCCTGCTTCTCCTTCTATATGGACCTCATTCCCTCCTCTCCAGCTGGAACCCTCCCCATTACTCTCTTTACTACTTCATACCACCTGTATTCTTCTATTCACCTCCCAAGCTCCCTGGCCCTAACTATGGTTCCTTTATTTTCTCTTGGTTCCTGTAGTTATTCCATGTTGTATACTCACAACTGAATAACTGGAACCACAGAAGAGAGTAAACTTGCAACATTTGTCTTTGTGGGTCTGGGCTACCTCACTCAATAACAATGTTTTCTAATTCCATCCATTTACCTGAAATTTTCATATTTAAATTTTCTTTACACCTCACTAGTATTCCATAATGCATATTTAATATAGTTTCATTATACATTTATCAGTTGAAGGACATTTAGATTGATTCCATTTCCTGACTATTATGAACAGAAAAGCTATGAACATTGTTGGACAAAAATGCTGTAACAGGGTGTTGGTTCCTTTAAGCATATGAGAAGAAGTGATATAGCTGTGTCATGTGGTAGATTCCTTTTCAGTTTTTTTTTTTTTTGGTTTTTTCGAGACAGGGTTTCTCTGTGGCTTTGGAGCCTGTCCTGGAACTAGCTCTGTAGACCAGGCTGGTCTCGAACTCACAGAGATCCGCCTGCCTCTGCCTCCCGAGTGCTGGGATTAAAGGCGTGCGCCACCACTGCCCGGCTTTTTTTTTTTTTTTAAGATTCTCCACACTAATTTCCAGAGTGTCTAGATCACTTTGCAGTCTCACAAACAGTGTATGTACGTTTGCTTTTCCTTGCATCTCCTCCAGCGTTTTCATGAATTGATTTGTGAATCTTTATTTTATTAAGAAAAGAAGAAAAAAAAACATAAACAAAAAACAAGTTTCCACCTCCTCCCAGCCTCCCATTTCCCTCCCCCTCCTCCCACCCTTCTCCCCCTCCTCCTACCCTTCTCCCCCTACCCCACTCCTCTCCCCCTCCCTCTCCAGTTCACAGAGCAGTCCGGGTTCCCTGCCCTGTGAAAAGTCCTAGGTCCTCCCCCCTCCGTCCATATCTAGGAAGGTGAACATCCAAACTGGCTAGGCTTCCACAAAGCCAGCACATTAAGTAGGATCAAAACCCCGTGCCACTGTCCTTGGCGTCTCATCAGCCCTCATTGTTCGCCATGTTCAGAGAGTCCGGTTTTATCCCATGCTTTTTCGGTTACAGTCCAGCTGGCCTTGGTGAGCTCCCAGTAGATCAGCTCCACTGTCTCAGTGGGTGGGTGCACGCCTCGTGGTCCCGACTTCTTTGCTCATGTTCTCCCTCCTTCTGCTCCTCATTGGGACCTTGGGAGTTCAGTCCAGTGCTCATGTGTGGGTCTCTGTCTCTATCTCTATCCATCACCAGATGAAGGTTCTATGATGGTATGCAAGATATTCGTCAGTATTGCTCTAGGATAGGGTCATTTCAGGTTCCCAATCCTCAGCTGCCCAAGGAACTAACTGGGAACCTCATGTTGGGCACTTGGGAGCCCCTCTAGGGTCAAATCTCTTGCCCACCCTAAAGTGGCTCCCTTAACTAAGAATTGTGGTTCCGTGCTCCCCTATCCACCTTTCCTTTATCCCAATTCTCCTTATTCCCCAAGTCCCACCTCCTTCCCTTCTACCTTTTCTCTCCCCATCTCACCTTACCCCATCCCACCCCACCCCCAAGATCCTAATTTTCTCCCCGGCAATTTGGTCTACTTCCCTTAGCCAAGAGGATAACTATATGTTTTTCCTTGGGTTCACCTTCTTACTTAGCTTCTTTAGATTCACCTATTGTAGACTCCGTGGCCCTTATTTATGGCGAGAAACCAATTATGAGCGAGTACATCCCATGTTCATCTTTTTGGGTCTGGGACACCTCACTCAGGATAGTGTTTTCTATTTCCATCCATTTGCATGCAAAATTCGAGAAGTCATTGTTTTTTACCGCAGCGTAGTACTCTAGCGTGTATATATTCCATACTTTCTTCATCCATTCTTCCATTGAAGGGCATCTAGGTTGTTTCCAGGTTCTGGCTATTACAAATAATACTACTATAAACATAGTTGAACAAATGCTTTTGTCATATGATAGAGCATCTCTTGGGTATATTCCCAGGAGTGGTAGTGCTGGGTCCAGGGGTAAGTTGATCCCGAATTTCCTGAGAAACCGAAACACTGACTTCCACAGTGGTTGCACAAGATTGCATTCCCACCAGCAATGGATGAGGGTACCCGTTCCTCCACAGCCTCTCCAACAAAGGTTATCGTTGGTGTTTTTGACTTTAGCCATTCTGACAGGTGTAAGATGATATCTCAAAGTTGTTTTGTTTTGCATTTCCCTGATTGCTAAGGAAGTTGAGCACGACTTTAAGTGTCTTTTGGCCATTTGAACTTCCTCTGCTGAGAATTCTCTGTTCAGTTCAGTGCCCCATTTTTTAATTGGGTTAATCAGAAGAGGGTACCAGACTTCATTACAGATGGTTGTGAGCCACCATGTGGTTGCTGGGGATTGAACTCAGGACCTTTGGAAGAGCAGGCAGTGCTCTTAACCTCTGATCCATCTCTCCAGCCCCTTGATTTGTGAATCTTAGTCACTCTAACGGGTGAAGTGGACTCTCAAATCTGTTTTAATTCACATTTTCCTAGCAGCTAAAGCTCAAGAATAGCCTTTGAGGTATTTGTAAACCAGTCTTATTTCTTCTATTCAGAACTCTGTTTAGATTCCTAGTCCATTTTTAATTGTGTCTTTTGTTTAGACTCCTAATTCACTTCTAATTGGCTCAATTGAAACTTCACCATTTTTTCTAGTTCTTTGTATATGCTGAACCCTCTGTGAGGGCTGGCAAAGATTTCCTCTGATTCTTTGGGTTTCTTCTTCATTCAATTGGTTACTTCCTTAGCTGTACAGAAGCTTTTTAGTTTATGAGGTCCCAGATTTCATATATTCATCTTCATTCTTGGGCAAAAGGAGCCTTGGTCAGAAACTCCATTCCTATATCTGTATCTTGTAGGGTACTGCCTTTGCTTTCTTCTAAAAGTTTTAGTATTTCAAGTTTAAAACAGAGTTCTTTGATTTTCTTGGATCTCATTTTGGTGCAGGATAATAAACAAGAATCTCATTTCCATCTTCTGCATGTGGACATCCAGGATTCCCAGCACCATTTTTCTTGTTGTTTGTTTTTATTGTGTTCTTTTTGTCATATATTAAATGATCGTAGTTATAGCTACTCATTGTAGTAAATAGGGGTGGCTGGGCTGCGTCCCCAGAACCCCGGCTGCCTGGCTAGCTAATGCCCGAAATAACAACACACAAACTGTATTCATTTAATCACTGCTTGGCCCATTCCTATCTAGCCCTTAGGCTAATTCTGATATCCCGATCAACCCATTTCTAATAAACTGTAGCACCGGTCTTACCGGGAAGATTCTAGCCTATGTCCATCCTGGGTCAGAGCTTCATAGCATGCGTCTGCCTGGGAGAGGGGCATGGCGTCTCTCTGAGGTGTCTGCTCCCGAGAGGAGAGCTGTGGAGTCTGAGCTCACTTCCTCTTCCTCCCAGTGTTCTGTTCTGTTTACTCCTCCCACCTATCTTCTAACCAATAAAATGGGCCAAGGCAGTTCCTTTATTAGCCAATGACCTTCCTCCATCAACTCATGTTTTACCTTCAGTTTTATTTCATTGGTCTCCATGTCTATTTTGTGTAAATATCATACTGTTTTTATTATTATAGTTCTATAATATGACCTGAAGTTCTTGAATGACATTCCCTTTAGTTTTCTTTTTGCTTTGAATTACTCTGGCTATTTGGGGACTTTTCTGGTGCCATATGAATTTTAGAAGGTATTTTTTCTATTTCTGTGAAGAATGTTGTTGGGTGTTTTGATAGAGATTCCACTGAAACTGCAAAGTGCTTTTGATAAATTGGTCAGTTTCACAATATTAATTCTACAAATTCATGAACAAGAGCTGTCACTCCATTTTTCAATCTTGTTCTTCAGATACTTGAACTTTTCATTGTAGAGATCTTGCACTTTCATGGTTAACTTTATTCAAAGTTCCTTTATTGTCTTTGGTGCTATTGTAAATGGAAATGATTCAAGACCTCTTAGTGTATTTGTTGGTGGTGTTTAGACAGGTTGCTGAATTTTATAAGTTTATTTTTGTAGCTTGCCACTTCTCCGAAATTATTGTCTCTAGATTTTTTTGTGGTTGGATTAACTGGGTTCCTTAAGAACATCATAAGATTTTATAACAAGGATAATCTGAATTTTACTTTTTTCATTTGTGTTCCCTTAATTTCCTTCTATTGACTTATTGCTCAGGCTATTATTTCCAGCAATGTATTGAAAAGGAGTGCAGATAGTGGGCAGCCTTGTATCATTCCTGGTTTCAATGGGAATTGCTTTGAGTTTTTTCTCAATTTAGAATAATGCTGGCTGTGGGTTTGTGTAGTAATATGGGTGGCGGGGCTGCGTCCCCAGCACCCCAGCCGCCCGCATGGCTAGCTTATGCCCGAAATAACAACACACAAACTGTATTCATTTAAACACTGCTTGGCCCATTCTCTTCTAGGCTAATTCTCACATATTAATTTAGCCCATTTCTAATCATCTGTGTATGGCACCCCAAGGTGCGCTTACCAGGAAGATTCTAGCCTATGTCCATTCTGGGTCGGAGCTTCATAGCATGGGTCCGCCCAGGAGCCAGGAGCATGGCGTCTCTCCTGAGGCGTCTGCTCCGGAGAGCAGAGCTGTAGTGTCTGACCTCACTTCCTCTTCCTCCCAGCGTTCTGTTCTGTTTAAACCTCCCACCTATCTTCTAACCAATAAAATGGGCCAAGGCAGTTCCTTTATTAGCCAATGACCTTCCTCCATCAGGTTTGTCATATATAGACTTATTTTGTTGAGTTGTTTTCTTTCTGTATGATGACAGATTTTGATTCTACTGCATGAACTTGCTTTTTGGGAGACTAGTCAGTTTGGATGCACACTTTCCTAGACCTGGATGAAGGGGGGGCTTGGACTTCCCACAGAGCAGGGCACCCTGACTTCTCTTAGGACTGGAGAGCAAGGGGGAGGGGGAGGGGGAGGGAAATGGGAGGATGGGAGGAGGTGAAAATTTTTAATAAATAAAAAGATGACTCAGCAGTTAAAGGTACTTGCTGCCAAGTCTTATGAACTGAGTAAAAAGTAAAAAACAAAACAAAACAATCAAAAAGTTACTATCTTGGATATGCTTTCTGTTTTGAAAAAGAGGAGACTTTTCACCAAAAAGAGTCATTTGGTGAGAAAAAAAGACAGAAAGGCATTTGGAAGCCAATTTAAAGAAGTAAAATCCAGGTATAGCGATGCACACCTTTCATCCTAATATTCAAGAGGCTGAGGTAGGCAGATTTCATTGAGATTGAAGGAAGCTTGTTCTACATAGAGAATTCAAGGACAATCAGGGCTGTGTAGAGAAACCCTGTCCCCCAAAAAGAAGTGAAAATGAAGAGATTCTCTCAAAGTATCATTATAAAGTGGTTAAAAACTTTGGAAGTGTGTAAATGTATGTACCACATTTTCTTCATCCTTTTTTCAATTGGAGGGCCTCTAGGTTGTTTCCAGGTTCTGTCTATTACAAATAATAGTGATATAAACATAACTGAACAAATGTCCTTGTAGTATGATTGAGCAAAAATGGTAACAAGGAGAACCCTAAGAGAAACATACATGTATTCCCCCCAGAAGGGGAAATAGACAATATAACCTAAGAAAATTAGGATCATGGGGGTAGGGGGAGAAGGGAAGGCAGAAAGGGAGGAGGAGGGAAGAAGAGGAGGGGGGAGAAGAACTAGAGGGAACTGGATGGTAGACATGAGGGAAGTACAGAGGTGGAGAACAAGGAAAGAGATGTCTTGATTGAGGGAATCATTATGGGGCTAGCAAGAAACCTAGCACTAGAGAAATTCCCAGGAATCCACAAAGATGATTAAGATGCTAAGCAATAGTACAGAGGGTGCCTGAACTGGCCTTGCTCTGTAATCAGATTGATGACTATCTTAAATGTCATCATAGAAACTACATCCAGCAACTACTACATCCAGCAACTGATGAATGCAGATGCAGAGAACCACAGCAGTACATTTGGGTGACCTCCCAAACTCCAATCAAAGAGAGGAAGGAGTGAGAATATGAGCAACAAGTTCAAGACCATGATGAGGATACCCTCTGAAACAGCTGACCTGAGCTAATGGAAACCTTTCATCTTTAGCCTGACAGTGAGGGAACCACCATATGACCAAACTAGGCCCTCTGAATATGGCTGACAGTTCTATGACTGGGGCAGTGTAGGGGAATCATTTACGCCCCTTCAGGGCAGACTGTGGGGCCACTGGCAGTGAGAACAGTAGTTATCCCTACTGTTTGCTCTGGAACCCATACTCTCTGGAGGGTTATCTTGCTCAGCCTAGATAGAGGGGGTAGGGCCTTGTTCCTGCCTCAGAGCAATGTGCTAGATTTTGTTGACTCCCCATGGGAAGCCTTACTCTCTCAAAGGATTGGATAAGGGGTAGGATGGCAATGGGAGGGGCTGGGAGGGGAGGAAAGGTGGAGGGAACAGGAGGAGGGGAGAAAGTGGAAAATGGATTTGGCATGTAAAATGAGAAAAGATATTTTAAAAAAATAAATTAAGAAAAAAGACTTATAAACTCAGTAAAACAATAAAAAATTGAAAGTGTAGTTTGGGGTGGATAATTTCATGTAACTTAGTATTTATGCTTTTATATGAGCACTGGACATCTACATTGTGTTTTGCCAATATATTTCGGGAGGACTTCTGGCAAAATGATATCAGATGGAAATTTGTCATATTTACATAGAATTTGAAATAAATGAAAATTAATGACTTTCTCAGATAACCCATGGCGGACTCAAAAATTCTTTTTTTTAAAATTTCTGTAATGCTTTTCACTATACAAACTCCTTTCTGCACACCATCTGTGCAGTATTTTCGTGCATTCCAGCTTCTTTCTCAGTAACAGAGGGATCAGAGATGTGAAATCTTAGATTACTTACAAACGTTGAAAGCTTTAAAATGTACACTACTACTAGAACATTGCATTGGGCTTATTGTCTTAAAAGGATTAATTGTATTCAGTGAAACAATCAAATTATGCAGCCATTCAAAGCTTTGCTGATGCTGTTTGTCTTGATTCACACACCACATTTGTAACTTTCCTTCACTCAACAGTATAATTGAGCTTCTTGATATACCTTACAGAGTGTCTTGTAAATATCACCAAAGCTTATAAACAATTAATCTCAATAAGGCTTCATTGTACACTTCTACTTGGGGATTCTTTAATTTTCTAACTTCTTAAAATTTATTTATATTGTACAGTATTCTACCTGCATGTATGCCTGCAGGCCAGAAGAGGGCACAGAATCTCATTTATTGATGGCTGTGAGCCACCATCTGGTTGCTGGGAATTGAACTCAGGACCTCTGGAAAAGCAGCCAGTACTCTTAACCCCTGAGCCACTTCTCTAGATGCCTAATTTTCTAACTTCTATATGCTAGTATAATTTTTTAGATGGGAAGCCTTACAAATTCAGTTTTAGACGTTTAAATGTGTATTTAAAATGAGAAGTTATTTGTCCCTAGGGTTAAAAATTCTCCTTCACAAAGGTCTGAAATTAATCTGTATCTGATATTCAAAAGCCTAGAATGTTAAGAAAATCCATTTTCAGAAGCCATTTTACTAAATTAAGCATAAAAAAATTTAAATTCTCATGACATATGTCATAGTATGATAACTGAAAAATAATTGAGTGACTACACTTTATTGTTAAATATTCAGCACTTCAGAAGGCACTTTTAAATCAATTTATATACTGACTCTTGAGACTATTTTAAATCTAACATCAACATAACAGAGATGATTTGCTTTTTTCCTTAGGTAAGGCAAAAGAAGCCATGGAAAATTAACATTATGTAATGTAAAAGTAAAAATGAAATGATGTAATGCTCTCTTCTCCCTGCAATACAAAAAGATGAATTGGAAACTTCATTGCTGCAGCTCTTAATTGCGACTCAATTTATGATTTAGTAAAATGAATTGGATGTCAATCTTTTTAAATAAGAATGAATAGAACCAGTGTTTTAATAAACACCTTCTTCCAGGAAGGTCAGCAAATCCTTAAGGCAAAAATGTCTAATAGATATTACTAAACATACAAGGTCTGGATGTATTGCTTCTTGACATGTTCTTAAATGAAATGATTTTCACTGGTGTTTGAAGGTCAACTCAACTACTTTTTGATAAAGCATCTGTGACATGATCATTCTTGATGAACTGCTGAGCTCTTGGTCAGAAAATTAAGATGCTCTTATCAATGTAATATAGGTCTGATGGGAAAGAAGGGAAGGATATATCTGTGTTGTTAAGGGAACTTGCATCAGAATTGGCTTCTATATACAGTTGTTTTTTCTTGTGGACAATAAAGCACAAAATGCCTCTCTTGGACACCTAATGAGGATACGATAGACTCTGTGCTTCCTAATTTGCATATTCAGACATCATGCCATTAGTACAGAGCATCATGGTGTTCAAACATCTCCCTAGTAGCTGACTGCTGGTTTTCAAAGTGCCCTTGGCTCCCAAACAGCTGAAAAGACACTGGTGAGCAGATGGCTATTGTGTGATGAAAAGTCTAATTGTATTTGCCTTCTCTAATGGAGAGAAAGCCAGGACAGTCAGGCAGGTCAAGGCATGTGGGTAGGACTATGATACTGTGTCTGAAGAGAAATTTGGAAAGCTCAGTTGGATAGCTAATGAGACAACTTACAGGCCCCCAGGCTGAGTCTGTACCTGCAAACATTAGGAAAGAAAACAACGAAGCACTAAGCCAGAAATCACAGGTCCACAAGCCCTCTGAACACTATCTGACAGCACAGAAGCATTGCAATCAGATAGAATTGTGCTTTTCATTCCAGCTGCACCAATATAAAAACTGCATGACATGAGGGAATCTAAAACAGCTCTCTAAGTTGTAGTCCTCTTAAGAATAAAGAGATAACAAGAACCATACTCTTTGTTGCTGTGAAATGCCATGAAACAAAATAGATATACACAACACCAAAAATAGCATTGCTTCATGATAAGAGTTCAATAAACGTGAACATGCTTTAGCAATTATCTGGAGAATGCAGGCAAAAGTATACAAGAGCATGTCTTACGCTGGTTTCCCTAGGAGTAGAGCTTGACATGGTGATGATTTAAAACTAAATATAAGTGGCCATTACAGGACTATCTCTCACCTTTGTTCTATAAAAATCCATAGGGATTTCACAAACTGACTGTCTGTATCTAATCCCATTTTGTATTCAATAAGTCTGTGCTAGTAGTTTGAAATCAGCTATGACATTTAACCTAACAAAGGTTATAATCAACCCCTCCCCTTTTCCATTTCAGAAAATTGTCAAGCATTTACCAGTACACCCTTTCTTGTAATTAAATTGCAAAAACTATTTATAAGCCTAACTCCTACATAGGATTTACAAGGTGCCATAAAGGCTAAGTGGGGAAATTGCCAAGTATCTGTGAACAGCTAAAAGATCCAAGTTCCTCAAGTGACCTTTTAGAAATTATTTTTTTTTAATTTCTTTGTGTGTGCCATTAAAATTTGTTTTGTTTGTGCCATATGCACAGTGTATATGTTTTTGTGTATATATACATGAACATATGATACACACACACACATGGTAAGCAAGGAAGGATGTCCCCACAAAGGAGAGAAGAAGAAGTGTAGTTGCATAAACATAAATGAATGTCCATGGGTGTTGAGGCCAGAATATGACATCATGTGACTCATGTCAATAGATAAATATTTTTGTAGTAGGAGCTGTGGGCTGCATTCCTGCCACCCGGCTCCTGGCCACCTGGCTAGCTTATGCCCCGAAATAACAACACAAAAACTGTATTCATATAAACACTACCTGGCCCACTATATCTAGCCTCTTCTTTGCTAACTCTCATATCTTTCTTAACCCATATTTAGTAATATGTGTAGCACAATGAGGTGGTGTCTTACCGGGAAAGATTCAGCATGTCTGACCTGCATCCATCTTGGGCTGGAGCTTCATCGCATCTGCCCTGGAGAGGAGTGGCATGGCATCTGAGCTCACTTCCCTTCTTCCCAGCATTCTGTTCTGTCTACTCCACCCACCTAAGGGCTGGCCTATCAAATGGGCCAAGGCAGTTTCTTTTTTAACCAATGAAATCAACAGATTGACATATGACCTTAGAAATGCTCATTGCCATACATGGCTCTTTTTTTTTTTTTTTTTGCATGGGCACTAGAGACCTAAAGTCAAGTCTAGACTGAGAAGATTGAGCAGGAAATCATCAAGCACATTGAACACAGAGATTACCATGGTTGGTTGCCTCAGAAGCATTCTGTACATTCCTCATAGACAGTTTCAGGCTAGTGGAGCGTATTTCTAGAAGAAAGTAAGCAATATCACCAGAAAATGATTTCAAACCATACCAAAAGAGTTCCTATAAACCAGATTTACCCAGTGTTGTACAGAACCCATCTTGTGGGCACCATTACAAAGTAGGTCTCATGGAGAATATGGAAACATCAGTCCTAAGGATTCTTTTAGTGTTTCAAAGCAATGATATCAAATAAATTTGGTCTTACAAATCTCCAAATATCATAAAAACAGAGCAAAATAAAAATGAAACACTCAAAATTTATTTTCCAAATTCAACCAGTCCTTAAGGAAATTGGAACAAAGTTTTGATTATCCCCCTGCAGGTGACGCTCCATCCCAACAACATGAGGGGCTCTGCTTCATCAAAAACCACATGCTATTGATGAAAAACATGCCAGATAGCCTAAATCTAACATAAAAGGCCGTAAGAAGTAGATTTCTCAAGTTCTTCTAAACCTCTTGGAGCCATGCAGTGTACATCTAAAAGGAATACAGGTAGTCCCCAATGTTTATTTGTGACAATAGATCAAGTGACATATTTTTTGAATTTGATAAATAGATCGCAAACACAAATTAAAAGTACCAATAAGTTTTATTTTAATATCTCATTGGCAAAATATATATTTAGCTAGACAATGATATATATATATATATATATATATATATCCTAAAAAAATCAAACAAAATGTTAATATTTGAAGTTGTTCTCATACATAGGCCTTTTCAAATTTTTAGGAGTGTTTCCATGTCCTCCTCTCAGAGATAGCCTTCTTTTCTAATACTGCCCTTCTTCTTTCATCCCTCTTCACTCTTCCCACTTTAGTTTTTTATGCTGTAATTTATGATTTTTTTTATTTATTTCACATGGCCTATGAAACATAAGATTAATTGGTTGCTTGTGACACAAAGCTTTTCTGGATCACTAAGAAAGGACTTTTAATTTAGTTGTTATTGTACCCCTTATAATATTTTACAATGCCTCCTCCACAATTTAAGCTTCACAGGAATGATTACCATGTCTGTTCTCATAGCTGTTATCTTTCAACTCACCAAGACAGTGACAGAGTGTAAGTGCTTGCAGAATAAGTAGATCTGATCATTTTTAGCATGCATAAAAAACTGTTATATACTTTTTAAGCATTATATAAAATTCCTCATACTAGAGTGTCCTATGTAGTATTCCTCTTCTTTTTGATATAAATTAATAGTGTTTCTAGCATTTCTGATGCTAAAATGAAGGGAAGGTGAAAATGGACATGTGAAAGGCTATAAAAAAGAAGAAGAAAAGTATTAGAGGGAATAAATATGGCCAATATTCATTCTATTCATATATGGAAATTCATAATGAAACATCAGACTTTGTTCAATTATTACATGCTAATAATAAAATACATAATTTATATTTACAATGTATTATTGCCATAGTGTTTGAGATATATAAAGCATGATAATTGTATTCCATTTGCAGCATTATCAAGTAATAGCATCAATATTATCATTATAAAATAATTATAGTTTTCCTTTGACTATGCAAAAGTTAACTCAAGAATTGACTTTATCTCAAAATAGATCTGTTGCATTTTGATATTTTCTCTTCTGCCTCCAGTTATATTTCTAGCACATAGCAGATACCTATATTTGAAACTTAGCAGTGAAGGTCTATTGCATATATTTTTCAAATATTTCACATTAAGATTTCACTATTTGCATAGCCATTTAAAATTTGTATTTATCGCATTATATACACAAAGGCTATCATATTATATCATATTATATTATATTATATTATATTTACAAAGTCTATATAGAAGGCTCTAAGCCAAAAAGTGTGAAAATATGCATGGTGATAGTAATACTAGTAAACTTGATTTGACCATTCTGCACTGTATACATATTATATTATATTAATATATATTATATATACACACATACAATGAAACATATTATTGTACTCCAAAATGTATTCAAGGTAATTTTAATGACAAATTCTAAAACCTGTCCCCTAGACTGCTCAAATAATGCCTGCATATACAGACTATTTTGCAGAGGAATGTCTTTTAGACAAACTCTTAGATACATTTGTTTTCTAATGTGGACATAAATTGCCAGATACAGGAATTAGATTTTGTTTTTGAAAAAAAAACTTTATGAAAGAGATATTTAAGAAAGAGTCATACCCTGATACCTCTATGTTTCTATCCTTATGTATGGGTATTGTTGCTCTCATGTCCTAGAGCTGATCTTCAAGTCATTCCATGTTTCATCATCTCTGATTTGAAGATGATCACATGACTACCATCCCTTAAATCCTGCCTGTACACCGTATCACAATTAACTGACCCCTAAAAACATTTTATTCATGGTGTACCATTTGAGGTAATCTTGACCCAATCTGGAAAGGTGTTCAGATTTTCATTTTTTTTTTATTTTTATGGTGTGTGTGTGTGTGTGTGTGTGTGTGTGTGTGTGTGGTGTGTGTTATTTAGATGCTCTAAAATACACATATCCTTTTCTGAAAGAATGGAGTATTTAGAATGTATTTAGTTTTAATCTTTTGTTTAATAAAAATGGTGTTGATTATTCTACCCCCATGCTCCCCCCTTAAAAATTGCAAAGGCTATCAAATTTATTTTGCCAAGATTACAGGCCATTGAAATCCACAATTTTTCTATAGCTTCCCAAAGGCACTAAGTGATCTTTGTGGAAGTCTTTCTGGCTTTATCTATCAGTGTGACATCTTATATTTCCCACCCCACCCGCCAGAACATATAGTTGACTGATCACCTCTACAATGTGGAGGAATTTTGTGCTTGTCAAGAAAGCTTTGAGAAAAGGAGTGAGATGGGGATCTAAGTTTCCACCTTGGTAACTGTGTGCATCATCTATTAATAATGTCACCTCTCAAGGCAACTATCAAATAAGATAAACTATGAGAATTTGCCGAAGTATCTAAGGAGAAAAGTGCTCAAAGTCCATACCTCTAGAGATGATCTCATTTTCCCGCTCTCAGCTGACAAGGCATGGAACTCTATGAGAAGTTGAAGTGTCCTTAGTGTGGAAGTTAATATGCATAGTCTGCCTGCTACTGAACCCTGGACCCCATGAGATTGACTACTTTGCTGAATTCAGCCTTTCATTGCACTATAGTACTAAAACTTTAAAAAAACAGAAAGCACATGATGACTCGGTCATATAGTAATTCTTATTTATATAACTTCTGATTATCCAAGCATAGGAAAAGACAAGGCTGCAGATATGTGCCTCCTTCTTATTTGTCATGAGTGGGAGATCTAATCAGCACCAACAAAGATATGCTAAACCTTAATGCAGAGACACAAAAGTTCCAGAAATGTTCTGGCTCCAGTGAAAATTCTTATATATTGTTTAGTGTCTCTTTTGGGACTGTCTGCAGCCTTTAGTATTTCTCAATTAGAGAAAGCCACAGTCTTTCATCAATGAATGCTTTTGTTTGGTGGTGCTAAGTGGCTACAAATCTGATATAATTTTCCTTAGAGGTAGTAAGTTTTTGTTTACCTAGGTTTCTGTAAGTACTTAGTATTACAGTGCATGCAGAAATAAATGAAACAAACACTTTCATTTATTATTATGGACCATGATGGTGCAAGGGGTATACTCAGTATCAAGAAGGTCTATAGATTCCCAAAGAAAAGCAATGGAACCTAAGCAACAGATATAGAACAGAATGTCTAGGCCAAAGACATTAGAACAAAAATTCCTTTCCCCAAGCTTAATATGACTTCAGATTTCTTTTTTTATTTTTCAGATGTATGGAGGAAAAAGAACATGCTTTAAATGGAGAGAGTAGGGATTCTGACAATATAATGTAGTTTCAATTCCCTCAGTTCTTCAATGCTGATTTATTTTGGGGGACAGGTTCTCACTATGTAGCCCTGGGTGGCCTGGAACCTCAATATCTATGCTGACTAGAATTCACAGAAATCTGCCTGCCTCTGCCTCCTGAGTGCTTGAGTTAAAGGCTTCCATCATCCCATGAGGCTCAAAGTTGATCCTCATTATGGGTATTTCCATAAGCTAACAAATGAACCAAGTCCAGACTGACTTAATAATTAAACAAACATCCCTAATTTGAATTCCAGATAGGGACAAGGTAGGAATACAAGGTAGGGACTCTCAAAGATTTTCCCACTTCTTCTTACTTGGCTATCAGATATGATTTGGTGCCTAAAATACCTAGTTGCATAGCTTATTTCACCAGGCTCTGTATATGCTCTTTTCACAGTACTGGCTGGATTCATAAGTTTGGTTTTCAGCTTTGAAATTTGCTTCACTAGGGTCAGAATGTACTGATCAATATTCTAAATCTTTCACTAGTTTCTTAGGAGAATTTGTGGCAATAACTAAACTATCAATACTAAAAAAATAGAATAATAAGTGCCTCCTAGTTATTGGAAATATTAAACAAAGATGATTCATATTTAATGTACTTATCAGACTATCTTCATGGGCGATGTTATGCTAAATGTTAACTATGCTTAGTGTCATCCCTAATCATCTATATAAACTTCTTAAAACTATCCTATAGATCAAGAGTCTTTCTTGAACTGTAACGAGAACAGTGGCTGGATATGAAGAGAATAGTTAGAAATGTTTTCCTTTTTATTATAGACTCAGCTTTCAAACATATCTCTCCAGAAGGTGAGTACCACATATCTACCTATATTCTGTTCAGTGTTTGACTCACTGGATTATCTCTACCCAATTCTGACACTGTGATGAGTCATGTTATACATTTACTCAAATAGCTGTCCTCTTAGTTATAGGAACACTTGATTGAAGACTCATATATGCCTTTGTGATGTGGTGTAGGAGGGTCTTCTGTCTATGTGTTACTTTCATTGGTTAAATAAAGAAGCTGCCTTGACCTTTCGATAGGCCAGCCCTTAGGTGGGTGGAGTAGACAGAACAGAATTCTAGGAGGAAAATGACAGTGAGGCAGATGCCATGGCTCTCCTCCCCGAGATGGACACTGGCTAGACTCATGCCGGTAATCCATGACTTTGTGGTGGCATGCGGATTATTAGGAATGGGTTAGTCAAGTTGTGAGAGTTAGCCAATAAGAGGTTAGAGATAATGGGCCTGGCAGTATTTTAATTAATACAATTTCTGTGTGGTTATTTCAGGCATAAACTAGCCAGGTGGCCGGGATGGGGCCTGCTGCACCTCATTACTACAGTGATGAGATTCTAACCATTCCCTTTCTCTTACTGTTTGGTCAGTTGTGTCTAACTCTGTGTGACAAAATGTTGGGCTAATCACCACTTTTGGCAATTTCCTTCCTAATCCCCCCATTTTGTTTTCTTATGTCAACAGGTGAGTAGAGATGAAACCAATATATTTGATAGAAGCACCAATCTGAGTCAATTTCAAAAGTATGGAAAAAATCACCTGTAGATGAAAGTTTCTGTCACACCTGGTCCCTCCCGGTTCCTCAGTCATTCAGTCCCAAAGAAACATACAGACAGGTATATTATTTATAAACTATTTGGCCTATTATTTCAGGCTTATTATTAACTAGCTCTTATAACTTAAATTAACCCATAATTCTTATCTACGCTAGCCACATGCCTTGATACCTTTTCTCAGTGAGGCATTCTCATTCTCTTGCTTTCTATGCATCTGGCTGAAGACTGACTCTGCCTTTCCTCTTCCGAGAATTCTCTTTGTCTGGTTATCCTGCCTGTACTTCCTGCCTGGCTACTAGCAAATCAGTGTTTTATTAAACCAATATGAGTGACAAATCTTTACAGTGTACAAGAACATTATCCCACAATCACCACCATTTTTATAGTATATGATTCATGGTTACAACCAAAGAGAAGGAAGGGTTCTTTGTGGCTCACAATCAAAAGTTTTAGTCCATAGTCCTTGATTTAACAGATTCTGGAACCACAGTGAGGAAGAACATTATAGCAACCGGGACTGTGAAATACCCTATTGAACACATGAAGGACAGAAGCAAAAGAGTGGTAGAGAGGTGTCTAAAACAAAATACGGTTTACAAATATCTGTCCACAAAGACCAACTAAATTTCACAACCTATGTTATAAATTATTCCAAAATAATATAAAGCAAGCTTTCAATACATGAGTCTTGAAACAGGACACAATCTAAACAGTAACACTGGACTTTCCCCATCCTTACAAAATATTTTGCTACATGTAGGTTGGTGACATAAAGAACACAGCAAACACAGCACATTCAATTTAAAAACATCAATTTAGATGAAAGTGTATAAAACAACTGACATCAATCCATCATTCATGAAAACATGGCTAGTCTCAGCTTTGACTTTACCAATCCTACATTTCCCTATCTGATAGAGTTGTCTGTTTACTTAATTATTCCAGTTTTCTAAATTTACTAATAACCAATGATTGCATTACTAGTACTGAACACTATTACTATAATCCTACAATCATGAGAGATAAAGATCTATTTTCAGTACTACACATTTGAAATCATATAAATCAGAATTCACATATGTAAGATGCTATAAAGCAAAGCTGTTAGTGTGCTGACATTTTTAACTGCAAAGAAGATGGAAAATAAAAGATGGAAGTTGGCCTAGGCTCAGTCCCTCAACAGTAGTTAACAACGTAATTAGGAAATGAGCATGCGTAGCTCCACACACTTGTACATGTTTCATATATGTATACACACAATGGAGGTGGTAGCAGGATAGAGATTATATGCTTAAAAGAAATGTGAAAGATGACATAGAAAAAAACAACGTGAGATAGGAGTAACAGACTTTTTAAATGATAATTTATTGAAAATTATGACAAGAATGACTCATACTAGGAAAAATGGTGATATCACAGCACATAAGAATAACAATCCCTAATTTCACATGAACATATATACAGAGAAACAATTGAAGTTTAGTCTTAACACAATTTTAAATACTTGGAAAAGTATGAGTTCTTCTCAATGTTGACAAATATCACTGTCAGTGTGACAAAATAACTTAATACCTAACCCAAGGACATCTCCATCTCTGATTTAAGGTAGATAGGTTGAATGCATTATGACAAAGTTTCTTATGAAAGTTCTGTCATTCAATCAAATATGATTATGGCATTGTTCCTACAACATTGTTTCTAATTATAATTTGCATGGTAGCAAAATTAAGTATACAAATGCATTTAATGAAAGGCTTCGTTATCATACCTTCTGGCCCTGCCCAACCACAAGTTGGTGCATAAACAGGAAACTGGTATTTTTAGTTCCCTATTTTGATTTATGATGTTCTTTGAGTAACATAAACTATGAGTGATTATTCTTGCTTTCCTCACACTTTTATAAGAAAGGTGATATATATATGGCATAATATTCTGTACTTATTTCATGCACCTATTAATCTTCATTTAATCAGTAAAGTTTCCTCTTTCATGCCTAATAGTTCATTGTGAATACATCCTAATTTAGTCAGTCAACTGAAGGTAGATATTTACATTTATTTTGATATTACAAATAATACTATAACTGCAAGCAGAAGCAAATAGCAAAATAAGTATAAGCTTGCCCAGTGGATGATTACATCTGTACTTCAGTATTGAAGGTGATCATGAAGTTAAATTGCATTTGGATTATGCTACTTGCATTCCTATCAATAATATGAAGGCATCATTGCCCTAGGCCACAGATCCACTAATGATGGGTTTTTCGTTCTGAAAGGTAATTGATGACATCTCAAAATCCTTTAAAATATATGCTCTCTCTTTAGAAGTGGAAGGTTATTTGAAAATTAGATAGACACACTTTCTATTCTGAAAACATTTCTATTAGCTTACCTCTTAGGCCCATTTGTATAGTTGATCTATACCTGTCTACTGGGGTAGATAGTCCTTTGTCTGTGAGTTTTCTCACATTCTCTATTTGTACTGTGCTTTTCATTTCTTGCTTCAAGGATTTTAATATCAATTCTTGCCTAAGAATAATGGCATATCTTATGACACAGCATTAAAGAGTAGTTCATCTCATCATTAATGATGGTAGTAGATGAGCATTAATATTTTATACATGACAAGTATGCAAGATAGCGCTGATGCCAGATAAAATTCAGTATAAACAGTTATATTAGTTCATTCTTTATCACTAATATAATAAGAAGGTCTGGTTTATTTAAAAAAACAGGTATTTTGTGGCTCAGAGTTCCATTACAAAACTGAGGTGCCTCATCCAATGAAGTTTTCTTGCTGTAAAAGTTTTAAATCAGTGTAAGAAATCATAAAGCTGAGATAGAGAATAGCAGGTAATAAAACCAGCCAAACTGCCATGTAAGTAGACCCAATCTAATCAGAATCCATTAAACAATTAACACAGTAGTTCTTTCTGTCATCCATCACGACAGAACCTTAATCTTATCTGACCCTACTTGTTAATATAAAAACCTCAGATATCTCAACATGATTTTAGAAAGGTTGAAATCATGTTAAAGCCATAAATACAGTTAAATTAATCTTTTCCAAAATAATTACTTTTAGCATAAGTATATCACCAATTGATCATGAAATATATGTATACTAAAAATTTTATTCATCTGTCATTCAGACTTAACTGTACATTCTGAATATTCATTTGCTGACTTCAACAACTTTAATTATACTTTCATATTTTTGAGATCAAAGTACTGTGTCTATGGTTCATTGATTTCAAAGCATGTATCTAACCATTAATTTATAAAATTTTAAAATGCTACAAAACTGGCCAGGATAAATACAAAGTTTATAGTCCTGAGAATTGAGCCCCAAATTTTGCAAATGCTAAGCAAATGTTCAACCACTGAGCTGTGGTTGTAGATAAGACACTTTAGGGACATGAAGCTCCAATGTGCAAGCAAAATATACAGGCTGTGAACAATACACCCTCAGCACCCATTTACTTAGTATGCACTTTGAATGGCACAAAGTTGTTATTAGTAGTTTTCAAGAGAGTAACATCCTATTCAAGGTTTTCAATCATTGCTTGATAAACTATTTTCCATTTAAATGCACTCTCCTATCCATTAGCTTTTCTCAGTTCATCATAGTAATAACTATGGGCACATCCAATCCTTTGCCACATCAGCTCTTTAAATGTGTGTTGACAACAATCAGCATTGCTTATTTCTCTCTAATACATATTTTTAGTTCCATCCATTACCTGTTATAAAATGTTATTTCATTTTTGCTTATACAATAGTAAATATTGATTTTACACAAGTTATACACCAGGTATTGTGATAGGTGAAATGAAATGGAAATGAACCATAAAAAAAATCACCACTCCTTGAGACAGTCTTAGTCTAATGAGGTAGGGCAGGTCCAGATACATAGAGGACATAATAAGGAGTACTATAAAAATTGGTGAGCAAGATATTTTAAGAAGAATGAAAAGCTGGTTCGACTTGGGAGGAAAAGAAGACAGTAGGTAGGAAGGGAAAGGTTTAGCCAGAGCTTGGAATTTGATACCTGAACCTTGAGTGTTCTATTCGAAGTTTCAGGTGGAACTAGCGAAATGGAAATTGCTAAATTCAATCAGTGATAAGGGGTGAATTTGACTGAAATATATTCTATACAGGTATGAAAAGGTCATGATTAAATTAAGAAAAATTAACACATGCTAGTAAAAATGGCAATTGAATTAAAAATTTGAAAACTCTATGTTCATTAGTTATCATTCAGTTAGTGTACTCTTTCACCTGTGTTTCAGAAGGTTTATATTCAACTGCTGCATTGTTGTTGTTGACAGAATTTTAAGTATACAAGTCTCAAATTCACTAAACGCACAGTATATGGACCAATTTCATTGTCTTTCATTTGCAAGTATTAACCGTCATAAGTAACTTAAATGAAGAAAAACACTTGCTAATTTCTTCAGTTGCATCCTTTTCCAGTACTAATGTAGCATTTCTATATAACTGATGTGTCGTAAGAAAATTAATTTCTTTGCCAAGGCCAACATCAGTGGGTGATTGATTCACTTGTATCTTTAGTCATGGTTTCATAACAAGAATATCAGGGAAGATGTGTTATCTGGGAGCTAGTAATCAATGTATTTTTATAGTTCATTCTACCTTAACCATTCAGCCAAATAACATTCCAAGATGTATCACTGAATTGAAGCATGAATTCTCATGTCAAGAAAATATTTCTGTAGTTTAGATTCAGTTTATCTCCTAGAAAACAATTTTTCACAAGCCATTTTAAGTTCCTCAAATCTGGTTGTTATCTCCATTTTAATCTTATTTAAAAATAAATATGAATTCATATTTCTTATTGGTGTCCATACCATGTTCTATTTTTCTACAATAGGCTTTACTCTGATTTACTCAGAAACAACACAAATATAGTTTTTTGCAATAAGTACAGCACAGACACAATGGCAGAGAGAGGATGTACATGTGTTTATAAAGACATCATGCAAAGAAGTAACACACATAAACATTGTCCAATGAAAAATGATGACTACATATATTTTCAACTTAGAAAAAAATGAAAGGAACAAACCTGATAATATGCTTAATTTCATTTTTAAATATATGAAAAGCTGGAGAGATGGCCCATTTGTTAAGAGTATTAGCTGCTCTTCTAGCAGAGGCTTACTAACAGTCTTTAGTTACAGGGTCCCATTGTCTTTTTCTGCCCTCTGTGGGAACCAAGCATACATGCAAGCAAAATACTCACATAAAAAATAAAACAAAATAGGATAAAGTAAAATAAAATAATTTCATAAAGGATATGTATTTTAAAATGACAACTTGGCCAGACAAAATGACCATTAACACAAAGTATTTGCAATCTTTATTAAATTTATTTAAATTTATTAAAGAAATTCTTTATTTCTTCCCTCACCCAGGGGTGGTTCAGTAGTTGACTGTTCAGTTTCCATGAGTTTGTAGGCTTTCTGGGGGTAGAATTATTGTTAAATTCTATCTTTATACCATTGTGATCTGATGAGATACAGGTGGTTACTAATATTTTTTAGTATCTTTGGATGTTTGCTTTATTACCAATTATGTGATCAATTTTTGCGAAGGTTTCATGAGATGCTGAGAGGAAGGTATATTCTTTCTTATTTGGATAGAATGTTCTATAGATGTCTGTTAAGTCCATTTGATTCATTACCTCCATTAGTTCTCTTATTTCTCCTTTAGGTTACTGTCTTATTGATCTGTCCATTGGTGAGAGAGGAGTGTTGAAGTCTCCTACTATTAGTGTGTGCAGTTTGATGGCTGCCTTGAGTTCTAGTAATGTTTCTTTTACATAGGTGGGTGCTTTTATATTAGGGGCATAGATATCAGGATTGAGACTTCATCCTGATGAATTGTTCCT
The DNA here is from genome assembly GCF_018167655.1 of Microtus oregoni. Taxonomy (NCBI): domain Eukaryota; kingdom Metazoa; phylum Chordata; class Mammalia; order Rodentia; family Cricetidae; genus Microtus; species Microtus oregoni. The sequence goes on from NW_024543873.1 coordinate 8,616,999, forward strand.
GTTATGAGTATAAAGTGTCCATCACCATCTCTTCTGACTGATTTTAGTTTGAAGTCAATTTTGTTAGATATTAGTATGGCCACACCTGCTTGTTTCTTAAGTCTGTTTTATTGAAAAACCTTTTCCCAACACTTTAACCTGAGTAGATATCTGACTTTGTGGTCGAGGTGTGTTCCTTGTAAACAATAGAATGTTTGATCCTGTTTTCATATCCATTCTCTTAACCTGTGCCTTTTTATTGGTGAATTGAGTCCATTGATATTAAATGATATTAATGACCAGTGGTTGTTAACTTGGGTTATTTTTATTTTTGGTGGTAGAGTTTGTGTGTTTCCCTTCTTTGAGTTTTGCTGGTGGAGGGTTGTTAGATGTCCTAGTTATTGTGGGCATTGTTGGGTTTCTTCAGTTGTGATTTTCCTTCTATTACTTTCTGCAAGGCTGGATTTGTGGATATGTATTGTTTAAATTTGTTTTTATCCTGTAATATCTTGTTTTCTCCATTGATGGTGAATGAAAGCTTGGCAGGGTATAGTAGTCTGGGATTGCATCCATGGTCTCTTAGTTTCTGCAACACATCTATCCAAGACCTTCTGGCTTTTATGGTTTCCATAGAGAAGTCAGGTGTAATTCTGATAGGTTTACCTTTATAAGTTACTTGACCTATTCCTTTGCAGCTCTTAATATTCTTTCTTTATTCTGTATGTTTTGTGTTTTGATTATTATATGGCAGGGGCATTTTTTTATACAGTCTATTCTGTGTTCTGTATGCTTCTTGTACCTTCATAGGAATATCGTTCTTTAGGTTGGGAAAGTTTTGTTCTATAATTTTGTTGAATATATTTTCTGGGCATTTGAGCTGTAATTCTTCTCCTTCTTCTAACCCTATTATTCTTAGGTTTTGTCTTTTTATTGTGTCCCAGATTTCCTGGTTATTTTGTGATGAGAATTTGTTGGATTTGCTCTTTTTTTTTGATCAGTTTATTTATTTTCTTTATAATGTCTTCAGCATCTCAGTTTCTTGCTTCTATTTCTTGTATTCTGTTGGTTATATTTGTGTCTGTAGTTTCTGTTCATTTACCCATATTTTCCATAGCCTTCCATCCCTCGGTTTGTGTTTTCTTCATTGCCTCCATTTCAAGTCTTGGAGTGTTTCCATTACCTGTTTGATTGCTTTTTCTTGGTTTTCTTGGGTATCTTTGAGGGATTTATTCATTTCTTCTAACTTTTTGTTAGTCTTCTCATCCATTTCCTTAAAGGAGTTTTTAAAATCCTGTTTAATGGTATCTATCATTTTTATCATGTTACATCTAAAGTCAATTTCTTCTACTTCTTCTGGATTAGGGTGTTCAAGTCTTCCTGTTGTACGTTTGCATGATTCTGGTGTTACCATGTCATAGTAGGTCACAGGAAGCTTGTTGCAGTTGCAACTTAAATTTGTGTTGTGATATATCACTATTTGCTAAATAACTGGGTGTTTATATTTCTTACAGCCAGACATTGACAAACATCTCATCTCCCAATAGATTACCTAATAGAATATCTTAGACTAAAGTGCTATTCTAGTCTTGCCTTGAGTTAATGTCCTTAAACCTTACTTTTCAAAATATCATTGGGCAATATTTATGTCTTTAGAACATGTATACAACTCCTTTGTACACACATGCATATATTTGTTCTGTTATTTTGTTTGTGTTATGCTTTTCTACAAATGACTGTCTATTTACTGTATATATTATATTTTTCAAGAAACAATATTTAAAATATTAAATGGAAAAACATTTTGCAAGAAAAACATAGTCAAGCACCTCATAAAACAACCAACAAAATCAGTATGGTAAGCTTCTTATTCCTGGATCGGGGCATATATGAAAGGTACCAAGCAATATGAATATCACTTAAGAAGCTTATCATATGATCCTTAAATATTTGGAAGAAAGTATTTCTGTTGTGGTGCAAAGTTAGATTAATTGGGATAATCTGGTTTGTCTGGTTATATTAAAATGTTGTATTATTTATATACTACTTGAATTGTGATAAGCAATTTAATTACTGCACACCTTAATTTCATCTTTCTAAATATGGTGAAAATAATCAAACCTTTATTTTAAGATGAAATGTTTTATGGTAGCTAAAGAATTTGAAATATCAACAAACAAAATTTAAGCAATCGATATATGTTAACTAGCTGCAATCCCAGTGGTAGAATTCATCATTAAAGTAACACACAATATCAAAGCCAGCATGGGATACATACACAATATTTAAATATATATATATATTGCATAAAGCAACGAAATTACTCTGATAGCTTGGACCTCTAATTGCAGTTCTTTGGTAGCAAGAGGATTGCCTTGAATATAAAGTCAGCTTGGGATACATACTAAGGTAAGTCACTGTGGTCTACAAAATAAGAAAATGTCTCAAAACAACAACAATCAAAAAATAAAAAATGTTTAAATCTATAATAATAAAAACTTTAATAAAAATTAGCATACCTTCTTGACTAACACTAATAGTTATTCTCTACTTTTTATAATTTTTTCCTTGGGATATAATACAGGACACATTTCTCAGTTACTAAAATTAGAGATATTATTAAAAGAAACTATATACATGGCACAGGATAGTTTTAATCTTTTATTCATTATTGTATTGTTGGTTATTATTCTTGTAGTTTCTTTTATCCAGAAAACAGAAAAGTGAAAAGAAGAAATTTAAAGCCATTAGACATTCTTAATTTTGCTCAACATTCCTAGCCATCAAGGACATACATATCAGAACTACTTTGAGATTCAATCTTACTCTAGTAAGAATGGGTATTACCAAGCCCAAAAATAACAATAGATGCTGTTGCGACTGTGGGAGGAAGGGTGCCCTATACACTTTTAGTGGGTGTGTAAATTGATGCAGCTACTGAGAAAATCAAGTTGAAATTTCTCAAAAGTATTAAAAAGGATCCTAATATACAGACTTCATATCCCACCCCAGAGATTCATGAAATATTCTTTATTTCAGTATTCACAATAGTAAGGAAAGGAAGTCATTGTTGTATGGGGGAAGGCCCACTTGTTCTTCCCAGCTGCCTAGCTAGCTTACACCCAAAATAATCCCACAGAAACTGTATTAATTAAAACACTGCTTGGCCCATTAGCTCTAACTTCTTATTGGCTAACTCTTACATATTAACTTAACCTGTCTTCATTAATCTGTATATCGCCACATGGCAGTGGCTTACCTGGAAAGATTCAGCATGCCTGTCTCTGGTGGCTCCATGTTTCTCTCCAACTCTGCCTTTCTTCCTCCCATAATCCAATTCTGTCTTCCCCACCTACCTAAGTTCCACTCTATCAACTAGGCCAAAGCAGTTTCTTTATTCATTAACCGATGAAAGCAACACATAAACTGAAGGATCTCCTACACCAAGTCATCTTCGATGACCATTAACTGAAGAATGATTTAAAAAGTGGGATGCATATACATATGTGCATATATATATGCAAATGTAGTTCAGTAACAAATAAAAATGAAATTTGCAGAGAAATGGATGAATCTGAGAAAAAATGACAATTAAAATCTCTCTCGTGTGTGATTTTTTTTTGTTGGGGGGCATAAAACTGAAAATAGAACCAAGAAAGTGGCAGGAGAGATGTTGAGGAAGAGAGGATGGGAATAGTATACATGTGACATGAGGGTTTAAAAGAAGCTATGCAGACTGGGAGGCAACACATAGCAAGCAAATGGGGGAGAAGGGGAACAGTAGGATTAGCAACAACAGCAAAATGAGTCCTGAAAATGTCATAAGGAAATATAACATTTTATGTCCTAATTACATAGATCAAAGTAGAAGACTAAGGAAAATAAAATTTTACATCTTGAGACATTCAGACTGGAGGTACACAACAATGTGGTCTGGGATGACGATATCATCAGAATACAAAATAGAGCCTTGGGGGATGTTTATGTATGTGATGCACGTGTATTGCAGCTTAGACTGTGGCCCAGAAAGATAAACAGAATGAGGAGCAGAAAACATATGATCTTGTGTATTTCAGGAATCAATCTGGGTACATAATATTGAATAAAGAGGGGACGTGTAACTAAGACGACCTGGAATTCTAACAGGTAAAAATCAAATGAAATATGTACTCACCGTTTCCTATTATAGTTTCTTTTCTCAACACAGTTTATACTAGGGCAAAGAGCCTTGGAAAATACATCTTTATTACTGTTATATTGATTATAGATGGAGGAAATTAATTACTTCTCCCAGGGTTTAGATTGGCTTATCCAATCAGCAGAGCAACAGATGAGCTCCTCAGTAAATCTCAGACCTTAGTGGGAAAGAATCTATCCAGAAGCTTACTAAATAACCTAGAACACTGGGGACTTAAGTACAGAGATTATTCCACTTCAGTAATTTTGTTAGAATTCTGTGTAATTTTTTTTTACCTTTTTGCCACTTTGCTAACAAAAGCTCTTGAAGGTGTCCAACAGACCATATTTGAGAAATGAAATGCACATGATCTCAAATTCCATAGCTATCTGAAAATTTTCAAATGAACTTTGGGTCAATACTCTTTGAAATTTTCCTATTTATGCATCATATTCCCCTCGTGACTGGTGAATTTCTCACAAGCTTATTGAGAGAACAAAGTCAGGAATACATATGAAATAGGGAAAATTTTTAAGTATCTTGTCTTGTTTTGGTTTTCAGTTGTCGGAAATTTGGTCTTATTTTTCATTAATCAAGCTATGATTCAACAGGAATCACAGCTACTAATTTAACCACTATTATTTGTGAGTCTATGGCAAATTGTTGAGTCTGTTGGAGAAGAAAAAGGTATTTCACAATAATGATACCTATTCTTTGCTTTTAAAATATTTAAATTTCTTCCTTATAATTTCATTTACATATGTAACACATTCTGATTACTCTTGTGCGCCTAAGCCTTTATTACCCTTTTATGTTGTTTTCATTTTGTGACCCACAGAGCTTATTTTTTAAATTATGTTTGAGTGCTTACTAATTGGACATGAATGTGATAAGTACTTGACATCATATGAGATAAAACTAGGGATATCTTCATTTGATGGATGAAAACAGTGCACGTGTAAAAGGTGGAGGAGTGATAGAAAGTACATTTATTATTGATGAAGCAGAGATTTGGAGTATACAAGTGCAGAACTCCCAGATTCTGCTCTGAACAACATTACATACACGATGGCTTTGCAGGGACATTCCAGTGGGATAAGCAATCTCTCTCTCCTATAAAAGGCAATGGACCCTGAGAAGATCAGCACAATGCATAATTGACACCTCAGGGATCCAAGATAGCAGTAAGTTGGCCCTGCCAGGTTATTATCTTTTGTAAATAGTGAGTCTTTTCTGCTTCTCTGGGCAGGGTAAATAAGTGAAGGACAAATATGATACGGAAGAAATAAATGTGCTAATTCCATTTCTCTGAAGTTTATATGAAAATTAAAGGTTCTGCTTCAAAACAATGGATGTGGGTACTTAGGAACTCATCAGATGCACTCTAATTTCTACAATAGCTATATGAAGAATGGAATACAAGTTTTAACAAAAGCCTTATCTGGTTCCCTGCTTAGAAATGAAATTTAGATCTAGAAATGACTTTACTGACTTGCACAATAGAACTGACAACAGCATTCTTGGAAGCTATAACGAGTCATATAGGTGCATGGTATAGTTGTTTGTTTCCTTGCTAAAGAGATAGTAAAACAAAAGTTTCATTTAATTGGATTGTGATAAATCTCATTAACAGAGTATCCTCGAATAATTGATGCTGCATCACATTTAGAATAAACAAGTCCACATCATGGAGCTTGACTCATAAAATCAGAACAACATGTCAATTATTTTAATGAACAGCTGCTGTGAGGACTAGGCTTTTCACTCAGACATGGCTAATGCCTTCATATCATAACCATCACACATGCCATGCACAATCATTAAATCCTCAGTTTTCTCATGATTAAAATGCAGGCAATAAATGTGCCAAACTCTCAGAAGGCCATTGAGAGAACTAAAGTCAGGAACACGTGTGAAGTTAATAACACAATATCTGATACACTATAATTCCTCAAATAATTCTACCTAGTCTTATTAAATCCTTGCTTGTAAAAATAAAAAAATAACTGATTATTTTAGAGCTCTTAATCCTAAAAGAGATATCTGTATCACCTGGACACACACACACTATTTCCCCAGGTTAAGGGAACATGGCAGGAGATGGAGCAGTAGAATATAAAAGAGACACTAAAGAAAACTGCCGTTAAATGCTAGCTTCTATACGTGACATAGCCAAAGCATTCATGAACTTCCTGCAGCTGTGGTTACCTGCTCATGACCTACACAAGATTGAACCTATCAACATTTCGTCATGGAAAGGCAAAGGGCTCATGAGTCCCCACTATTCCCTGTGGGATTATTGACAGTTAATGTTGGCTAGTGGAAGGGATGTCACTTTTTTCAGTGATAGAGCAGCTTTTAAGTTACTCATGCTCCAATAAATACCCTCCCTTCCATTCTCATACAGGCAACTGTTTTAAACTCATTCGATCACACACACACACACACACACACACACACACACACACAAGTAGGAGAGGGATTTAGTGTGAATAAGGGTTGCAGCAGGAGCAGAAAGAGTATTGAGATAATGCACTAAGGGCAAGAAGGATTAAAACTCATTATAAATACAAACAAAACTGTTAAAGTGAATACAATTTTAAAAATCATTGCTGGTAAGATGCCATGTTTATAATTACATCTCTGGCTCTGATTACCCTGATCAACCACTTACCTATTGTCATTTCATAGGCGACTTCTTTATAAAGTCAAAAATCTTTTCTTTTAAAATGAAAACCATGCTCCTTACTACAAGCTGACTTGAGGAAGAATAAGCCAAATGTCTTAAAAGAGAAAAATAACACATTTCATATTCATCTCTTTTACTAAATATACAAGTGTTGCAGAAACTGCAACCCATCCCACTCTTGAAGAAATACTGTGTATGGAGCTACTTTATTGACTTGTTCAGCTCTGAGCATTAGATGAAGTGCCAGTCTCTGGAGACAGGTGATAGATACTACAACAAAGCCAAGTCATCACTGATTTGGCTGGTAAGCATATAAAACAACATTTGGGAATTTAGACAATAATTTGCTTAACTAGAAAGAAAAGAGTAACCAAAAATGCCATGTCCCATGATTGCTGTGTCGCATACAAAGATAGCCACCTGAAGATATCACAAGTGGTGGCATATATGATTGCTGGAAATCCAATTCTAGATGACAGCTAAGTTTTGCAGAGGTGGCTCAATGTAAAAGAGCACTCACTGCTCTTCCCGAAGACCTGAATTGAGTTCCAAACACCACTATTGAGTAGCCCATAACTATCTCCAGTAGATACCATTTTTTCTAGTCTCTAAGGCTACTCATGTTTGTATATTCACATGCTGACACTAACACACATAAGTAAAAGTAATCAAAAAAAGTCTTAAGAACAAAAGTAGTAAAGACTGTAGTTATATTCTGAAAGTGACATATTGACTTTAGCAGAACATTCCAGTTGAAAGGAAACTAGAGACAGATGAGTAGGTAGTGGCACCTCATCACAGGGCTCCCATTCTCTCTCATTACAGGAGAATCATAGTGTGAGCAAGCTTCACAAAAGTTTCCAGAGAGCTTCAGTTTATAAGACCTGTGTGGGTACATGTGAAATGGATTAAGGATTGAGGTATAAGAGACAATCACACACACACACACACACACACACACACACACACACACACAGAGAGAGAGAGAGAGAGAGAGAGAGAGAGAGAGAGAGAGAGAGATCAACCATTAAGATTACTTATTGTTCTTGTTGAGGATCTGGCTTCAGTTCTCACAAAACGGATTATGGCTCCAGTTCCAGGGGATCCAGAGTCCTCTAGTTGCCTCTGTAGACACTAGTCATATATGCAACACATTGACAAACATGCAAGGAAAACACTCATGCACATAAAATCTAGATAAATAAATCTTGAAAAGAAAGGGAGAGAGAGAGACAGGCAATCAAACCTCAATTCATCAGAGTACCACTAAGATACAAAACTTGAAATTAGTTCATAGGCTAATCATCTTTTCATCAAGGGAAGAGGAAAGAGGAAGGTTTTACTAACCTTGTAGGATTGAGATCCTGTATATTCTGTGTTATTTTAAAAGAGTCTGGAATTTAAACTGTCCTATCATAGGAAGCAGCAGTGTTCTGAGGGGATCTGTACAGAAGCTGTTTTCATACCTATAAATTTACACTGTGTAATGCCGTGCCGAATGTTGTATGGTTAGTAGGTGGTTGACCTTTCCAATGTTGCTATTTTCTTTTGAAACAATCTGGCAACACTGCTCAAACAGAGGTTGAAGGTGGAAGGACAAGTCACATGCTTGTTTATTGGCAAACAATGACTCTAAAGAACCTTTATTTCAAAATAGATAATTATAGCAGTGGCAAACTAAATAAACAGTTACCCAGTCTTTTATATGAACTAAAAATACTGGAACAAAAAAGAATTTTATTATAAGTTTTAAGAGATTAATACATTTCTTAAATTATTTCACATATAAAGTGGAGGAAGTGTAATTTTAAATACTTCTTATTTGCATTAAAATACAAAAAAATCACTTGGCTTTTACTAGCTGGGATATAAGAAAACTATAAACCTTGATTGAGAAACATACGAAAATTGACAAAGAGTAAATGTTTCTCAAGGATAGATTGATACCATTACCAAAAGGACTGTACCTTTTGTACACAAGATCTCACAATAACCACGACTGAAATTACATGATATACAGAAGATGAAAACAAGTAAAATCCAAGCATGTATGAAGGAGGGGGCTCATGAAGTCCCAACCCTAACTGGCAACTAGAGATAGAAGACAAATCACCACTGCTGAAGATACCACATTCTTGGGACTCAGCACCCAGATGCCCCCGAAGGGGAATTGACCTGAAAATTTTCTCTCTGAGGACTAACTAGCTTTTATGGTAACAGAAGGTAACATGCAAGCTTCTGAAGGAGGAAGCAATGAACACTCCTATCCAGCTATGATGCCTAAAAACTACAACAATGACCAGCATGGCACGATATTACCTTAAAGATGCAATAGTGGCACACATACCGTGACACTAGCCAACAGCTCTCTAATTGAACTTATGACCGAATCAAGAAGAGGGAAATCATTCCTGGTACTCGAAACCTAGCCAACTGCCAAGAGCTAGTGAAGAACCTATAACAACCATTTTTCCTAAGCCAACCATTATAATCCCTAGCTACATTTTTTTTTCAAAACAGGGTTTCTCTGTAGCTTTGGAGCCTATCCTGGAAATAGCTCTTGTAGCCCAGACTGGCCTTAAATTCACAGAGATCTGTCTGCTCCTGCCTCCTGAGTGCTGGGATTAAAGGTGTGTGCTGCCACCACCCAGTTCCCTAACTCTATTTTATTTTATATTTTAATTGTTTTTTATTGAGCTATATAATTTTCTCCATTCCCCTCCCTTCCTCTCCTCTGTCCTTCTGCACCCATTATCCCCAAATATTTTAACTACATTTTAAATAGTCATCCTTACATCTATAGATAACTGCAGTTCTCACCATTCATCAGGGAGACTTCCCTTTGCCCCAGACAGAGACCATTACAAAGAACCACAACTGGCTAAAATTCAGAGTTGTGAAGACCAGGCCTGATGGATACATCTCTAGTACATCTCCTACCTAAGGCTTAGGGATCATTGAGGAGGAGGAGGTGGAAAGACTGTGAGAGCTAGATGAGCAATAAGTTGGCTGTGAAAGTGTATCTTCTATAAATGTCCGAAAGGCAGCACCAATGAAGGCTCACTAACATGGATGCCTAAACATAACCTGAACAGGGATGATACCAATAATTCTGCTAAATTGAAAGACAGAAAGCCCATGAGGCCTCAGTTCTAGGTAAAGAACTATAGGCAACTCACAAATGTTGAGACTGGGAAAAATAGTCTACCCCAGGGAAAAGGACAGCAATTAGTTATATAATACCAAAGTCAACACTGAAAACATACACATATAAATACATTTCTACAGACTGAGTAGGTTATATTTACATATTTGGGAATATGTCTTTCTCTGTGTATGTATACCAACAACTACAGAAAAAGAGAGACTATGTATCTGAAAGAAAGCAAAGGTAATACATGAGATGGGTGGAAGGGTCAAAAGTGAGAAAAGAATATCATTATAGTAGAATTTCAAAGCATAAAACTATACAATTTTACAAAGAAACACACACAGCTATTGAATACTGAAATTATCTCCCTCCATTTCTCTAATTTAAGTCCCCCATTTTTCTCTCATGCATCATCAAATCACTTATACCCTGTTATTTCCCTTCCTATTGCTCTTTGGAAACCCTATGGTCCCCTTTTACTTTCCTGGTTTCTGGAGTAAGTCCAGATTACATGCTCACATCTGAAAACTTGCAGCTAGGAACCACAGATGAGGGAGCCCTAACTGGCCAATATCAAGTGGCCACCCCTGTATATACATACAGGTAACATTTTGCGGACTGAACAGGTTGTATTTATGTATTTCAGAATATATGTACTCGTGTGTGTGTGTGTGTGTGTGTGTGTGTGTGTGTGTATGATATAGGTAATCACTAAATGAAAAGAGGTCATGAACTTAAAAGAAGAAAGAAGATGTATGTGAGGTGTTGAGGAGACGAGAAGGAAGATGGAAAGTGATATAATTATAATAAATTTAAAAAAAATATAAAGCCATTGAAAAAATTATTACATGTTTGTAGCAAACAGGTAATTGCAAATCAATACTTCAGTGCGACAGAATCTTACCTTAGTAAGTAATAGCCTTTTCAAGATAAAAATGACAACAATTGTTGACAAGGATGAAGAAAAAGGTGAATGTTTCTTCACTCTTTGTGGGAATGAAGACCAATATGACCACTAAAATCAGAAATAAAATAGATTCAGCTATAGCGTTCCTGTGCATATAGCTAATAGACTCTGTACCATAATACGGAGATACCCACATATCTACCTAAGTATGTTGTTTCCCTGTTCATAACAGCTAAAAAATGAAATTGATCTAGAAGGCTAACAATTAATAAATGGATAATAAATTAAGGTATGGAAACTGTTTTATGATATTCAAATCCCTAATTTCCTTAATGGTTGGCCTCTATGATAATTTTTTAACTCCTGCAATTTGAACTGCTTACATTAATGGTGCTCTACTTAGACAGGATTTGTTTCTCAGCTCTGCTTGTCTCAAGCTCTCCACTTAGTTGTTTTATTGTGTACTGAAGTGTGTGCAGACATTGGTTCTGCTCCAGTTTCACTTGTACTTAATGACCCAGCCCTATGACTTCCTTCACATCTGTGAGCTGTTCTTATTACTGTTGCCAGCTAATGACTCTTGTCCTCTCCCACCTCTAAATTGTCAAGACTTTTATCCCTTACATTTGTTCAAACTAGATAGATAAAACTGTAGCCACCTATTGACTCTCAAAGTTTTTATGTATGAAAACTAATTTTTCTTTTAATGTAAAAAGTTCTTTTCACCTAACAACCTATTTACTTTCTTTTTTGTCTTTTCCTTTGGAGAAGTGTCTGAAGCTCTCTTAGTCCCATCTGATCAACAGCATAGCTGTGTATTATATAAAATAAAATTTACATTCTATTTTTTCCATAGTAACCATCACACATAGGATTAGATATAAAACTACTTCCTGATATGAATGTTTTCTGAAAAAAGGCTTAGAGTTGCCAAACTAAGCTATATAGAACCAAACTTTTCAACAACACTTTGAACCAGAATTTCGCATGGTTACGAAAAAAGTCAAGAGGAAGTTCACTGCATTGTATCCAAATGCAAATAACCACTGGGGGATTTGTATTTTAATACTTTAAAGCTTTTTATCTGAGAAGGCTACATCGAGTTGCTATCAGATGGAGCTGCTCCCTGCTTTTCAGAAAAGAAAAAATGTAACCCGAACTCGTGAAATCCGGCTTGTCTCCTCTTTGTATTTTTTGATTCTGTTCCTTTCTTCTTCCTTCATATCTTGAGAAATTATGATTCTATGTCACACATCTTACCTTATCTGTTTTGTATGTGCCTGTGAGAATGTTCTTGCTCTTTTCTCTGTCTTCCTAGCATACCATTGCATCAGTCATCACAGTCATTAGTCTCCTTAGCACTGATTTCTTCCTTTGGGAACAGGAACACACCAAGTCTTCTTTGTAAACAATAATTCCTTTCCTTATACTCCGTTCCTTTTTCAGTCCCACTTTTCTACCTCCTTTAGCTAATCTTTAGATGTAACATTTGCTTCTCCAATTCATCACCTTGCATCCACTCTTCAGAGATTTTTAATGTAGATTTAAATTTCCCATTATTTTATTTGATTTACTCCTTATTAAAATATTCTAATATTTTGCCTCAATAGACTGACTATCCATTTACCACATGATAGTCTGTGCCTTTTCGTATAGTGGTAATGGTAAGTGTACTCGGTGGGTTGACAAGGAAAGAGAGAGACAGAGAGAGAGAAAGAGAGAGAGGGACAGAAAGAGAGAAAGAGCATATATGGAGAAAAGGAGGGGAGGGAATGTAGGTATGAACTTGATCAAAACACATTATATGTATGGAAGAAATTCTCAAACAGGAAAAGTGTAAGCCTTCCTTCCAGTTAATAAGTCTGGGGATGATTTAGTTTTTATTTTGCTTGTCCTGTTGGTAGCTTTCAGCACAAATAGTCACTTCTGTCTCTCTAGGTTCATGCTCCCATTCCTGTATCCCTAGTCATATCTTCTCACTGTTCTTGTATGTACATTCTATTGTCTTCTCCTCTGTCACATTAATTACTCGATACTGCCATTTGCTGACCTCTCTTGGCATTCTTAAATTTTCTCCACACCTTAGCCTCCCTTACAGCTTCACAATCTCAAAAATCTAGCTTGGTATTACCAACTTCTCTGGTGAATTTGAGATCCAAATGCTTGCAACTTAGTAGGTCTACATATGTATCCTAAAACCTCATTAGTCTCAAAATACATGTCTCTGAATGTACAATCTATCCACTCCCTCCATCCATCAAACCAGCTTTGTTTCCTTTTGGTTTTCATTTTCTAAGCTAGTGCCAAAATCATTTGTTGATTCAATCTCAGGATAAAAATCCCGAGTTACATCCAATAATTCTCTTATTGATTGCTCCCTTGTATCCAATCAGTATTAACACACATTAATTATACCCTAGAAGGACACATTACCTCTATTCTCACTTTCTACTTCCAATGAGGTTGTTCAGGTCATTATCTCTTGAGTATAAAATTGTAAAATGATACTTATACTCTCTTTTGTGATTAAATTCCTCCTAGGATAAAGCCTAGAGACCCCATTCAGGATCACTTTCCTAAAAGAAAACTCATCATTACTTCACTGAGAATGTTGAGGCTCCATGGTGTTTGCTGCTTATGAAATTGCAGAGTTCCAGCAGACATTACTTGCATTGTGGTATATATGAATTTCCTTCTGAACTGAGAAATGTTAGAAACAACTTAGGTGAATATAGGAGCCTAGATTCCATCCCAGGCACTGCCCTCTACACTGGGAATACAAATACAACAGTGAACCAGTTAGTTAAAAAAAAAAAAAAAACCTTTTACTTTCTTGGAGTTCTCAGTGTGGTGAAAAATAGAAAATACATAAATAAGCATGGAAATCTGATAATATCAGTGCTAAGCTCAAAAACTTTTGATATATTATCATTAAAATAAAGTACTCTTTTTTTTATTAAGGCTATCCCTTGTGTGATTAAGAATATTACCTTTGACAGGTGTAAGATGGTATCTCAAGGTTGTTTTGATTTGCATTTCCTGATTGCTAAGGAAGTGGAACACGATCTTAAGTATCTTTTGGCCATTTGAACTTCTTCTGTTGAAGAATTCAGTACCCCATTTTTTAATTGGGTTATTCAGAATTTTAATGTCTAGTTTCTTGAGTTCTTTATATATTTTGGAGATCAGGCCTTTGTCTGATGTGGGGTTGGTGAAAATCTTCTCCCATTCAGTAGGTTGCCTTTTTGTCTTAATGGCAGTGTCCTTTGCTTTACAGAAGCTTCTCAGTTTTAGAAGGTCCCATTGTTGCTCTTATTGTCTGTGCTACTGGGGTTATACATAGGAAGTGGCGAGTAAGGTAACCCGGACCCAAAAAGATGAATATGAACCTTCATCTGGCGATGGATGGAGATAGAAACAGAGACACACATTGGAGCACTGGACTGAGCTCCCAAGATTCAGATGAAGAACAGAAGGAGGGAGAACATGAGCAAGGAAGTCAGGACGGTGAGGGGTGCGTCCACCCACTGAGATGGTGTGACTGATATAATGGGAGCATACGAAGGCCAGTTGGACTGGGACTGAATGAACATGTGATCAGACCAGAATCTCTGAATGTGGCTGACAATGAGGGCTGACTGAGAAGCCAATGATAATGGCACTGGGTTTTGATTCTACTGCATGTACTGGCTTTTCAGAACCTAGTCTGTTTGGACGCACACCTTCCTATACCTGGATGGAGGGGAGAGGGCCTTGGGCAGGGCACCCTGACTTCTCTTAGGACTGGAGAGGGATGGGGGAGTGGGGAGAGTGGGAGGGTAATGGGAGGAGGGGAGGAGATAGAAAATTTTAATAAATAAATAAATAATTTTTTTTAAAAAAGAATATTACCTTTGGTTAGGAGGGAGTGGCACACATCTTTTATCCCAGCACTTGAGAGGCAGAGGCAGGCAGATCTCTATGAGTTCTAGGCCAACCTGGTCTACAAGAGCTAGTTTCAGGACAGTCCCCGAAGCTACAGGGAAAGCCTATCTCCAAAACAACAACAACAAATAAAGAATATTACCTTCTTCTGTCTGGGGTATTTATCCAATGTATCCAGGCTGACACAATTTACATCATTCTTCAAAAACATGCCTTATCCCACACTATTATGCACCAATATTTGTCCTTCCATTTTAAACAACTTTCCATTCTTATTGTGGTCACAATTTAGTTATTTAAAACCTATCCAAAAAGATATTTTCCTAAAACATCTTTAATATTATCATAATTAACCTCTTCTATAGAACAAGGAACAGGCACATTAAAAACACAAGACATAGAAATTTGTGAAACTAGATTTGAATTTGAATTGTTTAAACAATACCTAAGATATTGGGACAGTGTATAAACCTCTTTGAGGCTTCAGTTTCTTTTTTTTCCCATTTTTTTAATTAAAAATTTCTGCTTCCTCCCTACCTCCCTTTTCCCTCCCCCTCCCCCCACTCCCCATTCCCCACTGACCACCCCTCTCTCTCCAGTCCAAAGAGTTGTCAGGGTTCCCTGCCCTGTGGGCAGTCCAAGGTCCTCCCCGCCTCCATTCAGGTCTAGGAAGGTGAG